>NC_092418.1:59077739-60277739 GCF_040894005.1 Engystomops pustulosus | reverse complement strand
AACTCCTGGTGCAAGAGGTTCCGCTGGTCCCCCTGGGCCTGATGGTGGAAAGGTAGCTATAAAGCATAAAATATATTTAATCACAGGATTATGTACTAGATAGGTTCATTAGGTTTGGTCAGAACATGTATATGTTGTAAGTGTAACTCCAGAAAAAAAATTTTTTGTTTCTATGATAATAGGATTTTCATAATTTTAGGCTGTAATGAGAACTAGAATTAATATAAAGCTTCATTGCAGACATGTTTCATAACTGTTATGTTGACCATTGCAGCCAAAGTTAAGTAAATTATCAACATCCAAAGAGCTTGACCACAAAATGTCACATAACCATTTAGTGAACACTAAAAAAAAAGAGAGAAAAAAAGAAAGTTTTTCTTCTGCCCCATGTAAAAATATTATTAAAAGACAAAGAATAATTCCAATATAAAAGTAGTATAAATAAAAACACCATCTCTCACTGCAAAAAAAAACAACAACAATAATTTGGGTACATTGACTAAAAATGTATGGTCTTTAGAAAGTAGAAACACAAATTCAAACAATTTCTTTAAAATGTTTACAACACTACAGTTGGACCACAGTTGCAGTTTTTTGTCCATCCTCTCACAGAAACGGATAACGAACCTTAATAATGACAATCTTTTAAAATGCCCCTGGTCCGGCAAAAAACAATTCCCCAAATGATATCGGCAAAAGATAAATGAAAAAGTTGTACACTTAGGAAGGTTACAATGAAAGAAATTCTTAGCCATTATTATTTTCTGAGGCAAATATATTGAAAGAACTGGCATGCATGCCTAATTTGGAGACATGTTTAAAATGTATAATTTAAGGTGTATTGTCATGTTGGTAAAAAAAAAATCAATATTCCTGCAGGGACCTGCTGGCCCCCCTGGTCAATCTGGAACAATGGGACCCCCTGGTCTGCAAGGAATGCCTGGAGAGAGAGGAGCATTTGGAAGTCCTGGGCCAAAAGGAGAAAAGGTATGTTTGCTATTATCCTTTGCTTTATGACTTGAATTTAGAAGATGTTAATCAATTGCATGATATAGTTTTAAAATGTTGTTGTTTTGCTCTTCTAGGGAGAACCTGGTGGCAAAGGATCAGATGGAGCTCCAGGAAAGGATGGTGTTAGGGTAAATTTTTCACAATGTTGAGTTATATAAAAAGTGTTATATTAAGTGTAATACCGTACAATATTCTTACATACAGATTCATAATTTGGGTAAACAGATGTAGAATTGTTACTTTGTCATATTTTGTTTCATACAAATATTTATTGTCCATATATAGGGACTTTCTGGACCTATTGGCCCCCCTGGTCCTGCTGGCCCACCTGGAGACAAGGTAATACTTTTTTACTGTTTATTTTTTATCTATATAATAAATAGCATTTATAATTCTCATGTTTCATATTCAGCTTAAACAACATTATCAATTGTCATTTATAGGGTGATGGCGGTCCAGCTGGACCCCCGGGGCCTGCTGGTGTACGTGGTGGTCCTGTAAGTGCAATCATTTTAAACTTGTTTTTTTATGTATTCTGTAATAGGCACATGTATGCTATGTGCAAAGAAACCATGTGCCATTAGATTTCTGCAGTGAAAAAAATCACACCCTAGAACAGTGATGGCGAACCTTTTAAATACAGAGTGTCCAAACTACAATCAAAATCCACCTATCTCGTAAATTCTGTGCTTGGTGCCCACAGACAGGGCTCCGAGTGCCACCTCTGGCACTCGTGCCATAGGTTTGCCACCACTGCCCTAGAACATACATTGTTTGTGATGTTAAGTAGCCTAACAGTATAAAAAGTATAACCCTGACCTTTATTTTGATTTGTATACATTCCCATTATGTGAAGATATGTTTAGATACTCTTAAGATAACAACATTTCAAATAAACTGAGTTTACTTCTATGCCTTAGGGAGAACGAGGTGAAAGTGGTCCACCAGGTCCCGCTGGCTTCCCTGGAGCACCTGTACGTACCTCTAGATAATTTTAAACAACATAACTATTGTATGACAATATAGAATCATATCATCTAACATTTTTCAAAGTAAAATGTTTGGGTAGATTTTAAGTTTGAAATTGCACAACTGTAGCATTTGTTAACATTTTTTATTGGATATATTTTCCACGTTTTGCTAATGTTACTTATTACTTATCATATTACATCATTCTTCATTTCATTGTTCCAAAGGGTCAGAATGGAGAACCTGGAGGTAAAGGGGATAAGGGTGGCCCTGGTGAAAGAGGAGAGTCTGGTCCTCCTGGTGTTGCTGGTCCTGCTGGTGGTCCTGGTCCTGCTGTAAGTTGTTTCTTATTTTTTCTTTGACTCTACTTTCACTTTTAACTTTGAACATTTTTTTGTAGTAAAGTAGATTTACAAATTTAGGCTACATTCACACGACCGTATGATTTCTCCAGTCCCGTATTTACGGGCCGTATATACGTGACGTTTTTCATCTGTATGCAGCACATATGTAACCCGTACGGGAGAAAATAGGACATGCTCTATATTTTTATACGGCCAGTATACGGTACGGAACGGAATTAACAACGGCAATATAAATGGTCAGACGTATTGTCCAATGAATGTGGCCGTATGTAATCTGTAAAAAAACGGTATGGAACGGTATGGATACGGCCGTTTTCATACGTCCGTGTGAATGTAGCCTTAAGGTTACAAAATCCTCTTTCTCATTGCAGGGTAATCCTGGCCCTCAAGGAACAAAAGGTGATCGTGGTTCTCCAGGTGCAGCTGTGAGTGAATAATTGTATTTTTTTTTATTAGTATGTTGTACAAAAAATATTTTGAAATTATATATGTATAACAGTTTTAATAGCCATACATGTAAATTTGAAGTATAGCAAACTTCTATTGTAATTAAACCATTTTGAATTTTATATAAATATTTATGATATATTTATATATAAAATTATTATTACATTTTTATGTAATAATATATGTTAACTATATTACTAAAGTTCATACATTTTGTTAATCAGTCGTTCTCTGTATTTTCACATTACATGATCAACATTAAAAAAATTCATGATCTCGAAAGCAGCTTTGTTTCCTCCCTTTTCACTTCAAAATAGTTATAAAATTACATAACATCAATTGTCAACTTTACGTTGCTGTGTCCTTATGCAAAATCTGTTAGACGCTTTTATTTTACTACTGATCCTCTTATGTAAGGAAACAGATGCCTTTTTGATACTTCTAGGCCTGGCTGTAACCACACCCTGGAAACCCATTTTCTTGAGTGGATTAACAGTTGAAGCCTGTTTTGTTTTCAGGCCATAGTTTAAATAACAATGTAATTCAGTTTAGAATGAAAAAAACAGGGTAGTCACATCTTTTGAACATCCATATTAATATAAGAAAAGGCCAACTTTGCCCTTTGCAAGTTTAACCAAAGTGCTGGTATATAAATTTTAGAAAAATCATTTAGTACATATATACATGTATATATTTTTCTTTTCAGGGTGCTGCTGGTTTCCCTGGTGCTCGTGGTTTACCTGGACCTCCAGGATCTAATGTAAGTACATCAATTTTATTGAACCATGTACCATCTTTGTCCAGTTTCTCTCTTTTTTACTAGCAAAAGTAGGTTAAACTTGCTATTTTGTCTCCTGCAATGAAAGAGCTATTTTAACTGCCTTGCTCGTGGTGGAGTATGCAGACAACGAAACTTGAATCTTTTTTGTTATTATTAGGGCAATTCGGGTCCTCCTGGTCCTCCAGGTGGTCCAGGAAAAGACGGTCCTCCAGGTCCATCAGGCAGTGTTGGAGCTCCAGGTAGTCCAGGCTCTGCAGGTCCAAAGGGTGAGCCAGGTCAGCCAGGAGAGCGAGGTCAACCCGGCTCCCGAGGAGAAGCGGTTAGTATTCCCTGTATTTACTGCTGCCCGACATTTAAAATTTCTCAGTTGGAGTTTACTTTGGCCCTCAAATATGGGTATATCCTCTATCCATACAGTGGACCAGTGATCAAAGCTTAAATAGTTTATTTTTTCTACATATCTTTATTAATATTTATATTAATTTCTTCTTCCTTTCACAGGGTGCCCCAGGCCCGGCTGGTATATCTGGCCCAGCTGGTACCCGAGGTATTGTAGGCTTACCTGGCTTACAGGGTAGACCAGGTAATCCTGGTCTTCCAGGCACTAAGGTATAGCATAATTGAATTTACATTTTATCTATTAATTATAAATAGTATTAACATGTAATAATTGCACCTATTCTGTGAAAATATGTCTGAAAACATGTATATAATATATATATGGACATGGATTCTTTATTGTAAGAGCAGTGAGACAGTGGCCCAGACGGCTTTTTGGTGAAAAAATTATCACGACATGAGAGCCTTTAACTTCATAGAACAATTTATCTTAGAATTGACAAATAACTTAAAAGGTAAAAATATACTTTTTTGTGTGCTCTTCAGACATAATTAAGGAGTTCTGAATCAGATACCTATTCCTTTATATCCATAAACCATAGGTTATTCCTTCTAGAGCAGTCTTCTAACTCCTTCAGTTTAGTTTCTTTTGCATTTACAGTTTCTTGCAGCTGTCTTCTATTTGGTAGTTATTGACTATATTCCATACTTTATTTTCAATTCAATTTCAATCCCAATGCACTTATCTCCTCTCTCAATTCTTTAACTGCTTAATGACGCAGCCTGTTTGTAAGTTAAAGCTATCCTTTTTTTTAAAAAATTTGTCCAGGGTCCGTTCCTGTGGTAATAACTTTTCAACGTTTTAAGATATCCTTGTGATTTTGAGACTGTTCTCTCGTGAGACATTGTAGTTTATGTTAGTATTATCATTTTGTTGATGAGTTTCTTTTGGGGGGGGGGTAAAAATTCAATAATTTAGGAAAAAATTGAAAAAAAATTACAATTTTCAAAGTTTCAAATGTTCTATTTTTAGACAAAAAGTCATACCACAATGTTTTTTGTAGAAACCTTTTTCCATTGGTCTTCTTTATATTTCCATAATTTGTTTTACATTTCCATTTTTTTACGGATCTGAGAAGGTTTCAAGTTTTAGTAGCAAATTCTCAGATTTTCAAGAGATTTGAAAAATGCTAAATTTTTAGTGACCAATTCAGTTTGGAAGTGCTCTATAAAGGCTTATGTACTATATACCCCCACAGGTAACACCATTTTATGAACCTAACATCTCAAACTATTCAAATCAGCATTTGAGAAGTCTGTTAACCCTTTAAATCTTTCTCTGGAAGCAAACAAAAATGGATTGGAAATTTTGAAATTACAATTTTTGAATAAGATTATTCTCATTTAGTCCTAAAATGAACACATTCAGAAGGAATTTGAGGTAAATATACATCCCAAAAATTTTGCCCTGAGTACAGCAATACCAGACATGTGGATGTCAACTGCTGTTTTGTCCCACAGCAATGTTCAGAACAGAGTTCGTGCCATTGGGTTTTTGGAAGGCCAATTTGGCTGCAAATGCTTTGTGGTGCCACAGTGTAATTGAAGAGCCTCTGAAGTAACAGTACAATAGAAAACTCCCAAATATATCACCATTTGGGAAAATAGACCCCCTCAAAGAATTTATCTGGGGTTGGGGGTGAGCATTTTGACCACCAACATGCTGGCCAAAATCTAATGCAAAGTAAATGGTGCAGAGTAAAAATTTGTTCTTATCTCAAAAATGTAATTTGAGTGCCTAATATATTGTGTACCACCCATGCCACTTTAGACAAACACCCCAAAAATCATTCTGCGGGTTGTCCCGAGTACCGCAATACCACACATGTGCCAATAATTGACAGGCTGGGGACACTGTAGGGCTGAGAAGGGAAGGAGAGAAATTTTGCTTTTGCAGCTCCTTTTTCACACGTTTGGATTTGGAGTGCCATGTCATGATCGCAGGGCCCGTGAGGTACCAGTGCAATAGAAACCCCCTGAGAAATTAAATCCATTTTGGAAACTACACCCCTCAAACAATATATATGGGGTAGTGGTGAGCATTTCAACCTCCACCATGCTGGCCAACATCTAATGGTGCAGAGCATTTTTATCTCAAAAATGTCATGTTAGTGCCTAATAATATTGTGCCCAACTCATGTCACTTTAGACAATCACCCCAAAAATCATTCTGTGGGTTGTCCGGAGTACGGAAATACCACACATGTGCCAAAAATTGACAGGCTGGGCACACAGCAGGGCTGAGAAGGGAAGGAGCAAAATTTTGCTTTTAGAGCACCCTTGACACTAGACTGGTGTTGGGGTGCCCCTGAGGTACCAGTACAATAGTGATCCCATTTTAGGAAAGGGCACCCCTCAAAGAATTTATCTAGGGTTGTATGAACATTTTAACCACTGAGATGCTGGGCCAAATGTAATACAAAATGAAGGGGGCAGTGTAAAAATTGCATTGTTTTCTCAGATGTGCCAAAGTAGGAAGAAATGTATTCAGACCAACTCATGCAACTGCAGATAAACATCCCAAAAATCAGTCTGTGGGTTACTACAGGTATGGCAATGCCCCATGTGTAACAATAGTCTACAGGCTGGGGACACAGCAGGCCTGAGAAGGGACAAGCAAAATCTAGCTTTTGGAGCACCTTTTTCACTAGACTGGTGTTGGGGTGCCCCTGAGCTACCAGTACAATAGAAACCCCCGAGTAGTGACCCCATTTTAGGAAAGGGCAACTCTCAAAGAATTTATTTAGGGCTGTATGAGCATTTTAACCCATAAGATCCTGGCTCAAATATAACACAAATTGAATGGTGTCGAGTAAAATTTGCTTTGCAATTTCTCTAAATTTGTTATTGTAGTGTCAAAAGTATTTTGCCCAATTCATGTCACTGGAGACAAACACCCCAAAAATCATCAAGCAGGTTCCCAGGGTACGTGGCAATAGTCTACAAGATGGAGACACGGCATGGCTCGGAAGAGAATGGCATTTGGAGTACCGACAGTTACATTTTATTTTGGCATCATAAAACATTTGTAGATGCCCTTAGGGATCAGTACAGTAGAAACTGTCCCTACACACCCATCCATGAATTAATCTAGGGGTGTAGTGAGCATTTTAACCCCACAGGTGGACCCCAAGGATGATGCAAAATGGATAGTGCATAGTACAAAATATCCATTATGTCATCTTTTGTGCCCAGCTCCTGCCACGGGAGACAAACACCCCAAAAATCATAATGCAACCTCTCTCTTGTCCTTGTACCTAGGCACTTCAGAAGTCCCAGAAACTCTAGCACTAGTACAAAAGTGCCTTCTCAGGGGTTCCTCAGAGTTGCTTTGTGAAGACAAGGTGGACAAATAAAACGTCCCAACACTTGTCACCACTGGCAGACTCCATATCGGAGGCCATATAATTATATACCTCTAAATCAGAATATGTCTTCTGGGACATGGGGGGGAGTACTACACAACCTATGCAGAACAACACCTGTTCTTCCACTTAAAGCCTGCTCCTCCATGCTACTGCAACTCCTCCTCCACGCTCACACTTCAGTGGTTGTGGGGGATAGGGAAAACGGACAATGGCGGGTAATCATGTGTTTTGGGGTACAGTAAAGGGAGAGATCACTAGCACAACTCTCTCCAACACCATCAATCACAAAATGGCATGGTTGGAGAGCATTGGGCTAGAAAGATGTGCCCAAAAATTGTCACAGATCACTGGCATTGGCCAGTCTGCATTGACTGGCCAAAGGCATCAATCAACGTCACAGGACCAATTAGATTGGTCCTGTGATGTCAGAGGGGTGTCGGCTGGCGATGCCAACACCACCAACTGAGGTGCATCCCTGTCGCGAGACGTCCAAAGTGCAAGTAGCGCTCACATCCGATATATCAGACGCTGAGCTTTATGTCACTGCGCTCAGTGTCCAATATATCGGATGCAGAGCATGAACAGGTTAATAATTTTTATGTGTGTGTGTTTTTACTTTATATGTCCCCCATGAGGTCATAAAAGACGTCGCTGCAGACGAGTTAATGTTCATGTGAAGCTTTAATAGTCTTTCCATTGATGATTCTAGTATTGCTTGCACCTCAGTTGCTTGTTTCATGTTGCATGGACTAAGCGACGGACATTTTGTGAACTATCGCTTCCTAAATTGCACTTACTAGATTCTGGAGACATATTTTTGTCTTTCCTGTGCAATGAGTGCTATTTTGGAGAAAAATAAGTTGACATGTTTTGTTTATGTTTAAAACTCGCGTGGGTGCACAGCGCAAGGATATCACAAACAATGTAAATGTAGCACTTAGTTCTTTTCATGTGATACATATATATACCATTAGAACTTAAGTAAAGTTATTTTCTTACGAATAATTAGCAGAAGGATGTTTTGATATTAGTAAAAAGCGTTAGTAGAGGAGAACAGTTAGTAAGGTTGTTGTCTGTTATATCTAAGTTCCAGCAAGGTGGCAGGAATGGAGTTAGTGGAGTTGTTGGTAGAAGATATCAGCTGGTAGAAACTTGTTTGCTGCCCCCTGGTGCAGTCTTCCCTTAAAGAATTGATTTTGCTGGATCCATGCATCACCACCCTCTACGGCACTGGGGTCCTGCAACATATTGTAACTCGGGGACCAGCACAGGCTATAGTATACACGGCACACTATAATCTGCCTTCTCAGCCCATCGAGTCAGGCTCCACCGTATCCGGAACCTGCGACAACTGCTGGCAATCTGCCTTAGAATCAGTGACGTCCCTCTCGTCTGCTTTCCCTGTCGGTACTACTATCTAGCAACCACAGTGTTCCTGCTTTCCCTGTGGTCCGACAATCTAATGGCTCTGAGTGAGGCGCGATCATGTAACGCCTGTACTTCACTCCCCTGGACAGCTGATGTGACGCGAGAGGAAGCCGCCGGTCCAGCGGCATTTCCAGGTTTGCCCGCCTTGGTGACGTGCCTATACGTCAGCACGCAATGGTCAGATGACAGAGCACGCCTCCTGAGGCAGATGACAGCACCATGCCATGATCGTGACACGATCATTGTGTATATACGTGCTATGTGCATGTAGAAAAAGGATGTATGTAAAAATAGGATGTATACAGCCATACGGCTAGTAGGGGTTAATCTCATAGGACCTGCTTCTTTATATGTGTATATATATATATATATATATATATATAAAACCTAATAAGTCATTTAATCAGGAAATACTGTTTTATTTTTAAGGGTGAGGATGGTAAGCCAGGTGTGAATGGATCCCCTGGTGATCGTGGCTCTCCTGGTCTACCAGGTCCTTCAGGTCTTAATGGACCCCCTGGAGAAAGTGGGCGAGATGTAAGTAACTGATTATTATTACATCCTCTATTTTATAAATAGAGTTTTTTTTATATATTTTATATAAATAAAATCTGCATTAAAGATTAACTGTAACAAATTAATTTATAAAGGGTAATTCTGGTAGTGATGGATTGCCTGGACGGGATGGATCTCCTGGCCCCAAGGTAAATGCTCATCTGGTAAATGCTCAAACGTTCTAAATTTTGTTTCTTCATTTTTAAAAAATAATCTGTTGCACTTTTGGCTCTATGACAGGGTGATCGTGGAGAGAATGGTTCTCCTGGTGCTCCAGGGTCTCCAGGTCATCCTGGAGCTCCAGGTCCCGTTGGTCCTGCAGGGAAATCAGGGGATAGAGGAGAATCTGTAAGTAAGCTGTACAATATAAAAGCACCCTTCTTTTTTTCTATATGTTTAAAAGGACCGTTATCAAAGTTTTTTTGTCCTAAACAGACATAACCCTGTTTGTTGTATTTCACAAAATTTTGTTTAACACTTGTTTAGAAAAACAAGCGGGTATATTCATTTGTCCGTGGATTTTACATGTTTATATGATTTTTCACCTGCACTAGTTGGTAAAAAAGAAGGCAAATGCATACATCATGAGATGAGACATTTTAAAGCAAATACAACAATAATCATATATATAGTTTTATGACAAAGACAAATTGAAATATCAAGAATAAAAGAGCTAAGTAGAGAGTACTCTAACCCCTTAATGACCTGGCCCTTTTATGTTTTTTCATTTCCATTTTTCACTCCCCACCATCAAAAATGTATAACTTTTTTATTTTTACTCGTAAAGAGCTCTGTGAGGGTTTGTTTTCTGCATAACAAATTGCACTTCTTAGTGATGCTATTTAATATTCCGTGCCATGTACTGGGAAGAGGAAAAAAAATAGAAATGCAGGGAAAATGGTGAAAAAACGCATTGGCGTCATTTTCATGTGGGCTTGGATTTTACAGCTTTCACTGTGCACCCCACTTTATTCTTTGGGTCAGTGCAATCACGGTAATACAAATTTGTATGGGTTTTAAAATTATTTTCATACATTTACAAAAATGAAATCCTCCTGTACAAAAATGTTTTTTTTTTTTTTTGCCATCTTCTGACACTAATAACTTTTTCATACTTTTTCAGTACGGCAGCATATAGGGATTTTCCTCATCATTCATGAATGTTATTCATAAGTAATGAATGGGTTAAAATGAGACATGTCATGGCGACCAATCGCCGCTTCCCAATTACGTCATGGGGAGTGACGATCTTCACCAAGATGGGGGCACTTTTTTGAAGCCGCTGGCAGTTTCGCACCGATCGCGGTTGTTAGCGGAAAGTGTTTGCTGCAATATGCAGCAAAGACTTAATGGCTATGGAGAGGGCTTTGCCTGTGAGCACTCTCCATGCACCCACACCCGATGCGAGCCGTACTATTATTGCAAGCAGCGGGAAGGGGTTAAAGATACAATAGCATACATCATACAGTACTTACAAATGTTGATCTCACTACTTACACTTTTTTTTTTTTAAATAAGGTCAACAACATTAATAGGATGGTTTTAGTTGTACTCAATTGTAGAATATTATCAAATAAAAATTATAATTGTATGTTATCTTAATTCTTTAGTTCTTGGAAGTATAACACAATTTTAAATATTTACCTTTTTATATATTTACATAGCTTTTTCTTTTTTAGGGTCCATCTGGTCCTGCTGGCCCTGCTGGTCCTGCTGGTGCTCGTGGGCTTCCTGTATGTTTTAAGTTTCTTTTATTGAACATGATTATTAAATCCCAGTAAATATATATAGTAGTAGAATGTTATTTTATACGTTAATGTTTACTTTTTAATGTATTTATAGGGTCCCCAAGGATCACGTGGTGATAAAGGGGAAGCAGGAGAACGTGGTAGCAATGGAATTAAAGGTCATCGTGGATTTCCTGGCAACCCTGGCCTCCCTGGTCCTCCTGTGAGTTTACATCAAAATTGATTTAGAATTTTTCTCTTCCTTCATTTAAAACTATTGGATTTAATCAAAAAATTGCTGGCAGCATTTTTGTTCTTTGCCTGTCAACAAAATAAACAACTTTCTTGCACCTGACCACATTTTAAGTTTTTACAGTCTGTTTAGCCTTATTAGTACTGAAGTAATGTCATATCTTTGTTCCAGGGCTCCTCTGGAGAGCAAGGTGTTGCAGGACCCCCAGGCCCTCTAGGTCCTAGAGTAAGTAAATCATTATTATACAGTGCATATTTTGGATACTCACTATAGAAGAGACTAAACTGGCAATGTCTCCCATGTGTGAACAGACACCAACACAATTGCTGAACAGGGCAGGGTTAAGGACCAAGTCTGGGCTTATGGATAGCAAGATACAGGGTTCCACAGTTCAAAACATACATTCCAATGTACAACAGAAAAAGAAAATAGTCTGTGCACTCACCAGTAAAATACAAAAATTTATTCATGGCATGTGGGGCAAAGAGGCATGTCAAAAAATGTTGAGCAGTCGAGTTAAACTAATGAATTCAATTATGCTTTCAGGGTCCACCAGGTTCAAATGGTTCTCCTGGTAAAGATGGAACAAGTGGATATCCAGGACCCATAGGCCCTCCAGGTCCCCGTGGTAGTAGAGGAGAAACTGGCCCAGAGGTAAAGCTACACTACATATGCATATGGACATAGTAAATAAACATTCTATATAATTATAGACTTAATTATATTAAGTCAATTAAATAATAAAAATATTATTATTATTATTATTATTATATGCTAACACAAAAACAATCTTAAATACTACAACTGGAAATATGTATTGCATTAGTATTAAATGTTCTATATATTCTAGGGATCTTCTGGTCAACCTGGTCCCCCTGGCCAGCCGGGCCCTCCTGGCCCACCTGGTCCTTGCTGTGATGGGGGAGGAGCTAATCTTGGTGCATATGGTGGGGAAAAGGGACCTTCAGCTCCATACTATGGCGACCAAGCAATTGATGCAACAACTACTTCTGAGATTATGTCCTCACTAAAAGCTATGAATAGTCAAATAGAAAACATAATCAGTCCTGATGGTACAAGAAAGAACCCAGCACGCAACTGCCGTGACCTGAAATTCTGCCATCCAGAGCTGAAGAGTGGTATGTAGTTCTAATATGTTATATTGATATTTGATAGAATGAAAATCAACAATTTCAATGATGCATTCAAAAAGCAATCCTTTATTTTTATTTTTCAACTATTATTTTTCACTGGAGAAATTGTATTTTTAAATACACCATTTTGGGATGTATTTTAAGATGAATACATTTTGAGGGACTTTAATTTACTTCCATCATGCAGTTTGAATGACATACTTGTAATACTTCCTTTACATAATGTTTAACAGTTTTTCACTATTTTTTCACATTTAAATGCAGTTTATTTGTATTCACAATATTTTTTAAACTTAATCGCTGAGAAACAAGCTGTAGAGTTTGCTACTTTCATTTGTACATTACATACATTTCAATAATACAGGAGGAAACTACCATTACATTACATTAAGCACGAATGTGACATTTTTGTTAAATTAATGTAGGAGAATACTGGATTGACCCCAACCAAGGATGTAAAATGGATGCCATTAAAGTGTTCTGCAACATGGAATCTGGTGAAACATGCATTAATGCCAACCCCAGAACTATTCCACAAAAGAACTGGTACACTAATTCTGAAGGAGTTAAGAAACATGTTTGGTTTGGCGAGTCTATGAACGGTGGCTTCCAGGTGAGCCTGAAACCAAGTTTTAATTTTGTTTTGAATTAAAATAATGAGTATTTTATATCATATGAAATGGCTATTATGGTTAGTGTACAGCAAGCTAGGGCAGAACCACATAATGTTGCAGTCTATACAAAAAGATCCTTAAAGGGGTTTTCCCACAAAGCAAAGTTAGGCCCTATCCACGGGATAGCCTAACTTGCTGATCAGTGGGGGTCCCTGTGCTGAGTCCCCCGCACATCGTGAGAAGACTTCCTCGCCGCTGGAGCAGACAGCCGTGCGTGACCTTTCTCCTCAATTAATCTCTATGGAGCTGACGGAAATTACCGAGCTTTGCTTTGTTGAAAAACCCTTTCAAGTTTAAGTTAAAACTTACATCTATTCCAGCAGATTACTTTTTCAAGCTTTGTAAAACAGTTCTGCTGTAAGCCAATCACTGACCTACTAGTTCTTGGTCATGTGCCATTGCCATCATTTCAATGCCTGTGGCCTGGCCAGTGAATACATCTGGATCACAGGGACATTTTGTACATCACGGTTGTCTTTTTCTTTTGTTTTATATTTTTAAGGTGTGTGATTTTTGTCCAAGCTGTATATATGTTTAAAACATCTTAATGTGTATATTTCTTTATTAATAATTGCTACATTTTCATTACAGTTTAGCTACGGTGATCCAGAGCTCCCAGAAGATGTTTCTGATGTTCAAATGGCGTTCCTCAGAATTCTTTCTAGCCGAGGTTATCAAAATATCACTTACCGTTGCAAAAACAGTGTTGCATACATGGATGGAGAAAATGGAAATGTTAAGAAGGCCGTGAAATTCATGAGCTCTACTGAAAGTGAACTGAAGGCTGAAGGAAACAGCAAATTCACATACACTGTTTTGGAAGATGAATGCACTGTAAGTATTGTATAGTTTCTAAGTTTTCTTTCTTTTCTTGCATAGTTCCATTTGGCTAACCATAAAGCCTTTATTACTGTCTTTTGTATTACTGCCTTTAAGTTTAAAAATAGGTATTATTGCATCATTTCTATCTCTTAATTTTTATTTAGAAAAGTAAAATTTTAGTTTTAAATTCCCTAAAATAGTCCAAATTGATAGCTTATAATTTTGCACTTTTTGCCAAAGTCCCTGCTCTCATCCTCAACTATGAGATTGCAAAAGTAACAGCACTTTCTACTAGTGTGTTCTTGGAAATCCCAACGCAAGGTTCCAGAGAAACGTTTATTTAGACGCAACACCAACTGCTAAATTGTATTTCCTAGTACTTCTTGACTGGGTGAGGGGTGGCTAAATACAGATATAGCATCCAGGCTTTTTTTGGTCTTACATATCTTTGGGCCTGTGCCCCTACTTTCTTTTCATCATTTCACCTCTCCACTCCCAAAAATGTCTTTTGTATATACAACATTTTTTCCCCTTAACTTCTCTTCTATAAAAAAAAATACATTACTGCAGCTATGGATCTTTAAAACTGGTAAACCTGTATATGTAAATGTGAAAAGTACAGTACAGTATGTTAAATTACTATTATATCATATACTCTGTTTCTAATTACTTTTCAGAAACACACAGGACAATGGGGTAAAACAGTTTTCGAGTACCGAACACGCAAGACTATGCGATTGCCTATTGTAGATATTGCACCATTGGATATTGGAAGACCAGATCAAGAGTTTGGTGTAGAAGTGGGACCAGTATGCTTCTTGTAAATTTAGGGTATTACTTAATTTTAAATCACAGCAAACATTCAGCACTCTGTTTTGTCCCATTAAATTTTTAACATCCAAATAGTAATTTATTTCCACACATTGTGGGAAACATGATCATTTGGTGGAGAGCCACTAAATATTTTGCAAAAACACAAACTAAATGCTTTGCTCTATTTTTGTACCAACATTTTGAAGACATCTGGATGGTGCTATAAAAAATCAACCTATGAGATTTAAAAACACTGTGTATTTTTGTAAAACATGTGGCCAAATATGTACTGATCAGAATAAACATTAACCTCTCCCCACTGTTCTAACCAAGATGAAGTTCACAATGTATAGAAAGAACTTCCATGTTTCATCTACCTCATCATGGGCAGAATGTGGGGAGAGTTTGATGAGGCCTAGGAATAACAACCTAAAAGACTCAGCTGGGAGTCAACACAATTATCATTTGGCTTCTGAAACAATTTGTCTGGCACAGATACTATTTTTGTATTGCTAGAACTGAAAAAGAAATTCAGTTTTACAAGGTGCTTTCTATATGTTCCTGTCATTGCTGGCCAAGACCACTTAAATAAAAAGTAAGAGTTTGACAATCAGATATCATGGTGCTAAATGCTAATAAATATTGATGAGTAACTGAACACAGGAGAAGAAAGAAGAAAACAAAAAAAATGTTTGTCTTCTGTTTAAAATTATTGCTGGTATACAATTTCTGTGCTACTTGTGAATTCATGTGGCATTAGTCATCATTGTTCACTGCAATAACTAAATAACAGTTGGCAGGCATTAGCCATTTTTGTAAACTTTTTCTATGGTTGTTTTGTAAAGAGACACATAATAAAAAGATGTACAAAACACATTCAAGCTTTTTGTCTTGTTATTAAGTATCCTGGTAGATAGATGTAGAACAATGTTTGCTCAATAAGTTCAAACATAAAACTAATAAAAAACAGTAGTTTATTCTTATCCCTGCTGAGAGCATGTCTAGAAAACAGTCTCTTACTATATTTATTTAACTTGTGGGACAGTTAGGGCACATATACACAATAGTTAACAACTAGAGATGAGCAAGTATACTCGTCCAAGCTTGATGCTCGTTTGAGTATAAGCATACTCGGAACGGCTCGTTGCTCGGACGAGTATTTCCCCTGCTCGAGATTGAGCATTTAAATAAGAAAAGACAGTGAATTAAATTAAAACAGTGAACACATGATCATTTAAGTGAAGAACACAGTGAAGAACACATGGAGGAGAGGAGCGGGGGCTGAAGTGGAGGCTGGAGCGGAGCGGGCTGGAGCAGGACCCTGATCACATCACAGCCCAGCCCGAGCACAGAAAGAACACAGTGAAGAACACATCCAAACATCTGCTAACTTATCGGAAGACACAAGCGCCGAATTGTGTTCTTCACAACAGTATGTGAAGAACACATTGCAGATGTATGGAAACATCTGCAATGTGTTTTTCACGCATATTGTTCTTCTGCAATGTGTTCTTCACTGTGTTCTTATAATGTGTTCTTTCAGTGAAAACATCTGCAATGTGTTCTTCTTTAGTTTTCTTTCAATGTGTTCTTTCAGTGAAAAATGCTCGAGTCTCCCATTGAGTGGGGTTGAATGGGGTTCGTTATTCGATACGAGCACTCGAGCATCGGGAAAGTTCGACCCGAGTAACGAGCACTCAAGCATTTTAGTGCTCGACCATCTCTATTAACAACCTATTTTTTAACCAATGGCACATGGCTGAACAGTTAAAATGCAGACCATGCTTTTTTTCTGTTCTTCTGATCATCAGATTTAATATAATGGGTTTACCTATTTGATAAATCTGTAATTGAGAAGTTATGGTCTTCAGTGTACATAGGCGCGAATGTAAAAAAATGTAAATAAGACAAACTTTGAAAATTCTCCACTATACCTGAAATGGTATGTGCCCCATAAACTGTTTATGTGCCCCATAGACTGTGTATTCAGGGAAAAATAAATTTCTTACTAATGAAAAACTGAAGGAAAAATCATCTTTCCACTGCCAATTTTGGGCAGGTTTGTGTGCAAGTGCCACACGCCAGACTGTGGTTTGCTTAAAGGACATCTACCATCAAAATCAAGCATGATAAACCAATGACACTTACTTATAAATGCAGGCACAGTCACAGTGGTTATTTTCTTATATTTGTTATCTGTATTTCTTTTAAAAATGAACTTTTAAAATTATGCGAATTAGCCTGAAGGGCTCCTGGAGTTGTTACTAGAACCCCTCTGGGCTGCAGATACACAAGCTACACAATGACGCTTACTTATAAATGCAGGCACAGTGACTGTGGTTATCTTCTTATATTTGTTATCTGTATTTCTTTTAAAAATGAACTTTTAAAATTATGCAAATTAGACTAAAGGGCCCCTGGGGTTGTTACTAGAACCCCTTTGGGCTCTAGATACACAAGCTGTTGCAATGTGCAAGTAGCAATTCCCTCTGTCCCACCGTGTGCTGAACTTCCTCAGCTGTAGTGAGATTACATCAGGCAGAGAGAAGGGTGCAATACTGAGGGAGCAGAGGGGGAGGGGTAAACAGTGTTACAGCCTGTGAAGCTAAGACCCCCTGGAGTCCTTCAGACAGGATCCTTACTAGATTGGTAAAAGATTGGGGCATGTATATGCATATGTATTTAATTGTAAGTAAGGACTATTCCTGTACATAACACCCCTCAAATGAGCTTTCGCCAAAATAATCTGAAAATACATGTCTCCTTTTTTGCCAGGTATCCTCCCAGGGGGGTTTACCACACCAAAATCTTATGTTCTTCATTGTTCCTACATTGTGGTCGCTTAACAGTCTCCTTAACGGCTACAAGGAAAATTCACAATTTGCAATGCCTCCAATTGTAACAATATACATTATAATGTACTAATGTACCTAAGTCATCCCCTAAGAATAACCCACATATTTATGCTACTCATTTTGGTTTTCACACAGTACATTGTCCCCACTGTGGCCCCAACAATTACTGCCCCTCCACAATACTTGGGCCACATACTTTACATTATCACCTAATAATGTTCAGTAAGCCAGGCAGTACTGGCAGATTAAGTACAGTAGTGGCATGATCATTAAAATAATAATGATGAGGAAGACTTAGCACACAAATCAGTGAGCAAACACAATGATATTGGTCTATTTCAGGGCATTAGATGCTTAAGACATAAGGAAAAGCCAACCAGGAGGAACATCTTGGTGGAGGGAAGTTAACATAGTCACCAAAAATAGTAATAAGACAGAGTTGGAACTCAAGTTACTTCCGGCTGCCAAGTCATAGGTTCCATTTTTAAGCTAGGTTTATAAAGGGTAATGCCTGGCTGACTGGGGAGCAGTAGTGGCTGCAGCAGAGGTACAGTGGGTAACACCATGGGGTGATGTGTACTAGGTTGGCCCAGCAGATGAAAAAGTTAATTCTATCATGTCCAACAAACAATAACTTGGCTGCTGCTGGTGCAACATCCCCCAATGGGGCATGGTCTTTCCATGGCTTGGGGGAAGACAGAGCCCTAGGTACCTGGCTGGCTAAGTGTGGGCTAGCACTCGTCTGTGGTCACAGTGCTGGGTACCAAGAAGCAGAGGCTTTGTCCACAGCCTAGCATGTGGAAGTAGAAGGAATGGAGGAAGAGACTGAAGATTTAGGTTTCTCCCTGGGGCAACCCCGATATAGAGGTGGTGGTGAATGGAGTGCCCGTGGTGGTAAAAGCCTTGGACATGGATCAAAGCTTGTAAAGCATTTAACTTACAGTTTGTTTTCTTGCGACTTGCCAATGGCCACAACAGCAGTAACATCAACTGGGTTGAGATGACTGGTTTGCTGCATATAGTTCCAAACAAGTGCTCAGAGCCTGGTAAAAGTAGCTTCAGGCTGGAGAGGAAAGTAGGATCTTTAGGCAGATATACAGCAGCTCTGTACCAAATAGGGCCAGTAGACGTCGGCATTGCTAAGGGAAGGACATGTCACATTAAGGAAAAAAAATACTCTTAACAGTGTTAATCTATGGAACCTATACAGGATTAGTGGGCCTTATTTCTCCTACATCTAAAAGGTATTTAAGTTTCACACTTTCGTTACATAATTCATCTGGGTGGGATGTTACATACCCCCTAAGTAATTGAACGAGCCTCCTGTTGCGATTTAGGCTGATGCTGGTAGACAGGTGGTATGTATAGCCTCCAGAAGGTATGCTGCAAACCTGGAAAGTAGATAAAAGAGCACTCTTTATAAAGTGCCCAGGCCATAACATAGCATACCGTGGAAGACAAGCCTTCCGACGTCCTAGTAAATGGTACCGGGGTTGGTATCAGACTAAGTACATTGCATATCACAAGTACAGTACAGTTGGTAGCCACTCTCCCTTAAACAAACCATTTTCTTAGGAAAGTAGAGTTGTCATGTTGTAGAATTTATTTAGCCCACTCAACCTTGCGCTCACCTTTCACTCATTTCACAAATTGAGCATACAGTTCTCACAATCCAATTATGAATCCACTGCCACCACTTATTGAATTTACATTGGGAACATTATACAAGTATCCCACTCTATCAGCTTTTGTCTCTCAAACAGTCACCTTCTCAATCCACTAGACATACACCCTCGGCACTCTAGTATTCACACAGCTAATCAAAGTTTAAAAGGCTATAAGTTCCAAGAGCATACAGGGACCAAAATTAAAGTGGAATCTTTAATCCAAAAGGAGTTCCGTGCTTCCAAAAAGAGGTTAAAACAAAAGGTTTACAAAATAAAATGACACAACAGTTATAAATTAAAAAGGTAGAAAATAACAGAAAATTGCAGTAAATCCTGATTCCCTGGAGGTGGCAGAAATATGGGCACACCAACTTGTACCGGCAGCCTCCCTACAGTGAACCCTTTTTACCTGCATATCACAATGTTTTATACATTTTCTATTTGGTTCAGGTTTCAGAACCTCCCATTGATTAATTAGTTAAAATAGTTTCCCATGATTGGTCAAAGTCTTAATGAGAGGCAGAAATGTTTAAACATTTTCTTTGTTTCCAAGTCCTGATTGGGGGAGAGATTACCAAATGTCTTTTGAAGTCTGCACAAAAAAGTTATCAGGTCAGAGTTTATCAAGCTATAAAGAACTCCAGGATGTTGAAAAAGTTGCATGGACACTTCAAGAGATAGTAATTGCCCTAAATTTACTCTCCAGACATTTAAGATTAATATTTCCATTACACACTCCAAGGCGTGAAAAACGTCACCTAGGTACATATACACATCATATGTACATATAAAATACAATACAGTATACCTGCCGTCTTGCGGTCTTACCCTAGCTTACAATGTCTGCGTTCAGAAGAGATGGGTGGTTTTAAGCACAACTGGGGAGAAGTCCATCAATGTCTCCGGCTTTTTTTTATAACAAATTTTATTGGAGATCATAGATAAACAATACAAGGCATTACAGTTGTTATATCATCTCAAATCCACCATGCTAGGATTTTATTGGCTTTTTTGCTTAATGAGTAGTATATGGCTTTCATTCTCCTCAAAGCCTGCACATATTTATATCCTGCTAGCTCTGTGCGAACAGAATGGGGCACATTTACTTACCCAGTCCTGGCACGATCCCCGCTGTGCGTTGTCTGGCGCGATTCACTAAGATCCTGCATGTGTTGCTTCCATGCTCAGGTCAATGTCTTCTTATTAAACGCTGAGAGAGTTAAACAAGAGACTATGGACCACATTTACCTACCCATCATGACGCGATCCCTGAAATTGCATTGCCCGACCTGAAGGCACTCTGCCGCAATTCACTTAGATTATGTCGATTCAGCATCTTCTTCCTGGTGCATGTAAGTGCATTGTCTTGTGACACAATTTGAAAGTTAAATCCTGCACTCAGTCTGAATCAGTCGGATCCTCCGATGGCAGGCCCCCCGATTTCTGTTGCATGAAAGCCAGCACAGCCGCGCCACAATACGATCGTGTGCGACACAATCCCCAGTTAAATATTTGTCACAGTTGCGCAAATCCTGAAAATGTCGGAAAATACAAGGAAAGTGCGATCCGCGACCCTTAGTAAATAAGCCTCTATGTGTAATGTTGCTTCATTATTAGCCCTCCTATCTATGACAGGCACCTCCATAAAGTGACTTTGCATAAACATCTTGTGTGTGCACCATAGTGTATAGTGAGACACAGCAGAAGTGTCAATGGTATCAAAAATTCCTTCAATGTCTTCCTTAGGGCACATTAACACTGCCGTTGCCCACCGTACTGTAGCACGGCGGGCACACAGCGGCGCCAGGGAGAGGAGGAGGGGTTAAAGGCACAGAGGAACATGGTGCACGGCGCCATTTTCCGAGAAAAGATAGGACATGGCCTATCTTTTCACGGGGGACGGAGCGGTACAGTCGCACCGGTGTTATTTTGAGTGCACATTTGGAAATTTTTTTCAGCTTCGCAGTACACGGCATGTTAAAATAAATAATGTTACGGGAAAGTAAAATTTGTTACGCACAAAATAAGCCCTCACACAGCTCTGTACACATAAAAATGAAAAAGTGGAGAAATGCAGAAGAGTGGAGAAATGCAGAATTAACCGTCAGAAATAGTTTGCAAAACCCAGAAACCTCTGTATGGCTCGGAGGCCTTCTGAGCGTGGCCTCTGAAGAACTGCAGACAGTTTCTCAGGGTCCATCTGGAGGCCTCTGTCAGAAATTATGTAACCGAGGAATGGAAGGATAACTTGGTGGGTTGGGTGAGCGTAACAGCATGACGTAGTCACGCTGCGCACCTGTTGCCTTCCCCTCCTCGTACCTCCTGATGCTGGTCTGAATGATTCACGGGGAGAGTGATGTGCCCCGGCAAGCGTGTGCTGACCGGGCAGTGTAGTGAGTGCCAGCTGGGGATCCGTGGTGTGCAGCAGAAGAGTCCGTGAGTCCTGCCACGTGTGCCCTGTGTGCCGAGTGTTGCTCGGAGGATCAGCTGAGAGCGGCAGATCTGAAGTGAGGAGTCAGCTGCGAGGATCCTGGTTCGGAGGCGGCTGCCGCATGAGGAGGGATCTTGGGGCTCGGCGCGGGAGCGTCGGATCTGAAGAGGCTTCCACTGGAACGTCGTGGTCAGGACCGGGTGACCTTACAACTGGATCCGACAACGATCGTGTCCTCTGTCACAATCCGGGTGTTTCATGAATGGGACCGGCGGACATCCGTAGCTTATCCTTCATCTCAGCTGGGTGAGAGCATTCTAGTGTACTAACTCACTGCCCACAGCATATTTCTCTGCTACTAACGCTTCAAGGATTCCTCTTTGTGGTGCTGGTTTATACCTTGTTGCTCGTTTGGCGGGGGTGCACTGCTTAAGACTAACCTTACTTCTCTGCAGAATCATTTTAACCCTGCAAAGGTTTCTATCCCGTAACTATTTTTTGTGCTAAAGATCTTCTTTAACGACATTAACTAACCAATGGTTTCTAACCCGTAACCCGCAACCGCTCTAAGTCGCAAGAAAGAGTGGTCTTTCGCTTTTTTGCTTATTGCATGAATCTGCTTGCTGGGACCCGTATGCTGTTTAAGACTAACCTCTATTTATATTCAAAATATTTTTATTAGATTTTTTTTTTTTTCGATTATCTAACCTCTATTTATAATAGACCTATTCCAACTAATCAATGGTTTCTAAACCGCTACCCCTCAGAAGCGGAGGAAAGTTTGATCTCTATTCATTATTTCTATGCATGTGTCTGCAAATTAAGACGTGCCTCTCCGTGCTGCAGAAATATATCAAGCATTCCATCTGGTAATCATTCTGGTCGCAGGAACCTGTTGTGAATATTTGTCCAATCATCTTGTGCATTTCTCTAGAGTAAAAGCGAGTGCTCTAGTATCAGAAGAATGCAGCGTGCATACACGTCCTCCTGCTCACTATCCACTATCCCAGCAGTAACACAGCTACATACAGCTGCCTCGCCCCCAGTAACACAGCTATATACAGCTGCCTCGCCCCCAGTAACACAGCTACATACAGCTGCCTCGCCCCCAGTAACACCGGTACATACAACCGCCTGTCCCCCAGTAACACAGCTACATACAACCGCCTCGCCCCCAGTAACACATCTACATACAGCAGACTCGCCCCCTGTAACACAGCTACATACAACTGCCTCGCCCCCAGTAACACATCTACACACAGCCGCCTCGCCCCCAGTAACACATCTACACACAGCCGCCTCGCCCCCAGTAACACAGCTACACACAGCCGCTTCGCCCCCAGTAACACAGCTACACACAGCCGCTTCGCCCCCAGTAACACAGCTACATACAGCCGCCTCGCCCCCAGTAACACAGCTACATACAGCCACCTCATCCCCAGTAACACAGCTACATACAGCCGCCTCACCCCCAGTAACACAGCTACATACAGCCGCCTCGCCCCCAGTAACACAGCTACATACAGCCGCCTCACCCCAGTAACACAGCTACATACAGCCGCCTTATCCCCAGTAACACAGCTACATACAGCCGCCTCGTCCCCAATAACACATCTTTATATCCACCTTCACACATTTATGTACCCATATACATTTATACACTAATAGGCTATATTCACACTACCGTTACCCGCCCGTACCGTAGCGGGCAACGGCAGTGCACGGGGAGAGAAGGAGGAGGTGAGCGCAGCTCACCCCCGCCCCTCTCCATAGGAAGTTATGGCGCATGGCGCACGTCCTATCTTTTTCCTGGGTACGGAGCGGTACGGTGCCACACGTGTGCTGCACCGTACCGCTCCCGTAAGGCGCCGTGCGCCCATTGCCGTCTATGGAGGACCTATATCGGCCATATATACGTCCTCCATATGGTAGTGTGAATGTAGCCATACACAGAGTATACACAAACTCATAAAGTATATACACACATACAGTATATATACATCACACATACGGCGTACACATTATATACAATAAATATATATATATTTACACATACAGTATACACTGACCATATATACACATACATGCAGTATAAAAATACCATATACACACATGCTGCATATACATACAGAATATACACACATACAGCAAATACACACACATTCAGTATATACAGCATTTTCACACACATACGGGAAATACACACACAAATTCAGTATACAGAGCATATACATACCACATACACAGCATATAAACATAAATCATATATATATATATATATATATATATATATATATATATATATATATTTAAATGTGCACATATATAGGCTTATACAAATATATGCATGTATAAATACAGTATATACATATATAGACAGTAGATGCATATATACACAGTATATACAGATATAGACAGTAGATGCATATATACACATATACACAGTATATACAGATATAGACAGTAGCTACACATATACACAGTATATACACCCAGTATATATACTGTATATGCATATATACATCATATATACACATATACACACAGTATATACACTGTATATGCATATATACATCATACATACACAAAGATAAATACATATGTAATGTATACTTACCATTTTAGGGTGACCAGTCGTCGCGGGTGTTCAGTGGGGTGCTTGTTCGGCGTGCGGGTCAGTTGGCTGCTGGTTCGGAGGGGGGGGGGGGCGGAGGACCGCTGCTTGTTCCATGGGGGGGGACAGGACGGCTGCTGGTTCGGGGGGGGGGGGCGCCGCAACGGAGGATGGCTGCTGGTTCCAGCGAGGGGGTGGGGAGTGGGATGAGCGCAGGACGGCTGTTTGTTCGCGCGTGGGGGGTGGGCGGTGGTTGGCTGGTAGCGTAGCGGAGCGAGCGGGTGGGCGGGGAGCGGAGGAGGGCTGCTCATTCCAGCGGGCGGCGTGGCCGACGTGAGCAGAGGACGGCTGTTTGTTCGGGCGGGGGGGGGGGGGTTGCTGGGAGCGGAGGACAGCTGCTTGTCCGGGAGAGGGGGGGCTTGCGGAGCGCGAGCAGGATTGCGAGCGGGCGGGAAGGCCTGGCCATGCAGCAGGATGGGTGTGCAGGTAGGCGGGAACGTGTGCCGGGCGGCAGGACGGCTCGGCTATGAAGCTGAAGGGCGGGCGTAGAGGCGGTAACTTGTGCTGGGGGGCGGACGGGCAGGCCGGCCATGCAGGGGGATATGCGGGGAGGTGGTCACCTGTGCCAGCATCTGGCGGACGGCTCAGGGAGGTGGAGTCAGGGCCCGGAGGGGGCGCGATCTGGTGGGGGCCCCCTGGGGGGCAAGATGGTGGGGGCCCCGGGGCTCTAGCCCCGCGAGCCCCGCCTATAATCCGGCCTTGAGAAGAGGGGTAGCTGTTGTAATCTAGCAATTAAAGTCTAAACACTATCCTCTGCAGAATGCTATTTATTTTTAGCGTATAGTCTTGAGAAGGTTTCCTGTATATTTATTTTTGCATATCCATTTTTTTTTTTTTTTATGACATGTGTTGTAATATTTTGCTGTATATTTATCTGGAATTTTTTCTCAGTGCTGGGGTACTTAAGTAGGTCCACACGGGATCTCTAACTATCTGGGGAATTTGTTCGGATTAGATACATGATCGCATTGGGTTTCGACCATTTTCTTTTTTTTTTCTTTTTTGCTTCTTTATGTAATCTTGCAGTCTTGCAAGTTCTCGCTTAATCCTCTGAGGGTTTACAGGTGTATTGTGGCATACCCGTGAGAGGCAGTTCTACCAGGTTTTTTGTGTTCAAGCCAACACTATGCCTCCAAAAAATTCAGCACGTAAATCTTTAGGAGCAGCATCTCCGAAAGAGAAAGGGGGATCAGCCAAAGGGGACAATTCTGCGAAAATAGATAAATTATGGAAGTCCCCCTCAGTTAAAACTCGTACTGTACAGAAAAATTAAGGTGGGGAGGAGCACAATAAGACTCAGGGATCAAGATTCGCAGCACTGGAGGGAGAAGAACAGGAGGGAGAAGACCCAGGGGTATCAGGGGATAATGAGATGTTCAGAGAAATCCTAGCGTCTATTAAAGTTTGTAGTAATGCAATCACTGAATTGACTGATCAGGTGGGGGCTCTGAGAGGAGATATGTCTCTTTTGAGGGAAGACCTTAATAAAGTCAGAGAGAATCAGAAAATGGCAGAAGAGAAAATTGTAAATGTGGAGAAGGAGGTTGGAGCAATAAAGAAAAGAACTGGCGTTCTGGAAAGGGAGAATGAGTCCCTCAAAAATAGACTGACAGACATGGAAGATAGGTCCAGGAGGGCCAATTTGAGGATAACTGGGGTCCCGGAAAAAGCAGAAGGGGATAATACAGTCAAGTTTATTAAAGATTGGCTCCTGGAAAAAATAGGCCGAGAACATCTTTCAGATAACTTTGAAATTGAACGTGCGCATAGAATCCCGCCAGTGTTAAAAGTCCCCGGTTACTCCCCTCGTACAATAATCTGTAAAACACTTCTTTCTAGAGATAGGGATACGATATTGAGGGAGGCTCGAGAACACAAGGATCTGACTATTCAGGGGGCAAAGGTGGCTTTGTATCCAGACTTTTCTAGGGACACCTTGCAGAAGAGGAAAAGTTTCATTTAAGTAAAAAAAAGGTTGAGAGAGAAAGGCATTATTTATTCTCTTCTGTTCCCCGTTAAACTTAAGATTATTTATCAAAATCAGTCTCATTTTTTCACTACCCCTGAACAAGCCTTAGATTGGATGGGAATCTGATGATATATTACTTTTATTGACTAGCATTGGGGGAGGGAGGGGGGGGGGATGGCAGGAAAGTGGCTCTAGTAGGTGGAGTTCTACTATGGTAGGACATGTCGACTGGGAAAAGGGGGGTAGGGGATCGGGGGGTGGATGCTGGAAATGGTGGGGTTTTTGTTTTTTTTTGTTTTTTCCCCTTCTCTTGTAGGTGAGAGATGACGGTGATTAGCTTCATTTCTTGGAATGTAAGAGGGATGAGGGATCGATTAAAACGGTGTATTATTTTTGATTATATTTGCAGGCAGTTGCCTGCCATTGTTATTTTGCTGGAAACCCATCTGGTGAAAGAGACCTTACACTTAATTGAGAGAAGATGGGCCAGCCATTCTTATAGTTCAGTCTTCTCATCCTTCTCTAGGGGAGTCACGATATTAATTCATAGATCTATTGAATTTAAAGTCCTCGATTGCCAGTGCGATGCTGATGGTAAATTTGTGTTTCTCCATGGTATTCTGGAAGGCACTAGATGAGTAGTGGCAGGGGTTTACATACCACTGCCTTTTAGATACAAGGCACTCCTAAAGCTTATTAGGTTTACTGAGAAAGTAGGGGACTGCCCGGTGTTAGTATTAGGTGATTTTAATGCTGTGTTTTCGGAGAGTAAAGATCGGGTGAGGAGAAATCACCCTGATAAACAGGGCATGGGAGATTTTTCCACAAAATAGGCTGGACAGATATCTGGAGATATATTTACAGTGATCAAGTGGCATATTCATGTTTTAACCGCTTTGTCCAGGATCAATTTGGTTCTGGGGAGCGAATTAGTTCTGGGGTGGTTAAAAAAGATGCGATATGATAATCATTCGATTTCAGATCATTCCCCGGTAGTACTGGAGGTATCTGGTGTGAGCGAATCTTCATGTAGATTTTGGAAGATTAACCCTCACTGGCTTTCACTGATCACGAATGAAGACAAGATAAAGAAAGAAATGTGCCACTTTATCACAGTAAATAGAGGGGTTAACAACTATGGGTTGCTATGGGATTCGACGAAAGCCTTCCTGAGGGGCCTCTTAGATTCGGAAGTGAGATTCCTACGAAGGCAGTTTGTAAAACAGGAAGAGCAGTTAAGGGAAGAAGTTCAAAAGTGGGAAAAGGCTTTCCAGGAGAATAGAGCACAAGGTAGTTTGGATAGCCTGAAACAAGCGCAAGAATCTTATAATAAATCTGTTGCGAATAAAGCGACGCAAAAACTTTTCTTTCTAAATCAGTCTGCCCACTGTGAGAGTGGTTTATCCTTAAGAAGGCTCCTACAGAAAGTAAAGAAAAATCAGGAGACAAATACAAGCAATCAGGGATAACTTGGGGGAGATTGTGAATAGCCAAAGTGAGATCAAGGCTGTATTGTTGAGGCTTTTTCATAATGTTTATTCATCTGACCTCGAGGCTACTCTAGAGAATATTAAAAAGTATTTGGACGGGATCTGTTTTCCTCAACTACAAGAGGAAAAAAGAATCCTATTGTCCCTACCGATATCAGTGAAAAAACTGGAGGATACTTTGAGCTCTTCAAGACGCAATGCCGCCCCAGGTTTGGATGGGTTACCACTGGAAATTTTTCTGAGATTTGGTTTTCTCCTCATGCCTTTAATGGTTGAGGTATGGGAAGATGCACAGGTGGGGAGTAAACTTCCGGAGTCTTGGTATGAGGCAGGAATTGTTTTGATACATAAGAAAAATAAAGATCCACTTGAAGGGGAATAGTACCGCCCGATTTCACTCTTAAATGCGGATGCAAAGTTAATGACCAAATTGTTAGCAAATAGATTAAAAATGGTGGTCCCAGCATTAGTACATAAAGACCAATGTGGTTTCGTGGCAGGGCGCCATATTAGTACAAATATTAGGTGGCTTTTTTCGAGTCTGCAGCTGGGCCAGGATGGCTCCCGCTCCATCCTGTCTCTAGATGCCTCTAAGGCTTTTGACAGGGTGGAGTGGGACTTCCTCTGGGAAGTTAGACGTAGATTCGGAGTGGGTAATACATTTTTGGAATGGGTGAAATTATTTTATGTTGCCCTGAGGGCCTGCATTAGAGTGAATGGAGATTTTTCTGCGTTTTTCTTAACAAGGGGAACGAGACAGGGGTGCCCCCTGTCTCCTCTGTTATTTGCGCTGTTTATTGAGCCTCTGGCTATAAAGGTCAGTTCCAGTGAGGGGATTGGGGGAGCAGGATTCGGGGGTCCTTCCGATAAGATTATGCTCTACGCTGATGATATCCTCCTTTGCTTAAAAGATTCAGCGACGTCGGTACCAAAAGTTCTAAAAGTGATTAATGAGTTTGGAAGATACTCAAGCTTTGAGATAAATGTACAGAAATCTATCCTGCTACCTCTAGACGAGGAATCTCTGAGCCAATTGGAACATCTAGATTTGAAGATTTCTAAATCTTTGGAGTATTTGGGTATAAAAATCAGTCCTAGCGTGGGCGATTATGTGGCACTGAATGTGGTTCCCCTTCTGTCTAAATTGAAGGCAAAGGTGAACACATGGAGCTCTTTGCCATTAAATCGTGCTGAGAGGGTAGTCCTAACTAAAAGTATGTTATTGCCCCAAATTTTGTTTGTGCTATGCAATTGCCCATGCTGGATTGATAAGAAATGGTTTGGCCTTTTTCGGGCGATCATTAATAAACTCTTTTGGGGGAGGAAGAAGGTACGTATTAAACAAGAAGGGTAAGGGAGGTCTATCACTTCCGTCATTTTTTCATTATTTTTTAGCCGCTCAGACTCAATTTATAATCGAAAATAAAAGAAGCTTGCTTTTCCAAATTCTATCTAATAAAGTCGGCAGAAGGTTTAATACAATATTTGTGCTCATAGAGACGGGACAATTAACCCCTTCCCGACATTTGACGTAATAGTACTGCATGGCGGGAGGTGCGTTCCCGCAAAATGCAGTATTATTACGTCAAGCTTCTGGCGCCGGCTCCTGAACGGAGCCGGCGCCAGAAGCTGCGGGTGTCGGCTATATATTATAGCCGACACCTGCCTCTAACACCCGCGATCGGAGATTTCTCGCGCTGACCGCGGCGTGTCAGAGGCATTTAAATGTAATGTGAGGGGAATCGGACCCCCCCGCGGCGCTTACCGGGGGGGTCCGCTGCTCCGATCGCAGCCCCGGGACTGCCGGTGCCCGGGGCTGCGAGATCTTCATCCGGAAGCCGGGTCCTGCCTTCTGGCAGGACCCGGCTGTAAGACACTGGGCATGCGCAGCATGCTCAGTGTCTTACATTACACAGTGCAATACATCTGTATTGCACTGTGTAACCTGTAAAATAGCTTGAACAAGTGATCAGAAGATCACTTGTTCAAGCTTAGATGTCATTAACTGTAAAAAAAAGTTAAAACAATAAATAAAGGTTTTTTAAAATAAAAATAAATAATAAAAGAAAGTGAAAGTCCCCCCAAACACCACATTTCCCTTTACACAAGTAATAAAGTATAAAATACACTAAATCACAAAAAAACCCCACTTATTTGGTATCGCCGCGTCCGTAACAATACTTACAATAAATCCTAATCATAATTGGACCCTCTAGGTGAACGTGGTAAAAAAAAAACCCCAAAAACTTGCCAAAAATTAAAACTTTTTATCAAATTGCTTTACAAAAAATGTTCTAAAAAGTGATCCGAAAAAGTTACAAGCGCCAAAATGATACCACTGAAAAGAACAACTTGTCACGCAAAAAATAAGCTCACAACCAGCTCCGTCAACCAAAAAATACTATAGTTATGCCACTATAAAGATGGCAATACTAAAACAAATGCAATTTTTTCTATTCTAGTTTTCCTTCAATAAAATTGGACAAATAAAAATAAAACTATATAAATGAGGTATCACCGTAATCATAGTGATCCGTAGAATAAAGATAATATATTATTGTTATGCTACAGCGAACACCCCCCCAAAAAATGCTAAAAATCCAAAATAAGAATTGATGATTTTATTTTCCTCCACACGAAAAAAGTTAATAAAATTGCTTTGATAAGCTAAACACCCTCTAAAATAAAGTTTTTTTTTACAGTGCATCGCGTCTCGCAAAAAATAAGCCCTTATTTGTCTAAATTGCTTAAAAAATAAAGATTGTATAGCCTATTCCCAACGCGCGTTGTAATAGAACGGTGCGGCGGGTAGTGACTTGCCAACACCGGTCAGACACAGTGATCGGGGTAAGACTGCGGCTGTTCCTGACAGCCATACATCCTGCCCCATGGACCAGAAGGGTTACGTCCCCCCCACACACCCCCAGTTTATTATCGCTGCTATTGGCTCATCAATTCAGACGAGCCAATAGCAGCGAATTTACTTTTGACGTCAGTAATACCGGTCACCATGTCTGTAGACACGGTGATCGGGGCAGGGTGGTGGCTGTTCCTGACAGCCACCGATTTTACCTTGTGGTTCAGAGGGGTTTTGTTGCCCCCCTCTGTCCATGGTTGCCGCTATTGGCTGGTCGATTTGGTCCAGCTAAAAGCAGCAGTATTCGTCACAATGGGCATTGCTAGGGTGAATAAGAGCAACACTTGGCGATAATTTCCCTACGAAAAACGAAGATATGGTACAAAAGCGCTGGCCGTGCACATTGTACAGATTACGCTGTACAACTCTTATGTGCTGTTCCAATGTGCACGCCCTGCCGTATCATTTCTCTTTTTTCAAGAGGAAGATATTAGGAAACTAATATTGGGACAAGAAGGACGGGGCCCCTGTACCTCTGGTTTAGATGTTCCTGTATTTTGTCAGGGCAGCATTTTCACGGTAAATTCTGCTGCTTCTAAAGGAAGGACTCAGAAAAGAGTTTGTTCCAAAAGAGGAGTTAGGATGGACACTATATACTAAGGATGGACACTATATACTAAGGATGGACACTATATACTACTAAGAGACCTGCGACAACTCCGTGTGACAAAAGTTTAGATGGTCCCCTGGTCTATTCTACCTCCTTATACGCAACACATTCACAATTCACGCCCAACCTGTTGTGAATTCAGTAAAATGAATAATTTAACAACTGGTAGGTCACGTTGCTCCCTATACCCCTCCATTATTTCATAAGGGGCGCCACATAACGGGCACTGAACGTTCCAGAAATAATTGCAATTTCCATCTTGGACTGCATTGCATATCATATTTGGAAACCACCTGTATGTTCACAATGCTCATTTCACCACGTGTATTACACTACACCACATATTACACCTTGCTAAATTCCCCAAGGGCTGTACATTCAACAATTAGGGTAACTTTTCGGGTTTTCCTCTGTTTTGGTACCACTACGGCTCTCTAAATGTATCCTGACACATGTGAAGGATTTCTTGCAAATTTGGCCTCTAAAAGACAAACATCCCTCTTTTCCTCTACTGTGCGCCCATAAAGCATTTTATATGCACATGTGGGGTACTTCTACACTCAGGAGAAATAGTTTTACACCTTTTTCGGGGTTATTTAATATATTATCTCTTGTGGCTTACAAAAATTAGGAGTAAAGTGACATTTATAGGAAAATTTTCACCTTTTTAATGTTTAGGGCCTAATTGGATCATTCACCTGTAGGGTCAAATACATATATTACACATTGCAAAATTCTCTAAGGGGTGTGTGTTCAAAAATTAGGGTCACTTTTCGGATTCTTATCTGTTTTATACCACTAGGGTTCTCCAAATGCATGTCAAACATTTCTGTCAAATTTGGCTTCTAAAAGGCAAACATTCCCCTTCCCTTTTACTGTGCGCCCATACAACATTTTATATACACATGTGAGGTACTTCTACACTCGAGAGAAATAGGTTCACACATTTTGAGGGGTTATTACATTTTTTTTATCCCTTGTGGCTATAAAAAATTAGGGGTACAATGACCGTTATAAGAAAATGTTCACCTTTGTCCTATTTAAGCCCTAATTAAATCAAACACCTATATGGACAAATACTCATATTACACCTTACTAAATTCTCTAAGGGGTGTGCTTTCCAAAATGGTGACACTTGTTGGGGTTCCCCTCTGTTTTGGTACCACTACGGCTCTCTAAATGCATCCTGACACATGTAAAGGATGTCTGTCAAATTTGGCTTCTAAAAGGCCAACGCCCCTCTTTCCCTTCTGAGCTTCACTGCGTACCCATACAACATTTTATTTGCATGTGTGGGGCAATTTTATACTCAGGAGAAATGCTAGTACACATTTTTTGGGGTTATTTTATCTTTAATGCCTTATGGGATACAAAAATTAGCCGTAAAAGTGACTTTTTTGGGAAAATGTTCATCTTTTTCCTTTTAGGGACCTAATTGAAGCAAACACCTGTGGGGGAAAATACACATATTACACCTTGCTAAATTCTCCAAAGGGTGCACTTTCCAAAATGGTGACATTTGTTGGGGTTCCCCTCTGTTTTGGTACCACTAGGGCTCTCCAAATGCACATGTAATGGATGATTGTCAAATCTGGCTTCTAAAAGGCCAAAGCCCCTCCTTCCCTTCTGAGCCCTACTGTGTACCCATACAACACTTTATATGCAAAAGTGGTGCAGTTCTGTGCTTAGGAGAAATAGTTTTACACATTTATGGGAGTTGTTTCATCTTTTATCCCTTGTGGCTTACAAAAATTTGGGGTAAAAGTTACTTTTTTGAGAATATTTTCACCTTTTTTCCCTTTTGGGGCCTAATTGAATCAAACACCTGTTTGGGCAAATACACAAATTACACCTTGCTAAACTCTCCAAGGGGTGTACTTTCCAGAATGGTGTCTCTTGTTGGGGCTTTCCTCTGTTTTGGTACCATTAGGGCTCTCCAAATTCATCCTGACACATGAAAACTTTTTCAGCCATATTTGCCCTGCAAAAACGAAACAACGCTCTTTCCATTCCAAGTGCCCCCCTGTGCCCGTACAGCAGGGTACAGTGACAAAATGGGCATTGGCATGCTCAGGAGGAATTGCCCTAAACATGGTAAAATGCATTTTCCTTTTTAACCCATTGTGAAGGTGCAAATTTTAGTGTTCAATGTATCTATTGTAAGATAAAATTACATTTCTGTAATTTCACTTTCATTTATCTTTCACCCTCATGAAACGCTCAAAGGGTTAACAAAATTCCCAAAGGTTGTTATGAATATTTTGAGGGGTGTAGTTTCTAAAATGGTGTCATTTGTGGGGGTTTTCTATCATGTAGGCCTTATAAAGTCACTTCTAACTAAACTGACCCTCCAAAAGTAGGTTTTGATGATTTTCGTGAAAATCTGAAAAATTGCACCTAAAGTTATAAGCCTCCTAGCATCCTAAAAAAAGGAAAAGATGTTTGAAAAATGATGCCAAGTTAAAGCAGACATATGGAAAATGTTAGTTATCAAGTTATTTTAGTGATATGACTAACTTTCCAAAAAGTAGAAAATTTTGAATTTTGAAAACATTGTTTTTTTCAAAATTTTTGGCAAATTTCCATTTATTTCATAAATAAATACTAAACATATTGATTAAATTTCTCGACCAACATGAAGTACAATGTGTCACGAAAAAACAATCTCAAAATCAACTGGATATGTTAAAGCGTTCCAAAGTTATAACCACTTAAATAGACACATGTCAGATTTTAAAAAATGGGCCGTGTCAGGAAGGTGAAAAGTGGCTTCAGCGTTAAGGGGTTAAAGAGACGGGATTTTAGGAATTTACCATTGGCGATACTTCTGGTGAATACATGGAGAGAGGTAAAGAAGTTGCTAGGAATGGAAGGTGGATTTAAATTTACACCTTTGTGGGGTAATCTTAACTTCCCAGAGCTGCTTAAGATAGAGGATTTTGTGTTTTGGGAAAAGAGAGGGATTAGTTCGTTGGAGCATTTGGGTGAGAACGTTGGAGCATTTGGGAATTACCGGCGTTTGAATTTTGGGTAGACTCTGGTATCTTAAGGTGTAGGGATCGATTTAGGTATTGGCAATTTTTTCACGCGTACAGAAAGGAAAAAAAAAAAGATAGGGTTGAAGATAGATGCGAGTAAGAATTTCAAAATTATTTTAGAATTAGGGGTGCTTCCAAAAAATTTTGCGAGATTATATCGTTTTTTACGGAATCACATTGATAAGGATATTGGGCACATTAGTCAAAATAAATGGATAAAGCAGGTTGGCGAGATCACTATTGAACAATGGGTAGATATTTATAATTAATATTATATTTATACAACTGAATATTTTATATAGAACGTATTTTTCGCCACAATTAATGTTTAAGATTGGGATAAGAGATAATTCTAGGTGTTTTAGATGTAATAGAGTTAATGTAGATGCTCTCCATGTCCTTTGGGAATGCCCAGTGATTGGGGAATATTGGGTAGAGATTTTTGAGTTAATTGAGGTCCGGGCCTGCTGCTCCCTCCCTCGTACAGTCACTTTAGGTTTATTGGGTCTAATCCCATCTAATCTAGGATTGAGATCTAAACGTGACTTGATTCTGAAGGTACTGCTTTTAAGCAAGGGTGGTTTTGATCAAACACTGGAAAGACGATAAAGCTCCACCAGTAAAGGAATGGTACAACACAGTAGATCGTGTTAGAATATATGAATGTGCTTATGAAAAACGTTATAGAGGAGGAAGGAGACTGAACGATATATGGGATTTTTGGCAGGCATAGTGGGTTGCTAATTTTTTATTTATTTATTTATTTTTTCTCCATTTCCAGCAGAGGGAGGGACTTGGGGAGGATATATGGCTTAGGATATAATGTTGTCTGGATAATTCATTGTTAATGTAATTTTCATATGAAGATTATTGTTGACAGATGTTGTCTATGATGTTTATTACTATGTCTTTATTTTTTATTATTGTAAAGCATAATTGTTTAATAAAGATTTATAAAAATTTAAAAAAAAAAAAAAACACAAAAAAACGAGGAATGGAAGGCTGTGCTGGTGAAACTAGCATTTTTCCAGCTTGGCGTAGAGATAATTGGCACCAGACACACAAAAGTGTGTCTGGTGGGATTCAAGGTCTGGAGAGTACACCAAGAGTCATCCAGGTAGACCACGACACACCTATAGAGAAGGTCCCGGAAAATTTCATTAACAAACACCTGAAAGACAGCACGGCATTACACAGTCCAAAGGGCATTACTAAATATTCAAAATGCCGGGGGCGTGGTTTGGCCATGGAAGCGTAAGGCTGCTTTCCTCCTGAGCTCCCGTGTCGGCCTGGAGAATTGGCTATAATAACAACTATTTCACTCCCAAAACCCCACCTGCATGGGTGCCAAGAAACGTAGAAGAGCCGGGGTCACTTCTACCCCTACCCGCTCCACCGCCTGAAACCCCATCATGTCCTACCTTCAAGCGGCACGAGGGATGGAGCCTGCACCCACACAACCGGCCGAAGCTGCGGACCTCATTGATCTGTCCCTGCCGGCACCGCACAGAGCTCCTGGGACCTCCACCACATCAACCACCCGCTCGAGAAGGTCCATCATCGACACTCCAGTGATGGACCGTGGGTCGGCACCGCTGCAGCCCGTCCAGACTCCGAGTCCCCCACGTGGCGGATCCAAGATGGCGGCCATGGGAGAGGAACGCGGCAGCTCACGAGTTAGCTGTGACCCATCTGGCAGCCCCGCACCAACAGCTTACCTGCCGCAGTCCGGAGATGCGACAGAGAGTGCTCTGCATCCCTCGAGGCACTCACCCGGGACATCTGGCGCAGGAGTGGTGAGTGGCCATATCACTACACACAGCCCACCCGGAGACTCTGCTGGTCACTCGGCCCCCTCGGGAGTAGCCCCCTCCTACCACAGTCCCAAGGTAAGGGACACATAACTCCTATGCCACCTAGTAGGAAGGAGCCTGAGGAGCAGGACTGCGCCTGAGCAGTATCACCATACTCATCCTTGGCGGCCTCCCCGCGCTGGGGATCCACACAGAGCTCCCCCTTGCCCTCCGCTACACCTGGGCTAAACCCACATGCTATAGCGTGGCCTACAGGTTCACTACAGGATGAGGCCCTCCAGCCTTCACAGCACCTCTCTCTATTGCATCACCAGAGCCCATTATCTGATCCTTACTCACTGAGCTCACATCCTGAAGATTACAGGCTCCATGTAACTACTGACTCTGTATATCCTGCAAAAATCTCTTTAGACATGGAAGCCCTGGCAGACCTCAGGGCCCTGAGAGCCCACATTCGTAAATTCCCACAAGAGAAGATATGGAGGCGTACGTCTCCAGACTAGAGCAATCCTATAGTACTGAACTGTCCGCAATTAGGGACGAAGTGCATCACATAGAAGAGAGGGTTTCAACGGTCGAGTCCTCGCAGCGTAACATACAAGACCAGCTCGCAGCCCATTCAGCACAGTTGTCCACTCAGTCCTCTCATCTTCAATTTCTATCGGATCATTTGGATGACCTTGAAAATCGTGGACGGCGCAACAAGATCAGGGTCAGAGGCCTTCCGGAGTCCATTGAAACAGCTGAGATCCATTCCACTTTGCAATAACTCTTTAACATGGTCCTTGAGGCCCCAGTCGACTCTCCAGTAGAGCTGGACAGGGCTCATAGATCCCTCGGTGCTAGATCAATGGACCCCAACAGACCACGAGACATCATTTGTAGAGTGCATCGGTACCAGCTTAAGGAATCCATAATGAACAGCGCCAGAGTCCGAGCGGAAATCCGGTTCAAAGGATCTTCTATCCAACTTCTGCCCGACCTCTCTAGACTGGCGTTGATGAAACGGAAGTCTTGTGCGGCCTGTATTGGACTCGCTCCGACAGAAGGCCCTTCAATACACCTGGGGCTTTCCCTTCCGCCTCCAAGTGAGGCACAACGGGAGAATGATCATTCTACGCCATCCTGGAGATCTACCGAGCTTTGCTGCGGCCCTAGGCTTACCCGACATAGAGATCCAAGACTGCCCAACCTTCAGATCTGAGGGCCCCCCGGGGCCACTACCAAGACCACAAAGAGATCCGCGACGTCGCCAACGTAGACGCTCCTTCAACCATCAGGATCCTGCTCCGGCGGCCCCATACCCTTAAGGAATGCAGAATGTTCTGCTTACCGGCTCTTTCTCGTAGTCAAGCTACCTGCGTAGCTTTACCTCTACTATCGTACTACCCATGTTTTTCTTTTCTTTATTTTATTATTCCTGTTTCTGTTCTCATGATACACATTGGGGCAGATTTACTTACCCGGTCCATTTGTGATCCAGCGGCGCGTTCTCTGCGCTGGATTCGGGTCCGGACGGGATTCATTAAGGTAGTTCTTCCGCCGTCCACCAGGTGGCGCTGCTGCGCTGAAAAGCATCGGAACGTGCTGGAGTTCACCGAGCCGGGCTGAGTGAAGGTAAGTGCAAGCTCCGCAACAGATTTTTTTTTTAAATGCGGCGGCCGATGCAGCACAATCCGATCGCGTGCACCAAAATCCCGGGACAATTCAGGGGAAATTGGCGCAAATCGGAAATATTTGGGAAAACGCAAATCGGGCCCTTAGTAAATGACCCCCATTATGTTACAGATGCTTGTCTCCCCTTGCTGGGTGATAAAATGTAACAGCATTTTGGTTTACTTATGTTAGGTGGGTTTTCATGGAAGCATGCCGTTATCTGGGGGAACCTTCTATGGAAATTCTACTTTTACCCTCTAACGGGGTGTTGCGCTCAGCTGGCCTGACCGTAACGTGAATTGTTTTTCTATATACCCCATTTTCTCACTTTTGCGCTTTAGTGTTGCCACGATAGCGAGAGTTCGGCTTCTTAAAGTATATTGTATTATATTGCTTGTTAATTCTTATTGAACTTTCAGATTTCTTTTTCTTCTACCCCTCTCCCCATCCCCGCCATACCCTAGTGTTTCTGTCTCGTGAGCCCCAGTCCCTTCCCAGATCTGTCATGCCCTGCGACTCATCTTAGATCAGGCCTTATCCCCTGTCGCCCCTCATGGCCACTTTAAAAGTGGGGTCCTTTAACATAAGGGGGTTTAACACTCCCCAGAAGAGAGCACAGATCACCTATGGGATGCACAAGCAGAGAGTACAGATCCTCCTTATACAGGAGACACATTTTAAAACAGGGCATGTACCAAACATACGGGATCGGCATTTCACTACTTGGTATCACAGCACAAACCCAGATGCGTGCGCTAAGGGGGTATCTATAAGCTTACATAGATCCCTGACCCATTTAGTCATAGATGTGAGAGTAGACCCGTTGGGGAGATACCTATTTCTTAAACTGAGAATTCACTCCACTGTCTATACTATAGCTAACTGGTACTTACCCAATACACGCCCTGTGCCTGCCAGCCACTCCATTCTACGGTCCCTGACTGAGTTTGCTGAGGGGGAAATAATAATAGGCGGGGACCTGAATTTCACCATGGACCTCCGGGTTGACTCCTCATCAGGGAACACTAATACTTCAGCACGCCTTTTGCGCCAATTCCACCGCGATCTCTTTGCCCTCCGTCTCACTGATATCTTACGGATATTACACCCGACAGACAGAGATTACTCATACTTCTCATCCGCTCAACACATGTATAGCAGAATTGACGCCTTCTTAGTTAGTCACAAGCTATTGGGATGGCATCCCACCGCTACAATTGGGAATATAGTCCTATCGGACCATGCACCCATCTTCTTTACAATCTCCCCTCCAGACTCACTGCGCAGGTCCTGGGCGTGGAGACTCAACGACAATTTACTCAAAGACCCCCTATGCGTGGACGAGTTGAGGACCTCTGCGGAGCGTTTCTTAAAGGAACATGACACAGATTCCACCCCCCTCCCCCTTTTATGGGAAACACTTAAGGGACAGTTCAGAGGAGTTTTTATTAGACATGGTACCAGACTAAAGAGGGAGAAAACGGCTAAAATCTCTTCTCTACTTCAACAGATAAATGATCTGGAAACGCGTCATAAAAATTCCCCGGAGATACTACTTGAGCTCTCGGGTAAGAGAGAATCCCTCCGCTCCCTGATTGACCAGACGTACCTCCAACATAGGGAACAGTTCTCCCGTTACCTGTAGGACCACTCTGACAAATGTGCTTTAGTGTTGCCACGATAGCGAGAGTTCGGCTTCTTAAAGTATATTGTATTATATTGCTTGTTAATTCTTATTGAACTTTCAGATTTCTTTTTCTTCTACCCCTCTCCCCATCCCCGCCATACCCTAGTGTTTCTGTCTCGTGAGCCCCAGTCCCTTCCCAGATCTGTCACGCCCTGCGACTCATCTTAGATCAGGACTTATCCCCTGTCGCCCCTCATGGCCACTTTAAAAGTGGGGTCCTTTAACATAACATAAATGATCTGGAAACGCGTCATAAAAATTCCTTGGCCCCGGAGATACTAGCTGAGCTCTCGGGTAAGAGAGAATCCCTCCGCTCCCTGATTGACCAGACGTACCTCCAACATAGGGAACAGTTCTCCCGTTACCTGTAGGACCACTCTGACAAATGTGGGCGGTCGCTAGCCCGACTGCTCCACCCACGCAGCATTGCAACTTTTATACCTAAAATCCATGCTCCAAATGGCACCTTACCACACAACCCCACAGACATCTTAGACGTGTTTCGTTCGTACTATGCAGACTTGTATAATATACCGAACCAGCTTGCAGACATGGATGATCGCCAGTACGCAGATTGCATAACCGCGTACATATCTGAAACCGCTCTGCCCACCCTGTCTAACGACGTAATAGAGGCTCTGGAACAACCCTTTGAAGAGGGAGAAGTACACCTTGTTATTAGGGACACTCCCGCCGGGAAAAGTCCCGGGCCCCACGGATTTACACCAGCCTTTTATAAACTGGCAAAGATCCCACAAACCCAGGCAGTTATAGGCCTATATCATTACTTAACGTAGATGTGAAACTATACTCAAAAATTTTAGCGAATAGGTTAGGCCCCTTGCTACCATCCATTATCCACAATGACCAGGTGGGGTTTGTCCTTGGCCGTGAGGCCCGGGACAACCTCAACAAAACCCTAAATTTGATATCACATGTAAAAGCTAATAAAACCCCCTTATGCCTACTATCCATTAACGCCGAAAAGGCATTTGACCGGGTCCACTGGGGCTTCATGCAGGCCGCCCTCAGACAACTGGGCATGGGCTCTAGTTTTATGGGGAAAAATGCTGCACTTTATAGTAAACCCTCTGCTCAGGTACGGATCAACGGGGTCCTGTCCGCTCCCCTGCCCATCCACAACGGCACACGACAAGGATGCCCGTTGTTCCCCTTGCTGTATGTCATTGTTATGGAACACTTAGCAGTAGCAGTACAGAACAACCCTAATATACATGGCATCAGTTTGGGGGACACAAAGTGTAAGATCGCTTTATATGCCGACGATCTCCTAGTGTATACGTTAACATACGTTATTACAGGAGTTCGACCGATACGGCCACATGTGTAACTTTAAAATAAATTATACTAAATCCAAAATCCTCAACATTACACTGCAGAGGCACTTCAGGTCGCTGGACAGTTCCCCTTCCGCTGGTGCTCCGGTTCTATAAAATATCTAGGGTTACAAATCCCAGCAGATCCAGACCTAGTCTACTCCCTTAACTATACACCCCTGCTAAACCGTACCCTAACTGACCTTGCTTCATATGAAAAAAGGAAGTTGTCTTGGTTTGGGCGGATTAACGTCCTTAAAATTGACATCTTGCCACGCTTCCTATACCTTTTCCAGGGCGCCCCTCTGATATCCCCATCTTCCTTCTTCAGACAACTCCGGTCAGCGATGTTGCGTTTTGTCTGGGGCTCCTCCAGACCCAGGGTAGGGTGGCAGACTCTAACTCACCCTAAAACAGCAGGCGGAGCCGGTCTCCCTGACCTACAGGTCTACCACTGGGCAACAGTACTCCTGCGATTCCTAGATTGGAAATTCCATTCTGACACTAAGCAGTGGGTCGTCCTATAGCAACTCACCTCAGCACTACTGTTGAGGGTCCTCCCGTGGGTACCCGGAGATGCACTACGGAATCTAGGAAGACATGCTCACCTCGCCCGCGCTGCAATAACTTTGTGGCAGAGATTGCTCCTTCCTAATCTGGCAGTCATCCACAGACCCACGCTTTCACACTATTTTAACTAATGGGGCCCTCTCCTCATTCGCTGACCTACGCACACAACACCCCAATACCTGTATTTCATGGTTAGAATACTCACATACACACCCAGGAAGACCAGGTAGCATTCTCCTCTCTTCTTACTGCGTTTGATGAACTATGTAGCTCCAACTCTCCACCGACGCATGTAATTTCGCAAATCTATGTCATCCTTCAGGAGGAACTGCATCCTGGAGATCCTAGTTACATAGACAAATGGCAACGGGATTTAGGTACTGAATTTACTCAACAGGACAAACAGAAAATATACGTCTTTACTCATAAACTCTCCTCGGCATGCGCTGCTCAGGAAAACAATTTAAAAATAATTACTAGATGGTACCGGGTTCCAGCAATTTTACACACATTCTACCCCACCGTCCCTGACATTTTATGGAGATGCGGCGAGCCGGGTGGGATGATGCTACATATGTGGTTGGACTGCGCAGGCCTTAAACCCTTTTAGGGGAAAGAGTATTCTCAACATACAGGTCGGTCTCTGGCCGCTCTGTTTCCCCCTCAGCCAAAATTGGTCTCCTCTCTATCCTCCCAGCCATAATAGGAACACAGAGAAAGGACCTACTACGTTTCTTTCTTACAGCTGCCCGAGCGGTTATACCTCAGCATTGGAGATCTACTAATACTCCTCCTTTCACAGACTGGATTCATGAGCTCTCAAATATTTGCCGCATGGAGGAACTCAGCGCAGAGGTGAACCAGTCTATGGAAAAGATTTATGGAGTGGGTAGCCAGTGGTTGGTCGCGCTGCTCTTTTTTCAGGATTTTGTGTATCAATAGGTCATTATATGTATGACAACAAATGTTCACTATTGGAAGACATTTATTACATATAAAAACAGTATAGTTTAAGAATTCATCGGTATAAAATTGGACAATGCGTTTCGGGGTGGATTGACCCCTTCTTCAGGTCCACAAAGTTCTGTAGGTTGTAACAATGTACTGTCAGATTTTGGAAGTACACAAGAAATTATACAAAGGTGCAATTTATAATCACATAGAAAGTGACATTATTGTCTATAGTAGATAAAGTATCAGCATTTTGACACATAAAACAAAGTAGGAATTGTTTAAAATATACAAAATTTAAAAGTACAGAAATAAGTTAAGGCAGTAGTTATTGTAAGGCCAGTGCATAAAAAGTACAAAGAAAGTTCATAAAAAGTTGGGTTCATTATTGTGACAAGAGGAATATCTATTGGTTAAACTCATCTGATGTAAAATCAAAAGTAGGTGTACTGACCTTTCTGTGTATCAGAAATCATATATGGAACTCTTTTTTTGGGAAAAAATACTGTTTTATAAACACTGAAAAGAGAAGTAGGGTGTAGTGTTATATAGGGGAATAAGTAAATAAATAAGTAGCTATGGGGCAAAGAGGATTGTAGAAATTACCATTATCTGACCTTTTTTGTGCTGGGGCTGGAGTGTGGGCCAGTTGTCAGGTATCGGATTGATATATAAACCTGCGGTGCTGTGAAAATAATAGTGAGATCGGCATTAGATTGCGTCTTGTCTTTGGTTAGCTTGAGTAATGGACATGATAAGGGAGTCACGTGGATGGTATGTCCGGTCAGCAGCAGCGAGCCAAATGATCACCGCCGCTGCCGGCCGGGGATTTAAATAGGGCCGGGGTGGAGTGAGCGCCTGCGCTCTGTGGGTGGATAGGAAGTATGCAGTGCACACGCGCAGTCACCGCTATCGGAGGTTTCGTTGGTGTCAGTGGAGTACAGGCTATATAAATCTGGTAAGTATATCCGCTATGATTGGAGGTTAATAGCGTTGTGTCTCTATGGAGATAGGTGGCCAAGGGATTAATCTAGAGGTGAGTTTGGTAGAGGTATTGGCTAATTAATCTATTGCAAGTGGTATTAATCTGGGAACTTAAATGGAGTGAAGTAGATTCTTTGAGATGGGGGAAAAAGTGTTTTATGGTGGAACCTTATAATGATGACTGAAAACCGTATATATGATTGGGGGGCTGGAAAGATGTATGTGGTGAACTTATTAGAGTAGGGGTCTGTGGAATTAAGTTCATTAGATTTTTTCAATACTTTCATTGAGACCGTGAGGGTTCATAGTGTTTAGCTTATCCAATAATTCTCTCTCTTGATGAGTTGCTGGAATCTGTTGGGATGATGTTTAGGGATCTGTTCAATTATGGTGGCTTTGACTAGGGAGAGGTCCTTGTTATGATGTGATTTGAAATGCCTGGATACACTGTGTAGTTGGTAGCCTGCTTTCGTTTTGCTACGGTGTGCATTGATTCTTTCTCTGAAACATTTGATAGTGCGACCCACATATTGTAATGAGCAGGGGCACTCCAGAAGATAAACTACATGGTCCGAGGAGCAATTAACAAAGGTTTGGATTTTGAAGGATTTCATCGTGGTGTTCGATGTGAATGTTTGGGTCCGATGTTGTAGAACATCGCACGTCAAACATCTAGGACTGTTGCACTTGTAGCAGCCTGTTAGAGATGGGAACATGGTTGTTTCTTGAGGATATGAGGTTCCTCCTTCCTTTATGGGACGTAGCTTTGTTGGTGCTAGTAATGTTTTGAGAGTAGGAGCTCTCTTGTATGTAAGTTTGGGATTTTTTTAGATCGTTTTTGCCAGATAAGGGTCTTTCTGTAGGATGGACCAGTGTTTCTTTAAAACCGATTTAATGATGGTATGGTCGGATGAATAGGTGGTAACAAAATTGAGATTCCAATGGTTATCCGGTGAGGGAGTTTTGTCAGATGGTGCGAGACATTCTTCCTGTGTGAGAGTATTTGCTCTTTGGAAGGCATCCTCAATCATAGGGAAGGATAGCCCTTCTGTAAGAATCGTTCCTTTAATGTTCCAGACTGTTTCATGAAGGTTTCATTTTTTGTACAATTTTTTCTTACCCGTTTGAATTGGCTGTAAGGTACATTGTTTAGCCATTTCCTGTAGTGCGAACTTGAGAAATCCAGGAAACTGTTTACGTCGACCGACTTAAAATAAGTCTCCGTCAACAGTTTGGTTCCAGTCTGATCTGAGGAAATCAGAAGGTCCAGGTATTCAATATGGGTGGAAGAGATGTTCAATGTAAGAGTAATACCCCATGGGTTAGCATTGATAGTTTTGAGAAATTCATGGGCTTCCTTCTCTGTGCCAGCCCAGATCAGGAACAGGTCATCAATGTACCGTTTAAACCATAATATCCTCTCATTGTATTTCGGGTTGCCCGTGATGAAATTCTTCTCGAACTCACCCATAAAGAGGTTTGCGTAACTGGGGGCGAATCTCATCCCCATCGCCGTACCTCTTTTTTGGGAGTAGATGGAGTTTTGAAAGGAGAAGACATTATGATTGAGGATAAAGTGGATGACTTCTAAGATGAAATCCGCTTGTTCTCTAGGCATTTTTTGGTCCCTTTGTAGGACTTGGCTGATTGCATGTATACCAAGATCATGAGCGATATTGGTATATAGTGATGTGACGTCCATTGTAATTAGATAAAAAGTCTGTTCCCATTTGAAGTCTTTTAGTTGTAGGATTAAATGGGTAGAGTCTCTTAGGTATGTTGGAAGTACTTTTACATATTCTTGAAGTATTATGTCTACATATTCAGAGAGGTTGGAGGTGAGTGAGTCTACACCGGAAATAATTGGACGTCCTGGTGGGTGTGTTGGGTTCTTGTGAACTTTCGGTAGGTAGTAGAACATGGCTGTTCTAGGGTTCCTGGGGCGGATGTAATTGTATTCATTTTTGTTTATTATGCTTTTCCTGTAGGCTTCATTAAGTAGGTTGGTTAATTTTGTTATATTTTCCTGTGTGGGGTCTTCTTCGAGGAGTGTATAGTAATTTGGAGTATCACTGTGCCCCCCCCCCCCTCCCTTTGTCAGCAGGCTTGATGACAATTTCTGAATTTTCCATAAGTTTCTTTAGGGCTTGTTTTTCTCTACAATCCTCATTTCTACAATCCTCTTTGCCCCATAGCTACTAGATACTTATTCCCCTATATAACACTACACCCTACTTCTCTTTTCAGTGTTTATAAAACAGTATTTTTTCCCAAAAAAAGAGTTCCATATATGATTTCTGATACACAGAAAGGTCAGTACACCTACTTTTGATTTTACATCAGATGAGTTTAACCAATAGATATTCCTCTTGTCACAATAATGAACCCAACTTTTTATGAACTTTCTTTGTACTTTTTATGCACTGGCCTTACAATAACTACTGCCTTAACTTATTTCTGTACTTTTAAATTTTGTATATTTTAAACAATTCCTACTTTGTTTTATGTGTCAAAATGCTGATACTTTATCTACTATAGACAATAATGTCACTTTCTATGTGATTATAAATTGCACCTTTGTATAATTTCTTGTGTACATCCAAAATCTGACAGTACATTGTTACAACCTACAGAACTTTGTGGACCTGAAGAAGGGGTCAATCCACCCTGAAACGCGTCGTCCAATTTTATACCGATGAATTCTTAAACTATACTGTTTTTATATGTAATAAATTTCTTCCAATAGTGAACAGAGGTCAGAGGAGAATGGGCAGACTGGTTTGAGCTGATAGAAAGGCAACAGTGACTCAAATCGCCAACCGTTACAACCAAGGTAGGCAGAAGAGCATCTCTGAATGCACAGTATGTCGAACTTTGAGGCAAATGGGCTACAGCAGCAGAAGACCACACCGGGTGCCGCTCCTTTCAGCTAAGAACAGGAAACTGAGGCTACAATTTGCACAAGCTCATCGAAATTGGACAGTAGAAGATTGGAAAAACGTTGCCTGGTCTCATGAGTCTCGATTTCTGATGCGACATTCGGATGGTAGGGTCAGAATTTGGCGTCAACAACATGAAAGCATGGATCCATCCTGCCTTGTATCAACGGTTCAGGCTGGTGGGGGGTTGTCATGGTGTGGGGAATATTTTCTCGCCACTCTTTGGGCCCCTTGGTACCAATTGAGCATCGTTGCAATGCCACAGCCTACCTGAGTATTGTTGCTGACCATGTCCATCCCTTTATGACCACAATGTACCCAACATCTGATGGCTACTTTCAGCAGGATAATGCGCCATGTCATAAAGCTGGAATCATCTCAGACTGGTTTCTTGAACATGACAATGAGTTCACTGTACTCAAATGGCCTCCACAGTCACCAGATCTCAATCCAATAGAGCATCTTTGGGATGTGGTGGAACGGGAGATTCGCATCATGTATGTGCAGCTGACAAATCTGCGGCAACTGTGTGATGCCATCATGTCAATATGGACCAAAATCTCTGAGGAATGCTTCCAGCACCTTGTTGAATCTATGCCACGAAGAATTGAGGCAGTTCTGAAGGCAAAAGGGGTCCAACCCGTTACTAGCATGGTGTACCTAATAAAGTGGCCGGTGAGTGTATATTGAATATAAATATTCAAAATGACAGCGGTTCCCTCCCCGACTCCATGCGAGAGGCCCTTATTGTAGTTCTTCCTAAGCCTGGTAAGGACCCGCTTCTTCCCGACTCATACCGTCCAATTTCCCTCCTAAACTCAGATGTTAAAATACTAGCAAAAATTCTGGCGACAAGGCTTAACAAAGTAATATTATCCTTGGTTCACCCAGACCAGACAGGCTTTATGCCAGGGAGGGGAACTGACATAAATATACAAAGATTACACCTGAACATTGCAGAGGCAGAGAAGTCTTCAGACCCTGGGTTTATATTGTCCTTAGACAATTGTAAGGCGTTTGACTCCGTGGAATGGACATATTTATGGACCCTCTTGCCTAGAATGGGTTTTGGCCCTCGATTTACAGCATTAGTTAAACTACTGTATAACGACCCCAAGGCTAGGGTACGGACTAATCTTAACATCTCACCTACTCTCCCTATGGCTAGGGGCACTAGACAGGGTTGCCCACTATCTCCCCTCCTCTTCGCACTCGCCATTGAGCCCCTTGCTGTGGCGATCCGCCACTCCGAGGGCATTAAGGGCATTGCTAGAGGTTCTATCATTGAAAAGGTATCTCTCTATGCTGATGATACACTTGTATACCTTGGGGATGTGGGCCCCTCACTGGAATCCCTTCTGTCCCTGATAGAACGCTATGGGGGGTTCTCAGGCCTTCGGGTTAACTGGGACAAATCGGCCCTCTTTTCCTTATCTGATGTAGGGGTACACTCCCTCCCCGTCCCAGTCCAGGTGGTGTCCACATTTAAATATCTGGGAGTCCAGGTATCACGCAAGGTCCAGGCATTTACGGAGTTAAACATTACACCCCTGATAACTGCAACCGAATCGCGTCTAAAAGCCTGGTCCACTCTCCCCTTGTCTCTGTACGGGCGCATTAATATATTTAAAATGATTTTTCTTCCAAAATTCCTATACCTTTTCCATGCTTGTCCTATACTGCTTCCTAAGAGCCTATTTAAACGCCTGGACGGCATTCTCAGGTCCTTCTACTGGCAGAGTAGTGCCCCGCGATTCAGTTTAGCGCTGCTTCAGGCTCCCAAGTCTAGGGGTGGACTGGCTGCCCCGGATCTGTATCTTTATTACCTGGCTTCCCAGCTAGTATATGCCCAGTGGTGGATAGATATAGACATGGGTAATGCAGCTACTGCACTGGCTGGTGCCCTGGTAGGTTCCTACGAGGCCCTTACAAACTTGCTGTACAGGTATAAGTCCCCATCTGATACCCCACTTCCCCTACGTACGGTAGCGGTGTGCTGGCGTAGGGCACAATCCCTGGTAGAGCTAAGCAGCTCTCCCCCTCTCTCGCCTAGGACTCCATTGTGGCTCAATCCGTGGCTTTCTCACTTCCTCTCCCTCCCAGGCTGGACAATGTGGGGGGCGGCGGGGGTGAAATTTGTAGGTCAGCTCTTATCCCCGGAAGCAGAATTACTCAGCTTTAACGAGTTAAGGGAGAGACATACTGTACCCAATACGGCCAGCTTCCATTACACGCAACTGCGACACGCATTCAAAGCCCAATTCGGCTCCTTCAGCCTGACAGTGAAATTCTCCAAACTAGAGACTCTGATGAGTACCCCGGACCTCCCTAAGCCACTCACTCAGTGCTATGCTCTCCTACAAGAGCAAAAGTCCAGACCGTTTGATAGAGCCCGTGAACGCTGGAGACAGGATATCCCGGACCTGTCAGATGATGACTGGAGGGAGGTCGAACTGTCCTACTTCACATTTGTAGTGAGTGCGAGGGACTTCCTGATCCAATCTAAACTCCTCCATCGAGTATACTTCACCCCTGCTAGATTATTCCGCATGGGAGCAATGCCCAATGACCTTTGCTTTCGCTGTCAGGCTGATGTCGGATCCTTCCTGCACTGTGTCTGGTCCTGCCCTAGGGTCCATGTCTTCTGGCCCGAAGTGCTGGAGTTCCTTAATCTACACTTTGATTTCCCACGCTTACTGTCTCCCTCTGTGTGTCTCCTCGGCATAATAAATGAAGTTGTCAATGGCCACTATGACAAAATTTTCTTTAGGTTTGTCTTATATTACACCCGAAAAGTGGTGGTGATGACCTGGAAGGACCAGGAGCCCCCTCCATTAAAAAGATGGATACTACTTATTAACAGTGTCATTCCCCACTACCGGTCCCTGTATGTCAACAGGAAGTGTCCCCAGAAGTTTGATCGCATCTGGTCCAGATGGTGCGCGACTCCCCATACTGCCTTATAATCACGTGTGATATACACTCCTCTCCATGATGAAGGAGACTGAGCGTGCTGGTTGTGTGTGTGGGTGTGTGACTGATTGTCTATGTGTCAATAGTTATTTGTGTTGTATCAAGATGTCTGGCTACAGTATCTGCTGTCATTTACTGTGTAATATCCCTCAGTTAATTTTGGAACGCAGCAAGAACCTGACTGTTACCATGGCTGTTGTATAATAATCCTGTAATGGGGGGAAGGAAATATGTGACAGACAATCTTGTTCTTCGATTTTGTTTATTTTAATTGTATAAAATTTCAAAATTGCAAAAATAAATACTTTTAAAAAAATAAATAAATATTCAAAATGCCCATCAAGGGTATTGAACGACATCTTCCACTCGTCACCTTTTCAGATCCGGATGAGATTGTAAAAACCCTGGAGATCCAGCTTGGAGAACACACTGGGACCATGTATGCAATCTGAGGGGGTTATGCTTCGTCACACAGGTCACCAAAACAGTAATGTCCAATAATGGAAGGTTTATTTAAAACAAAGTCACTAATGAAAATAATCAGCTTTCTTCAGCAGGTGCAAAATGAAGGCATAACATAAAGTTGACTTTTCTTCAGGCGAAAGGCTTTAACATAAGACAGGTTATCCCTACCATACAGCCTGTAAAAGTATAGCAGAGTCCTCCAGCGTCTCTCACCCAGGCCTGAGACAACAGCAGGAGAAAGACACCAGACCAACACTCCAGGTTTGGAGTCATACACTCTCAGCTCTACTAAACCTCCAGGCTAATAAATACAAGGCAACACCTGGCCTGGATACATGGGAGTAGTATACTCCAGTAAAAGCTGCCCGGATCAGCTGCAGCAAGCCACTATACTACTTTTAAATAAGGGTCAGAAACCTAAGGTTCCTGACAAAGATTAGCGTATCACTGAGGCCAAGCACCTCAGTGACACTTATCGGCCCTCAACCACGATACCCTGTGCCTTGTCACATACCACCCTCCTTTGCCCAAAACCGAGGGGCTCGGCAACTTGAACCAGAAAACAGTGCACCAAGTGCATCTGCATTTCCATGCAATTTGCCAACTCTGTGTTCCACATTAAACCTGAAGTCCTGTAATGTAAGAAACCAGCGTGTTATCCAGGTACTATTCCCCCTTTCCCTTCTCATCCACATCAGTGGGGCATGATCTGAGACCAATGTGAACTTTCTGCCCAGTAGGTAATACCTGAGGGAATCTAGTGGCCACTTAATGGCCAGACATTCTCTTTCTACTATGGAATAATTTTTTTCTGCTAGGGAAAGTTTACAGCTTAAATGCATTACAGGGTGCTCTTCTCCATTAATAGCCTGTGACAATATCGCACCCAACCATACTTTAGAAGCATCTTTGTAAAATTAGGTGCTACCAGGACTGGCTGTTTACACAGGGCAAGTTGAAGTTTATTAAAGGCTCTTTCAGCCTCTGGGGTCCACTTCACCATGACTGATTTTGTCTCTTTTGTTAGCTCCATTAGTGGGGCAGCAAAGTCAGGGACAAACCGCCTATAATAGCCCACAATTCCCAAGAATGCCCTCAATTGTTATTTTGATAGCAGGTGTGGCCAATTTTATTTGACTTCAACTTTGCTTATTTGGCGTTAAATTAACTGGTTCGCGACCGCCCGCCGTGTATGCATATTGCAGCAAAGACTTACCGGTAACACCCGCGATCGGTGCTAGCACCGATCGCGGGTGTTATCACAGCGATGGCTGCTGGCAAAGCTGTTGGCAGCCTCAAAAAGATGGGCATGGGCGCCCCCACCTTGCCTAGGATCGTCGCTCCCCATGACGTCATCAGGGAGCGGCGATTCGTCTCCATGGTAGCCTCGGGTCTTCCGAAGACCCGAGGCTATTTCGTTTTAACCCCTTCATTACAATGTGCTGATAGCACATTGTAATGAATGAGAAGGAAAATCCCCATATACTGCCATACTGTAGTATTGCATTATATGATAGAGTCGATCAGACAACCTGGGGTTAAAGTAGTAAAAGTAGTAAAGTAGTAAAAAGAAAAATAAAAAAAAGTTAAAAAAAAAATTTAATAAAAAAACCTAAAAATTCAAATCATCCCCCTTTCCCTAGAACTGAATAAATATAAATAAACAGTAAAAATTATAAACACATTAGGTATCGACGCGTCCGAAAATGCCCGATCTATCAAAATATATTAACGTTTTTTCATTGCGTTTAACCCTGTAACAGAAAATAGTGCCCAAAGTTAAAAATGGCATTTTTTTGCCATTTTGAAAAAAGGTCGTACAGTCCTAAAAAGGATATCATTGAAAATATTATCAAATGTCTCAAAACATGACACCACCCACAGCTCTGTACAATCAAGTATAAAGAAGTTATTAGCGCCAGATGGCAAAATAATAAAAAAATTTGTACAGGAGGTTTTAATTTTTGTAAATGCGTGAAAACACTATAAAACCCATACAAATTTGGTATCCCCATAATTGTACCAACCCAAAGAATAAAGTAGACATGTCATTTGGGGCGCTCAGTAAAAGCCGTAATACCCAAGCCCACAAGAAAATGGCGCAAATGTGTTTTTTCACCATTTTCACTGCATTTGGAATTTTTTTCCCCGCTTCCCAGTACACGGCATGGAATATTCAATAGCATCATTATGAGTGCAATTTGTTACGCAGAAAACAAGCCGTCACACAGCTCTTTACGTGTAAAAATAAAAAAGTTATAGATTTTTGAAGGTGGGGAGTGAAAAATGGAAATGAAAAAACAAGAAAGGGCCTGGTCCTTAACCGGTTAAGGCCCTTCCTACGATATAACCCAGATATTTTGTTTCCTCCATACCAACGGCACATTTCTTTGGGTTGATGGTAAACCCGCCATTCCTTAAAGCATCTAAAACTGTTTGTACTTTATTAAGATGACTTTCCCAATCACGACTAAATATGACAATATCATCTAGGTAAGCAGAGGCATATTTCTTGTGAGGAATCAGTTGGAATCCATTACCCTTTGAAACGTGGCAGGAGCCATATGCAGCCCAAAAGGCATTTTTATATACTGGTAGCATCCTTCAAAGGTAAAAAAGGCAGTCCTTTCCTTGGCCTCCTTTGACAGTGGGATCTGCCAACACCCCCTTGTAAGATCCAATGTAGTAATGTAACGGGCTGGCCCTAACCTTTCAATTAGTTCATCCACCCTTGGCATCGGGTAGGCATCCACATTGGAGACCTCACTAAGCTTTCTATAATCGCCACTCCCCATTCGGTTTGGGTACCAACACTATTGGACTTGACCATCCGCTCTTAGATTCCTCAATGACCCCTAACTTTAGTATTCGTTCTACCTCTTGGGAAACCACATGTCTATGTGCCTCAGGGATTCTATATGGCTTCAGGTTTACCCTAACATGAGGTTCAGTAACAATCTCATGTTCAATGCCAGAGGTAAGACCAGGCAATTCAGAGAACATATCTTCATTGTGCGCTAACAACTCCTTGCATTGCTGCTTTTGTGATAGTGAGAGGGTGTTTGCAATAGAAACATCTCTAAAAACCACCCCTGACTGGGCAAGTAAGCAAGGTGAGCCCACAGTGTCTCTATCTCTCCAGGGCTTTATAAGGTTTACATGATATAACTGGATAGGCTTCCTTTTTCCTGTCTGATGTATCCTATAGTTAACCTCACCCACCTTTTCAAGAACTTCATATGGGCCCTGCCACTTTGCAAGGAATTTGCTTTCTACTGTGGGTACAAGCACCAGTACCCTATCACGTGGTTGGAACTGCCTAATGCTGGCTGATCTATTATATACCCTACTTTGGGCTTCTTGGGACTGAAGAAGATGTTGCTTAACAATTGGCATGACATCTGCTATCCTTTCTTGCATCTGGGCAACATGCTCAATTATGCTTTTGTATGGAGTTACCTCACTTCCCCTGGTCTCCCTAGCCACATCAAGCAAACCATGAGGGTTTCGTCCATACAACAGTTCAAAGGGTGAAAACCCTGTGGAGGCTTGTGGTACTTCTCTTATGCATGTCAGGCTTCGAGATTGTGGATCCTCTGGACCACTGTGGATGATTACACAAGCTACAACCTGGGACCGGAGTCTAAGTGGTACCCGGTTTTCACAAGAGCCCGCCGCAAAGCAGGATGGTCTTGCTGCAGAGTGGTACCTCCAGGTCGTTCCACAGGCGTGACTTGTCCGCAATGGCAGCCAAGGTCGAGGGACAGAAACGGCAGGCAATCTCGTAGTCGGGGACAGGCAGAAGGTCAGGACGGGCAGCACAGGATCGGAGTCACATGTAGCAATAGGTCAAGGCAAGCGGCAAAGGAGCAAAGTCAAAAGCAGAACCAGGGTCACAACGGGAATACACAGAATCAGCACATGGCATAAACAAAGCTTTCTCTAGGGCTCTAGGCACAAAGATCCGTCAGGGATCACAGAAAGAGGCAGGATTAAATAGATTTACCTGAAACGGCCAGTGCCAATTATTGGCGCGCTGGCCCTTTAAATCTGCAGAAACCGGTGTGCGAGCCCTCGCCTAGGAGTCGGGGATACGCGCACACGGCCGAGGATGGTGGAGCTTCCGCGGAGGGGACCGCAGAAGCCAGGGCAGAAGCCGGGACCCCTAAGTCGCGCTTGCGGCATGCCGGCGAGAGGCACGGGTGACACCCTTGACAATGGAAAACAATAGGTAGGGTATCAGACAAACCCAATCGCGCCCATCTTTTTCCACTACCTTTCTTAACATCCGTGTTTTATGAAATCGTTCTACTAGCCCATCAGTCTGAGGATGGTATACGGAAGAGCGTAATTGTTTGACATTTAGTATTTTACAAAGCTCCCTCATAACATGTGACATGAAGGGTGTTCCCTGATCAGTCAAGATCTCTTTAGTCAGACCTGTTCTGATAAAAATATGGAACAACTCAGGTGCTCTACATTTTGAAGAGGCATTTCTTAAAGGCACTGCTTCTGGGTACCCTGTTGCATATATCCATGAAAATATACTGGTGCCCTCTAGCAGATTTTATTAGTGGACCTACCAGATCCATGGCTATGCGCTCAAATGGAGTTTCTATGATGGGTAGGGGTACTAAAGGACTCCAGAAACTATAGCAGTTAATTGGCATACTGGACAGGACTGACAATAATTAGATATCTCCCGATAACAGCCTGGCCAGTAAAACCTTTGAAATATCCGCTCCTGGGTTTTATCTATTCCTAAGTGACCACCCAACACATGGCAGTGTACCATGTCTAACACCATTCGTCTATTCGGACCTGGTACCAGGAGTTGTTCTATTTCCTCATTCCTCACTTTGTTTACATGATATAAGAAGTTATGGTTTATGGCAAAGTGTTGAAACCTGCGCCAAAATGGCCGCATTGCGCATGCGCCAAAACATTCTTAACAACACGAGACCAGGTGTGAGTTCATATGTGTTCACGGCTCTACGCATGCGCTACTCGCTGGCGTGTCACACACGGGATCAGATGTAACTCTACCTACAGGTGTGTTTGGGCTTGGCGGATTGGAGGTGGGGGCTCACATTGGGACTTAAAAGGCAGGCCACGGGGGCTGAGAGGCACAGACCCCTGAGGAAGTCGCAGGCTCGCGACGTAATGCGTGGGGTGCCTCCGGCCACTCGTCCTTCGCCTTTTTTCACCTTTGTCCCCCCATGGTTTATTTCGTATCTTTTTAGTCATTCAATTATCTTTTGGCTGGTCCATTTACCATTTATTGGCTTACTCCCCCTTTTTTGTCCATTTCCTGGGTTTCATGTCTCTATTTAGGAGTTTGCCTATTTCTTCAAATACTTGATAGACCGTTGTGCCATTTTTTATTTATTGTTGGCTATATATTTTTCTTAACTTTACATGGGGGCTACCCTTCTTATTCAATGGTGACTGGTGGCCGCGTGTGGATCGGTTGGATTGGCACCGTTCCATTTGTTATGTGTATTTTATACACTTTTTAAATGTTTTTGCAATGTGATGCATGGCATTTCTCACATGTGTGTCCCATATTTTCTAAATAAATAAAATTTGTATACCATTTAGCCTTTACACACCAACTTGTTTTTTTTTGTTTTGATTTAATGTTGATTTAATGTTGCACAGGGTGTGTTGGCTATACGATTAATTGCATGATATACTCAAATTTCCACGTTCTTTGTATACCACCAAAGTGTTGAAACCTGTTATCTGCACCCAGTTCTTGGGGAACACCATTTAATTGTCCAAAGCACTTTTTATAGTAAGATCCCTGAGCTGGGCAGTCCCAGAATTTTCTCGTGACACCTCGAGATCAGGGATGTTAGTCACTCGGGATGATTCCACATCCTCACCCCCTAGCGAGGATCTCAGCTTTTAGTTTGCTATACTCTTTGGCATCCTGTAGGGTTAAGTCATAGTAGGCCTTTTGAGGTTCCCCAGTGAGATAGGGAGCCAGCACTTCCGACATTGCTCTGGTGGCAGGTTTTCTCTCTCAGCTACCCTCTCAAAAATGGTTAAAAAGGCCTCAACATCATTCTCAGGTGTCATTTCTGCAGTGCATCCCTCACCGACTTCCGTACTCTGGCACTGTCACTTTTTCCAGCAGGAGTTACGTCATCGTTCCTGACTGTCTCTGTTATTGCGACAAGCTGACAGACCAGAAGTTGGTTTGTCTCCTGCTGGGCCTCCATAGCCTCCACATGAGCTCTCTGCTGTTAGACTCTGGTTTGTTGCTGTTGGAGATTAGCCTGCACCAACTGTTTAATTAGCTCCTCCATGCTGGAAGATCCTGTTTGCAACCCTGCCACAGCTTTAATCCAGGACATACAAAAAGTCTTTATATGCTTATCACCATCTGTGACTTTTCTTGGGGAACGTTACTACATGCATCCAAGCACCAATTGTGGGGGTTATGCTTCGTCACACAATTCACCAAAACAGTAATGTCCAATAATGGAAGGTTTATTTAAAACAAAGTCACTAATGAATACTACTTTTAAATAAGGGTCAGAAACCTAAGGTTCCTGACAAAGACTAGCGTGTCACTGAGGCCAAGCACCTCAGTGACACAGATTGGCTTGTCACAGATCAAAGAGTTCTGTAATCAACAGCAGGGGGTAGTGGTTTTTAACCATGATCTTGTTCAGCCCACTATAGTCTATACAGGGACATAAGGAGCAGTCATTCTTTGTGACAAAGAAGAAACCAGCGCCAGCCGGAGAGGAGGACTTGCATATGAAACCCCTCTGCAGGTTCTCCTTGATGTATTCGGACATGGCAGCTGTCTAGGGAACAGAAAGCAGATAGACACGACCTCTCGGACATTGCTTTTTGTGCGCCTTGATACATAAAATCCTAGAATTCAAAGAGAGAGTCTGTATTTGCTGCTCTGACCAATGTGAAGGAATTATATTAATTCAAAACTAAATGGTTTGTGTCAGTATTCACTGCTAGAATTGCCTATAATATATTCATTAGAACAACTAGACTGAGGTCTGAGGAAGTTAAGTGGTTTGAGTGAAGTATAAACAATCTTCATTACAAATCTTCACACTAGAGAAAATGCAAGCTAATTTTTTTTTAATGATACCAATAAGCCTGAGGGGCTTTGGTGGGTGTTTCCAGATCCCTTCAGTGCTGCAACGTCACAAGCTGTTACAACGAGCAGTGCATGTTTCCCCCACCCTCTGCTCTTTCCCTCCTCTGCTCATTGTAACAAAGAGTGTTAAGACATCACTGAGGGGGCTCTGAAAACACCCACCAAAGCCCCTCCGACTCCTTAGCATAAGGTTAAAACTTCATTTTAGAATTTTTTTATAAAGTTAGAGAAACTTTCATGCCTGTTTCCTGAAAAATATTTTCTGAGAGGACATTTAGGATTAAAAAATGTATCTGAATATTTCATATATTTATCACATTTGTTCCATAAAACAAGAGACCAATGTCCCAAGTGTACACTTACAAGTGTAAGTGTCCCAACTTACAAACCCCCTTAAAATATTTAAAGGGGTCTTTTATTAAAACAAAGTTACTTCTGGGAATGTTTTATTGTTCTGGCTATTTAGGGCCAATGTAAATAAAACTGGGGCCTGCAAAACAAATATGGAAATAGCCTTAAATGCTTCAAAATGCATGCTTTGTTCTATCACTTACTCATTGTAAAAATTAAACCCATTTTCCATGCTCTGCATCTAAAAATATCTGTCCTCTAAATGATGCGTTTGTGAAAAATTTCACAATTTACTAACATACTCTAAACAAACTCTTTGAGGGGTGTAGCTTGCAAAATTTCTTTTGAGGGGGGGGGGGGGTACTTGAGGCTGGTGAAATATTCACTTAAATATTGGGCCTTAAAAGCTTTAGGTCACTGATTCTCTTCCAGGACTTGCCATTTGTCCATTGAACATTTTTATACCACTTTTGAACCTTTCACCCCACTTTCGTGCTCTGAAAAACATGTCTTACCTATCAATGAAATGATGCAATGATTCCACAATTTTATTTGTTTTATTTATTGTACATTTATGCTGAACATGTACCATTTACTTTGTCTTTGCTGCTGGTGTCATGATAATGTAAGTACAGGATGGTAGTATTTAGGAGCTAGGATGCTTTCATAGGTGCCATATTAAAACAGCTTGATAGTAAAAACACGGTGCCAACATCATCCTTCGTCAGTACAGTTCTACTGAAGGTACACTAATAGTGTCCGAGTGGCACTCTGTTCCTGATAGTCTGAACACTGGTCTATACTTTGCTAGCAACCTTTACTGAATTGCACCACACCCATTTGTCTCCTACATGCTCTGCTCTGGTTCACTAACAGGTAACCTGCTATGATCGACAGAATCTCTCCTTACTCCCATTGCTATCATATATTATGTCATAATACTGATCCAATCATCTTCTGGACCGTGGCTTTAGCATCTCATAAATAGCTTTCTGGATTATTGCTCTTACCTTTCTATAGTCCTGTACTTAGTAAGTTTGTCATGATTCTGCTATTCTATATTCTGATATCTTTCTTGACTGTACTTTGACTGTATTTGTACTGCATTGTCCTCTTGTTTAGGTGATGGAACAAAGCAGTCTAGTTATCGTGTGTTTTAGGCAAAACTTGTATTTGGCAACTGGGAGCAGTGATCTAAGACGGCATCTGGCTTTTTAATGCTGTCGAAGGACTAACACCACCGATCGTGTGTGTGATACCGGCGTTTGCTGCAATATGCAGCAAACATCCACCTTGTATGCGGAGGGCTCTGCCTGTGAGCTCTCTCCAAACAGCCACAGCTGACGTGTGACGTACTACAATTTCACATGTTGGTAAAGGGTTAATGATTGGTCAGTAGTTGCTGCTCAAAAGAAAGCAATAACCTATACATAGGCCAAGGAGTGGCACTACAAAAACATAGGCAATTTGAGTCAGGGTTTAAAAGGAAAGCAGTATTATCCCATACCATTAAAATGTTCAAATTGCCATTTTTTTGTCACCAATTAAAATTTGATAAGTTTCTCAAATTGTCCTGCGCTGTGTAAGAGGTAATTTCGTGCTGGGTCAGCTGTAGTTTTGTTTAATAGCATATTCATTTTTTTATTCAAATATATATGGGTGTTGTAGACAAAAAGCAAGCTTGGAACACTTAAAGAAGACCTGTCACCAGATTCCTGCCCCCCTCCCCAACTAACAATGTCTGCTGATAAAGAGTTACATGTCCGCCCTAAATCACCTAAAATTAGATGTACCCCAAAGCCATTTTTATGATATGCTAATTAGCTTTTCTGACTCTCCTGAGAGAGGAGAAGAGTCAGAGATATCATTGAACCACGCCCCATTATTCTGACTGACAGCTCTGTGTCTCATCAAATCCCTGCTCTGCCTCCTTGTAGTTAGGGACCGTCTACTAATATTCAACTACAGATATATAAAGATCTATGTACCCGGCGGACCGCAATTCCGACGGGTTTTCCCAAATAATTCCGTTTTACGCCAAATTGCCCCGGGTTTTTAGCGCACGTGATCGGATTTTGGCGCATTGGCGCCGGCTTGCACACGACAGAAATCGGGGGGACGTTGCCTGGCGGATTCGGAAAAAATGCTGAATTTGAAAAACCAAATGTGTCACAAGATCAAGCACTCACATGCACCAGGAAGAAGAAGGTGAACTCCGGCGGACCTCGGCACGGAAGCGACACCTGCAGGAAATTGGACACATGACCTTAGGGAATCGCGCCGTACCAGAAACCTTGTTGGACAACGCACCACGGGATCGCGACAGGACCAGCTAAGTAAATGTGCAAGATTGTGTCAATCTTTTTACACGGTGCCTTACACGGTTACATTCATGATATGTAATTAGTGACATCATCGCAGGTCCTTCAGACTTCTAAGAATAGCAAACTGTACATCAGGTAGGTTATTACATAAAATCACAGCAGCCTCCATGAAGAATGGAGAGAAGTAGAAATGCATGGAGGCTGCTGTGACTTCATGTGACCAGATACATGTATGGGATACAGTTTGCTATTATTAATAAGCTAAAGGACCTGAGTTGATGTCACTCTGGTCACATGACATGAACTGTGACCAGTAAGGAGGCACTAGTCATGAGGAGGATTAGATGGGAGGGGCCGGCCAAGCAGCACACGCCCCCTGTGATGCCAGGTAACATAAGATAAAATGTGATATATGTGGATGTAAGCAAAACTATTTTAGCCAAAAAGAGGGGGTCAGTCAGTTATTTGAGCTCTATAGGAACCTGTCACTGGCTGTATATGTGCAAATGTGGTGATAGGTTCCCTTTAAGGGCAAAAGGTTACCTGAACAGAGGAACAGCTCCCCAGTTCTATTTCTTTACTTTTACTAAATACTAAGATCATGGTATATGAAATGTTAATACACTGTGATTATGCTGGGTCTCTTCTGTATAAAACAAAGCCTCTAAGTGGAGGCTTTCTATTTTTTTTTAAGATATCTTTTCTTAGTGATGAAGAAGCATTGTACTATTGATGTTTGTTACAAAGAGACAATCCTCTAACAGAGAGCAGTTTAGCCTGTGACTAATTCCTGCCTCCTCTGTAATATGTTTTAGGCTCAATAATAATTTAACCCCCCTTATTTTCAAATCTGTCCTAAGACAGAAAAAAGCCTCATCGGTCAGGCCTAAAACTTAACTTTTATTAAATATACATAGTAAGACTGAATCAAATTATATCACACTAACTCTTAAAAGTACACGTTTAGTGTGCGGAGATCTGAACCTAGAATGAATCCACTCCTTGATACCTCTCTGGGGAAGTCAGGTATATCCTACAACAAATTAAATAAGATCAAGAAAGCCCTTCATGCATTACAGCTATGTGATGTGTGGAGACTGAACCATCCAACAGATAGAGACTATTCCTTCCTATCATTGGTACACAACACATACAGCAGGATAGACTATATTTTTATCTAGCACCATCTCCTCTCGCAAGTCCAGGGTTCAGAAATAGGGTCAATCTACCTATCAGACCACGCTCCTATCTCCTGTACGCTAGGACTCATGCAACAGAAAAGGCGCCCGTTTAGCTGGAGACTAAATGAATCATTACTGACGGATGGACTATGCCTAACAGATCTTAAAAAACAGATAATTGATTTCAACGCAGATAAGAGACATGTTTTTTCATCCGAAGTGGGAAGCATTGAAATGTGAGCTTAGGGGGGTTCTCATGCGACATGGGGCACGACTAAAAAGGGAAGAGGGATATAATATCTCTACTTTGTTATCCAAACTCCAGAGATTAGAAGCCCAACATAAAAATACTCTCCAAGAGGCAGCCCTGAGAGTATTAACTAAACACAAGAACTAAACACCCTACTGGAAGCAGGTCAGAGGAGGCTTAAACATCTTTACTCCCGCTCATTATATGAGTGGGGTAATAAGCCTGGTAGAGCTCTTGCGGGGGCCCTTCGCGATGCCAGGGCAACGACATATATCCCATCCATTAAGTCACAAAATGGCACTCAACTGCACAAAACGGAAGAAATCACTATACAATCTCCCACAGCCCTCAACTGTTTTCAATCCACCCCAACCCCCCCTCACCCTTTCAGAATATGTAAAAGAGAGCCCTACCCACAATTACAGATGAGAAAGTAGATCGACTTGAACTACCATTCTCCCCTGAGGAACTCAAACACGTCATCAAGCTCCTCCCGTCCGGCAAAAGCCCTGGACCGGATGGCTACACAGCAGCACTCTATAAAACTCTTTTTAGCAATATGCTTGAGGCGTTTTATTCCATTTCCGACAAGAACCCCTTCCCCCCTCCTTTTTATACGCCCATGTAACAGTGATTCTAAAAGAGGATAAAGACCCCCAACTTTGCCCTAGTTATAGACCTATCTCATTAATGTTGATGCTAAAATTTATGCTAAATTACTATCCTGCAGATTGGCTCGCCTTATGAGATCCCTAGTCCATCCTGATCAGGTGGGGTTTTATCCCAACAAGGGAGGCAAGGGACAATACCTTGAAGTCTTTCTCCTTGCTCCATCATGTTAAATCCACCAAACCGATGCTACTGCTCTCATTAGATGCTGAGAAGGCGTTTGACATGGTGGACTGGGGCTTCCTAGAGGCGGCCCTAACACAAATTGGAATGGGGCCAACCACGCTAGCACGTATCAAGGCATTGTATGACTCCCCCCACGCACAAATTCGGATAAATGGTGCTCTTTCTCCTACCTTTACCATTCGTAATGGTACCAGACAGGGTTGCCCCCTATCCCCTTTATTATCCGTGCTAGTAATTGAACATTTGTTAACAGCAATTCGCACAAACTACGCCATCTCAGGAATTACTGTGGGAGACCAAACGTATAAATGCTCAGCATGTAGACATGGTCAAGACAATCTCCTGCAGTTCAAACCGAGCATCAGTATGAGGAAGAAAGGTGATTTGAGTGCCTTTGAATGTGGCATGGTTGTTGGTGCCAGAAGGGCTGGTCTGAGTATTTCAGAAACTGCTGATCTACTGGGATTTTCACGCACAACCATCTCTAGGGTTTACAGAGAATGGTCTGAAAAAGAAAAAACATCCAGGGCAGGGAGCGGCAGTTCTGTGGGCGGAAATGCCTTGTTGATGCCAGAGGTCAGAGGAGAATGGGCAGACTGGTTCGAGCTGATAGAAAGGCAACAGTGACTCAAATCGCCACCCGTTACAACCAAGGTAGGCAGAAGAGCATCTCTGAACGCACAGAACGTCGAACTTTGAGGCAGATGGGCTACAGCAGCAGAAGACCACACCGGGTGCCACTCCTTTCAGCTAAGAACAGGAAACTGAGGCTACAATTTGCACAAGCTCATCGAAATTGGACAGTAGAAGATTGGAAAAACGTTGCCTGGTCTGATGAGTCTCGATTTCTGATGCGACATTCGGATGGTAGGGTCAGAATTTGGCGTCAACAACATGAAAACATGGATCCATCCTGCTTTGTATCAACGGTTCAGGCAACTCCACAGCCTACCTGAGTATTGTTGCTTACCATGTCCATCCCTTTATGACCACAATGTACCCAACATCTGATGGCTACTTTCAGCAGGATAATGCGCCATGTCATAAAGCTGGAATCATCTCAGACTGCTTTCTTTAACATGACAATGAGTTCACTGTACTCAAATGGCCTCCACAGTCACCAGATCTCAATCCAATAGAGCATCTTTGGGATGTGGTGGAACGGGAGATTCGCATCATGGATGTGCAGCCAACAAATCTGCGGCAACTGTGTGATGCCATCATGTCAATATGGACCAAAATCTCTGAGGAATGCTTCCAGCACCTTGTTGAATCTATGCCACGAAGAATTGAGGCAGTTCTGAAGGCAAAAGGGGGTCCAACCTGTTACTAGCATGGTGTACCTAATAAAGTGGCCGGTGAGTTTAGTCTATCTAGGCATTAAAATCCCAGCAGACTTGGACAAGACCTTTATTCATAAGTATGGACAATTCCTACAGAAACAACAAAACGACCTGAAAAAATGGACTTCGACACAACTGACGTGGATGGGGCGACTCAGCTGCATCGCCGCTTGCATTGCCCGGACAGTTCTTTGGGAAGCTACAAAAAATTCTAAACCACTTTCTCTGGGCTTCATCTCCCCCCAGAATCTCGAGACTGACACTTATCAGTAGGAAACTCCAGGGAGGTTTAGGGCTACCCGACTTCAAGGGGTACTACACTGCAGCGACGTTGGCACGTATTTTGGACTGGTTACATGCTGGAAAGGGAAAATTATGGGTGACACTTGAAAACACCCTCTCCCCTGCACCCCTAACCATTCTACCATGGACGGCCACCTACGTTAATCAAAGTTATAACTTGGCCAAAATACCATATGTGGCTACCCACATCCTCAAACTAATTAAGCGAATGGGAGAACCCATGCGTTTGTTCTCCTCTGACATACCTTTGACGGCAGTGGTTGACAACCCTGACTTCCCCCCAGGATGTCTCAGCCACTTCCACAACCCACTGAGACGAAACCAAACCTTAACCTTTGTAAAATTGCTAACAGATACTGGGCTAACTCCAATTGAAGAAGTACTAGAGGGCGGGTTATGCACAGGTAGAGTGAAGTGGGAGTACATACAATTAAGGCACTTCTATAGTGACCCTTGACACCGTTTGAATAACTTTGTTCAATAAAAGAGAATGATTAAAAAAAATCATCATTATCTGTGCGCCTCAGATCTCATTGGTAAGTGCTGGGAGTCCATCTGTTGCTGTGAGCGAGAGTGTTAAATCTCATGACAATACCGGCTTTCGCTATGCTGTGCGTATACTCGCGCATGTGCAGAACACTCATATGTCCGCGCACGCGTGAACGGAGAGATTCTCTCTCTCAAGGTACTGCAGCCCTCCAGTATTGTGCGCATGTGCAGACCATCCGATGATTATATGCCAGGCAATGTGATGTACTTCTACTGTCACACAGAAGAAATAATTCTATAGACAGACGGGCCTTTGGCAACGCTTATATAGTTTACTGCTGGCTTTTATTAATTATAAGGATCAATGTGATCGCTGCAGAGATCCAATACCTAGAGAGATATAGTGAGGGGATAATTATCCCAAATACCTTAGGAAGCGACAATAGCAGTCCAAATGTGTATTTTTAAGAGTTAGTGTGATATAAATTGATTCAGTCTTACTATGTATATTTAATTAAGTTAAGCTTTAGGCCTGACTGATAAAGCTTTTTTCTGTCTTAGGACAGATTTGAAAATAAGGTGTATATTGCCTTGGCAGTCCTAAAAGGGCAAATCAAGTTGTTGTATCAATAATAATTTAAGACATCTTCTATTGAACATTGATTGAGTGAATTACTTGAATCAGCTAAAGTCTTTTACTTTGGTCTACATTTTGAAAATGTTTAGCTGGTGATTCCAAATGTAGAGGTTGTATCCATGCAGCATACAACCTGTACTTATACAGGCGACATTTTTTTTAAATTTTCATACAAATACAGTTTTTTTGTCTCAAATTTTGAAAAGGGGAAAAAATTGAATAAGGCTGTGGTGGTTTACAGTTACTCCTACTCCCAAATGTAGTAGGTTGGCTGATTTAAAGTTTGACTCCCTTGGGAATCAAAACATCAACTATTATAAAATTTATATTATTTTATTCAATACAAATTTTAATTCATTTAATGGTCTAATTATCTATATGTAGGTTGATTTAACTTTGCTTTTCAAAATTAGAGAAATGAGAAACAATCCATACATGTACCTTATTTATTATTACGTTACCACAATAAAAATGACACCAAGTTATGTCTACAGTTTTAATTAATTGTGGAATTTTTATAGTTTTTTTTTTTAAATCCACACTTACCCAGAAACAAGAGACAAATAAAGCTTGCAAAGATACATGGTTATAGCATATTTTCTTTTTAAATGCAATGTATTCAAATTTGTTTATCTGCAAAAGAGCTAGCACTCAATTTTTGAGGCTTACAAAATTTTTGAGGCTTACAAAAGGAATTTTAGCACCATTAACCATCTACTGACTCTCCTCATTCTCTAAAGAATATAAAAAGCATAGCACCTTTTAATATTGAAAAAGAAATAGAACTTTGTATATGCATCCCAGCGTCTAGAGATGAGGTAGCTTCTGCTAAGAAACTTTGAATCCTTTTGCACCAATATGTTGGTAATATATGAAAATATTGTTTATATGCTGTGCAATAAAGTTTTTACATACATTGTGATACCTTAAAAAGTATCACAATGTATTTGTGAGCATTGAGCATTTGTGAGCAATTCTGTTCATTATACACTATTGACATAATGAAGACTTGAAAATTAAAACATATTTTGTTTTTATACCTTGTAAATAAATATTTTTTTCCACTCTTTGGGGTACAACAAAGAACATATACAATTCCTAAAAAAAATATTTGTCAGATAACAATCAAATAAAACTAAAAATTAAATGGGAACCCAAGCTTTGTAGCTAGAGTTTATCCTGTAAAGTTTAAACCTACTTTTGGATGATTTTGTTTCCATTTCTTTGGTATATGGTCTGTACTCAATGTCAAACTTTTCATGAACAGGTCATCTGCATTATTTAATAACAAAACCAATTTACATAAATCATTTAATTTTAGAACTGCAACATTTGCTTAAATTGGAATATAAAACTAATCTATGACAGACAACAGACTGAGAAATGTATCCCAAATTTTGTACAGAAGTCCATCAAACTGTGAAAAAATTGTTTTTTTAAAACATTCGGCATATGTGGCAAAGATGACTTTGCATACACTTTTCTGAACATGGCAGACTTTTATTTATGTAGTGTACACTATAAGAATATTAATCCATTCATTATCACTCTGTTCTAAAGATGGCTTAAAATGAAAAATAAATATTTTAAAGGAATGCCTTGAACTTATTAAAAAAATTGAAAATAATGGACAACTGTATGTACAGGGCTGGTACATAACCAGCTACAGTTTTCAAGAGTCTCAGGATAACGTCAGTCAGTTTAAGTTCCTAGCTTGTTTGTTGGTATGTATTACAAAAAGCAAACTGGCCCAATGTCAACTCCAAACTCTTGGTCTGCACCTCCAATGTCCACAGGAGCAATATCAATAATGGGTAAACGTTTCACATTCTGGGTCCGGTATTCAAACACAGATTTGCCAACATTGCCACTGCGCTTCTGGAAAGGGAAAAAAAAAAGAAGTTGTCAACTCACAAAAACTATATTTAAAAAGGATTCTTCAGGTGCTTCAAATGATAGAAAGCTACAGACAGTATTAGATATCATGCCTTAAGGGCAGTGAAATAATGTATGTATGAGGCATATGTATCATAGTTTTTCAGCTGCCATTTTTTCAAGTTGACCTACATAATCATTGCAATCTATCAATGTATATTTTTTTCCTGTGATATGTGACATGTGATAAATTGCCTGTTCAATCTCACTTTTGCAACTTTTTAGTTCCAAATAGTAGCTCCCAAAAGTAAGTCAGGGGCTAGCATGCCCTGTTTTGTGTGACCTTTTAGTGCACATATTAGGTGCAAGAATAGGACAATTTCAGTCGCACAAGTTTAACAAACATCTAGGCTACAAATATAGGATACACTGCATTAAATCCTTGAGGCAGCTAATTTTGCTACACTATCAGCACAGGATTGATCTGTGCCTAAAAAGTCTCAAACTGTGTAAAGTCACACAAAAAGTTACACAAAAAAAAGAAAAAGGAAGCAATAGGAGTGATAACTCTTTGTGTTGTGTTGTATTTATATTCCAAAATTATCTATGCAAGGTGCCATTTTGACTTACAAACATGAGCGTTTGTCTTAACTTGTTAAGGTTTAATGGGTTAAATGCAGAAAAATAAATAATTGTGACATTTTTTCAAACCTTTTACCAATCACTATATTTAATGTGCTCACTATATTGTGTGGGGTTTTGTGGTTATATGTATACATTTTTTAATAGCTTTGTAGTAATTTTATTGACAAATGAGAAAAAAAGTAAAAGTAAATTACTTTTTATGTTTTTGTCTACCTACTTTTTACTATTCACACAATGGGGAATGTGATTCAATATTTTTCTGTTTCTATTTTGCTTTATTGAGGTTTGAACACTTTATCAAGGCACATGTATCAAAGTTTTTCGGCTGTCAGTTGTACAAGTTTCCTTAAGTTGGCCTACTTAATCATTGCAATGTATCTTAAGTTTTTTCCTTTGTGATACATGTGATGAGTTGCCTGTTTAGTTTCAATTTTGCAACTTTTTGTTTCAGTGTCTGACTTTTTGTCGCGAATAGTATCTAAGTCTGGGTCTAGCATGCTCTGTTTTGTGACTTATAGGCCAGAATGGGACAATTTCAGAGCTCAAAAGTCGCACAAGTTGAACAAACATCTGGGCTACAAAGATAAATACACACTGCATTAAATCCTTAAGGCAGCTAACTTTGGTAAGCTGCTCAATTCTGCACCTAAAATGTCGCAAACTACAAAAACTCGCACAAAAAAGAAAAAGAATGCAATAGGAGTGACACATGTCCCTCATGGTATATCAATTGATTACCATCAAACTATAATGTCAAAGAAAGGATCAATGAATTCAACAAATTGTTCAAAACGTTTTTGAAACTATTCAAAATGTAAAGTTGTAGCTTATTGCTATTATTGAATTTGATGATTTATGCTTGTGATCTTTGAGGCAAATTTTTAAATGTTTTTGGAAGATTCTGAGAAGAGCATAGGTTAAGTGTTATTTTGTTATTTTTCTCACTTCCATGGAAATAAATTGATGGCATATTCTGATGTACCTTTTTCTCCATCAAGATTCACCCTTGGCGTAGGATTAGAACCACACAAAATATTCACATGAATCCTACTAACATGGCTTTGCTGCAAAAATACTGTTTTAAGCTTATTTACAGTACATTTGTATTGTTTTATAATTTCAGTGTGAAATTGAACATAGCATTAAAGCAGGGGTCTCAAACTCAATTTACCTGGGGGCCGCTGGAGGTAGATTCTGGGTAAGGCTGGGCCGCATCAAGTTTTCCACACAAAATGCGCTTACAAAATATCATTATTCAGATTCAAATGTCATGGCGTCTCCCAGCGCAAGGAAAGCCCCATGCTGGGAGACGTGTTCTCTCTATGAACGCGTCCTGTGCACCGAGGGGTCCCAAGCTCCTACCGCACTGAGCCCAGGACACTCCATCCCCCCCTCCCCCCCGGTACTTGCCTCCCATCGAAGAAGATGAAGTCGCCGCTCTGACCTGCACCAAGTGCGTTCAGAGCGGCGACTTCATCTTCTTCAAGTACCGGAGGGAAGGGGATTAACCGGTTACGGGCCCTTTCCTGTTTTTTCATGTCCATTTTTCACTCCCCACCTTCAAAAATCTATAACTTTTTTATTTTTACACGTAAAGAGCTGTGTGACGGCTTGTTTTCTGCGTAACAAATTGCACTTCATAGTGATGGTATTTAATATTCCATGCCATGTACTTGGAAGCGGGAAAAAAATTCCAAATGCAATGAAAATGATGAAAAAAACGCATTTGCGCCATTTTCTTGTGGGCTTGGATATTACGTCTTTCACTGAGCGCCCCAAATGACATGTCTACTTTATTCTTTGGGTCGGTACGATTAAGGGGATACCAAATTTGTTATAGGTTTATAATGTTTTTTACAAAAATTAAAACCTCCTGTACAAAAATTATTTTTTTGATTTTGCCAACTTCTGGCGCTAATAACTTTTTCATACTTTGGTGTACGGAGCTGTGGGTGGTGTCATTTTTTGCGAAATTTGATAATATTTTCAATTATATCATTTTTAGGACTGTACGACCTTTTGATCACTTTTTATAGATTTTTTATATTTTTCAAAATGGCAAAAAAGTGCCATTTTCGACTTTGGGCGCTATTTTCCGTTACGGGGTTAAACGCATTGAAAAAACGTTATCATATTTTGATAGATCGGGCATTTTCGGACGCGTCGATACCTGATGTGTTTATGATTTTTACTGTTTATTTATATTTATGTCAGTTCTAGGGAAAGGGGGGTGATTTGAAATTTTAGGTTTTTTTATTATCATTTTTTTTTTTAAACTTTTTTGTATTTTTATTTATACTATTTTTCAGACTCCCTAGGGTACTTTAACCCTAGGTTGTCTGATCGATCCTATCATATACTGCCATACTACAGTATGGCAATATATGGGGATTTTCCTCCTCATTCATTACAATGTGCTATCAGCACATTGTAATGAAGGGGTTAAAACGAAATAGCCTCGGGTCTTCGGAAGACCCGAGGCTACCATGGAGACGGATCGCCGCCCCCCGATGACGTCACGGGGAGCGGCGATCCCAGGTAAGATGGCGGCGCCCATGCGCCGCTATCTTTTTGAGGCTGCCGGCAGCCATCGCTGTGAAAACACCCGCGATCGGTACTAGCACCGATCGCGGGTGTTACCGGTAAGCCTTTGCTGCAATATGCAGCAAAGACTTACCGGCTATGGAGAGGGCTCGGCCCGTGAGCCCTCTCCATGCAGCGCGACCTGCCCTCTCCATGCAGGTGGGGGCCGCAAAATATTGTCCCGCGGGCCGCAGTTGGCCCGCGGGCCGCGAGTTTGAGACCCCTGCATTAAAGCTTCTGGTAGAAGTCCACATACAAATCGTAAACAAAAGAAGACTGTTCTTCAGAAAGTGTTAAAATTATGTGTTGACTTCTAGTTCATTAGAATCATAGTTTATACGGTTGAAAAAAGAAACATGTCCGTCAAGTTCAACCAGGGAAGGGAAGGGTTGGATGAGGAAGGGATTTAGGGGAAACAATTCTATGTAACATAGCCATCAATGTTATTTAGGTGTCAAAAGGCATCTAGGCACTTCTTGAAACTCTCTGCTGTCCCTGCTGTGACCAACGCCTGAGGCAGGCTATTCCACAGATTGACAGTTCTCACAGTAAAAAAGCCTTGTCACCTTTGGTGATTAAATCTTGTTTTCTCTTCACCATTTTTTTGTATGGACCATACATATATATATATATACATATATATATATATAGCCTTGTCACCTTTGGTGATTAAATCTTGTTTTCTCTTCACCATTTTTTTGTATGGACCATACATATATATATATACATATATATATGTATGGTCCATACAAAAAAAATGGTGAAGAGAAAACAAGATTTAATCACCAAAGGTGACAAGGCTATATATATATATATATATATATATATATATATATATATATATATATATATATACAAATATACAAATTAATCATATCCCTTCGTAGTTGTCTCTTTTCCAGACAAAATAAATATACCTTATTTACTCGTGTATAAGCCTAGTTTTTCAGCACAAAATTTGTGCTCAAAAACCCTAACTCGGCTTATACTCGAGTCAACTAAAAACATAAAGACAAAACTCACCTTTCTGACGTCACCCATAGGTCCTCTTCTGTCTGAGACAGTCTGAGACAGAAGAGGACCTATGGGGGACGTCGGAAAGATGAGTACAGTGTTATTTTTTTTTCTTCTACAGGTGCTGGGTAGGCTGTATGCTACAGGGGTTGGGTAGGCTGTATGCTACAGGGGCTGGCAGACTATATACTGGGAGGCTGTAACCAATGCATTTCCCACCCTCGGCTTAAACTCGAGTCAATAGGTTTTCCCAGTTTTTTGTGTTGAAATTAGGGGTCTCGGCTTATACTCGGGTCGGCTTATACTCGAGTATATACGGTAGTTGTTTTAATCTTTCCTCATAACTGAGATTCTCCACACCCCTTATCATTTTTAGGGCTCTCCATTGAACCCTCTCCAGCTCCAGGGTGGATAGAACAATTTTTTTTCTTTCGCCTTATGTGACCCACAAGGTGGTGTCACATACTCCATCCAGTATGTAGACTTTTACCTACCCTTCCAATATTTTCCCAACATTGGAAGTTAAGCTATTACAGGCCTGTAATTGCTTGGGAATGTTTTCGAGCCTTTTTAACCCCTTATCACCAACACTAGTTTTCAGCTCAATGACCAGACTCGATTTTTCAAATCTGACATGTCTCACGATAATTGGTTATAACTTCGAAACACTTTAACATATCCAGGTGATTTTGAGAATGTTTTCTCGTGACACATTGTACCTCATGATAATTGTAAAATTTAAGTGATAAGTTTTGTGCTGAAAAAAAGTGAAAATTTGGCAAAAGTTTGTAAAATTTCTTCATTTTCCAAGTTTGAAATGTTCTGCTTTCCAGACAGGAAGTAAAACTACCCAAATAATTAACATTTACGGAATGCCTGCTTTATGTTGGGATGATATTTTATGCGTCCTGTCATTTTTCTAGGATGTTATGAGGTGCAGAACTTTAGGTGCGATTTTTCTCCTTTTTTATGAAAATTGCCAAAATTCACATTTTGAGGGACAACTCAGATTTCAAGTGACTTTAAAAGGCCTAAAAATTAGTAAAACCCCATAAATTACCCAACTATAAAAAGCTCGCCGTTCAGCGTGTGTAAAACAACTTCTATTGAGTCTATTAACCCTTTAACTGTTTCACATGGGTTAAAACAATATGGACCTGCGATTTAGAAACTTTTTAATTTTTTTTTGGAAAATACATTAATTTAGGCCAAAACTGACAGTTTCATAATAAATTAAATGATGAAATGCTCTGCAACATTTGATGCCCAATTTCTCCCGAGTATACTGATACCCCATATTTGGTGGTAAACTGCTGTGTGGGCGCACAGCCGAGCAAAGGATCAAAGCAGCGCTATTCACAGCAGATTTGTATTGTCATATTGTACAAGCTATAAATTTTAATTTTTTTTTGTGAATTTGCACATATGAGGGCTTGTTATGTACGGGATAAGATACAATGCATAAATAATTCATTTTCGGGGGTCTTAATCTTATTCATGAGATTTTATTAACTATTTCAAGGGGACACAAACAAAATCATCAATTTTAATTTTGGATTTCTAGCACTTTTATCCCCAGCTCACCGTAACCTAAAAATAATATTTTATCTTTATTCTCTGGTAAACTACGATTACATTGATACCTCATTTATATACCTCATTTATATAGTTTTTCTTATCTTTCCTCAATTTTACTGAGCAAAACCAATATTGGAGAAAATCGCATTGTTTTTACTATCAACAAATTTTCAGGGCCATAACTTCAGAATTTTTCTTTTGTCAGATCTGGTTGAGTGCTTATTTTTTGTGAAAAGAGTTGTTCTATTCAGTCGTATCTTATTAGAGAATGTAGCTTTTTTTTATCACTTTTTAGGATATTTTTTGTGATGGTGTTTGATGAAAGATTGTATATTACTCAAAGTTTTTCGTGGGTTTTTTTTTGTACGTTGTTCACCGAGAAGGTTCAATATTGATTTAGATTTATTGTACAGATTAATACGGATGTGGTGATACCAAATATGTAAATTTTTTGTGTTTTTGTTTTTTATATACTTTATTTGCATTATATGTGTAATGGGAGATAATAAAATAAATAAATAAAATAAAAGTCCCATTATTATTATAAAATGATTTAATCTTCTTTTTTTACATTTTCCATCCTTTGGCTTGAACAAGCGATTATCCGATCGCTTGTTCAAGCCTTTACACTGCAATACACTTGTATTGCAGTGTATAGTGTAAGTAACTGAGCATGCTGACCATGCTCAGTTACTCACAGCCGAGTCCTGCTTCTATTCTTCTATTATATAAACAAAGCTAAAAAACCCAATTAGTATCTCTGCCTTCTCTTGGTCTCCAGTCACCAATGCCCTGTTTTCAAAATATAGGGGTCCAATATCACAGGAGCTTCTGCAACCCATGTCTCGGGTCACAGACGAACTCATATGCCTCTGTGTGCCCCAGCAGCTCGGCCGCAGGCTCACTTAGTGCGCGTGCATCCCCACCACCTAGGGCGCGTCAACTCTGTAAAATTTAAAGGGCCAGCGCACCAATAATTGGCACTGGCCTGGTGCAGCCCTAATAAATAGCTGGCCTCTTCCTGTGCCCCCTGTCGGATCTGTATACCTTTGAGAAAGCTGTATGGTGTGATTATCAGTTGTGACATCTGTTCCTGACCTTGATTCTCTGGCGCCTGTCTAGACCTTCTGCATGACAAGACTCAGATTCTGCCTGCCAATTTTGTACCTTGCCTTGGTCACCACCAAGAACAAAGTCGCGCCTGTGGAGTGACCTGTGGTATCCCGCTGCAGCAAGTCCAACCCACTTTGCAGTGGGCTCTGGTGAATACCGGTTGCCACTTAGACTCTACTCCCAGGTGTCAGCTTACGTTATCGTGTCGCGGGGGTTCATTGGGGCCACTACCTCTGACACTGACGTCCAACCTGCTCTGACCCATTTTTTTTCGCATTGATAAATTTAAAACATTTCTTAGGATTTTTTTTGCTATCTTTGGCCACCTATCTTTAAATCTGTATTTTGGCTGATTTTATTTCCTTCTTACGGATTTTGGTATGTTTTTTGTAATTTTTAAAGCCTCAGGTCAGATTTATATTTTTTGAATGCCCTCTTTTTAACATTATATTCTATACATTTTTTAATGTTTTTCCCTCAAGTACAGAAAGCGAAAGTCTTTCTCCTTCTGTTCTGCCTAAGGAAGGCAGGGCAACTTTTACACATCAATAGAGCCTGTTAATCTCCCAGGGCTGTGATCACTATCCCTTCAAGACTGTAACTTGTTTACACATATGAAACAAATATGGTGCCACCGAGGGAAGGGGCTACTGCTTTCTGCTTACTCTGGAGTTAGAGCGAAATTATGTGATGCTCTATAAGGAACATCTTGTGTGTGGATTCAGAAGTCTCCTGATAAGAAAGGTGAGGTAGAAAGCCTCCGCTAATTCACATCAGACACTTAAATCCAGTCTATGATTTTGCAAAACTTCCTCTCTCTGCACTGTGCTGTGTCAAACTCCTCTGCTATTCTCACCCACCCTCTGCTCTCCACACACTTAATACAAAGCAGTTTCTACTTTTAATCAACTAGTATTCTCACTCCAGGGCATACCACTCCAGAGAATATCGGTCACTTCCAAGGCATCTGACAATCATACAAAGTGCATTTCGGTGGTGTGCCGTATCACAACCCAGTGAGCATATTTAACCTATAACTTACTACTATATGACCAAACAATATCACTCTATCCTGCGCCTTTTCCACTTTCTATGTACTGCTGGTTTCTATTACTTATTACTTGCTGCATACTCCTACATGTGATGAAAGTTGCTATGCTAATCATTATATAGTCCTGTATGTACACAATAAATCTGAGAAAGCTGCTGTGAAATCTCAGTGCATCTGATTTGGTAAAAATCATTATGAAATCAGAGTTTACAGAAAGCATGTGTGGATGCCACACTGTGAGATGTTGCCATAATGTATTGTGAGGTGGAAGCCAAAATATATGAAAAATTAAATATGCAAAATAAAGAAAGAAATTTGCATGTGTTCACTTACCGAACAAGTGTCTTCTAAAACAGTGTATCTGAAGCGGCTGTTTCCCTCAGCTCTAATATCAAGATCATTAGCACCTTTGAGTATTACAGCTTTCTTTAAATTTTGATTTCTTTCATCTAAGAATCCAACTGCATTTTTACAATAGTAGGTAATATTTTGTGAAGCCTCTTTTGATAGAAGACGCAGAAAGGTCATTTGAGTTACAGCTGTATTTGGTGAATCACTTTCTCCATAGACAAACTGCAAAGACAAAAAGGTCAACAATGAAAATCATTTTGACACACAAATTATTTTGACACATATAACATAAACCTTATCTAAAAAGATCCTTGGAATGACCCTGTGGGGTGTAAAACTGACAATAAGCTAGCGACTCAGGACTCTATGGTTTCATTCAAAATATATTCCGGCAAAAGCCCATAAAATCCACGTAGTTTATTGTTAAAAAATGCTAAAATAGGTTATAGAACAATGCATTTTTTAACTTTTGTCTGAATATATATTTTGATTGAATCCACAGAGTCCTATGGCCCTAGCTGGTTATATTATTTTCATCACAGGCATTTCAAAGATCGAACTACAAGGATTCCTCTTCATTGATTTTGTCTACTCTAAAAGTGCATTTTAGGTTGTGCATAATAGCACCACCATAAAAGGTGAGCAGTTTATATTAACTATTAGAGAATCTATATGTTCCCCTTTTATACATAAAATTAACATTCCTATTATTTAAAGGAAACCTGTCATCAAAAACAGGCACCATAAATCTTACTCACCCCCCACTGTAACTGTGTTTAAAAGTGCAGCACAGGCGTCCCAGCTTAAATCTGCCTCCTCCCACCAGTAAAATCATTTCCCAAACTTTGTCTGCCTTTGTCTATATTGGCTCTACCCTTTGCCCATTGCCACTTTGCTCCATCCATCGTGGGTGCGTGAAATGGTGACAAGATCTGCAGTTTTTCCACACAGTAATCTGGTAGGGAATGAAAAACTCTCACTTTTCTCTTGTGTGTTTTGACTCTTTTCTACTGATTTGCATATCAGAAAAAAAGGCTGTTTAGGTACAGTTCTTTATTGGCAGATAAGATTAGGGGAGGATATTTAACTCTTTACAAGCAGGTATAACTGGTGTGAAAGGTAAAAATCTGGTGCCACTGTGCCACTATGCCCAGAAAAGCTGTAAAGAATCACTTTATTCTGAGATTTGTGGGTTCCTAATAATTGAATCTAATGTACTGGAAAAAAACTTCCACATTTATGATAATATTTAAAGATGCAATTTACCTGAGAACCTTTGTTCATATCCACACCATACCATATGGGTTTGAAATTATCTCCACTTCTACCAGTCCACCAAGTCTTAACAGGAATCTTGGAAGGATTTGCTGATATGCAGGTTTCTCCAGTTTCCATGTTACAATAAACTTTGATAGCATCCTCTGAACATCCTTGATTTGGATCTATCCAATATTCTCCTGTGAAAATAAAAAATAACTGGTATCAGTATAATATAGTTGGAGCAATCATATTTTAAAGTTAATGTATTCCTTAAAATAACAAAAAGTTGTATCTAGCAGGAGTGGATAACACTGTAAATGTAAAAAACTACTTTATTTTTATTCATTGTATGTTTATTCAGGGTCACAGTAAGTGAATCTTTTCACAGAGTTTGGGGTCCCACATTAAATGAAAAAGTTATGAACTAATAAAAGAGTCCATATCATTTTGATGCATATTTTTTCATATACTACTCTGGATGAATCATAATGAACATGGAAGTGTGATGCTATTACATCCAGTATCTAAATGACAGTTTCTGGGCACATTTTCTTAAAAATATTAGATAGCATATTCTCTTTTAACTACTTTCCCAAAGTCATACAAGTGCAATATGTATTTTTACAAAGAGCAATAATATTCTTACCACTTTTCTTTGTGGGATGACAAAGTTTTAAATCATCACATGTACGTGCTGGATTCTTCTTGGAACCATCAGGACTACGCATTGTTTCAATTTGGCTACTAAGTGATTTCAAAGTTGTTTGAACTCCTGGATCAATCTTTTTACCATCATCACCAGCTTCATCCTCAGTAAATTCTGGCAGTGGATCTGGCACAGCATCATCATAGCCTCCTATTAAATCATCTAGTGCAGCTGTTAAATGTCCCGGAGGACCAGGAGGACCAGGTAGACCAGGGTCACCAGGAGGACCCTAAACACAAATACAATAATGTTAATGTTAATTTATCTGTATGTGCATTTGCCTTTTGTATTATGTATGCAAAAAATTTGATTAATACCTCGGGGCCAGCTTCTCCAACAGTTCCTCGAACACCAGGAGGTCCAATGGGTCCAGATGGTCCTTGATTACCCTCCCTACCAGGAGGTCCAACTGGACCTGGGGGGCCCTATGAATGAAATATATTGCTGTTGTCATTATTCAGAAATAAACTTGGTTTGCTTTATTTAAATAAATATTAACTTACTCTAGGACCAAAAGGCCCAGGAAGCCCAGTAGCTCCTTGCTCACCAATAGGACCCTAAAAAAACAAAACAGATAAAACATAAACAAAATATATATGACGTACTATTGTGTTAAAAAAATCCTTTTTCCCCCAAACCGAAAAAAAATTGCTAGATTCTGGAGCTACTTAATATTGGGATTCTGTGTTTAAAGTTTTTACGTACTTTATATGTTTTAATAAATAAATACCAGTAAAAAATATTATCAGACTATCCTAAAATTGAGAGTCATACCAAACTCCAATGTTTCTGAGGCACAGTTCAATAGTTTTAGTGGTGGCTGTTAATAGGCACAACCACCACTAAAACTATTGAACTGTGCCTCATAAACATTGGAGTAACATAATTGAAGAAATGTAACTAAGTCTTATTCACTTAAATGAGATTTGGAAAACTATGGATCACTGTGTGAAAACAATGATTGAGGAGCAGAATCTGACTTGTGATACATGATCTTAAACTTGTTGATATAAAACCTGCAAAAATAAATTTTGTTCATTTAAATTTAATTCCTTTCATTTCTACTTACAGGAGGACCTGGTAGACCTTGCAATCCAGTGAAACCTCTATGTCCCTTTTGTCCTCTTTCTCCACGTTCACCATTGTCCCCTTTATCACCTTGAGGTCCTTGGGGTCCCTTTTAAGGCAAAAGAAAAAAAAATCAACCCCTGCTTGATTTTGGAGCTATATTTTTGAATCTGAGATTAAGGTTAAAAGAGAACATACAGGCAAGCCACGTTTCCCAGCCCTTCCTGGGGGACCCATTGGTCCACGAGAACCCTACAAATTAATAGAATAAAATATTTTTTAGCTTCAAGTGCACATGCAATATCAAGAAAATAACTTTATTGTTATAAAAATTTTTAGTAAAAGACTCACTGCTTCGCCTCTTGGTCCAGCTTCTCCTGGAGCACCAACTGGACCTGGTGTTCCAGGAGCACCTTGAGCACCAGCAAGACCTTCAGGACCCGGATCACCACGATCTCCCTGAAATTGTACAGTAAAATTAAAAATTTAACTAGAAACCTATCTGAAAATATTTCCTGTTACATGAAGATCAACTAAAGCTCTTACATTTAACCAATAAAAAACATGAATTTTATTTTAGAAGCAGTACGACAAATATAGTAAATATTAATAAATACGTGTATAAATTTAGTACACATACACGCTTTCCCAGAGCTCCATCACGTCCAGGTGCACCATCATTTCCAGGCGGGCCCTAAAACAATTCACATTAGTGAATATCTGATAAGTATAGTAATATGAAAATAGTATATGGACATGAAGAAAAAGAAATTGGCAGGAAATTCTAAAAAGAATAGGAGCGATGCTTTACAGGTCCAAAATTTTCAAACACACATAAGCTCACAAGGCGGCTTGAAAAGGAAATGCAGCATTTACCTCTGCACCTGGTTCACCTACAGGACCATTAGCACCAGGAAGACCAATAGGACCAGATGGTCCTTTTTCTCCAGAAGATCCAGTAGGCCCTTGTTTTCCTGGGGATCCCTAAGTGAGTAAACACGTAATAAAATATTATTAAAACAATGCTGCATGTTAAAAAAATCTCTAAATAAATCACTAAATGTTTGTCTACTAACAAAGGATTTTGTTAAATGCATATTTCCGCAGCTTATGTATAATGTGATGTATAACCCGTGCTTAGGGTTTCTCTTAATCATAAACATGATTTACTATTAGTCATACTTGAATGTTGCCTCATGAAAAATATACAAGAATAGCTTGATAAACAAATCCTGGGTACAACTAAAATATTTTAAGCTATAAACATTTTGAGTAATAAAATGGAATATAATTAAAAAAGAATTAAAGAGAAGATACAATATTGCTTAATCTGTAGAGACTTTCTACTGCTAACCAAAGTTACATGGAAAAGGTTTTAAAATCTTCCGCTAACCTTTATACACTTCTTAAAAAATTAGATAAACCATTGTCATGCTACTCACAGCTGGACCTGGAAGTCCAGGCATGCCTCTTTCTCCCCTTTGACCAGGCATGCCTACTATACCCCTCTGACCAGTTGTTCCAGATGGACCAGGTGGACCATCAGGACCCTGCATAAAATAATTAAATAGTGTTTACCATTGATATTACCTGGACACTAATGATAATGATAAAATTTAATATATAACTTACAGGCTGTCCATCATCACCAGGATCTCCCTTATCACCAGGACTACCGGCGGGACCAGCAGGTCCTCTGTCTCCAATTCTACCATGTGTGCCAGGCTCACCACGAAGACCTGATGGACCTTCCTTTCCTGGTTCACCAATGGGGCCAGGAGGACCTACAGCTCCCTATAAATAAATATTTATATATGTGTGTATTTTTTCAAAACATCCAGAGAATACTGTTGAATAAACTAGCAATCATAAAAGATTTCTATTTTAGATACTAAAATGCTAAAATAGCTATGGTTTGATAAATAGAAAAAAAAAATGTGTTCAAAATAATTTGAGGTTTTACTCACAGGGGAACCTGGTGGTCCAACTCTTCCGGCAGATCCAGGAAAACCTGTTGCTCCCTTTAAAAGTAAAAGCAAAGTTAAAAGCAATTGTAAAAAATACAGAAACTATAAATTTATCATATGTGTATACATATATATATATTGATATTACTTACAGGGGGGCCTTGTGTTCCTCTACCACCCTTTAGTCCAGGCACACCATGAGGCCCCTAAAATAATACATTTTTAGAAGTTGATACAAAGTGTTTTTTTTTCAGTTGCACTATATTTCCTCACTTTTTATTTATATGGCAACATGTCATAGTGATACTTTGCCGTTTTGGATTCATATACATATAGGGGCACATTTACTAAGGCCAGTTTTCTGTCAGACGTTTGCACGTTCTTTTAGGTGCAAACTGCTTGCTCTGGTATTTAAGAAGTGCCTGCACCACAATTGTGTCGCACATGGCCCTTTTGTGGCGCATCTGCACTAGTCTTCATGCTACACAAATAAGGGGGTGCTCAGTCGGACCGTGCGCCGGATTTATCATGCAAAGGCAGGCAGAATTGTGTAGCAAGACAGATTAATGAAGAACGTGAACCAGAAATCCTGAATCTGGCACACCCTGCACACTTTACAGGCAAACTACATGTAGTGCAGTTTGCCCTGTTCTAAGTAAATGTGCCCCATCATTTTTCAGGTACACAAAAAATGTATTATATAAAAAAAACAATATGTCAACCAAACAAGAAAAAGAGTTTTCCATCTACATATAAAAATAGTATTATGGTAACATTAATTTCCGTTTTTAATTTATTCTTTTTCCAGTCAACCAATGAACTAATAAGCAACTAATGGTCTTTGCCTTCAAAATTTTATCCTGCAATGGAACAGGATGTGAATATGTGCTGTAATGGTGCCGAAGAACAATAAAAACTACCTACTACCTACCTACATTGCACACTACTATTGTGTTTATCTTTTATTTGCTGAATCATGCTAATAGCCCCAACCCTTAAAGAAGACCTGATTTGGAACCCTATACCAACTTCAGGTAAGAACCTAAGGAGGGATTAGTTCTTTAGGGTCCCAAATCAACCATTTTGAAGTCTCTATATGTTAAAAAGTTGTGGATGTGAGCCTTATGAGGTACAGTACATTAGACTTAAGATATGGGAAGTGTAGCTGGGACAGTATTTGGGACACCAAACCACCAGTCCATAAGGACCTTAAGTAGTGTAATGTCCCAAATTGCCATGACAGGCTGCCTTTAATGTTATACCCAGTTTCAATTGCATGTTTATTGGTATACATTCTTACATGAGGACCAGGGGATCCAGAGAGACCTTGTGGACCAGGAGATCCAGCATCACCTTTTTGACCAGGCTCTCCAGGCTCTCCTTTTACACCAGGTTGTCCATCAGGTCCCTAAAATAAAACAAAAAAAGATTTGAAATGCATTCACACATATTAACACGTATAATATGATAACATGCTTAATTTATTTATTCAAGCAACTAAAATGCTTCTTTAGTAGCTTGTAAAATGAAATAGGGATATAATGTAGAGAACATCTTTTTTACTTATTTCAAAATATCCTGTTAACATTTGTGTACAGTTTTTATTACTTAGTGAAACAAAATTTTCTAACCTTTAATTAAATTTTTTTCTGAATTTCAGACTTTGGAAGAATATATTTTTCTTATCAGTACATGGTTAGTGTTAAGGCTGAAGAATGTAACAAAAAGACGGCCTACTAAAACTTTAAATATAATACTTAATACAAAATATAAAAGTAAAAATAAATTAGAGAATAAAAATTTGATACCGGTGGTCCAGCAAAGCCTACAGGACCAGTAGGACCATTTTCACCTCGAGAACCCTGAAGGAAAAGCAAAAATAAGTTCAGAAGTTTCATGCAAGTACCAATTTTTATGTCTTTTTTTCAATTTATTGTATACAGTAAGTGATATTATTTATGCTCTTGTTGAATTTCTAATGTCAAAATACACAACACAACAAATGTGTTTTTATAATCTTAAAAAAATAGCGCCAAAGTATTAAGACTCACACATTCTTTGCCACTCATCATTACACCCGCCAATTCAAGCCTGAATTACTGAAAGGTTTTGCCCTCTTAGTAACAAAACTTCAGCTCTTGTGAACATGAATTGAAAGCTAAATCAGGTACAGCAATGCAGATATCAGCTATACCCTGTGCAAAATTCCGAGTCCATTATCAAAAATAGTGGAAACTGCGCTATTTGCAATTTGCCTGTGAAGTGTGCAGGGTATGCCAGATTCATGTATTTCGATGGACGATCCTGATGAATCTGGAGCCCCTTGCACTGCTTTGGAAGTTTGCACCATTTTTTGGTGCACTTAGTTCATACTGCAGAACTGTGGTGCAGTTACAATTGTGGCTCACGTCGGACAGAATTGTGGCGCACACTGACTAAGCACTAACACACCCCTTTTGGGAAAAATGTGTCTGTTTTATCGCACAGACACAAGGCTGAAGAATGTACATGAATATACATGAGTAGTTTGTACATTCTTTCTAGTGCAAACACTTTGAAAAATGTGTGCCAATAGGGCACATTTTCTAAGAACAGTGCAAACTGTACTATCTGCAGTTCGCCTGTGTATGGTGCAGTGTGCGCACGATTTATGATTTGTGTCTCACATTCTTCATGAATTTGGTGCCCCCCCCTGCCCTGCCCCAATAGAGTGCACCATTTTTTTCTGGTGCACCTTTAACAAAAAAGTTTTTCACGCCCCATGTTGGACTTTGCATAATAAATGTGGTGCATGGTCCGACTGAGCACGTCGTTGCATTGGGTATAGTGCAGAGTGTGCCACAAAGTGTTGTGTGTCGCATGCACCAGAAATGTGTCTCAGACACTTCTTAAATACCTGTGCAAGCAGTTTGAACTGACCAGAATGTGCAAAGCCTAACAGAAAACTGGCGCACGGCAAGGGTCACTTTTGTTGGACCGTGGATGTTCTTCAAGGCTAAAACGGCTTGCACAGATACAGTTATTTAAGAAGTGTCTGAGCGGAGATTGTGTTGCACGCAACCACTTTGTGGCGGAGCTGCGCTGGCTTCCATGCGACACATAATAGGGGGCGTGCCGTCGGTCGGTACGACTGATTCGGACCAAGTGCCATATTTAACTTTCAACTTGTGTCACACGCCCTACGTTAAAGTGCACCACAAAAAAGATGGTAAACTCTGTCGGACAAGTGCGGGGAATCAACACATTCTTAGTGAATCGTCGCACCCAACGTTATAGACGGGCAAAGCACTATTAGCAAACTGTCTGAATTTTTAAGTTAATGTGCCCCAATGTGTTTTGTGAAATAATTTAAGCTGTTGGAAACAGACAAACATTTTTCCAAACTTGTAGCACTTGGTGTACACTTATGCATTTGCTTGTGAACATGAATTGTAATTCAAATTTAATAGTAACCCCTTACTCACAGGAGTTCCACGTGATCCAACTGGTCCAATTACACCTCTTGGTCCTGGTTCACCCTGAAATAAAATTTTATTGTATCATTCTATCTCCAACTAAAAATTGATGGCATAAGGGTATTAAGTCCAGTAATTTACCTTTTCACCAGCTGGACCTGCTGAACCAGCTGGACCAACAGGTCCTGGAAGACCCTGGAAGAAATAAATCCATGCATTACAACAGAATGGAATTTTAATATGCTGGAGAGATTATACAATTGTGGTTCAGATTCCACAGATTTCCATATAAAATACAGAAAAATGTCTTACATCCAGTTGGAAATAAGTTTTTTGGACTTGCTCACACAGCGGTGTGGCCGACGGTAGGAAAAGGGACAACGCTTATCTAAAATACTGCTAAAGTAATGTATTGGTGTTGTAAACCTGATGATAACTATTATTAAATGTTACCGATAGCATTTGTGAAAGCTTTTGAAGTTTCAAAAAGGTAAAAACAAATTGTTAAAACCACTAAGTAACATTTTAAATGTGGCTGTGAACCACAAATACTTTGCCACTAGTGGCATTTAAATTTGTATAGTAAATAGGACAGTATAGGACAGGTAAACCCACAGTCCAGAACTAAAAAAAAAACTTTTGTCCCAACACTAAGTAAACTTACATACATTTATACTTCAACTACTAAATATGGCATCTCCATACTAAATGGCCATTAAAAACTTACTCTTGCGCCATCATTACCAGGTGTTCCTTCAGAACCTTTTTCTCCCATACCTCCCTGAAATGCAAAAAAAGTATTACATTGTCAGTTCATTAAATTGTCTTTATTTTTAAAGGGTTTTCCAGGACTATACAGTTGAGGTTAGGCTGTTAACATCAGATTGACCTCAAACTAGAGTTGGGTCTGGGTGTGGCAAGATGTGAGGACGTGCAGCACATTGCGCCACCCACCAACCATGTGCTCTGCACTGCTGAATCACGAGTGGATATTATCTGTATGTGTGCCTGACACATTGGGGCAGATTAACTTACCCGGTCCATTCGCGATCCAGCGGCGCGTTCTCTGCGGTGGATTCGGGTCCGGTCGGGATTCATTAAGGCAGTTCCTCCGACGTCCACCAGAACGCACTGGAGTATACCGAGCCAGGCTGAGTGAAGGTAAGTGCAAGCTCCGCGACACACTTTTTTTAAAAATGCGGCGGTTTTTCAGAATCCGTCGGGTTTTCGTTTGGCCATGCCCCTGCATTTCCGTCGCGTGCATGCCAGTACCGATGCGCCACAATCCGATCACGTGCGCCAAAATCCCGGGGCAATTCAGGGGAAATTGGCGCAAATCGGAAATATTCGGGTAACACGTCGGGAAAACGCAAATCGGGACCTAAGTAAATGACCCCCATTGAGTTGCATCTATCCTGGGCTGACACTGCATTTGTGAATCAAAACTGAGTAGAAATGAAGGGGTATTCCCATCTGGGCACTTACATTTCATTTAATTCATTTTCCATATGTAAACATTTTTTAAATTGGATTTTATTAAGAAAATGTTCCTGTGTGAAAATAATTTCTCACAAATGTAGCCATGTTGCCCCTAATAACCAAGATAGCTTCCTCGGATACGGCCGGCACGCACTCTGGCAGCGGTGGTGTGCCAAGCCCTATTGAGTCCTGCTTGACCACCTGGTTTCAGCGTACATTACCACAGGACAGCTGTAAGGATATGCAGTAACTCCTGAACATTTCATATACAAAACTTTTTGTTTCTTTGTGCAGCAGAGGTGGTTGTAACCATAGACACAGTCTTGTTTCTAAGGCAATGTATGAGAAATTATCCTCACGCAGGTAAAACATTATTTAGTAACATCTAATTGAAGAAATGAATATATATGGCAGATTAATGAAATTGAATGTGAATGTCAAGGCAAGAATACCCTTTTAAGCTGCACACTCTTTAGATGCTACTGCTATGATTTACTCAGCTATATTGGAATGATCGAGGTGATGCGTGGTTTGCTAAGCTGCGATCTCCTGGGTCATCATCTGGTGGAGGACTTTTGCTAAAAATCATGCTGTATGGGTTGACACCTTTGTGATCCAAGTTGTCACTTTGCAGAGACTGAGAAAATGATTTACTGGTCATGCTGGATGACTAAATGACCTGCAAAGATGTCACTGGTCACATGTCATGAATGCAACACAAGGCATCGTGTAAAAAAATTGTAAAAACCGGGTACCACTTAGATTCCAGTCCCAGGTGGGCATAATCTGCGGTGGTCCAGTGGGTCCACTACCCCTGGAGCCTTACAGTATGTTAAGATTATTACTATTTATATCAATTCTAGGGAAAGGTGAGTTTTTAGTTTTCTTTTATTTAATTTTTTTTTTAACTATTTTTCAGACCCCCTAGGGAACTTTAACCCTAGGTTATCTGATTGGGACTGGGATTTTACACATCATGTATTATAATATGAAAATCGCTCATTGTAATACATAGTGAAAAAAGAGACAGCCTTAAGTATTTGTGTGACCTGAGGCTTTCATAGATATCGCCGCTCCTCAATGACTTCACGGGGAGCAATGATTCGATGCACTACCTGTTACTGGTAAGTGCTTGCTGCAATATTCTATTTCCAAGCTCCCGCAGACGACATGTCACATGTTGGCAAGGGGTTACAGCAAAGGATACAAATACTTATGACCCTGTGATATTTCAGTTTTTTCTGTCATGATGGGATGCAGAGTGTACATTAATGAGCAAAAAAGGGGTCTAATACTTCCATACCATATGCAAAGGAGCACTGTATTTTCACTCTTATGGTAGAATGGGTACTTAAAGGAGTTTATGAGCTTTCATGATTTAGGGTTTTGGATAAAGAAGGAAATTGTGTATTTCACAAACTTTTATAGGTGAAAAATTGATGTACAGAATATACTACAGAATATGTGCTGAAAAACCTCCCCTCGGCTTCTGCACAAGTCAATTTAAAAAAACTTAATACTCACTCTCTGGTGTCCCCGATGTTCATCGCGGCTTCCCGTGTCTCCTCTTCTATCTTCCCTAGCCAGCAGATTTGCATCCATGCGATCTGCCATCACACACTATGATGCAGAGGTGTCGCCGCTGATGGCGTCATCAGCGACGATAGCGTCGCATCGTAGTGTTCGACGGCCGGCAGATCGCATGGATGCAACTGCCTGCTAGAGAAGAGAGAAGATAGAAGAGAGAAGAAGCTGTAGGGAGCCGCGACGGGGATCGGGAGCTGCAACGAACATTGGGGACACCGGAGGGTGAGTATTAAGTTTATTTTTTTCTGTTTGGCAAACTGCGGGGGGCAGGCTGTATACTACATGGGGGCTGGCTGTATACTACATGGGGGCTGGCTGTATACTACATGGAGGCAGGCTGTATACTATATGGGGGCAGGCTGTATACTAAATGGGGCAGGCTGTATACTACATGGAGGCAGGCTGTATACTACATGGGGGCAGGCTGTATACTACATGGGGGCAGGTTGTATACTACATAGGGGCAGGCTGTATACTACATGGGGGCAGGCTGTATACTACATGGGGGCAGGCTGTATACTACATGGGGCAGGCTGTATACTACATGGTGGCAGGCTCTATGCTACATGGGGGCTGGCTGGCTGTATACTACATGGGGGCTGGCTGGCTGTATACTACATGGGGGCTGGCTGGCTATATACTACACCTTCGGCTAATACTCAAGTCAATCGGTTTTCCCTGTTTTCTGTGGTAAAATTAGGGGTCTCGGCTTATAATCGGGTCAGCCTATACTCGAGTATATACAGTAATTTGATTTCATGCAAAACATTTATGGGATAGATAAGAAGTTTTATTTTCACTATTTACAGTTATTGCACCGGACTAGGAGTAGGACTAGGAATTATTAATTGTTTACAATAATAAGGAAGCTGAATTTTCAAATTTTTCTGAATTTGCTAATTTTTGCATTGCTAAATCCTATTTATCTAAGATTTATAGATTATTGATGTAATTGGTTTTAGTTGATTTAGTTCATAAATCAACTATGTAGTATTCATTAAGTAGAATGAAGATATAGGCCCTATAGGGCAGATAGCATTATAAGGGAATATAGATTTAGGGTCAATATACAGACTGCATTATACCCCTAAACTAAATTTACTAAAATTATGATTTTTGGTAACTCGTCTTATACAAGGATAAATACAGTTATTAAGGATGCATATAATTTATCACCATCTACTGTGGGAGTGATGTATGGTATTACTCACAGTAGAGGACAAGAAATGTGATATGCAAAGCTTTATTCAGATATTTAATTTAATATTTAAATATGAAAAAATATGAAAAAAATAAATATAGTGGCAAGATATAATAAAGAAAAAATGTGGTTAAATAGTAGTTCATTGTTATTTATTTATTTTCTTTTTATCCACAGCCAAGAAGGGGTGGATGGTGGAATGGTTAGGAGAGCGGGGAATAAATATATAGTGTGTATAACATCATTTGACTGTGATACATAACATGTGACAAAAAACATAACATTTTTTTACAAATATCTTTTACATATGTCAATATGTAAAAGATATTTGTAAAAAAATGTTATGTTTTTTGTTTTGCAAAAAAATCTAATAGTATTCATTAACTGAAAAAAAACAGAAGTCGATCTCTTGATACCCTAATAATTTGTTTGCAAGAGCTGCAGTGATCAGGACATGTACTGCAAAGCCCAATCCTATTGTTCTTACTGGGAATGAACATGTGATTGATATGCAGTGTAAGCTTCAGTGCTAGTTCTGGTACATTGTGGCTCTGGCAAGCAGAAGAACAACGCATCTGATATTAATTAACTAATCTTAGAATATGTCATAAATAGTAAAGACCTACACAACCCCTTCATGAATAAAACTTAGATTAAAAAAAAAATACTTACCCTGTCACCTTTTGGACCTGGTGTTCCAGCAATTCCTCTTTCTCCAGGCATACCTTGGAGACCAGGAGGTCCTGTATCACCAGCACTACCAGAAGGACCAGGACTTCCCTATGGTGAAGAAATTATGAGAAGAAAAACTAAGAACATGTATAAATAAGATACAGTGTATGCATCACTAAAATATTTTGGTAGTGAAAATGTGAAGTGCTTGCAAAAACGCAGGGTGAAATATGTATGCCACAGGTAGATTGACTGGCAAAAACAGTTTATGTGAGTATACTAGCATAAGTAGATGCCATTGAATAAAGATGCAAAAAGTCCATCAAATTCAGTTTATTATACAGTGAAGCACCCTAAGAAGGCAAAAAAAAAAAAAAACATATGCCGATATGCCCATAGCAAAGCAAGAAATTCCTTCTCAAGTAGAGATCACTGAATTAGGGTCTCTTGTAATATTTTTCTTCCTTTTGCATGTACAATTTTTGCAACCAAGAAAGGAAACCATACCACTTGAACCTATGAAATATCTCAGACATGAAATCATTCTGTGGCTGCAAGATTCACGGTTTCTTTACTATTACAGTAAATACTCCCTGCCATTGTTGCCTTTATTTCTCTTCCATCCAAGTGAAATTTCACCCACCTTTGGTCCATCAGGTCCATGGCCGCCAGCCATACCCTTTTCACCAGGTAATCCTGAAGCACCAGGTTCTCCTCTTTCCCCAGGATTTCCACGTTCTCCCTATTGAAAATATTTGCTTTTATTTTGTTTACCCTAACGAAAATGCATACATTTACATTTTCCCCCAAGAATTAACATTTAAATATTGTTCTTACCCTTGGACCAAGTGGACCAGCAGCTCCAGAATCTCCAGGTACACCCTGTTTAAATATACATTTTTATGGTTACTATTCATTACTATTAATTCATTACCATACCAGTTTTTAACTATAGTACAGTGATGGCAAACCTTTTAGCCACCGAGTGCCCAAACTACATCCAAAACCCACATATTTTTTGCAAAGTGCCGATGCGACAATTTAAGCAGTAACTTATTACTCCCTGTTCTGTCACATGTTTAAATTGTATAGGCACCTGAGGACACCAATACAGTAGAAATAAGGAGAAAAAGCTTTGGTTATCATTGTAGCTTCCTTCTAGGGTCCTGGGCTGCCTGGGACTGCAAGAGGTCTTGAGTTCTGTCTGGTGAACCCTGCCCTGGGGTGATGGCGAGGGTGCCCATGGAGAGGGCTCTGAGTGCCACCTCTGGCACCCGTGCCATAGGTTCGCCACCACTGCTATAGTATATTAATAGATAAATAAATAGATTAACAAGTTAGACCATAAACACAATTAATGACTTACTTCATCCCCTGGCTTGCCTGTTTCTCCGGGAGGTCCGGGTGGACCTGGTAAACCCTTTAAAGTACAGAATACACATTACTCAATAATGTTTAGTTACAGTGTCTTAGTTATATTTTACTAGTAGAGACATTCATCTAAATTCATAATTCATTTAATGAAAAATCAGGTCTATGCATATGTAAAAGAAATTGCTAAGAAGAACATTTGACAAAAGAGATTTAAAAGCTGTCACAGGCATATTTCACTACTACCTATATTATGTGGTTTCTTAGTGTTAATTACTATTTTCAAAGTTCCACAGTATTATAATGATTAACTATATAAATATAACAAAAATATAACAAAAACTTTTTCAAATGTATCTCTCTGTCGCTGACTAACTGTCTCTGTCTCTCTGTCACTGACTAACTGTCTCTGTCCCTCTGTCCATCTGTCTCTCTGTCCTTGACTATCTGTCTCAGTGACTGCCTCTGACCGTCTCCGCCTCTGACCGCCTCTGCCCCAGACCGTCTCGGACCATCTTTGTCAGTAACTGTCTCTGACCTTCTCTGTGTCTGACTATCTCCGACTGTCTCTGCCTGCTCCTGGCTCCTCTTGTGCAAGCAGGTGTCAGGGTGTGCAGTGCCAATAGTAGCTGCTATGGGCCCACAGTGTCAGTGGGTCCCAGCATCCAGGATATTGGGTGTGTATATGCTGTATGTCTGTATATGGTATTGAATGTAAGTGTGTATTGTATATTGCTGTATGCATGTATATATGGTGTATGATTGTAACTCACATGCCTTAGTGCATATCTTTTAAGGGGGGATGGGGTCCCCAATCAGAAGTTTGCTATGATGCCCAGTCTCATCTAGTTACACCCCTGGTGCAGTCAATTACATGGCAAAGAGTGTTTCAACTAGCATGGGATTATCTTCGCTATGCTCAAATTCTGTTAAGCCCCTCACATCCCACCCCTTTACAGCACAAAATTATGGAGCAGTCATTGCCGTATGATGACTTTCCTAGCTGGAATTCTGTGGCACATCCACCTGTCCCAAATATAGAGTTGCAAGATTGCCAAGAACTTGTGTTGGAGAATGAGGACATGATGGGGGCACCATCAAAAGAGATGTATGATGATGATGAAACCCAAGTGCCATGTATAGCCCAAGATAGAGGGCAGCAGTGAGGGCATGGTGGTAGAAGAAGCAAGGGTTAATGATGAGGTCCAAGACCATATATGGATGGTAGGCAGATATAGTGTGGACAAAGAGGTGGTGGTCAGGAAGCCCCATACAGCCAGAAAAACAAGTGAAGTGGTGTCAAGAAGCAGTGACAAGCTCGTAGTCACATTGTTGCCTGTTGCTACCCAGCTTGCCCAGCAAACAATGGCCTTCTAACAGGTTATCTGCCGTGTGGCATTTTTCTTCCAGAGTGCAGAAGGAAAAACATTCTGCCCCCATTCAGGATTAGCGCACATGACTTCTCTAGTATAAATACAAGCAGACCACACAAGAACTTGCTGAGTAACCCAAATAAAGGAGGAGTTCTATAATCCCAATGTGGGTCAACTGGTTAGAAAAAGGAATAAGAAATGGAAAAATATAGGAATATATGCACTACCACATTCTGTATTAATATCAATATAATTTATTTATACATCAGCTCCTGCTGCTGCTGCTACTGATGCCACCTCCACATTATATTATTGTGCCACTCTGCGGGCTCCTGCTGCTGCTACTGTGCCACCTTCACACTATATCATTGTGCCACTCTGCGGGCTCCTGCTGCTGCTACTGATGTCACCAAAACACAATTTCATTGTGCCACTTTGCGGGCTCCTGCTGCTGCCGCTACTGATACCACCTTCACACTATATAATTGTGCCACTCTGCGGGCTCCTGCTGCCGCTGCTACTAATGCCACCTTCACACTATATTATTGTGCCATTCTGCAGGCTCCTGCTGCTTCTGCTACTAATGCCACCTTCACACTATATTATTGTGCCACCCTGCGGCTCCTGCTGCTTCTGATACCACCTTCACACTATATCATTGTGCCACTCTGCGGGCTCCTGGTGCTGCTACCACCTCCACACTATATCATTGTGTCACTCTGCGGGCTCCTGCTGCTGCAAATACCACCTCCTGTTGCTCCTGCTGCTTCTGCTGCTGCCACCTCCATACTCTTATCATTGTGCAACTTTGTGGCTTCCGGTTGCTGCTGCTGATGCCACCTCCACAGTATATCATTGTGCCACTCTGTGGCTTTTCATGTTGCTGTCACCATGTTGCTGCCACCTGTGGGCTCCTGCTGCTGCCGCCACCTCCACGCTCTTATCATTTTACCACTTCGTGGCCTCCTGTTGCTGCTGCTAATGCTGCTGCTGCCACCTCCACACTCTTATCATTGTGCCACTTTGTGCTACTCTGCAGCCTACTCATGCTGCTGCCAACTGACCAATGTCTCCCTGGAACACCCTGTGATTTCCATAATGCTCCACCACTCTAAGACGTTGCCAGTGTTTGGTTTTTCCCTTCATTTTATCTGCCAGAAGGATGAAAAGCTTCAGGATTGATAGCCAAAAGCAGGACTGGATACAGCACACACAGGACATGCAAGTATCCCATTTACTGCTCATCTCATCTCATCTCATATTCTGGATCAATTCGTGTTTTTGGCTTTAGCAATACTGATGGATTATTGGCCAATTGAAAGAGGACACTGACGCGTGAAAAGAAGGGCAAAATGATCAGTGCAGTCAATGCAAAATTACTGCCGACACCCTCTCCACTCTTTAGGGGGTTTCTACATGTATCCGCGTTTAACAGAATCTATGTAATCATCTGATGTCAGTGTAAAAAGAGTGCACCCTCAGCTCGGTCCTTTCGAGCTGGCACAGACGTTACCTTGTCAGGCTGCGTTCCAGTTTCGCTTATTTGGTGAAGTTGGCCTCTGAAAGTGCATATGGAAGTGAAGAGGGAAGCGATTCTAAGAGCTGTGGCTGTCATGTGCGTGTCATACTAAAACACAGCATTGTTTGAAGACCAAACCATGCTCCCTATGCATTTAAGCAAGGCACAATGTTCTATAACACCCTACAGGTTCTCTGCAGCCAGGAAATACCTGGTTTTTTAACGTGATTCTTCATGATTCAATTTGGACCGAATCAAATTTTTTAGAAAAATTTGGCGAATCGGGACGACCCGAATTTTAACAAATTCGCCCATCTCTAGGGATGATGTTATTATCAGTGTTACAATCCTCACAGTTTGCCAACTCTTCTGGTCCTGATGGAGGGTGTATTGATGGTACAGTAGAAAGAACTTGAGTAACAGGTTTCAGACCATTCCACACATTGCTCGCAAGGTGGGTTGCTAGACTAAGTGATCAGTTACTGCACTTCCCAGCCAGGGGACATATTTGGAGGAGGAAGAGGATGAGGAGCAAAAGTGGACATCCTCACATTCATTAAAATGAACCAATCATTGATCCCACAAATTGGCTGCACCATCTTATGAGTAAGAATGCAACACTACATTACCTGAATGTAGAATTGAAATGATCCTGAATTTTTACTTGAAATTGTCAAGTTTCGTTATAACTGAATTTAAACTTTAAATTCCACATTATCAGAATTTAAACTTGAAATTGTCAAATTCTGCATTACTGGAATTTTAACTTGAAATTATCAAATTTGCATTATTAGAATTTTAACTTGAAATTGTCAAATTCTGCTTTACTTGAAATCAGCAGTACATGGTTTTGAACGGCAATGAGTATATCTTTTTTACTTTGCTTCTTTATTCTTTTTCAATCTTTAATCCTCAATGTAAATTACTAGCACCTTTAACCGCTGCGACATTAAGAGTAATGTTTTTTATTTTTTATAAGAAAATGATTAATTATGAAAAATACCTGAAATCCAGTGGGTCCAGGGGGTCCTTGTTCACCTCTTTCACCAGCAGGCCCCTTAGACACAAAAAGTGGTTATAAACCACTCAAAATGTATTTCTATTTGTTAATTTTCTTTTTTTTTATCTTATTTGTTTGTCTTACTGGTGGGCCAGCAGGACCAGAAGGACCAACTTCACCATCTTTTCCTGGAGCTCCCTGATTAGAAAAAGGATAAGTTAAAATTTATAGAGCAATACATTTAGTGACCTAATAATAACAGGGATAATAACATACTCTTTGTCCTGGTACACCAGCACTTCCTTGCTCTCCAGGCTTTCCTGGGTCTCCCTGTTAAAAATAGACATTTTACATAAGCTATTCCAAAATGCAAGATTAACTAATTGATAATTTTGAAAATACAACCATACACTGTTGCCTTTTGGACCAGCAGGTCCCATTGTGCCAGTTTCACCACGTATTCCAATTGGACCAGGTGGACCGGTGCGTCCATCTTCTCCAGGAGCTCCCTGTTAAACACAATAAAATACTGCAGCATTCATATGAGAGCTTTTTAAATTTTAAAAAGGTTCAATTGAGATGGACTGAAGAAATTGTTCTATTTTGGTTTGTTACATGCGAGATAAATTTGATTTTCTAGTGGTACCATTTAATATTTTCCGTCATGTACTGGGAAACTGGGAAAATAAAAAGTTGGTGGAATTGGCAATAAAACACAGTTGTACCATATTCTGATGGGCTTTATTTGTATGGCTTTCAATCTGCGGTTAAGATGACACCTCTCTGTTATTCATTCGATCAGTATGATCACAGTGATTCCAAATTTATATAGTTTACTAATGTCTCAGTACCTTAAAAAATTCAAAAACCTTCATTAAGAAAATCCCTTTTTAAACTTCAGTGTATGTTGCTGTATAAGGTGTCATTGTTTGTACATTTTTTAAATGTTGTCAATGAAAATTACATCCCATCCTGCAATGTTTTTATTGGAGGCAAAAATGTGACGCTATTTTCAGTTATGGGGTTCATCACCAGGAACATTGGACATGGCGATGCATAATATGTTTATGTTTTTACTTGTTTATTTTTATATGTGTTCTAGGGAATGGGCGGGTGAATGTTATTTTTAAATTTAAAAAAAAATATTTTTTATATTTCTTAAAGTTTTTCAAAAATAGCTTTTACTATTACTTCAGCCCCCTTGTGATTCTGATCACAATTGTAATGCAGTTTATTGTAAACATATTGCTTATATATTTCACTCTGCGTCAGACAGACTGTAATGTCGAATTAATAAAGACAGCTATGGGAGCCTTTGATAGGTTCCCAGCTTTCATTGTGCCAGTCAATGACCTCCAATAATATCACGGAGGGCGCCACCCCCATTCAACCCCTTACTGACATGTGACTTATTAGTACTTCATATGTCAGCTGCAGGTGTATGGAGAGGGCTCATGGTCTGATAACACCCACCGATAACACCCAAAATTGGTGCCAGTACCAATTATGGTAACCTTAACCCTTTGATCGCCAGCAGCAAAGTTGCTGGTATCGTTTCGGTAGCGCTATATTGGCTTAGATTGTTGCTCCCTGTAATGTCATCAGGGAGCGATGATCTGTCTACAATACAGCCTCAGTTGCAAGAATGGAGGCTGTATGTTTTCTGGCTATTTGTTACAATGGGCCAGTGGCACTTGTAATAAATGCTCTGTAAAATCCACATATTCTACCATATAGTAGTATGACAGTATATTGTAGGATCAATAAGACAACCCAAGACAACCTAGGGGTAAAGCACCCTATGGGGTTTTAAAAAATAGTAATAAAAAATAAATAAAAAGAACATCAAATGACATCAAATTCAAATTGCTCCCTTTCCCCAGTACTGATATGAAAATATGTAAACAGTAAAAATCATAAACATGTTAGGTATCGCAGCTTCTCAAAATATTCCATCTATCAAAATTCAATACTGTTATGTCCACAGACGAAGTATAAAAAATGTAATTGTGGGTGATCAAAATCTATATAAATTTGGTATCCCCGTAATTGTACCAACCCAAAATCCCCAATTTCAATGCACTTGGAATTATTTTCTAGCTTCCCAGTACAGGGCATGGAATATTAAATTAATGTCACTATGAAGTACAATTTGTTACACAGAAAACAAGCCCTCACACAGCTCTTTACTTAAAAAAATAAAAAGCTATAGACTTTTGAAAGTAGGGAGTGAAAAATGGAAATGCTAAAACAAAAATGACCATCAGCATTCTTGTTAGGTGCCGCAGTCAAACCCAACTCAATAGGTTAACAGGCAGTTCCCAGTAGGTGTCAGCTGTGTAATAAGCTGGCACCTGCTGCATACGAGAGAGCTCCATCCATGAGCACTTTACATACTCCCCTTCACGACTGTCCTACATACACTGGTGGCCAAAAGTATTGGCACTCCTGCAATTCTGTCAGACAGTACTCAGTTTTTTACAAAAAATGATTGCAATCAGAAATTCTTTGGTAATATTATCTTCATTTAATTTGTCTTTGAAAAGGGGTTTAACAAAATTATTGGCACTATTTGAAAAATCATGTGATGTTTCTCTAATTTGTATAATTAACAGAACCTGTAACTTACCTGTGGCACCTAACAGGGGGTGGCAATAACTAAATCACACTTGCAGCCAGTTAAAGTGGATTAAAGTTGACTCAACCTCTGCCCTGTGTCCTTGTGTGTACCACATTGAGCATGGAGTAAAGAAAGAAGACCAAATAACCGTCTGAGGACTTGAGAATCAAAACCGTGAGGAAGCATGAGCAATCTCAAGGTTACAAGTCCATCTCCAAAGCCCTGAATGTTCCTGTGTCTACCGTGCTCAGTGTCATCAAGAAGTTTAAAGCCCATGGCACTGTGGCACCTCCCTAGATGTGGACAGAAAAAAAAATTGACAAGAGATTTCAACGCAAGATTGTGTGGATGGTGGATAAAGAACCTTGACTAACATCCAAACATGTTCAAGATGCCCTGCAGTCCAAGGGTACAACAGTATCAACCCGTACTATCCGTCAGGAAAAAAAAGAGGCCTTCAAAGAAAAGAACACAGTCCCTACAGTCAAATATGGCGGAGGTTCCCTGATATTTTGGGGTTGCTTTGCTGCCTCTGGCACTGGACTGTGTGCATGGTATTATGAAGTCTGAAGACTACCAATAAATTTTGCAGCATAATGTAGGGCCCAGTGTGAGAAAGCTGGGTCTCCCTCAGAGGTCATGGGTAGAGATGGGTGAATCGATACGAACAAAGTGGACGAAAGGTGGCAGGTGGAGCAGGCAGAGGTTGCAGCACAGTAAGGGGACGTCGCAGCAGGGGTGACTGCAAACCAAATTTCAACAAATTCGCCCTTCTCTAGTCATGGGTCTTCCAGCAGGACAATGACCCAAAACACACTTCAAAAAGCACTAGAAAATGATTTGAGAGAATGCACTGGAGAGCTGTAAAGTGGCCGGCAATGAGTCCAGACCTGAATCCCATAGAACAACTGTAGAGAGATCACAAAATGGCAGTTTGGAGAAGGCACCCTTCAATTCTCAGGGACCTGGAGCAGTTTGCCAAAGGGGAATGGTCAAAAATTCCAGCAGAGCATTTTAAGAAACTTATTGATGAATACCGAAAGCAGTTGTTCGCAGTTATTTTGTCTAAAGGTTGTGCTACCAAATATTAAGCTGAGGGTGCCAATACTTTTCTCCGGCCCATTTTTGGAGTTTTGTGTAAAATGATCAATGATTTGATTTTTTTTTCATTCTCTTTTGTATTTTTTCATTGCAAAATAAAGAAGAAAATGAGTATTATCTGACAGAATTGCAGGGGTGACAATGCTTTTATCCACTTTTATTTATGATGGGGGCAACCAGTTGCATGGGGGGCTTATGTCAGGGGCACGTTTAACTGCTTAACTCAGCATCAGTAGTAAAAATCCATTCTTCTTTTTTTCATTTAAATTAAAAAGTCCATAGCAAAGACCAACGCGTTTCAGGAGAATAATCTCCCTTAATCATGGTAAAATTTTGCTCAATGCACAACCATATTTAAAAGAAAAGAGGACTGACATGTGCAGGTACACCCAAGTCTGGACATCCCTTCCTCTTTACACAGCAGATACAATTACAGATACACAGTGGATACAATTGTCATTACATTTTATACATTTCATTAGAAAATCATCATAAGGTCTTCCCTAAAATTCATACCTAAGGGGATCCTAGTATTTAAATTTGTCGCCCCTGATATTCCCTTACTTTTCTTTGACACATCCCCTACATGTTCACTTATTCTGTCCTTTATTTTTCTTTTTGTGCTGCCCACATATTTTATGCAACATGTTGTGCATTCAATGACATAAATCAAATAGTCTGTATGGCAATTAATAAATGTTTCAATATCAAAGGATCTGTCATTGCTTTTCACAGTGTTACATTTTTTGGCATATGCGCACATATTGCACCTACTCCCATGACAAGGAAAAAAGCCTTTCTATGAGAGCCAAATTTTTTTGTTTTTTTGTTCTTTGTAAAGACTAGGGGACACTATGCTTCCAATGGTTCTACCTCGTCTGGCTACAAATTGCACTCCCTCCTTTAAGATAGTTCGTAATTTTATGTCACTATTCAGCATTGGCAGATACTTTTTAGTAAAAAAGTATCTGCCAATGCTGAATAGTGACATAAAATTACTTAATTAATAAAGTGCTTCTGGGAACAGTGTCTGCGTTTTTTTGCTTCCTCAGTAATAAATTTTAACAGCAACTATGCGCAAGTGTGTAATATAGTAATATTACACACTTGCGCATAGTTGCTGTTAAAATTTATTATTGAGGAAGCAAAAAACGCAGACACTGTTCCCAGAAGCACTTTATTAGAGTCTGAACAGGGTGCAATAAGAAAAAAACAAAAAAAGGAAAAAATCACCTTTTCAACAAATTTTAACAGCAACTATGCGCAAGTGTGTAATATAGTAAAAAAATATCTGCCAATGCTGAATAGTGACATAAAATTGCGAACTATCTTAACCCCTTAAGGACGCAGCCATTTTGTAGCTTAAGGCTCAGTCCCATTTTTTGGATTCTGACATGCGTCGCTTTATATGGTTATAACTTTTGAACACTGTTACTTATCAAAACGATTCTGAGATTGTTTTTTACCCACATGTTGTACTTCATTTTAGTGGTAAATTTTGGCTGATAAGTTTTGCGTTTATTTACAAAAAAAAAGAAAATATGATGAATTTTCTGAAAAATTTGCCATTTTTGAAATTTGAAATCATTGCGTTTTCAGGCAGATAGATGTACCACCTAAATAAATTGCTGAATAACATTTCCCATATGTCTACTTTACATTTTCACCATTTTTGAAATGTCTGGATAATTTATTTTGATGTCACGCGGCTTACAAATCGAATAGCGCTTTTCCGGATTTTCAGAATTGACTATTTTGGGGATAAATACAGTTTTGAATGAAAATTTACATATTTAGCATCAAAACCCCCCATATAACCAACCCAATTTCAAATCTGCACCCCTCAAGCTATCAGAAACAGATTTTACGAAGATTGTTAACCCCTTGAGATCTTCATAGTAATTACATCAAAATGGAGGCGAAATTTAGAATAGTCAAATTGTGCCGGTTATAAGTTCATTTAGCCCTAAAATTTACACATTTCCAAAAGATAAAAATACAAAACCCACCATACAATTTGTTCTACAATTTCTCCCGAGTACAGAGACCCCCCACATGTGGCCGTGACTTGTTTTATGGGCACAAAGTGAGGCGCAGAAGGGAAGGAGCACCCTGCAGCTGCCAGGATTTTACTTTCCTCATTGGCCTCTTTTGAAGGCTATATAATTTTCGCTTTTGCGCTATTAGGGCCATGTGACAGCATTTTTTTTGCGGGACGAGATGCTTTTTCAAATGTTACCATTTTGGGGTTGGTATCACCTATTGTTGAAAATTGAGGAACTTCTTTTTGAGAGCAGGAGTAGAAAAGCATCAATTCTCTACTGGTTTTTTTTACTTTTTTTTTTGTGGTGTTCACCGTATAGACTAATAATCATATTATCTTCATTCTATGGGTCGATACGATAACGGGGATACCAGACACGAATATATTTTCTTGCGTTTTACTAAATTTGTAAAATAAAACCCTATTGTGGGGAAAAATCTATCAGTTTTGTATTGCCATCTTCCAAGTGGCATAACTTTGTTACGTTTTTGGCTACGGAGCTGGTTGATGGCTTATTTTTTGCGGGACACGTTGTACTTTGCAACAGTATCATTCTAGAGTACATATGTTTTTTTGATCACTTTTTATAGCATTTTTTGTGGGATTGAATAGGTAAAAATCATAATTTTTGGAGGGTTTATAACAGTTTTCTTTTACGGCGTTCATCGTGCGGGTTCAATAATTATTTATTTTTATTCTACGGGTTGTTACGGACGCAGTGATACTATATATGTGGGGTTTGTGTTATGATTTAGACTTTTTTTTTAGTTATATGGCTCTTTATATGTTTTGGGGCTTTTGGGCATTTTTGGTGATTTATTACTTTATTTTTTTATTGAATAATTTTTTTTTTTACTTTTTCACTTTTTCCACCATGGGAAATGAACAAGCAATCATCTGATTGCTTGTTCATAATAATACCCTGCAATACTTATGTATTGCAGGGCATTATCAGTGTCAACCTATGCACTTGCATAGGGTGGCACTCTGCCAGTAAGATGACGTCACAGACGCCATCTTACCGGCAGTTCCTGCAGGTAACACTGGGGTCCAGATCGGACCCCAGTGATACCGTAGCAATGATCGGTGCCCCCCGAAAATTATTCGGGGGGGGCGATCGTGGGGGAAAGACACCCCAGATGCATGTTAGATGCCGCGGTCGCGATGACCGTGGCATTTAACGGGTTAATCACCCGCGATCAGAGACAACTCCGATCGCGGGTGTTACACTGGGGTGCCGGCTATCAGTCACAGCCGGCACCCCATGTTTCCCGATGCCGGTTCGGCTCAAATCTTGAGCTGAACCGGCATCGGCTCAGCGTCCAATATATCGGACCCTGAGCGTTAAGAGGTTAAAGGAGGGAGTGAAATTTGTAGCCAGAGGAGGTAAAACCATTGGAAGCATAGTGTCCCCTAGTCTTTACAAAGAACAAACAAACAAAAAAATTTGGCTCTCACAGAAGGGCTTTTTTCCTTGTCATAGGAGTAGGTGCAATATGTGCGCATATGCCAAAAAATGTAACACTGTGAAAAGCAATGACAGATCCTTTGATATTGAAACAATTCAGACTGTGCGATTTATGTTGCATAACATATGTGGGCAGCACAAATATGGTTGTGCATTGAGCAAAATGTTACCATGATTAAGGGAGATTATTATTCTCCTGAAACGCGTTGGTCTTTGCTATGGACTTTTGAATTTAAATGAAATAAAGAAGAATGGATTTTCACTACTGATGCTGAGCTATTCCTCGCATTTAAATTCCCACTATTTGTGTCCGTGGCCGACGGACTAGGCTCTCTTGCATCCCAGAGGAGTGGAGACTGGATTACAGTCTACATGTCCAGGTGTGTGAGCGCTTAGACGCAGGTGTGTGAGACATCGGACGCAGAGCAGATGCCGCGCCGGCATCGGGAAACATGGGGTGCCGGCTGTAACATATAGTCGACACCCCAGTGTAACATCCGCGATCGAAGTGGGCTTAACATGCCTCTGGGGGGGTCTTTCCCCCACAACCAGCTCCCCAGAACCATTTTCGGGGGGCGCCGATTGTTGCTATAGCATTACTGGGGTCCGATATGGACCCCAGTGTTGCCGGCAAGAACTGCCGGTAAGATGGCGTCTATGACGTCATCTTACTGGCACAGTGTCAGCCTGACATTGCTAATAGGCTGACATTGCTAATACCCTGCAATACATTAGTATTGCAGAGTATTATCATGAACAAGCAATCAGATGATTGCATGTTCATGTCTAGAGATGAGCGAGCACTAAAATGCTCTGGTACTCGTTATTCGAGACAAACTTTTCCTGATGCTCGAGTGCTTGTCTCGAATAACGAGCCCCATTGAAGTCAATGGGAGACTCGAGCATTTTTCAAAGGGACCAAGGCTCTGCACAGGGAAGCTTGGCCAAACACCTGGGAACCTCAGAAAAGGATGGAAACACCACGGAAATGGACAGGAAACAGCAGGGGCAGCATGCATGGATGCCTCTGAGGCTGCTTAATCGCAGCATTATGCCAAAATTATGGGCAACAGCATGGCCATGACAGAGTGACCGAATGAGGCTAGATAGCATCTAAAACATGCAATAATTGACCCTGACACTATAGGGGACGGCATGCAGAGGCAGCGGCAGCAGCGGCAGGCTAGAGAGTGTCATGGCGACATACCCTAAATGGACTCAGGCTTCACCAAAGGAGGTGAGCAAGAAGCGCTGAAATGATTTCCTATGTGAACAAAAGGTTGACGGTATATTTAGTCGATAACACAGCATGGTGGCGACATAGTGACCAAGTTCCATAACGTATCTGGTGAAACACCCAAAAAATGAGCCTGACACAGCTCTTTTGATAAGGGGACGACATGTGGAGGCAGCCATGGAGACGACTTCCATGATTAAGAGCGACAGTATGGGGCATTCATATTGCGCTGCTATGATTGCAACTTCAGGTCTCCAGCATGGCGGCGACAGATGGGCTGAGTTCCACTATGTATCTGGTGAAACACCTGAAAATTCTGCCTGACACAGCTCGTTTGATAAGGGGATGATGTGCTGCATATCCTCTCGTGCTCCAGCGTCTGGGGTATAGAAAGTTGAAATGAGACATTGGTGGACGCTGTGGAGGATCGTGGAGGCAAAATGGACAGGAAACAGCAGGGGCAGCATGCATGGATGCCTCTGAGGCTGCCTAATCTTGGGATGGAGCTGGCGGTCCACTGCCAGGCGAGCTTTCGCCTGTCCAAGCCCCTGGCTCTCGGCTCCTCCCCACCCAAAATGGGCCTGGGGGGCCAGAAGCTTTACTTTGAAAAAATTATAATTATATAATTCACCTAGGAATAATGGAATAGCATAGTGGTTCTATTTTTAATTGTTTTTACGGAAATGGTTCCATGATTAAGAGCGACAGTAAGGGGCATCCATATTGCGCTGCTATGATTGCAACTTCAGGTCTCCAGCATGGCAGCGACAAATGGGCCGAGTTCCACTATGTATCTGGTGAAACACCTCAAAATTCTGGCTGACACAGCTCGTTTGATAAGGGGACCATGTATGGAGGCAGAGAACTAGTAGTAGATTAAAGATGCTGCAGTTAAAACTATGTTTAGTTGGATCTTGAGATGGAGCTGGCGCTCCGCTGCCAGGCGAGCTTTCGCCAATCCAAGCCCCTGTCTCTAGGCTGCTCCCCAAACAGCACTTCTAAGAACCTTTTGTATAAGATCAAGTGTAGTAGCGTTCTTATAAGTTTGGGTTATGGCGGGTGAGGGGAATGTAAACAGATACGCAAGAAGCGCTGAAATAATATCGGTAAATGAAAACAGTTTGCCAGTATATTTTGTGGATTACACAGCAGGGTGGCGACAAAGTTAACAAGTTTGATGTGGAAGCCATGAAAACAACCATAAATTCTGCCTGACACAGTTCGTTTGATAAGACCATGTATGGAGGCAGCTATATGGACGACTTTTGGAGGCAGCTATGTCGATGACGTGTGGAGGTAGCAATGGAGACAACGTGTGGAGCCAGCTAAAAAGACGACATGTGGAGGCTGCTATGGAGACAATTTAATTTTGATAGTGCCTGTATGTGGCAGTCCAAAAAAGTTTTCAAACCAGAGGAGCAGGTAGGTGGTCCTCCAGAAAAATTAAATAAATTGAATGCCTGTATGTGGCACTCCCAAAAATTGCTTAAAACAGAGGACCGGGTAGGTGGCCCTCCAGAAAAATTAAATACATAGAGTACTATAGCTAGAGCCAGTTGGCCCTGGCAAAAAAATAGCCAGTTTCCTCTGCTTTAGTGTACAAAGTGGAGGAGAAGGAGGAAAATGAGGAGGAGTGCATACATTATTCAGGTTGAAATCTAGAAAGTGGATGGCCAGAGGTTGGTCGCGCTGCTTTTTTACTTTTTTTGTAACAATAGAATGTTAGAAACGTGATAATGAATGTTCAGTAGTTAAGGGACATTTATTATACATAAAACAGAATGGTTTAAGAATTCATCAATAAAATTCATCAATAAAATTGGACGACGCGTTTCGGGGTGGAATACCCCTTCCTCAGGTCCATAGGGTTCTGTGGGTTATAATGATGTCTCATCAGGTTAAAGGGCTTCAACACGTACATGTGTAGAGATGTAGTTCATAAAATAATAGCATTGGCGTTCGATCAACAATACATGTATAAAACTGCGATACATAAAATATTGGCATTCACATTATTGTCTATAATATTATTGTGGTACATGCAGCAGAGTACGGTTTGGTTGATATATACTTAGTTAAAAGGATTTCTTAATATACATAATTTAAAAGTGTTCAGTTAAAATAGTTGTTGTGAGGCCAGTGAATACAAATATACAGAATTTGTTATAAGTCAAATGTAAGAGATTGATGTACTGACCTTTCTGTGTATCAGAAATAGAATATGGGATTTCTTATTAAGAGGAGAAATAACTGTTTGGTAGTCACTGTAAAGGAGAATGGGAAGTGGTATTAGAGAAGGGGATAGGAGTCTCATGGCTATGGGGTGGAAGAGATAGTGTATACTCTGACCTTTCTTGCGTCGGGCTGGAGTGTGGACCAGTTTTCAGGTGGCAGGTTGGTAAGTGTACCTGTGGTGCTATAAGGATGACAGTGGGGTAAATGTTAGGGTACATACTATATGTGGTTACCTTAGGTGTTGATCGAGATATAAGGCTCACATAGATGGAACGTCCGATCCGGTCAGCAGCAGCGAGCTCAGTGATTGCCGCTGTTGTGAGCCGGGGGACTTTTTATAGGGAAGGGGCGGAGTGAACGCCTGCGCTCTGCGAGTGCATATGAGGTGTTCTGTGCGCATGCGCGGACACCGTCATCGGAGGTATCGTGGATGTCGGTGGATGGAGCGCTATAGGGATAGGTAAGTTTGCTGGTCTTGGAAATGAATATCGCTAAGTTTTGGTGGTCAGTCCAGGGGGGGGGGGGGGGATTTTTAGCGGATTAGGTTAATTGGTCCAAAGTCTGTGGTAATTGTGGGGAACGTTATGATGAACAGCAGGTCAACTTTGTTTCATCAGTGGGTTAGGGTTATGTGGATAACTGAAAGTAAGTGGAAGTGTATTGCATTAGGGATTAGATTAGTTAAATCTTTTCAATGCATTCATTAAGACCGTAAGGATTCATGGTGTTTAACTTATAAATCCAATAGTTCTCTCTCTTGATAAGTTGTTGTAGTCTATTGGGGTGGTGTTTAGGGATCTGCTCTATTATGGTGGCCTTAACTAGGGAGAGATCCTTATTGTGATGTGTTTTGAAGTGTCTGGATATGCTGTGTAATTGGTAGCCCGCTTTTGTTTTACTTCTGTGTGCGTTAATTCTCTCTCTGAAGCATTTGATAGTGCGGCCCACATACTGTAATGTGCAGGGGCATTCGAGAAGATAGACTACATGGTCCGAAGTACAATTTACGAAGGTTTGGATTTTGAAGGTTTCCATGGTAGTGTTTGATGTGAAAGTCTGGGTCCGATGTTGTAAGACATCGCACGTCAAACATCTGGGGTTCTTACATTTGTAGCATCCTATCAAAGATGGGAACAGGGTTGTTTGAGGGTGTGGGGTTCCTCCTTTCTTTATTGGGCGAAGCTTTGTCGGGGCCAAGATTGTTTTAAGAGTGGGGGCCCTCCTATACGTGAGTCTGGGATTTTTTGGGATCGTCTTTGCTAAATAGGGGTCCTTCTGTAAGATGGACCAGTGTTTATTTAGAACCGATTTTATGATGGTATGGTCAGATGAGTAAGTAGTGGTGAAATTGAGATTCCAATGGTTGTCCGGTAAGGGGATTTTTTTGGGAGGTGCAAGACATTCTTCCTGTGTGAGAGTGTTTGCTCTCTGGAAGGCATCCTCAACCATAGGATGGGGGTAGCCCTTCTGTAGAAAACGTTCTTTCAGTGTTTCGGACTGCTTTTCAAAGGTAATCTTCTTTGTGCAGTTCTTCCTCACTCTTTTGAACTGGCTGTATGGTACATTGTTTAGCCATTTCCTGTAGTGCGAGCTAGAAAAATCCAGGAAACTGTTTACATCAACCGACTTAAAGTAGGTTTCAGTTATCAGTTTGGTTCCAGTATGATCTAAGGAGATCAGGAGGTCTAGATATTCGATATGAGTAGAGGAAATGTTCAGGGTGAGAGTAATGCCCCATGTGTTTGAATTGATGGTTTCAAGGAATTCGAGGGCTTCCTTCTCTGTGCCTGCCCAGATTATAAATAGGTCGTCGATATAACGCTTAAACCACAGTATTCGATCGTTATATTTTGGGTTGTCTGTGATGAACTTCTTCTCGAACTCTCCCATGAAAAGGTTTGCGTAACTGGGGGCGAATCTAGTCCCCATCGCAGTCCCTCTTTTTTGGGAGTAGATGGAATTTTGGAAGGAGAAGACGTTGTGGTTGAGAATGAACTGAATAGCTTCAAGAATAAATTGTGCTTGTACTCTAGGCATTTTTTGGTCCCTCTGTAGGACTTGGCTGATTGCCTGTATGCCTAGGTTGTGACTAATATTGGTATAGAGTGAGGTCACATCCATTGTGATAAGATAGAAGGTCGGTTCCCATTTGAAGTCTTTTAGTTGTACAATTAGCTGGGTGGAGTCTCTTAGGTATGTTGGAAGAACTTTGACATATTCCTGGAGTATTATGTCTACATATTCCGAGAGATTGGAGGTGAGTGAATCAACACCGGAAATAATTGGGCGTCCTGGTGGGTGTAATGGGTCCTTATGGACCTTCGGCAGGTAATAGAACAAGGCTGTTCTCGGGTTCTTGGGGCGGATGTAGTTATATTCGTTTTTATTTATTATGTTTTTCCTGTGAGCTTCATTCAGTAGAGTGGTTAGTTTAGTTATGTTTTCCTGTGTGGGGTCTTCTTTGATGAGTGTATAGTAATTTGAATCGGACAGGATTTTGAGGGATTCTTGTATGTAATCATCGCGTCTGAGTAACACCGTGCCACCCCCTTTGTCAGCTGGCTTGATGACAATTCCTGGATTCTCCATAAGTTTCTTCAAGGCTTGTTTTTCTCTTTTGTTCAGATTAGAAATTTGTTTATGGGGTCTCTTGATGCTTCTGAGGTCGTCAGCTACCAGTGCGTAGAATGTATCGATAAAAGGGCCTCTGCTCTGGGTTGGGTTGAAATTTGATTTCGGTTTGAGTTCTGTGTGAATGAAGGTTTTATCGACTTGTTCCATTCCATGAGAGGATATATTGTCGGGAGTATTTTCGGAAGTATTTTCAGGAGTATTTTCGGTCCGACTTTTGGCTTCTCTAATAGTAAAGTGCCGTTTCAGGGTCACTTTCATTAGGAAAGTGACCCTGAAACGGCACTTTACTATTAGAGAAGCCAAAAGTCGGACCGAAAATACTCCTGAAAATACTTCCGAAAATACTCCCGACAATATATCCTCTCATGGAATGGAACAAGTCGATAAAACCTTCATTCACACAGAACTCAAACCGAAATCAAATTTCAACCCAACCCAGAGCAGAGGCCCTTTTATCGATACATTCTACGCACTGGTAGCTGACGACCTCAGAAGCATCAAGAGACCCCATAAACAAATTTCTAATCTGAACAAAAGAGAAAAACAAGCCTTGAAGAAACTTATGGAGAATCCAGGAATTGTCATCAAGCCAGCTGACAAAGGGGGTGGCACGGTGTTACTCAGACGCGATGATTACATACAAGAATCCCTCAAAATCCTGTCCGATTCAAATTACTATACACTCATCAAAGAAGACCCCACACAGGAAAACATAACTAAACTAACCACTCTACTGAATGAAGCTCACAGGAAAAACATAATAAATAAAAACGAATATAACTACATCCGCCCCAAGAACCCGAGAACAGCCTTGTTCTATTACCTGCCGAAGGTCCATAAGGACCCATTACACCCACCAGGACGCCCAATTATTTCCGGTGTTGATTCACTCACCTCCAATCTCTCGGAATATGTAGACATAATACTCCAGGAATATGTCAAAGTTCTTCCAACATACCTAAGAGACTCCACCCAGCTAATTGTACAACTAAAAGACTTCAAATGGGAACCGACCTTCTATCTTATCACAATGGATGTGACCTCACTCTATACCAATATTAGTCACAACCTAGGCATACAGGCAATCAGCCAAGTCCTACAGAGGGACCAAAAAATGCCTAGAGTACAAGCACAATTTATTCTTGAAGCTATTCAGTTCATTCTCAACCACAACGTCTTCTCCTTCCAAAATTCCATCTACTCCCAAAAAAGAGGGACTGCGATGGGGACTAGATTCGCCCCCAGTTACGCAAACCTTTTCATGGGAGAGTTCGAGAAGAAGTTCATCACAGACAACCCAAAATATAACGATCGAATACTGTGGTTTAAGCGTTATATCGACGACCTATTTATAATCTGGGCAGGCACAGAGAAGGAAGCCCTCGAATTCCTTGAAACCATCAATTCAAACACATGGGGCATTACTCTCACCCTGAACATTTCCTCTACTCATATCGAATATCTAGACCTCCTGATCTCCTTAGATCATACTGGAACCAAACTGATAACTGAAACCTACTTTAAGTCGGTTGATGTAAACAGTTTCCTGGATTTTTCTAGCTCGCACTACAGGAAATGGCTAAACAATGTACCATACAGCCAGTTCAAAAGAGTGAGGAAGAACTGCACAAAGAAGATTACCTTTGAAAAGCAGTCCGAAACACTGAAAGAACGTTTTCTACAGAAGGGCTACCCCCATCCTATGGTTGAGGATGCCTTCCAGAGAGCAAACACTCTCACACAGGAAGAATGTCTTGCACCTCCCAAAAAAATCCCCTTACCGGACAACCATTGGAATCTCAATTTCACCACTACTTACTCATCTGACTATACCATCATAAAATCGGTTCTAAATAAACACTGGTCCATCTTACAGAAGGACCCCTATTTAGCAAAGACGATCCCAAAAAATCCCAGACTCACGTATAGGAGGGCCCCTACTCTTAAAACAATCTTGGCCCCGACAAAGCTTCGCCCAATAAAGAAAGGAGGAACCCCACACCCTCAAACAACCCTGTTCCCATCTTTGATAGGATGCTACAAATGTAAGAACCCCAGATGTTTGACGTGCGATGTCTTACAACATCGGACCCAGACTTTCACATCAAACACTACCATGGAAACCTTCAAAATCCAAACCTTCGTAAATTGTACTTCGGACCATGTAGTCTATCTTCTCGAATGCCCCTGCACATTACAGTATGTGGGCCGCACTATCAAATGCTTCAGAGAGAGAATTAACGCACACAGAAGTAAAACAAAAGCGGGCTACCAATTACACAGCATATCCAGACACTTCAAAACACATCACAATAAGGATCTCTCCCTAGTTAAGGCCACCATAATAGAGCAGATCCCTAAACACCACCCCAATAGACTACAACAACTTATCAAGAGAGAGAACTATTGGATTTATAAGTTAAACACCATGAATCCTTACGGTCTTAATGAATGCATTGAAAAGATTTAACTAATCTAATCCCTAATGCAATACACTTCCACTTACTTTCAGTTATCCACATAACCCTAACCCACTGATGAAACAAAGTTGACCTGCTGTTCATCATAACGTTCCCCACAATTACCACAGACTTTGGACCAATTAACCTAATCCGCTAAAAATCCCCCCCCCCCCCTGGACTGACCACCAAAACTTAGCGATATTCATTTCCAAGACCAGCAAACTTACCTATCCCTATAGCGCTCCATCCACCGACATCCACGATACCTCCGATGACGGTGTCCGCGCATGCGCACAGAACACCTCATATGCACTCGCAGAGCGCAGGCGTTCACTCCGCCCCTTCCCTATAAAAAGTCCCCCGGCTCACAACAGCGGCAATCACTGAGCTCGCTGCTGCTGACCGGATCGGACGTTCCATCTATGTGAGCCTTATATCTCGATCAACACCTAAGGTAACCACATATAGTATGTACCCTAACATTTACCCCACTGTCATCCTTATAGCACCACAGGTACACTTACCAACCTGCCACCTGAAAACTGGTCCACACTCCAGCCCGACGCAAGAAAGGTCAGAGTATACACTATCTCTTCCACCCCATAGCCATGAGACTCCTATCCCCTTCTCTAATACCACTTCCCATTCTCCTTTACAGTGACTACCAAACAGTTATTTCTCCTCTTAATAAGAAATCCCATATTCTATTTCTGATACACAGAAAGGTCAGTACATCAATCTCTTACATTTGACTTATAACAAATTCTGTATATTTGTATTCACTGGCCTCACAACAACTATTTTAACTGAACACTTTTAAATTATGTATATTAAGAAATCCTTTTAACTAAGTATATATCAACCAAACCGTACTCTGCTGCATGTACCACAATAATATTATAGACAATAATGTGAATGCCAATATTTTATGTATCGCAGTTTTATACATGTATTGTTGATCGAACGCCAATGCTATTATTTTATGAACTACATCTCTACACATGTACGTGTTGAAGCCCTTTAACCTGATGAGACATCATTATAACCCACAGAACCCTATGGACCTGAGGAAGGGGTATTCCACCCCGAAACGCGTCGTCCAATTTTATTGATGAATTTTATTGATGAATTCTTAAACCATTCTGTTTTATGTATAATAAATGTCCCTTAACTACTGAACATTCATTATCACGTTTCTAACATTCTATTGTTACAAAAAAAGTAAAAAAGCAGCGCGACCAACCTCTGGCCATCCACTTTCTAGATTTCTACGCATCAGGACTTGTTCCTGTAAACCAGAGGACGCAGCAGCTATATACACCACTCCCTACAGAATATATCTTTAATCTCATCTACACAACCCCCCCCCCACTTCCTTGGAGCGCGGTGAAACCCCTTTTACCATTATTCAGGTTGAGCTTCTTTCACTTGGTGGAGAATGAAAATCTGGAGAAATCCAGGCTTTATTCATCTTGATAAGCGTCAGCCTGTCAGCGCTGTCAGTCGACAGGCGTGTACGCTTATCGGTGATGATGCCACCAGCTGCACTGAAAACCCGCTCAGACAACATGCTAGCGACAGGGCAGGCAAGAACCTCCAAGGCATACAGCGCCAGTTCGTGCCACATGTCCAGCTTTGAAACCCAGTAGTTGTAGGGAGCTGTGTGATCATTTTGGACGATGGTATGGTCAGCTACATACTCCCTCACCATCTTTCTGTAAAGATCAGCCCTACTCTGCCGAGACTGGGGACAGTGTCTTGCTGGGGTGACATAAAACTGGCAAAGGCCTTGTAAAGCGTACCCCTGCCAGTGCTGGACAAGCTGCCTGCTCGCCCACTCCTTCGCTACTTGTCCCGCAGAAGTACGCCCTCTGCCGCTAGCGCTGTCAGAAGGGAAATACTGTTTCAGCTTGTGCACAAGCCTGCTGGTATTCATGCATTCTCACACTCCTTTCCTCTCCAGGGATGAGAGTGGAAAGATTTTGCTTGTACCGTGGATCCAGGAGAGTGAATACCCAGTAATCGGTGCTGGAATAAATTCTTTTAACACGAGGGTCACGGGATAGGCAGCCTAGCATGAAATCTGCCATATGCGCCAGAGTCCCAACGCGCAAGAATTCACTCCCCTCACTGGCCTGACTGCCCATTTCCTCCTCCTCCAACTCCTCTTCTTCTGCCCATACACGCTGAACAGTGAAGGACTGAACAATGGTCCCCTCTTCTGTCTCGCCAACATTCTCCACCTCTTCCTCCTCATCCTCCTCCACCTCCTCCGATATGCGCTGAGAAACAGACCTAAGGGTGCTTTGGCTATCAACAAGGGAATCTTCTTCCCCCGTCTCTTGTGACAAGCGCAAAGCTTCCGACTTCATGCTGACCAGAGAGTTTTTCAACAGGCCAAGCAGCGGGATGGTGAGGCTGATGATGGCGGCATCGCCACTGACCATCTGTGTTGACTCCTCAAAGTTACTCAGCACCTGACAGATATCAGACATCCACGTCCACTCCTCATTGTAGGATTAGAGACTGGGATCGGCACCACTAAAGTAAAACTCCTCATTGTAGACTTGAGGAAGCTGACTGACCTGACTACCAGTTCTGGTGGAAGTTGACATCTGGCAGTCTACAATCGCTCTGCGCTGCTGGTAAACTCTGGATAACATGGTTAATGTTGAATTCCACCTCGTGGGCACGTCACACAACAGTCGGTGAGCGGGCAGTTGGAGGCGGCGCTGCGCTGCCCTGAGAGTGGCAGCATCTGTGCTGGACTTCCTGAAATGCGCACAGATGCGGCGCACCTTTGTGAGCAAATCAGACAGATTGGGGTATGTCTTGAGGAAACGCTGAACTATGATATTTAACAAATGGGCCAGGCATGGCACATGTGTCAGTCTGCCGATTTGCAGAGCCGCCACAGGCAAACCAAAAAAAAGTAAAATAAAACGTTATTGTAGCCCTAAGAAGGGCTGTTGGGTTCTTGTAGAATCACTCCTGCCTAACACTATTCTAATAGAACACCCTAACGCTTTCCATGACCAGCAGCTGCTCTCTCCCTAACGGCATCCAGACAGAGAATAATCCGAGCAGCGCGGGCAGGGGCTAGTCTATTCCAGGGTCACCTGATCTGGCCAGCCAACCACTGCTATCGACGTGTAAGGGTACCAAGTCATGCTGGGTGGAGTGCAGAGTCTCCTGGCTTGTGATTGGCTCTGTTTCTGGCCGCCAAAAATCACAACGGCTGGAGATGCCATTTTCTCGAGCGGGCGAAGTATTCGTCCGAGCAACGAGCAGTTTCGAGTACTCTGATGCTCGAACGAGCATCAAGCTCGGACGAGTATGTTCGCTCATCTCTATTCATGTCCCATGGGGGAAAAAGTGAAAAAGTAAAAAAAAAAAAGTTATTCAATAAAAAATAAAGAAAATGAAAATAAAAATGCCCAAAATCCCCAAAACATATAAAGAGACATATAACTAAAAAAAAAAATCTAAATCATAACACAAACCCCACATATATAGTATCACCGCAACCGTAACAACCCGTAGAATAACAGTAAATAATTATTGATTATGATTTTTACCTATTCAATCCCACAAAAAATATTATAAAAAGTGATTGAAAAAACATATGTACTCTAGAATGACACTGGTGCAAGGTACAACACGTCCCGCCAAAAACAAGCCATCAACCAGCTCCGTAGCCAAAGAAGTAACAATGTTATACCACTTGGAAGATGGCAATACAAAAATGATAGATTTTTCCCCACATTTGAGTTTTATTTTACAAATTTAGTAAAACGTACGAAAAAATATTCATGTATGGTATCCCCGTAAACTAAAGATAACATGATTATTATGCTAAACGGTGAACACCAAAAAAAGGTAAAATATCCAGTACTGAATTGATGCTTTTCTACTCCTGCCCTCAAAAAAAAGTTCCAAAATTTTCAACAATAGGGGATACCAACCCCAAAATGGTAAAACTGGAAAAAGCATCTGATCTCGCAAAAAAAAATGCAGTCACATGGCCCCAATAACAAAAAAGCTAAAATTTCATAGCCTACAAAAGGGGCCAATGAGGAAACTAAAATACTGGCAGCTGCAGGGCGCTCCTTCTCTTCTGCGCCTCGCAGGGGGGTCTCTGTACATAGGAGAAATTATAGAACAAATTGTATGGTGAGTTTTCTCTTTTTATCTTTTGAAAATGTGTAAATTTTAGGGCTAAATGAACGTATAACTGGCACAATTTGACCATTCTAAATCTCACCTTCATTTTGATGTAATTACTATGAAAGATCTCAAGGGGTTAACAATCTTCCTAAAAGCTGTTTCTGATAAGTTGGGGGGTGCAGATTTGAAAATGGGTTGTTTATATAGGGGGTTTTGATGCTAAATATGTAAAATTTCATTCAAAACTGTATTTATCCCCAAAATAGTCAATTCTGAAAATCCGGAAAAGCGATATTCAATTTGTAAGCCACGTGACGTAAAATAAATTATCCAGACATTTAAAAAATTATGAAAATGTAAAGTAGACAAATGGGAAATGTTATTCAGCAATTTATTTAGGTGGTAAATCTATCTGCCTGAAAACGCAATTATTTCAAATTTCGAAAATGGCAAATTTTTCAAAAAATTCATAATTTTTTTTTTTGTAAATAAACACAAAACTTATCAGCCAAAATTTACCACTAAAATGAAGTACAACATGTGGGGAAAAACAATCTCAGAATCGTTTAGATAAGTAACAGTGTTCAAAAGTTATAACCATATAAAGCGACGCAGGTCAGAATCCCAAAAAATCGGGCTGAGCCTTAAGCTACAAAATGGCTGTGTCCTTAAGAGGTTAAAAAATAAAATGTACATACAGTATTTTGCTTTGAATCTCTAATACTATAACACATCCACTCATGAGCAGGGACATACAACCAGAGAACGGTATCTACAATTTTTTAAAAAAAAGTAAATTATTTGATATAGAGTAAAATTTGAAGTTTACTTAATATCTTATGCAACAATTAAAGTGTAACCGTCATTCTGAGCAAAAAAAAATAAAAAAACATAATTCTGCTCCAAGTGTCCCTGTGAAACATTCCTCCAAGTATTTTGCCAATAAGCCACCATTTAGTACCTTTTTTTCTCCATAGCAACCACATTTTGCAGCTCTACAAAAATACACATTCAGTAAGATTGACACATCATCTCAAGCACATGCTCCTGACCAATGAGCAGCTGTCTGCATATTTTAGTAATGGATGCTGCTGCGGTAACTAATACATTTCCCCATTGTTGTTACTACACACATATCTATATACATATATTTCTTTCAAATTATCTCGTTTTTAGTGGTATGAGATAAATATAATAACAAAGATATGAGATATATCCTATCTATCTCCTATCCATCTATCTATCTATCTATCTACCTATCATCTACCTACCTATCTATCATCTACCTACCTATCATTTATCTACCCAGGCCCGGCTCCAGCACCCGGCATACCTGGGCAAGTGCCGGGGCCCAGAGAGCTGCCGGGGGCCCACACACGCTGTGCACATCTTCACTCTTCACTTCCTGTGATGAGGAGCTGTGTCCTGCACTGTTCCTCCCCCACTCGGACCAGCACAGACAGCACAGGTAGAGGCTACAGAGCTGCCTGTGTGGTGCAGCACATTATGAGTTAATCCCCCCTCCTCCTCCCCCCATCACCTCTTCACACGGAGCTGCAGTAGAGCTGAAATCCGGCAGCTCAGAGATCAGGACGAAGAGGAGGAGGAGGGGGAAAAGCCTGAAGACTCCTCTGTGTGACACCAGGGCTGCTGCAGACAGCACAGGGCGTGTGATGGTATGTGACATGTATGGATGTGTATATAGTGAGTGTATGGTATGTGTGATTATGTGTTTGCCTGCATGTGTATCTGTATCTGTCTGTCAGTGTGTGTGTGCCTCCATGCTTGTCTATCTTTATGCATGTCTCTGTAGCTGTCTGCATGTATCTGTCTGCCTGTATATATGTCTTGCTGCATGTGTGGATGTGTGAATGATATTAATCATCTCAAATGTACATGAGAAGCAGAGAGGGTTCTGTGTAAGCAGTGATGTGTATTATGAGGTTCCGCAGCAGCTCAGGTGTGTATTCTGAGGTTCCGCAGCAGCTCAGGTGTGTATTCTGAGGTTCCGCAGCAGCTCAGGCGTGTATTCTAAGGTTCCGCAGCAGCTCAGGTGTGTATTCTGAGGTTCCGCAGCAGCTCAGGTGTGTATTCTGAGGTTCCGCAGCAGCTCAGGTGTGTATTCTGAGGTTCCGCAGCAGCTCAGGAGTGTATTCTGAGGTTCCGCAGCAGCTCAGGAGTGTATTCTGAGGTTCCGCAGCAGCTCAGGTGTGTATTCTGAGATTCCGCAGCAGCTCAGGTGTGTATTATGAGGTTCCGCAGCAGCTGAGGTGTGTATTATGAGGTTCCGCAGCAGCTGAGGTGTGTATTATGAGGTTCTGCAGCAGCTGAGGTGTGTATTATGAGGTTCTGCAGCAGCTGAGGTGTGTATTATGAGGTTCTGAAGCAGCTGAGGTGTGTATATGAGGTTCTGCTGCAGCTAAAGTGTGTATTATGAGGTTCTGCAGCAGCTGAGTTGAAGTTTCAGTTTTATTACTTGGCAGAGTGGAGGGGCACACATTTTTATGTTCGCCCTGTTGGTTAAATGACCTCAAAACTGCCCTGACCGTGACACGGCTGTTTGGGATGATAAACTGGGGAATATTTCAGGGAACAGGAGACAGTTTTTGATTTTTTAATGCTGGCACGTGAGTTCACTGCAAAGGGGCCCACTGAGGCACTGTCGCCCAGGGGCCTACTGAAACCTGGAGCCGGCCCTGTATCTACCTATCATCTATCTACCTATCTATCAATCTATCAATCATCTATCTATCTATCTATAGATGATAGGTAGATAGATAGATAGATAGATAGATAGATAGATAGATAGATAGATAGATAGATAGATATGAGATAGATAGATATATATGAGATAGATTGATAGAAAGATAGATTTGAGATAGATATAAGACAGATAGATATGAGATAGATATAAGATAGCTAGATATGAGATAGATATAAGATAGATAGATATGAGATAGATAGATATGAGATAGATATAAGATAGATAGATAGATAAATAGATGATAGATAGAAAGATAGAAGATAGATAAATAGATATAAGATAGATGGATAGATAGATTGATTGATTGACATATCTCTATATACTGTATATGTATATATCACATCAGGCACTATTTGGGAAAATCTAGTCACATTTCTGACTGCATTGGCTCTATGTATATTGAGCTGGGCAATGGTGATGGTTAGAAATTAGTTTATGTGTCATTTGTTTAATTATTTTGTGTGAACAAGTCTCCTGTCAGCACAGGAGTCAGCTCACCTAGATGGTTTGTGTGGAGCAGACAGGAGCAGGACTTGCAGAGTGAAGAGAGGGCGTGGCTAATATGTAAATTCTCACTCAGTCTTCAATACTGAGACTACGGAGAGAACATAGCAACGGCCATCCGAGGCACTGCTGAAAGAAGCTGATAACAGAGTGAAAACTGCCTCACAGAGGTGCAAAGAGCAAAATTCGGGTAACCAATGCAATTGCAAAAAGGCTTTAAATTCCAAGTCCTACAACATATAAAAAGTTTTTTGAAATGACGGTTACTCTTTAAGTCATCTGAAGTAAAACAATTCACTGAAATATTACTATATATATAAAATATATAAAATATTTTAATGAACATTTCTATTATTCATTTCAGAAAGATAATGAATTTACCACTGGTCCTGGTTTGCCTTCTGGACCTTGAACACCAGGATTCCCAGTCAGACCCTGGAACAGAAGTAAGAAACATTAGTAATAAATTCATTCTGATGACCAAACCTCCCTTTAGAGATGTAGTGTGTAAACAGAGCTTCTGCAATAATGTGTTTCTCATTATAAATTTTTACTAGGTCCTTTATAATTGAGGGAAAATATCATGTGATGTTCTAAAAGAATTTTCATTATACCATAATGAATGTAAGCACTGTAACAAAATAAACAAAACAAAATAAAATGACAGTCTTGAGACACTGGGATACTATTTTAGAAACGTAAAGAAAAATATACACCTGTGGATTTTTATAGTAAAAAGAAAACACGTTGAGCATGGGCAGATTAAGACCTCCAAGGGCTCTGGGGTGTATCCAAGTCTGGAATTTACATCCTGTATATAGTATTATAATCAAGATTCTTGGAGTGGAGGATGGAATATTCCAAGTGAGGCCGAACCAATGCCTTCTACAGTGCTAATATTACATCCCTATTCCAAGAGTCTTTTCTCAAGATTTACTACACGAAGGACATATGTTGTGGATAATTAGCCCCCAGATGCAAAACTTTACATTTATTCTCATTGAACCTCAGTTGCCAAGTAGATGAATGACAAATGAAATAATAGTGGGCTCAGCACACAACCCTGGGGTACACCACTTACAATTGGTGACCGTTCTGAGTAGAAGTCGTTGACCAAACTGCAAACACTACATTTCAAACCAATAAACCTTATTTTACCCATCAGGCATCTATGAGGGACCGTGTCAAATGCCTCTGTCAGGGAGCTGCTCACCTCTTCATAAAAGCAGGTGAGGTTAGTCTGACAACTTCGGAGCTTAGTAAGCCCATGCTGGGTTTCACTTATTATACTATGTGATGTCACATACTCCTGTATATTATATTCTATATACCATGATATACTATTTTATAATATTATATCCGTTAAAATATTTTCCCCACTATAGAAGTTAAGCTTACAGGTCTAGAATTGCTTGGAGAAGATCTAGAGCCCTTTTTAAATATTGGCATCACATTCACCTGGAGTCAGTCATTTGATAATATACCAGTCATTAGGAAACCTCTGAAGATTTTAAACAGTGGTAACACAATAACTAAGGGTTGTAACCCATCTGGCCCTGGAACCTGGTACACATTTATTTTATTAAGCTTTGATTGGATCATGTCTAAATTCATCCCGTACAGTACATTACTGGAAGCATCACCCACATTGGTACATTGGCCAGTTGTTATTCTTACTCCTGTGTAAACAGAGTTAAAAGTCTGTTTAGTTTCTCCGTCTTCTCTTGTTACCAGTTATGGGGGAGTCCCCATTTTCAGCATATATGAATCTCACCTGCACTAACCTATTTTTTGGCTGATTCCGTTTCCTTCTTACAGATCTTAGTATGTATTTTGTAATTATTAAAGGCATCAGGTGACCCATTTATTTATTGCCCTTTTAACGGTTGCTGTAAGCCATGAAGGGTGTTATCTAGCCTGTCTATACTTGTTAACTACAAGAATAAATTTCTATAACTCACTATATATTTGAATGTCTCTCATTTATCATTAGTATCACCACATGCCAATATCTGATCCCAGTGTATTTCCTGTAGTGTAGCCCTAAATTTTAAGAAATTAGCCATTTAAAATTTGATGAGTTTGCTTTTCCAGCCTGTATTTGCTTTATTGCAGCTTAGGAGAAAAAGAATTATGCTATGATCACGGTTTCCAAGGGTTTCTTGGACACTGACATTTGGACAATTTCTGTATTGTTCGAAGTCACAAGATCCCACAAAGCATTAACTTTTGTGGGGCCTGCTACAAATTGTCCCATAAAATTATCCCACAAAAAATTGATAAAATGTCTCCCGTTCATAGATGAGGAAGAACCCTGACCCAAATTAATATTTGGGAAGTTAAAGTCTCCCATAAACACTGCAGATCTCTCTGGTGCATCCTGCTCCATCTTTTTAAATAGTTGACACTATTTCCTCAGAGATAATGGGGGGGGAGTATAAATTGCTCCCCACACTTTGAATCTTTACCCACAAAGTTTCAGCCTCCTCATACTCTTCATTGACTAGCATCTCTTTCACACATGTTTTCAAGTCTCTCTGATATATGTACATACACCACATCCTCTCTTATTTGCCCTGTCTTTCCAAAAGAGTGTAAAACCTTAAAGACTAACACCCCAATCATGTGATGCATCTAGCCATGGCTCAGCTACACCAACTATGTGTTCCTCTAATACCACAACATCAAGGTCCCCCATTTTGTCTGCAATGCTTCTGGCATTTGTGAACATACACTTTAATTTCCCACGTTAATTTTTTAAAAATTAGATTTATAGTAATTTTATGAGCAAATATACCTTCACTATAAGTTTGTAACTTGTGGAGTTCCCTATTCACTGCCATACTCCTCCCTTCACTGTCCACCTCTCCACCAACCAATATAAGCTTCTTTAGTTTATTCCTTGTACTCACCCCATATCCTATTTTAAAAATGCTGCCATCCCTGCAAAAATCTTCTCTGCAAGCACAGCAGACCCTCACAATGCAGGTGCAAGCTATCTTTGGAAAACAGCATGTAACCCCAATGAAAAGTCAGTGTTCTAGAAACTCAAATCCTTCTGAACTACCCCAACAAGTGAGCCATGCATTTAATTTCCTGAGTTCCCACTGGCTTTTCTGTGCAGTGCATGGCACAGGTATTATGCAAGAGAATAATATTTTGGAGGTCCTTCTCTTAGCAAATGCTAGTAACATTAATAAATACCCCACATTATATATATTGCATAACATAATTGAGAATTTAATGGTTTAGACAGTTTACTCTCATTATAGGGATAGGAAACATTGTTTATCCAACTGCTGATATATTTTACTCTCCTTTACGTGTTAAGGAAAGTTATATTTTATGGGGCACATTCATGGGGGACAGTTCACTAAAAGTGCATTGACCGTGTATTATGGTTGGTGCAACTGATTCAACCGCCAGAAATCATTAATCTGTTGCTTCCCCGCACTGGTCCAACAGAGTTCACCATCTTTTTTGTGCTTAACCTTTAACATAGGGCGTGCAACACAATTTGGAAGTTAAATACAGCGCTCATTCCCAATTAGTTGGACTGACCGATGGCACACCCCCTAATTTGTGTCTCATGGAAGCCAGCAAAGTCACACAACAAAAGGGTCACGTGTGACACAATAGCAGCACAGACACTTCTTAACTACCTGTGCAAGCCGTTTTAGCCTAGAAGAATGTGCACAGTCCGACAAGCACAAATCCCTTAGTAAATGAGCACCTATGTCTTTTTGAAAGGCAATTAAAAAATAGTTTGTAGTTATTTGTATAAGGAATATGGACATAATACAGACTGTTACTTACTCTAGCACCTGGCAGACCAGGTTCTCCAAGACGCCCAGGGTCCCCAGTAGCTCCTTTAGGGCCTGAAACACCTGCTATTCCTCGCTCTCCTTGAGCACCCTGCAAATATTTTGGTTAAAATCACAGAAATTGCATTCATAAAAACTCTTTCAGCACAGAAAAGCAAGTTAATCATGCAACTGTTCATATTTTCATGCTACTTAACAGTAAAATACGGGCAGTGTCCAACTTAATAACACCTGACTTAGCTTATAGTTACAAACAGACCCCTGTACCCACTGGGACCTATGGATGCTGAGAATTTACTGAATTTTAGCTCCAGGCTGTAATAAAAGTGTCTGTTATAAAGCTATATTGTTAATCCTTATTCCCTTGATAAGCAAGAATTTTTAAACTCCAATTGTCACTGAGGATTTGCATAGAGTTTTGCTTGCAAAATATATCAAGCCATACAAATTCAACTTAAGAACAAACCTACAGAACCTATTTTGTACGTAACCTAGTGACTGCCTGTAGAATAGTGTTATAAGGTCACCTTATAGATCTATTGTATTAGCAGAATATGCTGGTAATAATACTGAGCCATCAAAGCCAATAATACTAAACCATATTTGTTACCTTAGGTCCAGGCAGTCCATCAGATCCAGGAAATCCACGATTACCTGGGGCACCCTAGAAAGACAAATAGTACATGCTGATGATTATATATTTTAAACAGATTGCAGTGTTTCTTTTTTATGGTTCAATCAAGATGTTTGCTTTTTTTTTAAAATAAATTTACAGCCTCTCATATTAAAATATAAGTTTAAGATTAGAGATGGGCGAATCGATTCTAATGATTCTAAATTCGTTTAGAATTTCAGGAAAGCTTTGATTCGTCACGAATCCGAAGTTTATTAACGATTTGTGGGAACGAATTTAGAATTTAAGAAAAAATATGGCTGCAAGCACAACGTGTTACATGGGGCAGAGATCTCTGTGAAAAAGAAAGGAACATGGCGGTACTTTTCCTCACTGTATGGGGGTAGTGTTCCTCACTGTATGGCGGTAGTGTTCCTCACTATATGGAGGTAGTGTTCCTCAATGTATGGGGGTAGTGTTCCTCACTGTATGGCAGTACTGTTCCTCAATGTATGGGGGTAGTGTTACTCACTGTATGGCGGTAGTGTCCCTCACTGTATGGGGGTATTGTCCCTCACTGTATGGTGGTAGTGCTCCTCACTGTATGGCGGTAGTGTTCCTCACTGTATGGAGGTAGTGTTCCTCACTGTATGGTGGTAGTGTCCCTCACTGTATGGGGGTATTGTCCCTCACTGGATGGTGGTAGTGCTCCTCACTATATGGTGGTAGTGCTCCTCACTGTATGGCGGTAGTGTTCCTCACTGTATGGAGGTAGTGTTCCTCGCTGTATGGGGGTAGTGTTCCTGGCTGTATGGCTGTATTCTTCACTGTATGGGGGTAGTGTTCCTCCCTGTATGGTGGTAGTGCTCCTCACTGTATGCCGGTAGTGTTCCTCACTGTATGGCGGTAGTGTTCCTCGCTGTATGGAGGTAGTGTTCCTGGCTGTATGGCTGTATTCTTCGCTGTATGGAGGTAGTGTTCCTCACTGTATGGCGGTAGTGTCCCTCACTGTATGTGGGTAGTATTCCTCACTGTATGGAGGTAGTGTCCCTCACTGTATGGCGGTAGTGCTCCTCACTGTATGGGGGTAGTGCTCCTCACTGTATGGTGGTGTATAGGTTTTATAATGTTTTCATACATTTACAAAAATGTAAACCTTTTATTTTGCCAACTACTGGGGCTAAACTTTTTTATACCTTAATGTACGTAGCTGTAGGTGGTGTCATTTTTTGTGACTTTTGATGACCTTTTCTTTGTTATAATTTTAAAGACCGTACAAACTTTTGATAACTTTTTATTGAATTTAAAAAAAATTTCAAAATTGCAAAAAGTGCCATTTTCAACTTTGGGAACTATTTTCCGTTACGGGCTTAAACGCAGTGAAAAACCGTTATTATAGTGCTCGAGCACTATTACTGGAGCGATGTGGCCGGAAGACAACCCCGGCGCTCCTTGAACCTGGATTACGTCATCACGCGACCGCACACCCCTCCCTGCCCGGCCGCAGGAAGAAGAAAGAAGACGTAGGAGCCAGAGATAAGTACAGGTTTTTTTAATTTTTTTTTTTAAAACAGCAGAAGAAAGACTGTGGCGACCCCAATATACGAAGTAATGAATTATGGGGCCATTAGAGAAAATAATAATGGAGGGGCAGCATAGGTAATAATTAATTATGAGGGGCAGCATAGTGAGTAATTAATTATAATTAATTATTTCCTATACTGCCCCTCATAATTAATTATTTCCTATGCTGCCTCTCATAAGGGGCAGCATAGGATATAATTAATTATGAGGGCTAATGAGGAACTTGTAGGATCACATGTAAGTGCCTGAATCTAACATTACGCCTTAACTGCGCCAAAGTTGCGCCTAAACTGTGTTCAAGTAAAGTGATTAATAAGAGGCAGAAAATTGGTGAAAATTTTGACAAAACAGTGCGCCAGAATTTAGGCGCAACTACTACACTTAGGCGCACAAAAGTGATAAATGTGGCCCATCATTTTCTAATACTAATTTCAACCGCATAGTCATAAGACAGTTATTTACCAAACACTGTTCATTGTGCTTGAAGGGATTCCCACTAAACGAATCTGAACTGTCATTTATATACATCCATACATATACATAGCCAATCAAAGAATGTCTGAATTATGATATCCCTTTAAGTACTTGAAAATTGTATTACCCTTTCTCCAACTGGTCCTGGGGGGCCTATTGATCCTGGGTCTCCACGGGGACCTCTTTTACCCTCTTCTCCTTGTGGACCTGTTGGACCTTGTGGACCATGTGGACCCTGTTTTAATGAAAATATTTCTTGTTTAAACTGTAAGTCTTTTTAAAGCTTTCATAAACAGACAATTTCTTTTCAATGGCAAACATATACTATTTACACAAATATAAGTAACTATCAATTAAAGCTTCAAAAGGCTGCATATACTTACAGGTTCACCTTTGGGTCCTGCTTCACCTTTAAAACCTGGGACACCTGGATCACCCTTTAAGTAAATAAACCACAGCGCTTTACAAATCAAAGGGTACAAATACTAACAAAATGTGCAATAATTAGGGGTAAAAATAACAAAATTCATACATGAAAACAGTGAAAAAAAAATGCAGTAAAAAATGTCAAACTAACTACATAGAAAAAAAACATAACAGCTAGAAGACATACTGACCCACATTTATTAACCCTGACTAACAACTTGGCCTTTTTTTAGTTTTTTCACTTCCATTTTTCATTCACCACCTTCAAAAATCTATAACTTTTTTATTTTTCCACATAAAGAGTGATGGCTTATTTTCTGCGTAACAAATTCCACTTCATAGTGACTGTATTTAATAATCCATGGCTTGTACTGGGAAGCGGGAAAAAAAATCCAAATGCAGTGAAAATGGTGAAAAAACATATTTGCGACTTTTTCTTGTAGGATTGGATTTTACAGCTTTCACTGTGTGCCCCAATGACATGTCTACTTTATTCTTTGGGTCGCTACGATTACGTGGATACCAAATTTGTATAGGTTTTATAATGTTTTCATACATTTTAAAAAATTTTCTTTTGGATTTTGCCATCTTCTGGCACCAATAACTTTTTCATACTTTGGTGTACAGAGCTGTGGGTGGTGTACTTTTTTGCGACTTTTGATGGCGTTTTCATTGCTATAATTTTAGGACTGTGCGACCTTTTGATAACTTTTTATAAATTTTTTATATTTTTCAAAATGGCAAAAAAATGGCATTTTCGACTTTGGACGCTATTTTCCGTAACGGGGTTAAACGCAGTGAAAAACCGTTATTATATTTTGATAGATCGGGCATTTAACTGTTTATGATTTTTACTGTTTATTAATATTTATATCAGTTCTAGAGGGGGGTGATTTGAATTTTTGTTCTGTCAATTCTTCGGAGGTATTTGCCTCATGACGCTTGCATCTGCCTCATGTAGCTGTAAAGTATCAAGCAGAGATGAGCACTTTCCTCTGCTCCCGACACAGTTCCCTCCCCTCCCCTACCTCTGAACCCTCTGTAGAACTGCAGGACCCTTCACATCACCCACAGGAGAGTTACATTGTGTTGTTTCCATCAGCTTATTACCTGGAGGCAAACAAGCTGCCGCCCATCCCCCAGCTGCTCCTCACACAGGTAGTTTGATCTTGTGTCGGTGCAGGAGGAAGAGGGAGGATTCATCCAGCCAATATAACAGCCCTGCTTGCCAGCCGTATAGAAAGTGTTTATTTAAACTGTAACTGTAACTATATACATTTATAAGTGAATATGTCTCATGCATATTCATATGTACACTTTGTGGGGCCGCAAACAATTGGTTGTGTAATATTATTTGCAGCCTGTCTGAAAATAATGGGGCTGTGTTTCAGCCGCAAAAATCTGGCTAGCTCACGGCATCAATTTGTGTGCATGCGTGTGTATGTATTTAGTAGCTGGTTTGATGAGATATTTCACCCTTTCACCCAGCGTGTGCCCTCTCACCTTCTCTATAAGGATTTACTGCATATTGCAGCAAACACTTACCACTAGTATTCACTGGCGGTGCTAGCACTAATCTCAGTTAACTAGTTAAATGATCTCGTGTTAACTAGTTATAAATAAAAAATAACATGTAAATGTTGACACTTTCTCACCATTTATCAATGAAAAATTAGACTAAAAAGTAATCAATAGGTCATACAGTTCCAAAGCAGGTAGCAATAAAAATGTCAGCTCGTCCCTCAAAAAATGACTCCTTACGCAGGTCCGTATACTAAGGTATAATAAAGTTATTTGTGTCAAAATATAGTAAAAACAAAGACTTTTATTTTTCGTGGACTAGGTTTTAATTTTTTAAAATTGTATTAAAACCTAATGAAGCTAAACTAAATTGTGTATTACAATTATTTTGCAGACCCAAAGAATAAGAGGGAGATATCACCTCGACGCACAGTGAAAGCAGTAAAAACAGAGCCCACAAGAAAATGGTGTAAATGCAATTTTTTGTCAATTTTACTGCAGTTGTAATTTTCCCCAGCTTTCCAGTACATGTCATGGAATGTTCAATACCACTCGAAAGTAATATATGTTACGCAGAAAACTAGCCTTCATGCAGCCTTCAAAGAGAAAAAAAAAGTACTAGATTTTTGTAGGAGTGGAGCAAAAAATGAAACACTAAATCTACAAAGAACATCGGGGAAAGAGGTTAACTTAGATTCCACACTGGTCCCACAGTCCGTTCAGCTTTACCCAATATCAACTTTATTTGGGGGCCACAATGATTACAATGTCACTGGATGTACACCCACCGGCCACTTTATTAGGTACACCTGTCCAACTGCTTGTTAACACTTAATTTCTAATCAGCCAACCACATGGCGGCAATTTAGGCATGTAGACATGGTCAAGACAATCTCCTGCAGTTCAAACCGAGCATCAGTATGGGGAAGACAGGTGATTTGAGTGCCTTTGAACGTGGCATGGTTGTTGGTGCCAGAAGGGCTGGTCTGAGTATTTCAGAAACTGCTGATATACTGGGATTTTCACGCACAACCATCTCTAGGGTTTACAGAGAATGGTCAGAAAAAGAAAAAACATCCAGTGTGCGGCAGTTCTGTGGGCGGAAATGCCTTGTTGATGCCAGAGGTCAAAGGAGAAAGGGCAGACTGGTTCGAGCTGATAGAAAGGCAACAGTGTCTCAAATCGCCACCCGTTACAACCAAGGTAGGCAGAAGAGCATCTCTGAACGCACAGTACGTCGAACTTTGAGGCAGATGGGCTACAGCAGCAGAAGACCACACTGGGTGCCACTCCTTTCAGCTAAGAACAGGAAACTGAGGCTACAATTTGCACAAGCTCATCGAAATTGGACAGTAGAAGATTAGAAAAACGTTGCCTGGTCTGATGAGTCTCGATTCCTGCTGCGACATTCGGATAGTAGGATCAGAATTTGGCGTCAACAACATGAAAGCATGGATCCATCCTGCCTTGTATCAACGGTTCAGGCTGGTGGTGGTGGTGTCATGGTGTGGGGAATATTTTCTTGGCACTCTTTGGGCCCCTTGGTACCAATTGAGCATCGTTGCAATGCCACAGCCTACCTGAGTATTGTTGCTGACCACGTCCATCCCTTTATGTACCCAACAGATGTACCCAACATCTGATGGCTACTTTCAGCAGGATAATGCGCCATGTCATAAAGCTGGAATCATCTCAGACTGGTTTCTTGAACATGACAATGAGTTCAGAATAGAGCATCTTTGGGATGTGGTGGAACGGGAGATTCGCATCATGGATGTGCAGCCGACAAATCTGCGGCAACTGTGTGATGCCATCATGTCAATATGGACCAAAATCTCTGAGGAATGCTTCCAGCACCTTGTTGAATCTATGCCATGAAGAATTGAGGCAGTTCTGAAGGCAAAAAGGGGTCCAAACCCTTACTAGCATGGTGTACCTAATAAAGTGGCCGGTGAGTGTAGTATGCAGGGTATGTCTACTTTTTTTTTGTAATTGCATAATGTAAGAACTATTCATAATGTAAGAACTATTCTTATTGGCACAAATTCAAGTTTGGTGGGGAGGGTGGGGGGGGGGGGGGGTTGTAGAAGAGTAAATGCTACTGAGAATTCAATTAATATGCATTGGGGCAGTTGCCTCTGATCTCTTGTGACCCTAGCAAAGCCGCTGGGCTGTTATTATTATTATACGTTTTTGGGTCCTTGCTACATGTTTGGTTCCTGGTCCTACTTAGCACACAGGAAGTGCTTGAGTGGTATTTCCTGCAAATTAGGCAATATCTTAGAAATGGATAGGCAAAAGGGACCAAACAGTGTAAGAATTGGATTGGCAGGGGATTTGTGAGGAAAATTTTACTTAGGTATCTTTTAGTACATAGGAGTTATTTTCAGGGTTTTCTAGGATTTGATTAGATATGACTTATTAGTGGTATATATGTTTATAATCCGGTTTATAATAACATGTCTTATTTACCGCTGAGCCTCTGATACCAGGCACTCCTGTACTTCCTTGAGGTCCAGTAGACCCTGGTGGTCCAATGAGTCCAGGTGGACCTGCAACACCAGGAACTCCCTGAAAAAAAAAATATGTTTACAAAATGTACAAAATGTTGAAAAAAGAAAAGATCGTTGTTTCACTTACAGTTGGTCCTTTGGCTCCAGATGTTCCATCGGTTCCTGGAGTACCCTGGAAGCAAAATGTAGTAATTATTATTAGTAATAGAAATGCAACATTGTTCATCTATAATAATGATGTTTGATCTTTATTATGTTCAGAGAAAAATAATGTTATTATCTTGCATTGACTATTTGTGCTCTTTAATACTTTTGTACGATACCACATATACATGTATATATACATGTATCTGTATAAATTTTTGTTTTTTCTATAAAATAAACTCTTAAGAGATACTTGCAAATACTGCTTTAAAGACAGGAAGAATCAGTGTGTTTGCATTCTTTAATAATGTAAGGCTTTTTTACATGATTATTATAAAAAAAGAAAAAAACATACCGGGAGACCTTGTGATCCAGCAGGTCCTTGGGAACCAGTTTCTCCTCTAGGACCTTGAGGACCTTCAGGACCACGTGCACCTGTTGGGCCAGCTTCTCCCTTGGAAAAAAATAAAGATTATTGGAATTGAAACAAATATTATCAATATCATAAATTGTCACAAGTTTTAAGTTGTGTATGAACAGAAATTTGTACAAAATGTTTTATGTTATCTAGCATCTGCTTTTTCACACATGGATAGGGCCTAACTTGCTCCGTGGGAAAACTCCTTTTCCTTTTCTCCTACAAAGGAAAGCAAAGAGGGACTGCCATCAATGTTTATGAAAATATATTTAGTTTAGGGGGTTATTTTGCCTGAAGGGTTCTCTTTAATACATTTTATATAAACTGCCATTAGAGAGCATTGCCTCTATCCCCTTCATTGTCCCTTTACATGCCTGTAAACCTAAGAAATGAAGTCCTAAATCTGTATGCAAATGACCTGTGAAATGTTCAATGAGTCATTAGCATATTCAAGCTGTCTAGCTTATTCATGAGTGGGAGGCACAGCCACTCTCCCAGTGCATGACTGACAGCCTGTATAATAGTGTGAGGCTGTATAATGATGTGCTTCCTGGTGCTGGCGGCCACACCCCCTGCAGCCCATGTGTGTATAGGAGAGATACAACAGCTCCAGGCAGTATATATAGCAGTATATGTCAGGTACTTGTGTAGCTGATGTCTGTGTCTCTTACATGTATATTACGAGGATGCAGCATGTCAGCAGATACAGCACACACTAGCAATGCTTTACTATACATCACACACAGACATGAGCAGGGGGAGGAGAGGGGAGGGGTAACAGGGGTGACATCACTGCCTCTGACCATGTGACCAGCCTCATTTACATAATAAAGAAAAGATGATTTTACAATGATTAATGTATGAATAGACTAGATAAAGGCTGGGATGGGATCCTTGTGAGCTGCTCTAACAGGTAGTAGTGACAGGACAAGTGACCCAGACCTGATGACAGGTGTCCTTTAATTAGAAACATAAACAAAATTATAAACATATAAACATTATAAACATATAACTTATAAATTATAAACATATAATGTGAAACGAATGTGCGATTTACAGATTGTAATAGATATGTAAAATCTAGAGATGAGCGAACACTAAAATGCTCGGGTACTCGTTATTCGAGACGAACTTTTCCCGATGCTCGAGTGCTCGTCTCGAATAACGAACCCCATTGAAGTCAATGGGAGACTCGAGCATTTTTCAAGGGGACCAAGGCTCTGCACAGGGAAGCTTGGCCAAACACCTGGGAACCTCAGAAAAGGATGAAAACACCACGGAAATGGACAGGAAACAGCAGGGGCAGCATGCATGGATGCCTCTGAGGCTGCTTAATCGCACCATTATGCCGAAATTATGGGCAACAGCATGGCCATGACAGAGTGACAGAATGAAGCTAGATAGCATGTAAAACATCCAATAATTGACCCTGACACTATAGGGGACGGCATGCAGAGGCAGAGGCAGCGGCAGCAGGCTAGAGAGTGGCATGGCGACATACCCTAATTGGACTCAGGCTTCAAACCAATGGGTGTCAGAGAGGAACCAAAGGAGGTGAGCAAGAAGCGCTCAAATAATATCGGTACATGATAAAAGTTTGCCAGTATATTTTGTGGATTACACAGCAGGGTGGCGACAAAGTTAACATGGAAGCCATGAAAACAACCCAAAATTCTGCCTGACACAGCTCGTTTGATAAGGGGACCATGTATGCTTACAGTTCATGCCAGTCGCTGCACTGGCTGCCAGTCTCCTTTCGAATACAGTTTAAAATAATAATAACCCTCATCCATAAAGCTCTGTATAATGCTGCACCCCCCTACCTCTCCTCTCTTATCTCAGTCTATCGCCCAACCCGTGCTCTTAGATCCGCCAGTGATCTTAGATTAACCTCTACCCTAGTGCGGACCTCCCACTCGCGTCTCCAAGACTTCTCTAGAGCTGCACCAATTCTATGGAATGCTCTGCCCTGGACTATCAGACTAATACCTAACCTCCAAAGTTTCAAACGTGCTCTTAAAACCCATTTCTTTAGGCAAGCCTATAACACTCATTAACTGCATGAAGTTTTAACTCTTCTACTAACCCGTCCTGTGTCGTCCTCCCATCTGTTATCCAGCAACCAACAGGCACCAGACTTCTCTGCAGTCCCATTCACCCTGGACCTGGTATATAAGATGACGGCTGAGTGGTTCAAGCGACAGCAATTCCATTTATTATATTTTTTTCTATTCCCTAAGAAGAATGGCTTGACCATTAAATATTCTTTTACCTCGTGTTACCCCATCATCTTCATAAACCGTAAGCTCTGGCGAGCAGGGACCTCACTCCTGTTGTTCCATACAAATGTTGTGCTCTGTTACATTACATTTGTATTTGTTTCCTATGATTTGTAAAGCGCTACAGAATATGATGACGCTATATAAATAAAGATTATTATTATTATTATTATGGAGGCAGTGAACTAGTAGTAGATTAAAGGTGCTGCAACTATGTTAGTTGGATCTTGGGATGGAGCTGGCGCTCTGCAGCCAGGCGAGCTTTTGCCAATCCAAGCCCCTGTCTCTAGGCTACTCCCCAAACAGCACTTCTAAGAACCTTTTGTATAAGATCAAGTGTAGTAGCGTTCTTATAAGTTTAGGATATGGCGGGTGAGGGGAATGTAAACAGATGCGCAAGAAGCGCTGAAATAATATCCCTAAATAGTAAAAGTTTGCAAGTATATTTTGTGGATTACACAGCAGGGTGGCGACAAAGTTAACAACTTTGATGTGGAATGCCCTGTAATAGCTCTTGGGCGGTGTGCCTTTTATCGCCTAGGCTCAGCAGTTTCAGCACCGCCTGCTGTCGCTTAGCGACGGCACTGCTGCTGTGCCTAGAGCTACCGACTGATGGCGCCATGCCCACGGATGGTAATTCGGAGGAGGTGGAGGAGGGGTGGGAGGAGGTATAGTAGGCCTTTGAGACCTGGACCGAGGTAGGCCCCGCAATTCTCTGCGTCGGCAGTATATGACCAGCCCCAGGGTCAGACTCGGTCCCAGCCTGCACCAAGTTAAGTGTAGTAGCGTTCTTATAAGTTTGGGATATGGCGGGTGAGGGGAATGTAAACAGATGCGCAAGAAGCGCATGATGCGCATGGAGCTGGCGCTCCGCTGCCAGGCGAGCTTTCGCCAATTCAAGCCCCTGTCTCTAGGCTACTCCCCAAACAGCACTTCTAAGAACCTTTTGTATAAGATCAAGTGTAGTAGCGTTCTTATAAGTTTAGGATATGCCGGGTGAGGGGAATGTAAACAGATGCGCAAGAAGCGCATGATGCGCATGGAGCTGGCGCTCCGCTGCCAGGCGAGCTTTCGCCAATTCAAGCCCCTGTCTCTAGGCTACTCCCCAAACAGCACTTCTAAGAACCTTTTGTATAAGATCAAGTGTAGTAGCGTTCTTATAAGTTTAGGATATGCCGGGTGAGGGGAATGTAAACAGATGCGCAAGAAGCGCATGATGCGCATGGAGCTGGCGCTCCGCTGCCAGGCGAGCTTTCGCCAATTCAAGCCCCTGTCTCTAGGCTACTCCCCAAACAGCACTTCTAAGAACCTTTTGTATAAGATCAAGTGTAGTAGCGTTCTTATAAGTTTAGGATATGCCGGGTGAGGGGAATGTAAACAGATGCGCAAGAAGCGCTGAAATAATATCCCTAAATGGTAAAAGTTTGCCAGTATATTTTGTGGATAACACAGCAGGGTGGCGACAAAGTTAACAACTTTGATGTGGAATCCATGAAAACAACCCAAATTTCTGCCTGACACACCTCGTTTGATAAAGGGACGATGTATGGAGGCAGCTATATGGACGACTTTTGGAGGTAGCAATGGAGACAACGTGTGGAGGCTGCTATGGAGACAATTTAATTTGGATAGTGCCTGTATGTGGCAGTCCCAAACATTTTTCAAACCAGAGGAGCAGGTAGGTGGCCCTCCAGTAAAATGGAATAGATTGAGTGCCTGTATGTGGCAGTCCCAAAAATGTTTCAAACCAGAGGAGCAGGTAGGTGGCCCTGCAGTAAAATGGAATAGATTGAGTGCCTGTATGTGGCAGTCCCAAAAATTTTTCAAACCAGAGGAGCAGGTAGGTGGCCCTCCAGTAAAATGGAATAGATTGAGTGCCTGTATGTGGCAGTCCCAAAAATGTTTCAAACCAGAGGAGCAGGTAGGTGGCCCTGCAGTAAAATGGAATAGATTGAGTGCCTGTATGTGGCACTCACAAAAATTGTTTCAAACAGAGGACCGGGTAGGTGGCCCTCCAGAAAAATTAAATGCATGAAGTACTATAGCAAGAGCCAGTGGGCCCTGTCAAAAAATAGCCATTTTCCTCTGCTTTACTGTACAAAGAGGAGGAGAAGGAGGAAAATGAGGAGGAGGAGGAGTGGATCAATTATTCAGGTTGAGCTTCCTTCACCTGGTGGAGATTGGAAATTCTGAGAAATCCAGCCTTTATTCATTTTAATAAGCGTCAGCCTGTCAGCGCTGTCAGTCGACAGGCGTGTACGCTTATCGGTGATGATGCCACCAGCTGCACTGAAAACCCGCTCGGACAAGACGCTAGCGGCAGGGCAGGCAAGAACCTCCAAGGCGTACAGCGCCAGTTCGTGCCACATGTCCAGCTTTGAAACCCAGTAGTTGTAGGGAGCTGTGTGATCATTTAGGACGATGGTATGGTCAGCTACGTACTCCCTCACCATCTTTCTGTAAAGATCAGCCCTACTCTGCCGAGACTGGGGACAGGTGACAGTGTCTTGCTGGGGTGACATAAAGCTGGCAAAAGCCTTGTAAAGCGTACCCTTGCCAGTGCTGGACAAGCTGCCTGCTCGCCTACTCTCCCTCGCTACTTGTCCCGCAGAACTACGCACTCTGCCGCTAGCGCTGCCAGAAGGGAAATACTGTTTCAGCTTGTGCACCAGGGCCTGCTGGTATTCATGCATTCTCACACTCCTTTCCTCTGCAGGGATGAGAGTGGAAAGATTTTGCTTGTACCGTGGGTCCAGGAGAGTGAACACCCAGTAATCGGTGCTGGAATAAATTCTTTGAACGCGAGGGTCACGGGATAGGCAGCCTAGCATGAAATCTGCCATATGCGCCAGAGTACCAACGCGTAAGAATTCACTCCCCTCACTGGCCTGACTGTCCATTTCCTCCTCCTCCAACTCCTCCAACTCCTCTTCTTCTGCCCATACACGCTGAACAGTAAAGGACTCAACAATGGTCCCCTCTTGTGTCTCACCAACATTCTCCTCCTCTTCCTCCTCATCCTCCTCCACCTCCACCTCCTCCGATATGCGCTGAGAAACAGACCTGAGGGTGCTTTGGCTATCAACAAGGGAATATTCTTCCCCTGTCTCTTGTGACGAGCGCAAAGCTTCCGACTTCATGCTGACCAGAGAGTTTTTCAACAGGCCAAGCAGCGGGATGGTGAGGCTGATGATGGCGGCATCGCCACTGACCATCTGTGTTGACTCCTCAAAGTTACTCAGCACCTGACAGATATCAGACATCCACGTCCACTCCTCATTGTAGACTTGAGGAAGCTGACTGACCTGACTACCAGTTCTGGTGGAAGTTGACATCTGGCAGTCTACAATCGCTCTGCGCTGCTGGTAAACTCTGGATAACATGGTCAGTGTTGAATTCCACCTCGTGGGCACGTCGCACAACAGTCGGTGAGCGGGCAGTTGGAGGCGGCGCTGCGCTGCCCTGAGAGTGGCAGCATCTGGGCTGGACTTCCTGAAATGCGCACAGATGCGGCGCACCTTCGTGAGCAAATCAGACAGATTGGGGTATGTCTTGAGGAAACGCTGAACTATCAGATTTAACACATGGGCCAGGCATGGCACATGTGTCAGTCTGCCGAGTTGCAGAGCCGCCACCAGGTTACGGCCGTTGTCACACACAACCATTCCCGGCTTGAGGTTCAGCGGTGCCAGCCACAGATCAGTCTGCGCCGTGATGCCCTGTAATAGCTCTTGGGCGGTGTGCCTTTTGTCGCCTAGGCTCAGCAGTTTGAGCACCGCCTGCTGTCGCTTAGCGACGGCACTGCTGCTGTGCCTAGAGCTACCGACTGATGGCGCCGTGCCCACGGATGGTAGTTCGGAGGAGGAGGTGGAGGAGGGGTGGGAGGAGGAGGAGGCATAGTAGGCCTGAAACACCTGGACCGAGGTAGGCCCCGCAATCCTCGGCGTCGGCAGTATATGAGCAGCCCCAGTGTCAGACTCGGTCCCAGCCTCCACCAAGTTAACCCAATGTGCCGTCAGCGATACATAGTGGCCCTGCCCGGCAGCACTCGTCCACGTGTCCGTGGTCAGGTGGACCTTGTCAGAAACGGCGTTGGTCAGGGCACGGATGATGTTGTCTGACACGTGCTGGTGCAGGGCTGGGACGGCACATCGGGAAAAGTAGTGGCGGCTGGGGACCGAATACCGAGGGGCGGCCGCCGCCATGAGGTTGCGAAAGGCCTCGGTCTCTACTAGCCTATAGGGCAGCATCTCCAGGCTAAGCAATCTGGAGATGTGCACATTAAGGGCTTGGGCGTGCGGGTGGGTTGCACTATATTTGCGTTTCCGCTCCAGCGTCTGGGGTATGGAGAGCTGAACGCTGGTGGATGCTGTGGAGGATCGTGGAGGCGACGATGGGGTTTTTGTGGCAGGGTCCTGGGCAGGGGGCTGACTAGCAGCTGACACAGGGGAAGGAGCAGTGGTGTGCACGGCCGGAGGTGAACGGGCTTGTTGCCACTGAGTGGGGTGTTTAGCATTCATATGCCTGCGCATACTGGTGGTAGTTAAGCTAGTAGTGGTGGAACCCCTGCTGAGCCTGGTTTGGCAAATGTTGCACACCACAGTCCGTCGGTCATCCGGTGTTTCCTTAAAGAACCTCCAGACTTCTGAAGATCTAGCCCTCGCCGCAGGAGCCCTCGCCACGGGAGCTTCACTAGTTGACACATTTGGCGCTGATGCACCAGCTCTGGCCCTGCCTCTCCGTCTGGCCCCACCACTGCCTCTTCCAACCTGTTCTGGTCGAGGACTCTCCTCCGTCTCAGAAGCACTGTGTTCACCCGGCCTCTCAACCCAGCTTGGGTCTGTCACCTCATCATCCTCCGATCCCTCAGTCTGCTCCCCCCTCGGACTTCCTGCCCTGACAACAACTTCCCCACTGTCTGACAACCGTGTCTCCTCATCGTCGGACACCTCTTTACACACTTCCACTACGTCAAGAAGGTCATCATCACCCACAGACTGTGACTGTTGGAAAACCTGGGCATCGGAAAATTGCTCAGCAGCAACCGGACAAGTGGTTTGTGACTGTGGGAAGGGTCCAGAAAACAGTTCCTCAGAGTATGCCGGTTCAAATGCCAAATTTTCCTGGGAGGGGGCAGACTGGGGGGGAGGAGGCTGAGGTGCAGGAGCTGGAGGAGTGGCGATTTCGGTGACATGGGTGGACTGCGTGGAAGACTGACTGGTGGTGGACAAATTGCTCGAAGCATTGTCAGCAATCCACGACATCACCTGTTCGCACTGTTCTGGCCTCAACAGTGCTCTACCACGAGTCCCAGTAACTTCAGACATGAACCTAGGGAGTGTAGCTCTGCGGCGTTCCCCTGCTCCCTCATCAGCAGGTGGTGTCTCACCCCGCCCAGGACCACGGCCTCTGACCCCTGCAGTAGTTGGACGCCCACGTCCCCGCCCTCGTCCTCTACCCCTAGCCCTCGGGTTAAACATTTTTAAAATGAGAGTTATAACTTTATTTTTTTTTTTTACTTTTTTTTGTTTTTTTTTGTGTTTTTTTTTTTTTTTGTGTTTTTTGTTTTTTTTTGAGTTTTTAAAACCAAACAATGCTATCCTATTGCTATGGCTATTTTCTAGCCAAGTATCAAAGCACACTACTATGCCAGATGAGATGACACTGAGTTAGTGCCTAATTGAAATCCAACCCCTACTAAATTTTCCCACTTCGGTCTTTGCTATGGATATGTGCGTCACTAAGCGCAGAACACAGCGGTCGCAAGTCTCACTACAAATTGCTCAGAATTGGCTAGTACATGCACTGCAGAAAGTACAGCCACCAGCAGATCAACCAGAAATCAAATATATAGAACGCTACTGTATGCGTAAGTAAGCTCTTTGTATTCTCCTATGGCTATTTTCTAGCCAAGTATCAAAGCACACTACTATGCCAGATGAGATGACACTGAGTTAGTGCCTAATTGAAATCCAACCCCTACTAAATTTTCCCACTTCGGTCTTTGCTATGGATATGTGCGTCACTAAGCGCAGAACACAGCGGTCGCAAGTCTCACTACAAATTGCTCAGAATTGGCTAGTACATGCACTGCAGAAAGTACAGCCACCAGCAGATCAACCAGAAATCAAATATATAGAACGCTACTGTATGCGTAAGTAAGCTCTTTGTATTCTCCTATGGCTATTTTCTAGCCAAGTATCAAAGCACACTACTATGCCAGATGAGATGACACTGAGTTAGTGCCTAATTGAAATCCAACCCCTACTAAATTTTTGCACTTCGGTCTTTGCTATGGATATGTGCGTCACTAAGCGCAGAACACAGCGGTCGCAAGTCTCACTACAAATTGCTCAGAATTGGCTAGTACATGCACTGCAGAAAGTACAGCCACCAGCAGATCAACCAGAAATCAAATATATAGAACGCTACTGTATGCGTAAGTAAGCTCTTTGTATTCTCCTATGGCTATTTTCTAGCCAAGTATCAAAGCACACTACTATGCCAGATGAGATGACACTGAGTTAGTGCCTAATTGAAATCCAACCCCTACTAAATTTTCCCACTTCGGTCTTTGCTATGGATATGTGCGTCACTAAGCGCAGAACACAGCGGTCGCAAGTCTCACTACAAATTGCTCAGAATTGGCTAGTACATGCACTGCAGAAAGTACAGCCACCAGCAGATCAACCAGAAATCAAATATATAGAACGCTACTGTATGCGTAAGTAAGCTCTTTGTATTCTCCTATGGCTATTTTCTAGCCAAGTATCAAAGCACACTACTATGCCAGATGAGATGACACTGAGTTAGTGCCTAATTGAAATCCAACCCCTACTAAATTTTCCCACTTCGGTCTTTGCTATGGATATGTGCGTCACTAAGCGCAGAACACAGCGGTCGCAAGTCTCACTACAAATTGCTCAGAATTGGCTAGTACATGCACTGCAGAAAGTACAGCCACCAGCAGATCAACCAGAAATCAAATATATAGAACGCTACTGTATGCGTAAGTAAGCTCTTTGTATTCTCCTATGGCTATTTTCTAGCCAAGTATCAAAGCACACTACTATGCCAGATGAGATGACACTGAGTTAGTGCCTAATTGAAATCCAACCCCTACTAAATTTTCCCACTTCGGTCTTTGCTATGGATATGTGCGTCACTAAGCGCAGAACACAGCGGTCGCAAGTCTCACTACAAATTGCTCAGAATTGGCTAGTACATGCACTGCAGAAAGTACAGCCACCAGCAGATCAACCAGAAATCAAATATATAGAACGCTACTGTATGCGTAAGTAAGCTCTTTGTATTCTCCTATGGCTATTTTCTAGCCAAGTATCAAAGCACACTACTATGCCAGATGAGATGACACTGAGTTAGTGCCTAATTGAAATCCAACCCCTACTAAATTTTCCCACTTCGGTCTTTGCTATGGATATGTGCGTCACTAAGCGCAGAACACAGCGGTCGCAAGTCTCACTACAAATTGCTCAGAATTGGCTAGTACATGCACTGCAGAAAGTACAGCCACCAGCAGATCAACCAGAAATCAAATATATAGAACGCTACTGTATGCGTAAGTAAGCTCTTTGTATTCTCCTATGGCTATTTTCTAGCCAAGTATCAAAGCACACTACTATGCCAGATGAGATGACACTGAGTTAGTGCCTAATTGAAATCCAACCCCTACTAAATTTTCCCACTTCGGTCTTTGCTATGGATATGTGCGTCACTAAGCGCAGAACACAGCGGTCGCAAGTCTCACTACAAATTGCTCAGAATTGGCTAGTACATGCACTGCAGAAAGTACAGCCACCAGCAGATCAACCAGAAATCAAATATATAGAACGCTACTGTATGCGTAAGTAAGCTCTTTGTATTCTCCTATGGCTATTTTCTAGCCAAGTATCAAAGCACACTACTATGCCAGATGAGATGACACTGAGTTAGTGCCTAATTGAAATCCAACCCCTACTAAATTTTCCCACTTCGGTCTTTGCTATGGATATGTGCGTCACTAAGCGCAGAACACAGCGGTCGCAAGTCTCACTACAAATTGCTCAGAATTGGCTAGTACATGCACTGCAGAAAGTACAGCCACCAGCAGATCAACCAGAAATCAAATATATAGAACGCTACTGTATGCGTAAGTAAGCTCTTTGTATTCTCCTATGGCTATTTTCTAGCCAAGTATCAAAGCACACTACTATGCCAGATGAGATGACACTGAGTTAGTGCCTAATTGAAATCCAACCCCTACTAAATTTTCCCACTTCGGTCTTTGCTATGGATATGTGTGCCACTAAGAGCTAAACACAACGGTAGCAAGTCCCCCTGCTAATTCCTCACAAAATGGTACTAGATGCAAATTAAAATAAAAAAAGTAGAATGTTATTGTAGCCCTAAGAAGGGCTGTTGGGTTCTTTGAGAATCACTCCTGCCTAACAGTAAGCTAATAGAACACCCTAACGCTTTCCCTGACCAGCAGCAGCTCTCTCCCTAGCGGCATCCAGACACAGAATGATCCGAGCAGCGCGGGCAGCGGCTAGTCTATCCCAGGGTCACCTGATCTGGCCAGCCAACCACTGCTATCGACGTGTAAGGGTACCACGTCATGCTGGGTGGAGTGCAGAGTCTCCTGGCTTGTGATTGGCTCTGTTTCTGGCCGCCAAAAAGCAAAACGGCGGGAGCTGCCATTTTCTCGAGCGGGCGAAGTATTCGTCCGAGCAACGAGCAGTTTCGAGTACCCTAATGCTCGACCGAGCATCAAGCTCGGACGAGCATGTTCGCTCATCTCTAGTAAAATCCCCATATACTGACATACTGTAGTATGACAGTATATGGTAGGTTCAATCAGACATCCTAGGGTTAAAGTAAAAATAGTAAAAAAATAAATGATTAAAAGTTTAAAAAAGTTTAAAAACCTAAAAATTCAAATCATTCCCTTCCCTAGAAATGATATAAATATAAATACACAGTAAAAATCATAAATATGTTAGTATCACCCAATGTCCCAAAATGTCATATCTATCTAAATATAATAAAGATTTTCTCCGGTGTTAACACTGTAACGGAAAATAGCGCCCAAAGTCAAAAATGGCACTTTTTTAAAAAAATCAATGAAAAGTGATAAATAGGCTGTACAGTCCTTTGGTAGCATTGAAAACGTCATCAAAAGTCGGAAAAAATGACAACACCGCTCCATACACCGATGTATGAGAAAGTTATAAGCCCCAAAAAATGGCAAAATGAAGAATTTATTTTTTTGTAGGAGGGATTTAATTTTTGTAAATGTATGAAAGCATTATAAAACCTATATAAATTTGGTATTCCCGTGATCATACTGACCCAATGAAAGAGACATGGAAAGAAAAGGGGAGACGGGCGCGCCTATCATGTATTTCCGTACAGAAGTAAAATAAAATCAGTTGTAGGGCACAACTCCTAGTAAAGGAAGCTCTTCATCTGGTCCAAAAGCGAAACGTGTGGTGCCTTTATTGTTCTAATGGATATTTTACTTTATTATAATAACAATAAATTATTTTATAAAACTATCAGCGCCATATTAGCGTTCCCAGAACACAATAACCCTATATGGGACATCAATGAAGGAGACATGTCATTTGGGGCGCACAGTGAAAGCCGTAAAATCCAAAATCCAAATGCATTTTTCACCAATTTCACTGCATTTGGATTTTTTTTTCCGGATTCCCAGTACATGAGATATGATATTAAATATTGTCACTATGAAGTGCCATTTGTTATGCAGAAAACAAGTCATCACACATATCTTCACATGGAATAATTAAAAAGTTATAGATTTTTGAAGGTGGAGAGTAAAAAATGGAAATGCAAAAACAAAATAGGACCTGGTCGTTAAGGGATTAACCCCTTAATGACCTGGCTTTTTTTGTTATTACATTTCCATTTTTCACTCCCCAACTTCAAACATCTATAGCTTTTTTACTTTTACACGTAAAGAGCTCTGTGATGGCTTGTTTTCTGCATAACAAATTACAGTTCATAGTGATTGTATTGAATATTCCGTGCTGGAAAGCGGGAAAAAAATTCCAAATGCAGTGAAAATAGTAAAAAAGAACGCATTTGAGCCTTTTTCTTGTGGGCTTGGATTTTACGGCTTTCACTGCGCACCTCAAATTAAATCTCTACTTTATTCTTTGAGTCGGTACGAAACAAATTTGTATAGGTTTTATAATGTTTTTATACATTTACAAAAATTAAAACCTTCTGTACAAATTTTGATAGATATCCTTTAACATGCAAAGTCTGACAGAAATGTTTTGCACTGCCCATGTTAAAGGTGCACTAAAAAAGTGGTGCACTTTATCAGAGAAGTCTAGAGGGTGCCAGATTCATTAAGAATGGGTGCCAGAAATCCTGAATCTAACGCCCTCTGCACACTACACAGGCAAATTGCACATAGTGCTGTTTGCACTGTTTTTAGTAAATGTGGGCCAAATTACTATTACTAGTTAAATGTAGTCAGTCCTTTTCTGTCTTGCACAAGTTTACCTTCAGACTTGCCTTGAATTTGGCACCATTAACTTTTACTAACATCCCAGTCCCAGCAGAGGCCAAAAATTCCCCACAATATATTGCTGCCTACACATGCTTCATGATGGAATGGAGTTTTCAGGGTTAGGTGCTTGAGTAGCTTCTTTCATAGACTGAGTTCTGCAAAAAGGACTTCTCTTGGCTTGCTTTAAAAAATGACTCTCTTCCTGTTGCTCTTCCATTAAGGCCATTTTTGTGAGGTAGGTCATGACTTATAGATGCCTATTGACTGATTCTCCCACCTTAGCATTGAATAACTGTAGCTCCTCACAAGTTATACAGGGCCCCTTGGATGCTTCACTAATGAGTTGTTTCCTTGTCTGGGTTGTCAGTTTTGGTGTACAGGCATGACACATGGTAGGTTAACATTTGTTCCATACTATTTCCAGATATGGATGATGGATTGAGCAATATATCCTTATGATATTGAGAGCTCTGTGCTGTGTATGTATGTTTGTATGACTATATGTTTGTTTAGTTTGCCCCCCTTTTCCCTCTTTCCTTCTTGAACCTGTACTTAAAGAGAACCAGCCAGGCAAATTAACACCCAAAACTAAATATATTTTCATAAACTGCCATTAGAAAGCATTTCCCCCATCCATTCATTGTCCCTCTACTTGCCTGTAAACATAAGCTGTATACATATGACCCAATGAATCATTATCATATTCAGCTGCCCAGCTTATTCATGAGGCACAGCCACACCCCCGTTGTTTGACTGACAGCCTGTATAATGATGTGATACTCCTGATGCTGGCTCCTCTGTGTGCTTCCTGGTTATGGCTGCCACAGCCCCTGCAGCCTGTGTGTGTATGAGATACTCTTATACACATGACTGACAGCTTGTATAATGATGTGACACTCCTGCTGCTGGCTCCTCTATGTACTTCCTGGTGCTGGTGGACATGACCCCTGAAGCCTGTGTGTGTATTCAACTGTTTCCGGATGCAGCCATATAATAGAACAGCATGTCAGGTACTTGTGTAGCTGTTGTCTGAGTCACTCACATGGGTATGGGAGGACAACATGTCAGCAGATAAAGCACAGGCACTAGCAATGCTTTACTATACAATACACACACAGATGAGCAGGGGGAGGAGAGGGGAGGGGTAACAGGGGTGACATCACTTTCTCTCACCATGTGCCCAGAATCATTTACATAATAAAGAAAAAATTATTTTAGAAATATGAATGTATGAATTGCCATCAGGTTAACAAATGGTCATACAGTCCTGACTATGTTTTGGGGGAGCAAGTTTTGTTTTACACCAGGAACCTGCAGCACAATTGTCAGCACCTGTCCAGCAAACCGCGCAACCACAACCAGACTTGGCGCTAGCTGTCAGAATATGTAAGTGGTGGCAAACTCATCCTGCGATGTCCTTGCAGGCTAAGGCCCTGCTTAAAGCAAATAAACCGCCCTGATAAGGGCAAACCCACTATCATGAACCTAACTGACGGTCCCTAGCGATCCTAGAAGATGACAGGGAAGGCTACTTCATCTGGCAGCTGCTGGATGGTGGAGCGGACAGGTAACCGGAATACAGGAATAGACCAGTATTCACACTGGCGCACAGTATACTAACACAGGTCTGAGACAGGGAAAGCGGAATAACACTCGGAGGTAAACGATACTGAGGGACAAACAACATTATATACAGGTCTTCAGATGGGATATACACAGGTCAGGTCAAGATCAAGCGGGTATATACAGGTCAGGTACAGATACAGGCATACAAGCGGAAACAAACAAACCAGGTCAAAGCCAAGATGGCTGCAAAGGTACAGAATCGGATACAAAACACAGAATACCAAACAAAATAGCAAGAGCACTAGATACACAGGTAAGACTTGAAATAACCAGCAAGGTATGATGGGAATAGGCCGGTATATAAGGCCGTTCCCAGATACGCCTCCAGCAGCACACTGGGGAAACTGTCCATCAGGCTAGTACCCCTTGCTGGGCAGGGCGGAAATAAAAGGAGCAGGGTGTGGCTCAGTTAATCCAAACACAAACACTAAGCCACAGTTCACACACAAATTAACGCCATCTATTCTGCCAATTGCAGATATAGTGACGTTCAGGCACAGACTTTACATCAAGGGTCCATTTGGGAAATTTGCTCCACAATATGATATTTTGGTCTGTATTTGATTAAGGAAATTATAAATCCAGTCTCTTGCGGGTTACAAAACACTCCCACATCCACAATGTGTTCCAAAAAACACTGTTAAAGAAATATGTTCCTTTAGTCTTGGCCAAATCAAATTTTCCAGCTACAGTGGTATTTCAGGGGGAACTAGGATTTGCGGTGTAATAAATAATTCTAGTCATCCACCCACCACCTGGGGTGGGCTGGGCAATAGAATAAAACAGCTGAGAAGTGGGTTCAGCATTAGGGCCCTCTGTCTGTGTCACCTGTTGGTCCCCAGATAATCTGTTAAAAGATATCTTTTTTTTCCATAACGCAGCTTGCTTTCTGGATAGGTAAATTGAGTTTGGGCATAAACATAATAAACAAACCTTGGTGGCCTTGTCTCTTATCGCCCCTCCCATGCTGCAATAAAAAAGTTTGCAGCAAAAACATTAATTAAATTTAATTAGGAAATTGTATTTAACCTTAACCCTACAATACACTTTACTCAAACTTTATTCTTGAGCTGTCCTGCATCATTCAACAATATATTACAGGCACAAAATGAGTATAGTTTGCCATTGCAATAAAATCTGAAAGTTGATGCATTATAGTTTGTAAATCATCCAGCAATATTTTTAAGGCACAATGGGGGTCATTCACCAACGTGTTACCCAAATATTTCCGATTTGCGCCGATTTTCCCTGAATTGCCCCGGGATTTTGGCGCACGCGATCGGTTTGTGGCACATCGGCGCTGGCATACACGCGACGGAAATCGGGGGGCGTGGCCGAACGGTAACCCGACGGATTCGGAAAAACCGCCGCATTTAAAAAAAAAAATTGGTCGCACGGGCCATATTCACATGCATCACGATGAAGACGATGAACTCCGGGGCACGCCGGCGGACTTCGGCGCAGCAGCTCCACCTGGTGGACATCGGGTGCAGGACCTTCATGAATCGCCGGAAGACCCGAACGCTCGTCAGAGAAGCCACCGCTGGAACGCGAATGGACCCGGGTAAGTAAATGTGCCCCAATATCTGCACCTTTTAGATTTTGTTGGAATGGCAAACTTTACTTTGCATCAAAATCTCAGAGGGAACTTGTTACTAAATTCACTAATAAGCCTAATAACATGTTCCCAAAGCACTAACTTGTGCCCACATTGTTATTACCTAAAAAATGCATAGTTCCTTTGCCCAGAAAATGACGTTTGTAAGCCTACCTGGCACACTGCCTGAAGAAGCAGGGTGTCCAAAGGGCGTATGCCACTCATGCAAGGCAGTTTTTGTCTCAACTCATGTCTTCTGGCAAGACCCTTCTCCCCAGTGTTAATGTATATATTAACTTTGCGTTAATTCATGTGTTTTGTTGACACCATGTTGAAGTCATGTAATTATGCAAATCTGTTCTTCTTAACTTAGAAAAAAGGCATGTGTTGTAGTGGCAGGTTTCCGATGGAAATACCGGGTACCAGCTCAGGGTGAGCTGGTGCCGGAGCTTATTTTAGTTAGTGTTTTAAACCGCGGTATCGCGGTTTAAAACACTTTTTAAACGTTATAGCCGGCGCAGGCAGGTACGCGCTCGGCGCTTACCGTGCACGCGGCTCTCATTCACTTCCTATGTAGCCGCGCGCATGGTAAGCGCAGAGCGCGTACCTGACTGCGCCTGCAATAAAGTTTAAAAAGTGTTTAAAACCACGATACCGCGGTTTAAAACACTAACTAAAATAAGCTCCGGCACCAGCTCACCCTGGGCTGGTGCTCGGTATTGCCATCGGAAACCTGCCACTACAAGTGGTAGGTTTCCTTTAAAGCCACATGTGACCTCACCCTAAGAAGTAACCAGAATCACCTGGATCAGGTGCAGATTTGAGACTAAAAAGTCGCAAAAAATAAGCCAAAAAAAAATACATAAGCGAAAAGTCGCAAGGAGTATCTGAAAAGTAAAGTTAGATATGGAACACTGCAGAAGGTGCAGACAAAGGCTTTCTTGAAAAACGACAGCAAATTTTGCAGTGAAAAGTCACAAAATGACAAAATCAAAACAAATAAACTAGAAGAAATACCGTATATACTCGAGTATAAGCCGACCCGAGTATAAGCCGAGGCCCCTAATTTTACCACAAAATACTGGGAAAACCTATTGACTCGAGTATAAGCCGAGGGTGGGAAATGCATTGGTCACACTCTCCCCAGTATATAGCCAGCCAGACCCTGCCCCAGTGTATATAGCCTGCCATCTCCTGCCCCAGTGTATATAGCCTGCCAGACCCTGCCCCAGTGTATATAGCCTGCCAGACCCTGCCCCAGTGTATATAGCCTGCCAGACCCTGCCCCAGTGTATATAGCCTGCCAGACCCTGCCCCAGTGTATATAGCCTGCCGCCGCTGCCAGACAGATCGCTCAGAAGATATACAGGGGTCACCGGAAAGGTGAGTTTAGATATATTTATTTTTTTGACTCGAGTATAAGCCGAGTTTGGGTTTTTCAGCACATTTTTTGTGCTGAAAAACTAGGCTTATACTTGAGTATATAAGGTAAATATACATGTCCCCCATTGACTTCAATGGGGTTCATGTTCCGGGCAAGTCCAAGTCCCAAACCAAAAGGTTCCCGGTATTCAGACAAACTTGTTGAACATGAATTTGCCAAACCGGCTCATCACTAAAAATGAGCAAAAGATTCAATGGGTATGAAACCCACGGTGCCTGCCATTCTAATAAATATGAATCAACTGTATTTTGTAAGAGTCATAATGAATTTTACACAAATTGCTGTATGCGTTCATAAAGATGTGATGGTTTTAAATTATTCTCAGATACCAATTATCTCACATAATTAGTTTAGTAGTTCGTTGAAATTTCAAACTTCTTAGGTTACTGCAATTTATAACACAGTTGGGTAAAAAAGCAGATATCTCTTTCTTCAAAATAAAAAGCCTCCTCATATTATTTCACAGTGTTCCCAATAACAGCGCCTAACTATATTCATTTCAGTTTTTTGGGGAATTTTATAAAGCCAAAAATGCATGAAAAACTGATAAGACACTATGAAAAGGAGTTTGAGTTCTTTTGCATAACACAGCCTGTGGTTAATTATCTTATGGCAAATAAAACACATCATTCTGCCAACTGTAACATTTCAGTTGCAGCTGTCTCCAACATTGAAACTATGATGCACCTGCAGACGATTTATTGCATATCGATAAACCAAAAAAGATTTGTTGCTTTTGCACCAAATCCACAACACCACTTTGTAGATTTGTAGTAAAATAAATGACATGTTTTACATGTCTGTAACTATCAGTAGGTAACACCTTGAACTACAGGGATAACTTTTGGAAATTGCAACACACATCCATAATTCAAATCATGACGTCTGTGATCTGGCTTCTCCCTATGCCAGCAAACAGCTGTTTTCCCTGTGTACATTATGTTGCCGTCAATAATAGCTTGTTGCTCGCCAGGAAATTTCTGATTATGTACTGGGAGAGGATGTCTTTCCAGGACTGCTACATACTGGTCCACAGCCTGCTCACCGACAATCCCATTAAGGACAGTCCAGAAATCAATAAAGAAGAGAATGAATACCCTCATCACCGTGAATGTCTTCCTTTCAATACATCTTCATTCCTGGGTTATTCCCTCTGCTTCCCTTTTCCCACCCCTAATGTTAGTTGCCTTTTGAAATTGCGTTCCAGTCTGCATCACACAATAGGTATGTTTATATGACAGCAGATTACAAAAACCTTTATTTAAATTAAAATAAATAAAAACTAATTATCTCCAAAGGTATAAGCAGCCTTGAAAAGAAGTCAACATCAATTAATAATAAGTATAATTTTTGAAAATGCATCTTACCTTCATTCCAGGGATACCAGGAAATCCAGGTGCACCACTTAAGCCAATTGGACCCTATTGAAAAAAGAGCAATTGTTTATCATAAAACCACAAAAGTACCCATTTTATTAAGGTTGAGCAGATCCGAACCACAATTGTATCACCTGTGGTCAGTCCTGGCAGTTTTTAAATAACTGTACGCCACATAGAGCAACAATCCCAGGGCAAATGGAGGCAAATTTGCAGACGGAATTTAAAGGGTCAATACCCGCGTTAAGGGGGCCAGACTCGAAGGTGGGTGTTCACATTTGGGTCCAGATACCCAAACTGAACTTCGCCGAGTGAACTCATCACTACCTTTCATTAGCTAAACAGAGAAAACTGATTTTTTTTTTCATTTCTGATCTCATTCTTTTTAACCAACATATGCATGTATTGCTTATCCTCATACTTTTACTTGATCCGGATTATCATTTACATAGCATAGTTTGTAGTAAGATTTATGGAAAAAAAAAGATTATATCCAGAAACAAAGGACAAATATGTGGTAAACTGAGTGGTCCTCAGTTCTAAGGTTCGGTTTTAGGTCTGTAGTTATTTAACTTAATGAGGCACAGATTTGGAGAAATAACTGAAGAATCCTCACAGATTATACACCAAATTGCTGTCTTAGAATCGTGGCTTAGTCACAATTTCTTGTGCAGTTTAGGTAAATGTGGCCATTTCCCCTTGTTGCCACATGGGCGGGGAGGGAAAGATGCTGGGCTGGGCAAACTAACTATAGCCTGCGTATGGTCTATTCTCAGGCTTCAGTGAAATTCTACACCAGCCAGGACATGACGTAGAACTGTGCCAGAACATGAACCGGTATGCTAGTAATAGCTCAGTGGAGTGGAGAAAAGAACTTGCATCAAGAGTTCCTGTTTCCCCACTAAGCTTTGCAGCAGCTTAGGTGTATGAGGTTCATATATATTGAGGTTTTCCAATAGCAGAGTTATGTATAAAAATGTTTTGTAGCAAATGAGCTGTGCATTATGAGGTTTTGCCGCAATTGAAGTGTCCAATATGATGTTCTGCAGCAAAGGAGGTATGTTTTATAATAAGCTGCAACAAGCTGAGATATATTTTATGATGTTCTGCAGCAGCTGTGAGGTGTTATTATGAGGTTCTGCAGTAGCTGAGGTGTATTTATAATGTTGTGCTGCAGCTGTGGTGTGTATAATGATGTTCTCAAGTATTCAAAATGTTTATTGCGAAGTTCTTCAGAAGCTGAGGTGTGTACAGGGGCATAACTACCATGAGGCGAGTTGAAAAACTCGACTCAGGTGGCTGTGCCTCCTAGTGGACGATGGAGGCGGGATCATGCAGGTCACTCACTGCAGCACAGCTGTGACCGCCCCAACGACTTCATCCCTGGCCGCCCCTCCTGTCTGGGACTGCCTCTCGACCTGACTCACCCGTCCCCCCGGAAAATGCAGCGGCACTGTATCAGCAAGAGCAGTGGGGTATGATAATAGTGGCACTTGTGTATGATAATAGTGGCACATTTTTCATATACTGGCGCATAAATCACAGCTTGTACGGGTCAATAATAAATAATGATAAATGTGCCCCATACTGCGTAAACAAACATATAGCATATAGACATCATACTCTGCTCTGGCCCACTCCCTGGCCCACTCTGGCCTACAGTGTGTCAAAATGTAATATAAAAAATACACAACTTGCTGCCATATAGTATATAATACATACAGCATACCGCCATATAGTACATAATATATAAACCGTTCCGCCATATAGTATATAATATATAAAGCTTGCCCCCATAAAGTATATAATATAATAAGCATGGCGCCATATTTTACATGGTGGCACACTAAATGTATCTTATATTGCATGGTAGTATGCTGTATGTACTATATACTATATGGCGGTATGCTATATGTATTATATGGTATATGGTGGCACGCTGTATATATTAAGGTGTTTGGCGCGCGTTGTATGTATTATATGGCGGCACGCTGTATATATTATATGGTATATGGTGGCACGCTGTATATATTATATGGTATATGATGGCACGCTGTATATATTATATGGTATATGGTGGCTCGCTGTATGTATTTTTTGGTATGAGGTGGAACGCTGGATCTATTATATATTACATGGAGGACGCCGGATGTATTTTATAGTATATGGTGGCATGCTGTATTAATTTTATATTATATGGCGGATTGTTGTATGTAGTTAGTTCTTTGTGGTAACTCACTTTGTTTATTACATAGTACATACCTCCCAACTTTCCCTGATTTGGCATGACAGTACCGTTTTTTGGGCTCTGTCCCGCTGTCACGGGCAGCCAGGAGAATGTCCTGGGTTCCCCCCTCTCCCCCGGTTTGTTCTGCCACTCCATGTCCCTTACATTAGAGCTGCAGAGCAGCAGAGGCATAGGGACCAGGAGGAGGCAGGATCATCCCCTGCTGCCTCCTCAAATTATGTCTGAACAAGTCATGTGAGGAGATAGCTCTGTCCCTCGGCTGGTCCTGCCCCCTTTGTGAGTCAGTCGGAGGCTCAGAACCTGGGAGAAGAGTAACTGACTGTGGGGAAACGACAGGAGGTAAGAAAGAGGTTTTTTTTTGTTTACAGGGGGGCACAGGAATAGGAGGAGAAAAGAGGACAGGGTGGTGCTGGAGGACAGAAGGAGGCTGGAGGACAGGAGGAGGCTGGAGGAGGACATAAGGAGGTGGCTGGAGGATAGGAAGTGGAGGCTAGAAGAGAACAGAAGGAAGCTGGAGGACAGGGAGAGGCTGGAGGAAGACAGAAAGAGACTGGAGGACAGAAGGCTGCTGTTGGAGGACAGGAGGAGGCTGGAAGACAGAAGGCTGCTGGAGGAGGACAGAAGGCTGCTGGAGGAGGACAGGAGGAAGCTGGGGGACAGGAGGAGGCTGCGGGACAGGAGGAGACTGGAGGACAGGAGGAGACTGGAGGACAGGAAGAGGATAGAGGACAGGAGGAGGAGGCTGGAGGACAGGAGGCTGTTGGAGGAGGACAGAAGGAGGGTTGATGACAGGAACAGCAGCTGGAGGACAGGAGGAGGAAGCTGGGGTACAGGAGGAGGCCAGAGGACAGAAAGGGGCCGGATGACAGAAAGGGGCCGGATGACAGAAAGAGGCCGAAGGAGGACACAAGGAGACTGGAGTACAGGAAGAGGATAGAGGACAGGAGGAGGAGGCTCTAGGATAGGAGTAGGATAGATGACAGAAGGAGGCTGGAGGACAGAAAGCAACTAGAAGACAGGAGGAGGAAGCTGTAGGAGGACAGGAGGAGGCTGGGGCACAGGAGGATGCTGGAGGACAAGAGTAGGGTAGAAGACAGGAGGATGCTGGAGGACAGGAGGCTACAAGAGGAAGCTGGAGGACAGGTGCTACAGGCAGAGGAGGCTGAAGGACAGGAGGACAGGTAGCAGCCACAGGACAGGAAGAGGCCAGAGGAGGACAGGAAGAGGCCGGAGGAGGACAGGAAGAGGCCGGAGGAGGACAGGAAGAGACCAGAGGAGGACAGGCAGAGGCCGGAGGAGGACAGGCAGAGGCCGGAGGAGGAAAGGAAGAGGATAGAGGACAGGAAGAGGAGGAGGCTCTAGGAAAGGAGTAGGATAGATGACAGAAGGAGGCTGGAGGACAGGAAGCAGCTAGAAGACAGGAGGAGGAAGCTGTAGGAGGACAGGAGGAGGCTGGGGCACAGGAGGAGGCTGGAGGACAGGAGTAGGATAGAGGATAGGAGGATGCTGGAGGACAAGTGTCCCCTTTTTAAAGTACTTTTTGGCTGTGCACCCAGACTAGGCCCCTACTTTCTACAGACCCCATAGCTGATGGCAGGAAGCAAGGTGGAACATGCCACAGAGTTGAGCCAGGCCTTGGAAAAGGTCCGCAAAAGTGTTTCTGATTCCTTTTTTTCAGGTCCAGACAGAGACCTCAGGATGCATAACCTGAAGCCTGGAGACTACGTGGTGGTAAAGAGATACCAGAGAGAGAGAGTCTGGAGCCTCGCTATGACAGTCCTTTCCAAGTCCTGCTGACCAGTGCCACGTCTGTGAAGTTAGAGGGAAGCCAGCATGCTTCCACACTTTCTATTGCAAACTTACTTATTCTTCTTGCTAGCTGGCCTCTTCTGACTGACTGTATGCTTAAGGATACCCCAACCATGACTATCACTGTATATATATAGGGCTGACCAGGATGTCCCCAGGGTAGGAAACTTTACCTATGGTTGTTGCAGACAATGACCTTCTTTAACATTGACAGCACAGGTAACCCTGTATTAGCAGTGTCTGATGTGTTTTGGATTTGTGGGGATAGGAGAGTCAGGTCAAGCCTGCCTAGAGGCTGGGAAGGCGAATGTACTGTGATAAAACTTGTGCAATCCTCCCTCGTAATCCCCAAGAATAAGTTCACTTTGCGGATGGGGGATTGGAAGGGTTTACTTTAAGTGCGGATGATATTGGGGATTGTGATTTTGCTCTTGTCACTTATTGCGTTTTATGTGGTCCCCCTCATTAAGTCCATCAAGTATCATAGGTATCAGGAGTTAGACAAGCCAAAAACCCCTTACTCAAGTTACCTAAAATTGCATAATGAAGACATCCCTCTAAGACCCTTTGCACAGTTAAAAATGTGCATATCAAAATCAATAGCTGGACGCCAGCTTTCGTGATGCATTTTTAACTTTGACTCTTGATGATGAATTTATATAAATTTTAACTTGTTGAAACGTGCCACACCTGCATATTTCTTCCAGCGACAGCGCTTTACAAATACAATTAAAGGAGGATAAGGAAAGAGCGGCCGTGCTAGTCTGAATGGTGACATGCTTTCAGAAGGAGGAATTGTGGATGGGTGCTGTTCATCGGTGGGTAAAGATTGAATAACGTGGGAGAGAAAATTATTGGGAGCTCCGGTTATAGTGAAAATTCTTTTTCTCTATTTTCTTTGTATAGTATGATGTTCTATATAATGTATAATGTTCTTCAGCAAGCTGAGGTAGGTTTTATGAAGTTCTACAGTAGCTGATATGTGTATTATGGTGTTTTACAGGGGCAAGTGTGGTTCTGCTGCAGCTGTAGTTGGTATTATGAGGTTCTGCTACAGCTGTGCCAAGTATAATAATGTTATACATCAGTCAAAATGTTTTTGTGAGGTTCAGCAGCAGCTGAAGTGTGTATATTGATCTGGAGCAGATGAGGTGTGCATAATGAGGTTCTGCACCAGCGGAGATGGGTTTTAGGAAGTTCCCCAGCAGCCAATTGTGTATAAGTAGTTTCTGCAGCAGCTGAGGTGTGTATTATGAGGTTCTGCCAAAATGAAGTGCGCTTTATGATGTTCTTCAACATTGGCTTTGTGTATTATAATATTATAAAGTGTGTATTAGGAGGTCATGCTGCAGTTATGGTGTGTATTATGATTAGAGATGAGCGAGCACTAAAATGCTCGGGTACTCGTTATTCGAGACAAACTTTTCCCGATGCTCGAGTGCTCGTCTCGAATAACGAGCCCCGTTGAAGTCAATGGGAGACTCGAGCATTTTTCAAGGGGACCAAGGCTCTGCACAGGGAAGCTTGGCCAAACACCTGGGAACCTCAGAAAATGATGGAAACACCATGGAAATGGACAGGAAACAGCAGGGGCAGCATGCATGGATGCCTCTGAGGCTGCTTAATAGCATCATTATGCCAAAATTATGGGCAACAGCATGGCCATGACAGAGTGACCGAATGAGGCTAGATAGCATCTAAAACATACAATAATTGACCCTGACACTATAGGGGACGGCATGCAGCGGCAGCAGTGGCAGGCTAGAGAGTGTCATGGCAACATACCCTAAATGGACTCAGGTTTCACCAAAGGAGGTGAGCAAGAAGCGCTGAAATGATTTCCTATGTGAACAAAAGGTTGACGGTATATTTAGTCGATAACACAGCATGGTGGCAACATAGTAACCAAGTTCCATAACGTATCTGGTGAAACACCTGAAAAATGAGCCTGACACAGCTCGTTTGATAAAGGGACGACATGTGGAGGCAGCCATAGAGACGACTTCCATGATTAAAAGTGACTACTGGGGCATCAATATTGCTTCTATGATTGAAACTTCAGGTCTCCAGCATGGTGACAGATGGGCCGAGTTCCACTATATATCTGGTGAAACACCTGAAAATTCTGCCTGACACAGGTCGTTTGATAAGGGGATGATGTGCTGCATATCCTCTCATGCTCCAGCGTCTGGGGTATAGAGAGTTGAAAGTTGCGCATGGAGACATTGGTGGACGCTGTGGAGGATCGTGGAGGCAAAATGGACAGGAAACAGCAGGGGCAGCATGCATGGATGCATCTGAGGCTGCCTAATCTTGGGATGGAGCTGGCGGTCCGCTGCCAGGCGAGCTTTCGCCTGTCCAAGCCCCTGTCTCTCGGCTCCTCCCCACCCAAAATGGGCCTGGGGGCCAGAAGCGTTTACTTTGAAAAAATTATAATTTTCAAAGCAGGCCGGGTCGTTTGAATATTTCACCTAGGAATAATGGAATAGCATAGTGGTTCTATTTTTAATAGATTTTTCGGAAATGGTTCCATGATTAAGAGCGACAGTATGGGGCATCCATATTGAGCTGCTATGATTGCAACTTCAGGTCTCCAGCATGGCAGCGACAGATGGGCCGTGTCCCACTATGTATCTGGTGAAACACCCAAAAATTCTTCCTGACACAGCTCGTTTGATAAGGGGACGATGTATGGAGGCAGTGAACTAGTAGTAGATTAAAGGTGCTGCAGTTAAAACTATGTTAGTTGGATCTTGGGATGGAGCTGGCGATCCGCTGCCAGGCGAGCTTTCGCCTATCCAAGCCCCTGTCTCTCGGGTACTCCCCAAACAGCACTTCTAAGAACCTTTTGTATAAGATCAAGTGTAGTAGTGTTCTTATAAGTTTGGGTTATGGCGGGTGAGGGGAATGTAAACAGATGCGCAAGAAGCGCTGAAATAATATCGGTAAATGATAAAAGTTTGCCAGTATATTTTGTGGATTACACAGCAAGGTGGCGACAAAGTTAACAAGTTTGATGTTGAAGCCATGAAAACAACCCAAAATTCTGCCTGACACAGTTTGTTTGATAAGGGGACCATGTATGGAGGCAGCTATATGGACGACTTTTGGAGGCAGCTATGGCGATGACGTGTGGAGGTAGCAATGGAGACAACTTGTGGAGGCAGCTAAAAAGACGACGTGTGGAGGCTGCTATGGAGACAATTTAATTTGGATAGTGCCTGTATGTGGCAGTCCAAAAAAGTTTTCAAACCAGAGGAGCAGGTAGGTGGTCCTCCATAAAAATTAAATAAATTGAGTGCCTGTATGTGGCAGTCCAAAAAAGTTTTCAAACCAGAGGAGCAGGTAGGTGGTCCTCCAGAAAAATTAAATACATAGAGTACTATAGCTAGAGCCAGTTGGCCCTGGCAAAAAATAGCCAGTTTCCTCTGCTTTAGTGTACAAAGAGGAGGAGAAGGAGGACAATGAGGAGGAGGAGTGCATACATTATTCAGGTTGAGCTTTTTTCACCTGGTGGACAATGGAAATCCTGAGAAATCCAGGCTTTATTCATCTTGATAAGCGTTAGCCTGTCAGCGCTGTCAGTCGACAGGCGTGTACGCTTATCGGTGATGATGCCACCAGCTGCACTGAAAACCCGCTCGGACAACACGCTAGCGGCAGGGCAGGCAAGAACCTCCAAGGCGTACAGCGCCAGTTCATGCCACATGTCCAGCTTTGAAACCCAGTAGTTGTAGGGAGCTGTGTGATCATTTTGGACGATGGTATGGTCAGCTACGTACTCCCTCACCATATTTCTGTAAAGATCAGCCCTACTCTGCTGAGACTGGGTGACAGTGTCTTGCTGGGGTGACATAAAACTGGCAAAGGCCTTGTAAAGCGTACCCCTGCCAGTGCTGGACAAGCTGCCTGCTTACCTACTCTCCCTCGCTACTTGTCCCGCAGAAGTACGCCCTCTGCCGCTACCGCTGTCAGAAGGGAAATACTGTTTCAGCTTGTGCACCAGGGCCTACTGGTATTCATGCATTCTCACACTCCTTTCCTCTCCAGGGATGAGAGTGGAAAGATTTTGCTTGTACCGTGGGTCCAGGAGAGTGAATACCTAGTAATCGGTGCTGGAATAAATTCTTTGAACGCGAGGGTCACAGGATAGGCAGCCTAGCATGAAATCTGCCATATGCGCCAGAGTCCCAACGCGCAAGAATTCACTCATCTCACTGGCCTGACTGTCCATTTCCTCCTCCTCCAACTCCTCCAACTCCTCTTCTTCTTCCCATACACGCTGAACAGTGAAGGACTGAACAATGGTCCCCTCTTCTGTCTCGCCAACATTCTCCTCCTCTTCCTCCTCATCCTCCTCCACCTCCTCTGATATGCGCTGAGAAACAGACCTAAGGGTGCTTTGGCTATCAACAAGGGAATCTTCTTCCCCCGTCTCTTGTGACGAGTGCAAAGCTTCCGACTTCATGCTGACCAGAGAGTTTTTCAACAGGCCAAGCAGCGGGATGGTGAGGCTGATGATGGCGGCATCGCCACTGACCATCTGTGTTGACTCCTCAAAGTTACTCAGCACCTGACAGATATCAGACATCCACGTCCACTCCTCATTGTAGACTTGAGGAAGCTGACTGACCTGACTACCAGTTCTGGTGGAAATTGACATCTGGCAGTCTACAATCGCTCTGCGCTGCTGGTAAACTCTGGATAACATGGTTAATGTTGAATTCCACCTCGTGGGCATGTCGCACAACAGTCGCTGAGCGGGCAGTTGGAGGTGGCGCTGCGCTGCCCTGACAGTGGCAGCATCTGTGCTGGACTTCCTGAAATGCGCACAGATGCGGCGCACCTTCGTGAGCAAATCAGACAGATTGGGGTATGTCTTGAGGAAACGCTGAACTATGAGATTTAACACATGGGCCAAGCATGGCACATGTGTCAGTCTGCCGAGTTGCAGAGCCGCCACCAGGTTACGGCCGTTGTCACACACAACCATGCCTGGCTTCAGGTTCAGCGGTGCCAGCCACAGATCAGTCTGCGTCATGATGCCCTGTAATAGCTCTTGGGCGGTGTGCCTTTTATCGCCTAGGCTCAGCAGTTTGAGCACCGCCTGCTGTCGCTTAGCGATGGCACTGCTGCTGTGCCTAGAGCTACCGACTGATGGCGCCATGCCCATGGATGGTAATTCGGAGGAGAAGGAGGAGGAGGCATAATAGGCCTTTGAGACCTGGACCGAGGTAGGCTGAAACGCAATCCTCGGCGTCGGCAGTATATGACTAGCCCCAGGGTCAGACTCGGTCCCAGCCTCCACCAAGTTAACCCAATGTGCCGTCAGCGATATATAGTGGCCCTGCCCAGCAGCACTCGTCCACGTGTCCGTGGTCGGTGGACCTTGTCAGAAACAGCGTTGGTCAGGGCAGGGATGATGTTCTCTGACACGTGCTTGTGCAGGGCTGGGACGGCACATCGGGAAAAGTAGTGGCGGCTGGGGACTGAATACCGAGGGGCGGCTGCCGCCATGAGGTTGCGAAAGGCCTCGGTCTCTACCAGCCTATAGGGCAGCATCTCCAGGCTAAGCAGTTTGGAGATGTGGAAGTTGAGGGCCTGGGCGTGTGGGTGGGTTGCACTATACTTGCTTTTGCGCTCCAGCGTCTGGGGTATGGAGAGCTGAACGCTGGTGGATGCTGTGGAGGATCGTGGAGGCGAAGATGGGGTTTTCGCACAGGAGGTGTTTGGCAGGGGGGCTGACTAGCAGATGACAAAGGGGAAGGAGCAGTGGTGTGCCCGGCCGGAGGTGAACGGGCTTGGTGCCATTGAGTGGGGTGTTAAGCATTTATATGCCTGCGCATACTGGTGGTAGTTAAGCTAGTAGTGGTGGAACCCCTGCTGATCCTGGTTTGGCACAGGTTGCACACCACAGTCCGTCGGTCATCTGGTGTTTCTTTAAAGAACCTCCAGACTTCTGAAAATCTAGCCCTTGCCACGGGAGCTTGACTACGGGAAACATTTGGCGCTGATGCACCAGCTCTGGCCCTCCCTCTCTGTCTGGCCCCACCACTGCCTCTTCCAACCTCTTCTGCTATAGGACTCGCCTCCATCTCAGAAGCACTGTGTTCACCCGGCCTATCAACCCAGCTTGGGTCTGTCACCTCATCATCCTCCGATCCCTCAGTCTGCTCCCCCCTCGGACTTCCTGCCCTGACAACAATTTCACCACTTTCTGACAACCGTGTCTCCTCATCGTCCGACACCTCTTTACACACTTCTTCCACTACGTCAATAATGTCATCATCACCCACAGACTACGACCGGTGGAAAACCTGGGCATCGGAAAATAGCTCAGCAGCAACCGGACAAGTGGTTTGTGACTGTGGGAAGGGTCCAGAAAACAGTTCCTCAGAGTATGCCGGTTCAAATGCCAAATTTTGCTGGGAGGGGGCAGACTGGGGGGAAGGAGGCTGAGGTGGAGGAGCTGGAGGAGTGCTGATTTCGGTGACATGGGTGGACTGCGTGGAAGACTGACTGGTGGACAAATGGCTAGAAGCATTGTCCGCAATCCACGACATCACCTCTTCGCACTGTTCTGGCCTCAACAGTGCTCTACCAAGAGTCCCAGTAACTTGAGACATGATGAACCTAGGGAGTGTAGCTCTGCAGCGTTCCCCTGCTCCCTCATCAGCAGGTGGTGTCTCACCCCGCCCAGGACCACGGCCTCTGACCCCTGCAGTAGTTGGACGCCCACGTCCACGCCCTCGTCCTCTACCCCCTAACCCTCGGGTTAAACATTTTCCAAATTAAAGTGTAAACTTTAATTTATTTATTTTTTTAAATTTAAACAAAACGATGCTATCCTATTGCTATGGCTAGTTTCTAACCTACACTGACAGCACACAACTGGATTTTGTGCTGTGCCTGATGACTTTGAGTTATAAAAATAATTAAACGTAAAAAAAAATAAATCAGCAGACTCTGCCTAATTCAACTCAAATCCCTAATAAATTGTCCCACTTCGGTGTTTGAGGTGGATATGTGTGTCACTAAGAGCTAAACACATTGGTCGCAAGTCTCCCTGCAAATTACTCACAATATGGTACTAGCTGCACTATTAATGGCAGCAAGCCCAGCCAAAAGCAAACCAAAAAAAAGGAAAATATAACGCTATTGTAGGCCTATATAAGCCGTTGGGGTTCTCCTATGGCTATTTTCTAGCCTACAAGGAAAGCACACTGCTTTGCCAGATGACTTTGAGTTATAAAAAGAAATTAACGTAAAAAAAAAAAATCAGCACACTCTGCCTAATTCAAATCAAACCGCTAATAAATTGTCCCACTTCGGTGTTTAAGGTTGATATGTGTGTCACTAAGAGCTAAACACAACGGTAGCAAGTCTCCCTGCAAATTACTCACAATATGGTACTAGCTGCACTACTAATGGCAGCAATCCCAGCCACAGGCAAACCAAAAAAAAGTAAAATAAAACGTTATTTTAGCCCTAAGAAGGGCTGTTGGGTTCTTGTAGAATCACTCCTGCCTAACACTATTCTAATAGAACACCCTAACGCTTTCCCTGACCAGCAGCAGATCTCTCCCTAGCGGCATCCAGACAGAGAATGATCTGAGCAGCACGGGCAGGGGCTAGTCTATTCCAGGGTCACCTGATCAGTCCAGCCAACCACTGCTATCGACGTCATGCTGGGTGGAGTGCAGAGTCTCCTGGCTTGTGATTGGCTCTGTTTCTGGCCGCCAAAAATCACAACGGCGGGAGATGCCATTTTCTCGAGCTGGCGAAGTACTCGTCCGAGCAACGAGCAGTTTCGAGTACGCTAATGCTCGAACGAGCATCAAGCTCGGACGAGTATGTTCGCTCATCTCTAATTATGATGTTCTGCAGTGGCAAAGGTGTATAGTATGATATTCTGCAGCAGCTGAGGTGTGTATTTGGAGGTTCTGCAGCAGCTGAGGTGTGTTTTATGTTCTGCAGCAGCTGAGGTGCGTATTCTAAGGTTCCTTATCAACTAAGGTGTGTATTGTGATTTTCTTCAGCAGCTGAAGTGTGTATTCCGCAGTTGATAAGACCCTGTTAAAACCTGCATTTTGATATGCATCATCTTCCATCACTAAAATAAAAACAGATGGCTAATGGATTAAATAAAATGTTCACTTATTTTAATAGACAATCTTTGTCCCACTTCTCCTTACAAAGTCAGCACCCCCAGGGTTCACAGGCTCCGCCACACATAACCGACAATGTCGGTTTGCACCAATCTCATTACTTAAAGGAACTCTACCACATGGATGCAGTGCTTTTAAACCATAAAGCATGCTTGCATGTTGCTATGTGCTCATTGAAAAAGGATCCATTATTTTTATGCTTCTAATAGCTTAATTTTTAAGATGAGGCAGAAGCCCCCTTCTGCCTCATCTTAAAAATTAAGCTATTAGAAGCATAAAAATAATGGATCCTTTTTCCTTTGATGTACACAGGAGCCCCTGAAGCTAATTTGCATAATTTTAAAAGCTGTTTTTCTCAAAAACTAAGCTTTTAGAAGTAAAAAGAAGGCTGGATCAAAGTTCAGGAGGCCCACAGGTGTAGACTTGTGCCTAAATTTGGTACTTTTTGAAAAGTCACAATTCATGAAGCAGGAATGAACTGACACCAACTGTACATTTGGTGTAACAAGTGATAAGTGAAGTTTGCTCCAGTTATATCCAGTAACATACTGATTGTATTGAGAATGTATTAAAAGGATAATAATATAATTTCTTGAGGATAGATATTCTCTATAATCTCAGATACTTGATACATACTAACCTACTACTACTTCTGACATTAAAAGATGAATGATTCCTTAGGGGAGAGGAGCATAGCTGACAGCTTTCCCTCATATATCCCTGTGCTGAAATAAGGTTTCAAGTTGCTTAAATTATAGATGTTTAAGGAGAGAAAAGTGTTATACATGGGGCTTGTGGGCCTCCCTGGGTACTGAAAATATGTCTTATATTCTAGGTTCTTCAAAGTAGCCACCATTTGCTTTGATTACTGCTTTGCACACTCTTTGCATTCTCTTGATAAGCTTTAAGAGGTAGTCACCTGAAATGGTCTACCAGCAGTCTTGAAGGATTTCCCAGAGATGCTTATGGCCTTTTTGGCTCTTTTGCCTTCAGTCTGCAGTCCAGCTCACCCCAAACTATCTCGATTGGGTTCAGGTCTGATGACTGTAGAGGCCAGGTCATCTCGCATTGCACCCTGTCACTTTCTTGGTCACATGGCCCTTACATAACCTGGAGATGTGTTTGGGGTCATTGTCCTGTTGAAAAATAAATGATGTCCAACTAAACGCAAACTGAATGGAATAGCATGCCACTGCAAGATGCCATGGTAAACATGCTGCTTCAGTATACCTTCAATTTTGAATAAATCCCCAACAATGCCACCAGCTAAGCACCCCCACACCATCACATCTCTATGCTTCACGGTGGGAACCAGATATGTAGAGTCCATTCGTTCACCTTTCTGCTTCACACAAAGACAAGGTGGTTGGAACCAAAGATCTCGAATTTGACCTCATCAGACTAAAGCACAGATTTACACTGGTCTAGTGTCCATTCCTTATGTTCTTTAGCCCAATCAAGTCTCATATGCTTGTTTCCTGTCTATAGCAGTGGTTTCCTAGCAGCTATTTTACCATGAAGGCCTGCTGCACACAGTCTCCAACAGTTGTTGTAGAGATGTGTCTGCTACTAGAACTCTGTGTGGCCTTGTCCTGGTCTCTAATCTGAGCTGCTGTTAACTTGTGATTTCTGAGGCTGGTGACTTGGATGAACTTATCCAGCACAGCAGAGATGGCTCTTGGTCTTCCTTTCCTGGGGAGGTCCTCATGTGAGCCAGCCCAATTTATAAGGCAAGAAATCCCACTTATTAAACCTCACAGGACACACCTGTGATGTGAAAACCTTTTCTGCACCCAATTGAGATGGTTTGGGGTGAGCTGGACCGCAGGCAAAAGGGACAATAAGTGCTAAGCATCTCTGGGAAATCCTTCAAGACTGTTGGAAGACCCTTTCAGGTGACTACCTCTTAAAGCTTATCAAGAGAATGCCAAGAGGACAACAAATGGGGAAATATATTAAGACAGTCTGAACATTTCCCCCACTGGTGCACAGCATGCCAGATATACTGGCTCCGGAATTAATCAGGTCAGACCTCTTTGCAAAGATTTCAGCTACAGTCTCCACCGCTTTTCCATTGGAGACCATAGTTCATATGTCACACGGGATGGAAAACAGACCTTTAGAGGGTTTTATACATACCTTCTCCATCAGAAAAATATATTTAGAGGAAAAATTGTTTTACATAAACACTAAAGGAAACTACCATCAAAATGAAGCATGATAAACCAGGGACACTTACTCCCAGGCACCCAGGCACTGTGACAGTCGTTATATTCTCATATTTGTTATTCATGGTCCACTTCCTTCTAAAAGCAAATGTTAAAATTATGCTAATGTGCAAGTTGGACTATGAGCGTGTTACAGAAGCCTTTTCTGCTTTGAATTCACAGGCTGTAACACTGCTGCAGAACGTTTCAGTCTCAAACACCCTCCTTCTTGTAATCTTGGCAGCAGAAAGTAGGAGGGGGGATGTGCTCCTTCAGAATATAACCTGTGTAGCACAAAGTGGCCTATAGGTAAGTGTTCCTTGTTTATCATGCTTTATTTTGATGGTAGATTTCATTCTATTGGATGTTTAAAATCTACTAGGATGTATTACAAACTACTGTATATCTACTAGTTAGTGTTGAATCAGTAGAATGCTAAGATGATTCTTTGTTGACTAATTTCCATTAAGATTAGGTTATAAAGAATAACCTTATAAGACCATACTATTTGTATGATTGTTGAAACTGGATAAGTTAGAAACATTTAAATAACTTACTATTGCTCCAGCTGCTCCAGAAAGTCCATTGGCACCTCTTGCACCCTGTAAATTTAATACAAAACAATTATATTTTAGAGAATAGGGAAGACATTCATATTATTGACCAGCAAGATTTTTTAACACATTTATTTTCCATAAAAGCACAGCCAAACCCTTAAGGCTAGTAGCAAAAAAAGGATAACGTGAGTCTACATTGGACAACAACATAAGTTTGACACTGATATTTAGCTTTGTTGGATGATCTGAAAAATCACGGCATGCAGTGCCCTGAGTCAGCCATGAAATTCTCCCATTGAAATCAAAGGGTGCGTGAAACAGCGGTTGTCATCCTACATTGTTAAACTTTCTATGCATGTGTTGCTAGGAGATGCTGAAAAAAAAAAGGAGTAGCTCAGAGCTGTGAAAATCAGATTTGGTACTATGGCAAATTTTAGGGTGCAATTGGACCAAAAACACCTCAAAATCTAACCTTTTTCACTGACCAAAAAAACTGGTCTTAGATTTTTATGTTAACTGATAAACGTGGCCTGTCTTATATAGTAACTGACTAGAGAACAACTGATTGTAGCTGGATGGTGTGTGTTCTGAGCCTTAATGGAATTTTCGCTGCTATGTCACTTAAAAACTTATGTTAAATATATGTTACCTATTCAATTTGTCATTGTTGCAGGAAAAGAGGCCCTAATTTTCAGTATGGTGTCACATCAATAGAGAAGAGAAATCAAAATACCATAGACATATTGCAATAATGCAGGCAGTATGATTTTGAAAGAACGTCTTCATATCTATCCTGAGAAATGAACATTATGGGGCAGATTTATCAAGCTGTCTGAAAGTCAGAATATTCTCATTTGCCCATGGCAACCAATCACAGCTCCCCTTTAAAATATTCATGAGCACTGATAAAATGAAAGCTGAGCTGTAATTGGTTGCCATGGACAACTAGGAATATTCTGACTTTCAGACAGCTTGATAAATCTGCCCAAATGATTTTTTAGATAAATCCTATTATGCGATTATCTTAAAGGGGTTTTCCCGTGCAGAATAGGTCATCCTGTCGCGAGACGGGATTACCGACTGCCGACACTGGGCGGATTCGAGAGGGAACATCCCCCCAGGACCTGTCATGTCGGACCTGTGATGTCAATTGGAGGCTGCGGGCTAGCGGCTCCGGGGTTAAATGACATCATCCCGTCGCGAGCATGCCGGGATCGTGAGGGGACATCCCCCTCTGACGTCACAGGACCGATCTGATTGGTCCTGTGATGTCGATCACAGCGATTGGCCCGTCTGTACAGACTGGCCAATCGCAGCGATCAGTGACTGTGGAGGGCAGATCCAAGACCCTCCACGATCTCCAACGCCGCCATCCTGCATTTGGTAGTGTTGGAGAGCAGAGTGTCTTAGGATCTGTCCTGTAGAGAGTGTGCAAAAATCATTACACCCATCCTCCATCCCCTCCCGGTGTAATCCCACTTCCCTGTACTATCCCCCCCATCATCTGTATTCCCAGGGGAGGGGAGAAGGTGTGTGTGGTGGAGAAGGCGTTTAGTGGAGGAAAAGGCATTTAGTGGAGGAGAAGGCGTTTAGTGGAGGAGAAGGCATTTAGCGGAGGAGAAGGCGTTTAGCAGTGGAGAAGGCGTTTAGCGGAGAAGGCGTTTAGTGGAGGAGAAGGCGTGTGTGGTAGAGAAGGCATTTAGCGGAGGAGAAGGGGTTTAGGGGTGGAGAAGGCATTTAGTGGAGGAGAAGGCATTTAGCGGAGGAGAAGGCATTTAGCAGTGGAGAAGGCGTTTAGTGGAGAAGGCGTTTAGTGGAGGAGAAGGCATGTGTGGTAGAGAAGGCGTGTGTGGTAGAGAAGGCATTTAGCGGAGGAGAAGGGGTTTAGGGGTGGAGAAGGCATTTAGTGGTGGCAAAGGCGTTTAGTGGTGGAGAAAGTGTTTAGTGGAGGAGAAGGCGTGTGTGGTGGAGAAGGCCTTTAGTGGAGGAGAAGGCCTTTAGTGAAGGAGAAGGCGTTTGTTGGAGAAGGCATTGTGAAGAGGAGAAGGGGTTTTGTGGAGGAGAAGGTGTGTCTGGTGTGGTGGAGTAGGTGTAGTGTATGGTTGTATACTATCCCCCCCATCATGTCTCAGAAGACATACATGGATTTGGAGGTCAATAATTATATGGCCTCCAATACGGAGTCTGCTAGTGGGGACGAGTGTCCGTTTTATTTGTCTACCTCATCCTCACAAAGAGACTCTGAGGAACCCCCGAGAAGACGCTTACGTAGTAGTGCTGAAGTGCCCGCTACTTCTCCTGGAGTGCCCGGGACTTCTGACCCCACATGGGTGACCCCCAGTAACTATGACCCTCAGGTCCCTGATTTTATGACCAGTCCTGGGATATAAAAAGACACGGCAGGGCTTGGACCAGTGGACTTTTTAAAGTTTTTTCTTATTGAGTACCTAATTGGTCTGATGGTGTCCCAGACCAATCTCTACGCTGCACAATACATTGCCCAAAACCCCACTTCTTTTTATGCGCAACCCCACAGGTGGACATCTGTCAGTGCAGATTTGGGACTAGTGGAGCACAGACATACTGTACCACACCCTGATGTTCCGCATGGCAATGAATAGGATGCGCTTTGAAGTCATCCATAGGTTTCAACATTTTGCTGACAATTCTCAGTGCCCACCCAGAGATGACCCGAGTTATGATAGGTTGTATAAGGTCTGACCCATATTAGACTACCTGAGTGCCCAATTTATGGATGTGTATACTGCAAAGAGTTACATATCAGTGGACAAGTCCCTGGTACATTTCAAAGGGAGACTTCAGTTCAGCCAGTAACTGCCCGATAAGAGGGCAAGGTATGGCGTGAAAATGTATAAGCTGTGTGAGAGTGCATCAGGGTACACTTTTAGGTTCAGGGTATATGAAGGAAAGGACTCTAGGATAGTGCCCCCTGAATGCCCCCCCTTCCTGCGAATTGCTGGAAAGATAGTTTGGGATTTGGTGCACCCACTATTGGACCAGGGCTACCACCTCTACCTGGATAGTTTTTATACGAGTATTACCCTGTTTAAGTGCCTCGCTTCCAGACAAACTGCGGCATGCAGCACTGTTAGGAAAAATCAGAGAGGTCTCCCGAAGTCGCTGCTTGGGGAAAAGCTCAAAAGGCACGAGAGACGAGCACTAAGCAGCGAATCAGTATTGTGTGTTAGGTACAAGGACAAGAGGGACGTCCTTGTACTAACAACAACACATGGGTACAGCACCCCCCCTGCCCATGTATTGGGTACCAGTGCAGAAGCCCCCAAGCCAGATTGCATTTTGGATTACAATAAGTACATGGGAGGGGTGGATTTGTCGGACCAGGTGCTGCAGCCATACAATGCCATGCGGAAGTCGAGGATGTGGTACAAAAAGCTGGCCGTTCGCATCATGCAGATGGCACTGTATAATGCTTACATGCTGCATCGATGTGGCAGCAAGAAGGTAACTTTCCTGGAATTTCAAGAGGTGGTAGTCAAGAAGTTGATTTTTAGGGTCCAGGAAGGGGGGAGTAATAGTACGTCTGGAAGCGAGGCCACATCACGGATTGTACCAGGGCAGCACTTTCCAGGAGAAGTTCCCCAAACAGCCAGCAAGGGAAGGAATCAAAAAGGTGCAGGGTTTGCTCCAAAAGGGGCATAAGGAGGGAATCCATATACCAGTGTGACCCATGCCCCGACAAACCAGGGTTATATATGGAGGAGTGTTTTAGGATATATCACACGTCCCTGGATGTATAATTGTACCCTGATGCTCACAGCTCACACAGCTTATACATCATGCCGCATGTCGCACCTTCCCTGCTGAGCTCTGCCGTGTTACCAGTCTGTAGATTATTGCCGCATATGGGGGTATTGCCGTACCGGGGTGAACCCGCATCATGATCTGTGGGGTGTTTGTCTCCCGTGGCAGGAGCTGGGCACAAGACGACATAATGGATATTTTTCACTATGCTCTATCAATTATGCATCATCTTTGGGGTCCACCAGTGGGGTTAAAATATTCACTACACCCCTAGATTTATTCCCGAGGGGGGGGGGTGCAGTTTCTAAATAGGGTCAGTTTTTAGGGGTTTCTACTGTACTGGTCCCTAAGGGCATCTACAATTGTTTTATGATGACACTACCGTGTCTCCACCTTGTAGTCTATTGCCACACATGGGGTATTGCCATACCCGTAATAACCCCCAGAAAGATTTTTTGGGTGTTTATCCACAGTGGCATGAGTTGGGCTGATTTAATTTGTCACTAAAATGGCACATTTGAGAAAACAATGCAATTTTTACACTGACCCATTCCCTTTGTATTACATTTGTGCCAGCATTTCAGGGGTTAAAATGCTCATACAACCCTATATAAATTATTTGAGGTGTGCCCTTTCCAAAAATGGGATCACTACTCGGGGGTTTCTATTGCACTGTTACCTCAGGGGAACCCCAACATCAGTCTATTGAAAAGGTGCTCCAAAAGCTAGATTTTGCTTGTTCTTTCTCAGCCCTGCCCTGTCCCCGCCTGTAGACTATTGCCACACATGGGGTATTGCCGTACTTGGGCCAACCCTCAGAATGATTTTTGCGGTGTTTGTCTAAAGTGGCATGGGTTGGGCACAATATATTAGGCACTAAATTGACATTTTTGCGATAAAAACACAATGTTTACTATGCACCATTTACTTTGCATTACATTTTGGCCAGCATGTTGGGAGTTAAAATGCTCACCACAACCTCAGATAAATTCTTTGAGTTTTTGAGGTTTTGTTTTCTATTGTACTGTTACTTCAGGGGCTCTTAAATTACACTGTGGCACCACAAAACATTTGCAGCCAATAGTACGAACTCTGTTCTGGATATCGCTGTGCGACAAAGCAGCAGTTGACATCCACATGTCTGGTATTGCCGTACTCGGAAGAAGCAGGGCAATAATTTTGGGATGTATATTTACCTCAAATTTATAATGAATATGTCCATTTTAGGGCTAAATGAGAAAAATCGTAATCAAAAATTGAAATTTCAGAATTTCAAATCCCTTTTTGTTTGCTTCCGGAAAAATAATAAAAGGGTTAACAGACTTCTTAAATGCTTATTTGAATCGGTTGAGATATTTTGTTCATAAAATGTTGCTACTCGTGGGGGTATATAGTACATAAGCCTTTGTAGGGCACTTCCAAACTGAATTGATCACCAAAAATTTAGCATTTTTCAAATTTCAAGAAAATCTGAGAATTTGCTTCTAAAACCTCAAACCTTCTCACATCCCTAAAAAAAAAATGGAAACGTAAAACAAATAATGGAAATAAAAAGAAGACTAATGGCAAAAGGTTTCTACCAAAAAAAAAATTGTAGTGTGACTTTTTGTCTAAAAAGTATAACATTTGAAACTTTGAAAATTGTAATTTTTTTCAAATTTTTTCCTAAATTTGTGAATTTTTACCCCCCTAAAAAGAAACGGATCACCAAAATGATACTACTAACATAAACTACAATGTCTCACGAGAAAACAGTCTCAAAATCACAAGGATATCTTAAAGCGTTGAAATGTTATTACCACAGGAAGAGACACTGGTCAAATTTCTAAAAAAAGGACCGAGCCTTAACGCACAAACAGGCTGCATCCTTAAGGGGTTAACGGACACCTACCACAAGGATGAAAGACTGTATGCAAATGAACCTATGCTCCATTAATTACAGTCCTTCATCCTGGTGGTAGATGCCCTTCAACCATTTATACCATGTGTTGAGAAATTGCATGGATTAAATACTTTAAATATATAAACTTACCACCATGTTTGTTATAATATTGTTTTTTTTAAGGTTCCTATGTTGCTTAATAGAATGCATAAATATGAGTACTTACAGGTGTACCCTGAGGTCCAATACGTCCTCTTTCACCAGGCATTCCTCTTGGTCCCTTTAATGAAGAATAAGTGTTCTGCGTTATGTGTTTGTTCCTAATTTTTGTTTCATTTTTCAATCCAATGTACATTTTCTAATACCGTACTTTGAAACATCCATGTGTATGAAAATGGCAGCAAATGTTAAAAAAAGGCTTCATAAGCTTTTGTCTAGTGATCATTATGCAACTAAAGATAGTTGTAACACAAATGAACACGATAGTGGTGAAAGAAGGATCCTGTTAGGATGATCACAACAAAACTGTATTGTGTTGCTATTATTGAAATTACATAAAGCATGACAAATTACCTTTTACTATTGAATGGATCCACTATGTATGGACACCCAACAAAGTTCATTTGAACCTATGATATTCATGTTCTTTTTAGTAGGATTTGGTAGAAGCTGATGCTAGCAGATAGAATTTAGCCACCAAAATGTTTTACCATGGGTGCCACTCATCTGGGATGAAAAATAAATCACTGCGATAATATTGTTACATGCCCAGCTTCTGAAAAATTATCCTCATTCAAAAAGAATATTAGGCCTTGTTTTTCCTATTTCATGACCACTAAAAGAAGGTTACACTGCTACAATGTGAATGTATTGGCATTCCTTTTGACTATTACAGTATAAATGCTATAAACAAAATCAACGAATAATGATGAGAAGTAATATTACATCTGGACAGAATGTATTATAGGATCTATTGTATAAAATGAGTATGTTCTACAAGTTAGTATAATTACTCATGTTGGAACTTCTTTTATTGCCTTAAACTTACCGGTGGGCCATTTGGACCCATTGGACCTGTAGGGCCAGATTCACCCTAAAATGACACAAAAATATATTTTAGAAACTTTTTCAATTTACAATATAATGTATGTATGTAAATATGTATTAGGTTGTTGACAAGAAGTGTATTACGTTTAATTGCACTTCCTCAGAGGGTTCTGCATCAAAATCAGTTGTAAATCCATAACTTAGTCTGTTTGTAAAACCAGAAGATTTGGTCACAGATTTTGAAGTAGATTTGGTTATGGATTTAAACCTCACTCTAACCTACAATTGTATTAACTAAAAATACAAACTACATCTGCATCTCGCATTGCAACTCTTTTTTTTTTTTGGGGGGGGGGGGCATTTTGAAATGTCTACTGGGCATTTGTTTTTTGTTAGTGAGACACATTTATCTTCTATTCCAAATGTTCTAAATGTCACAAATGACATTTATCACTTAAATTGTCTAAAATTTGCGACATTTTTGGCGCAAAAAACTAAAACCATACTTAATGAAAACTTAGAAAATGGAAAGAAGTGACTTGAGACATTTGTGCAACATTTTTAAGACATTTGTAACAAATGTCTCAAAAAGAGATCTGAAAAAATACCCATTTAACACAAGGAAAAAAGTGAGATTGATAAATTACAAAAGTAGCGGACGAAAAAATGGCAAAAAGTAGCCAAAACAAACAGGGATAAGATAAATAAACCCCTATGTTTTTTTAAAAGTCTCACTATCAGCTGTCTGCTAAATCTCCCCCTTTCTTTATACAGTATAATGCTTTTGGTTATATTGTCTGCCCATTGCAGCTGAAAGGCAGTTCACTGGCAGGTTTTTTTTTTAATTTAAAAATAAAAATGTCTTTCCAAAACAAAAGAATTGCAATTATCAGTTTTGTCCACATTTCAAAATTGTATATTTTCCATGTGTCTGAAGTCTATGAAATATACATAATCTCACATATGTGTGACATATCCGTGTGAAAAATTGACCTGCACAGATTTTAGACCCCAAATGTTTTAATGCATTTTTACATTGCTGTCTAAAATGAACTTTTAAACTGAAATTATTTTCAAGGTGGTTAAGTTAGACAGGTCAGTGCTGTCTAGCATTTGTGACTTTTTAAAAAGTTCCAGTTAACGAATACATCTATCTTTAGTGAAAACAGCTGGATTTGTAAGATAAATACAACAAATCCATTGAAAAACAGTGCACCACAAGTTGTGGTGCAAATGAGGAAAAGTCGCAAAAATGTGCAACTTTTTTGTTCTAACATTTAGAAGAAAATCTTCCACAATGTCCATAATAAATACAAACTAGAGAACTATTGTTCCATATGACTGTAAAATGTATTATTTTATTTGTATATGTCCCCAATTATCTGTAAAGCGCTATGGAATATGATTGTATTATACATAAAGATTATTGTTATTATTATTAAATTCACAGTCAAAGCTCACTGTATAGAAATTGATCATTTTCATGATCTAATTTTTTCATAAATTCTCATTTTGCAAGAAAAGCCACACATTTTGCTTGGGGATTAGAATTCACAGCATGTTAATTATTATTATGGATTTGTGTGAAATTAAACCTTTGCTAAAGTGGACCTCCATCCTACACAGTGTCATTGTGAACCAAAGGCAAAAAACGCTTTCACCAAATAGTGTAAACAATCAGCTTCGGGTCTCAGGCCAAGAGCTCTAATTGATCACATATTTTTTACCTATTCCTTGCATAGCTTAGAAAATATGTAGTGGAACAAGCCCTTTAAAGTCATTGGGGCACATTTACTTACCCGTCCCATTGACGCTGCCGATCTGGAATGTCCGATGAGGATTCAGTCTGCCACGATTCTCTAAGATCATGCGTCCAATTTCCTGCATCTGTCACTTCCCCCGCTGAGGTCCGCCGGAGTTCACCATCTTCTTTCTGGTGCATGTAAGTGCTGATCTTGCGACACAATTTGCTTTTTATATTCCGCGGTTTTATAATCCGATTGCGTGAGCCAAAAACCCAGGGCATTTCAGCACAAAACAGAAAAACACCCCGAAACCTGCAGAAAATGCGGTGTTCGGACCCATAGTAAATGTGCCCCATTCTATTCTATTCTATTGACCATGTAAGAGCACGATTTGCTAAGAGTAAAAAAAAAAAAAAAACCCTAAACTATCCTTAAGCAACATTCTTGACATGAATTACAAGAAATAAAAAAAATATCAATAGCAATTGACTTGTTTGCTCCTTACCTTTGATCCAGCTGCTCCAAGTTCTCCTTTTGGGCCTTCAAGTCCTTTATGACCCTAAAAAATGAACAAAAGATGCAGAAACATTACTAAAACATTTTCTATGATCAGTTTGCTAACTTGCTGTACCATTATGATGGAGATTTTACAAAATGTTATTCATATACTTATTTCTACAGAAGCGAATCTAATTTTTATGTTTTTGCAGTGGATTTCAATAAAACATATTGCATAATTTTCATGTCAAGGAAATCTGTCTGTCCACACCACCATTTTTTCCTGTGTGACCATGGACATCACAAACCTACCGGCATTTGCCAATGACAACCTCTGTGTATGACAGTTCATCAAATCATATCTTCATTCACAATATCATGTTTTTATGTAAAAACATGACTACCATGTTGTGATCTCTTTTCCAGTAAGTGATATGCAGTGTGTCTACAGTGCATGATCATTGTGCATGAAATAATGTTTATACTTTAATGTATATGTACTTAAAGGGGTGTTTCCATTTCAGTAAATAAATGTTATTGTTTGTATAATAAAAGGTATGCACTTTTCTAATATAATTTCTGTATCAATTTTTCATGGTTTTCCAGATCTCTACTAGCTGTCAATTAATAGAAAGCTTCTACGGTATGTTTACTTCCAGTGGATAGAATCTGACCATGGTCACACAGGTGAACAGCTTGTTATATCACACAGCTCTGATTACTCTCTGTGATATAGCGAGCCATACACGTGTGTGACCATTTCTGTTCACTGGAAGTAAACATAGAAGTTTCCTATTAACCCCTTCGTGGGCCGAGCCCTCTCCATAGCCGGTAAGTCTTTGCTGCATATTGCAGCAAAGGCTTACCGGTAACACCCGCGATCGGTGCTAGCAGCATTGCCGGCGGCTTCAAAAAGATGGCGCCGCATGGGCGCCGCCATCTTGGCGCGGATCTTCGCTCCCCGATGACGTCACGGGGAGCGGTGATCCGTTGCCATGACAGCATCGGGCCTCACGAAGGCCCGAAGCTGTCTAGTTTTAACCCATTCATTACAATGTGCTATCAGCACATTGTAATGAATGAGGAGTAAAATCCCCATATACTGCCATATTGCAGTATGGCAGTATATGGTAGGATCGCTCAGACAACCTAGGGTTAAAGTACCCTAGGGAGTCTGAAAAATAGTTAAAGTAAAAGTAAAAAAAAGTTTAAAAAAAAAATTATATTAAAAAAACTTAAAAATTCAAATCACCCCCCTTTTCCTAGAACTGATATTAATATTAATAAACAGTAAAAATCATAAACACATTAGGTATCACCGCGTCCAAAAATGTCCGATCTATCAAAATATAATAACGGTTTTTCACTGCGTTTAACCCCGAAACGGAAAATAGCGTCCAAAGTCAAAAATGACATTTTTTTGCCATTTTGGAAAATATAAAAAAAATAATAAAAAGTGATCAAAAGGTAGCACTGTCCTAACAATGATAGCAATGAAAACGCCATCAAAAGTCGCAAAAAATGACACCACCCACAGCTCCGTACACCAAAGTATAAAAAAGTTATTAGCGCCAGAAGATGGCAAAATCAAAAAAAAAATTTTTGTACAGGAGGTTTTAATTTTTTTAAATGTATGAAAACATTATAAAACCTGTACAAATGTGGTATCCCTGTGATCGTAGCAACCCAAAGAATAAAGTAGACCTGTAATTTGGGGCACACAGTGAAAGCTGTAAAATCCAAGCCCACAAGAAAACGTTGCAAATGTGTTTTTTCACCATTTTCACTGCATTTGGAATTTTTTTCCCGCTTCCCAGTACGCGCCATGGAATATTAAATACCGTCACTACGAAGTGCAAGTTGTTACGCAGAAAATAAGCCATCACAGAGCTCTTTATGTGGAAAAATAAAAAAGTTATAGATTTTTGAAGGTGGGGTGTGAAAAATGGAAGTGAAAAAACTAAAAAAGGCCAAGTCGTTAAGGGGTTAAATAACAGCAATCAGAGATCAAGAAAACAGTGACGAATTGATACAGAAAGTATATTGGAAAATTTTACTTTTATCATACAAACAATAACATTTATTTGCTGCAATAAATAATAATAATAACTCATTTTAATAATGCCAAATCATTAAAAAGCTACAAAACCTAATCAGGACTTGTAGATGTGAAAATATAGATTGTTTGTTAAAATTATTAAAGGGGTTATCCGGGTTTAAAAAATTTTTTATGTCCGGGCTGGGGAGGGCTATTTAAACATAATAAACATGTACTTACCTCCTCCGGTGCTGCCGATGTCCCGCGCCGCGGCCCGTCTTCTCCGTGCGCCGGTTTCATTACACCGGCGCACAGGGAGCTTCCGGCCGGCCGGAAGCTCCCATGCGCACCATCTCCCAGCGCTTACAACGCTGAGAGATAGGGACGCATGGGAGGAGCCGTCCACATCGCGGACCGGAAGCTCCCTGTGCGTGGCTTCCGTGCCCCTGTTTGTTTACAGGGGCACGAATCGAAGTGACCGCGGCGCGGGACATCGGCGGCGCCGGAGGAGGTAAGTCCATGTTTATTATGTTTAACTAGCCCTCCCCAGCCCGGCCATAAAAAAAAATTTAAACCCGGATAACCCCTTTAATATGTACCAGCTATAAAATTGAAGAAAAATGAGATTTGTAATAACCCCTTAGCGCTCTGCGCCGTACTTTTGCGTTTAGAGCTCAGCACCGTACTCGTACAGTGCTGAGTCGATGCAGGTTCGGCTCTGCACCGGGGCTGAGCCGGCACCAGGGGTCGCGGGGTGTCAGCGCTAATCTACTCCTGACATCCCCGATTAACAACCGCGGTCGGAGTGGGCTCCGATCACGGGTGTTTAACCCATTAAATGCCGTGGTCAGTGCGACCGCGGCATTTAACTTGCCGTTTTGGGGGGTGCCGATCGTTACTATGGCAGCCCTGGGGTCCGATCATGACAGTCTATGACGTCATCTTAAAGGCACATAAAAGTCAGCCTATACAGTGTTCAAAAGTTATAACCATATAAAGTTACGCATGTCAGACTGCAAAAAATGGGGCTGAGCCTTAAGCTGTAAAATGGCTGCATCCTTAAGGGGTTAAACACCATGCTTGTAATCCAGTATTAAATGGTATATCCAGAGAATATGGAAGCAGTGTATTCACCATTGACTGATCTTCTGAACTATTTACTGCAGGGTTAAAACATATTCATCTGGGTTTAAGGGACCAGAAAACAGTACCTTTAAAGAGCTTTGCAATAAAGCTCCGACTCCATATCTAATGGTTCCCCCTCTAAAGTCAGACAGTTGTTGTCATGGTACCTGGGGCTGGATTGAAGCTGCTGTAACAAATACATCCCGATCCCCTCAGTAAGGGTAGAGTGTACATTTGCCCAATGTGACAGCTATAGTGACAGAGGGAGCTAGATGTCTTAATACACCCCCAGTTTACATGATACTATGACAATGTGCCTATCAGAGATTAAGTGATTTTAAAAAAAACCATGTAAAGAAGATTTTAAATAAAAGAGCAGCTCATAATACCTGCATTTGTGTAATATACTATCAACTTTAAGATGTCTACCGAAATACACATACCCTATGGCCTTTTAGTCCAGGCATTCCCGGAGCACCAGGGAATCCTCTGGCTCCCTAGAAATCACAATAAACAAATTGCAAACTATATGGTTAATCAAACAAACTTATTTAGCAGCAGGACTATGAAAAATAAATTCTTATTCCAGATCTACAGTTCGTGCAAAGGCTCTGGTGGTCTATATGCTTGAAAATATTTCTGTGCCCTGCATTGAACCCATTCATAGCCCCTTTCCTCTTTTCTAAGTAAAAGCTATTGCAGCTTTCACTCAGAAAGTAGGGTCTGTGCAGCAGCTCAATACAGGGATCTCACAGTACAGTAGACCCCAGCCCACCCCGCCCCCTGCCCACTTGGCTTGAGAATGGCATAGAGGGATAAAACATCATCAAATTCCCATTTGTGCAACTGGCTCACAGTGCTAATAGGACCTAAATTAAAGTCAAAGGCTAGTTAGCAGGCCCTATTAGCACTGTGAGCCAGTTGCAGAAATGGGAATTGTGACAATAAATGTACAAAGGGCTTTTAAACAAGCTATGGGTGAGCTGTTTTAGGAATTTGTGAATGGTTATCAGGAAATAACTGTCAAGGCAATTCTGTCTATAGTTACAAAGTGTAAGTGTATAGTGGATTAGAAATATACTACTAGGGCGATCGCAGGCTATATACTACAGTGGGATGGCTAGCTATACTATACAGGGGGCAGGGGCTATATACTACCGAGGGGGCGGGCTTGCTATATACTATGGGGCTGGCTGGCTATATACTACTGAGTCCTGGCAGGCTATATACCACAGGGGACTGCCAGAATTTATACTACAGGGTGCTGTCAGGATATATTCTACAGGGGGAGGGCAGGCAGGCTATACGCTGCAGGAGGCCGGCATGGTTGTGGCAAATTGGTTGTCCACTTTCAGTAAATAATTGATCTTGTTTCGAAATGAAAATCTATACAACCTTCCAATATAATTACCATATCAATTCCTTATGGTTTTCTACATCTCTGCTTGCTGTCCTACTATAAAAAGCTACTATGTTTACTGTCTGTGGATAGAAATCTGTCCATGGTCTTGTAATGGACACCCAGGTGCACAAGCCACAAGTATCACACTGCTTTGATCACTCTTTATGATACCAACAGTTTGTGCTCACTTGTGTCCATCACAAGGTCAGTGGCAGATTTCTATCAACATTGAAGTAAACATAGAAACTTTTAACAGCAAGACAGCAAGAAGAGATTTAGAAAGCCATGAGGAATTTATAGTGAAAGAATATTAGAAAATTGTAAAACTTTTCCTTACGCGAACGGAATCAATTATTTACTGAAGTCGGACAACGCCTTTAAACATAGAAACACTGCTAGTGCAAAGCCATGTAAAGCCAAATTTATTATTTTTAAAAATAATTGCAAAAAAAATTGCAAGGTCACTCCACTACCTGTGTATGTGCTGTTCTGATTATTTTACTCTTCTTGCGAATTTAGCGATTTAAAAAAAAAAAGTCCAGAAAGATTTCTTTAATGGACAATGCCACTTGAATCAATGTAAAGGGCAGCCGAGGTCAAAAGGCATACAAGGAGTATCACAAGGAGCCTGCCTAATGATAAATAACCCCTGTATTTCTATTACTTACTGCAGATCCTGGAAATCCTGTTTCACCTGTTTGTCCTGGTCTACCTGCTTCACCCTAAAATAGAAAAAAAACTAATGAAGTAATGGAAAATTACATACATATGTGACATATAAACTACTCAATTATGACAAAAATTTGGTATTGAGTATTGATTGACAATACTCAATATAAAATGCATGAGCTTTCATGTGGGAGATTTATAACAAGTATCTGAGTGCAAAACTGTTCTGGTTGCTCATGCCAAATCAATCAGAGCTCTGTTTTCATTTTAGAAACTGGTGTTGGAAAATGAAAGCTAAGCTGTATTTGTTTGCAATGAAGAGTTTTGTTCTCAGACATTTGTGATAAATTTCTCACAAATCACAATTGTGTAGCCAGTGTTAGATCACAAACATAATCTAAAGAATCTCATGGACTATAATAAAGCCCATCAGTTTTCCACCGTGAGGTACACAATTTTAATGGAAAAAGCAGTGTAGCATTCTATTAACTATATCTACAATGAAAACTTCTAAAGGAGCCCCATAGCTGTTCTGGCTATTAGTCACATGCTGTTGTAACTGAAGATACAAAATCAGTTAAAATAAATACTTTTAGTACTCTACTTTTATAATAGAATGCACAATGTCATAATTTAACAGACATACTATGATGTGTATCAGTGATTTTAGTGGCTAAGAACATGAAAGGGATTTCCACATGTTCTTTATTTATATCCACATGATATGGATGGACCCTCACCTATACTGAGAACATAGGTTGCATGTCTATGGGAGTGCTGAAAATAGCCAAGCCTACAGACTCAGCACTTCTATGCATGGGCACCAAGCTCTTTATTCGACCACAATGTGGGAAGGGGGTAAGTGGACATCCATTCTCAAAATATGCCATAAAGATATAAAATTAGAACACCCCTTTAAGCCAATATTTTACAACAATATATTGAATGATCAATGACTGTGCCTTTGAAGTAAATAAATGTTAACTTACATCCTCTCCTGGTTTTCCTGGTGGCCCTTCAGGACCCCGTGGACCAACTGAACCCTATTAGAAAAATAATAAAATTTAAATAATGGTAACATTCCCTTTACATGTGACTTTATTAGACCATTTGATATTTCAGGAAACAAGAAATGAGTCAAGGAAGTGAGCATAAGATCAGAAGTCAGAAACAAGCCGGGTGGTGCACAGAGGATTACAGATCAACATAGTCACAAAACAAGCCAAACACATGAACCTTTTGACCTTTTGCACAGCCAGCTTTGTGTGGAAGAAGCTGACAAAAATAGCTCACAGATGCTAGAAGGAGAAAAGTATTGAATTTCTTTCATAGCCAAAACTCTACAGAAAAAAAGAGAGTTGAACTATAGTTCCCACAATCAAGAAGAGAATTGGATGGGTGGAAGAATGAAGCTTGTAGAAGCTTACAGGACCTCCTGTACATGAAATCTTAGTTGAGGTGGCATAACATTTTGTTTGTTGGTAAACATAATTAATTGCTTTATCCAGGCACCTAAAATTTCAACGGACTGATTATGTTTTGGTTTCAAAATAATTACAGATACATGTATAGAATATTTTAGTGCTTACCATAGAACCTGGTTCACCTGCTTCTCCTGGAGGGCCAGGAGGTCCCATGCCACCCTATCAGGAAAAAAACGAAAAGTTCAATAGTATATTTAAAGGGATAATTTGTTCTATTCACTTAAAGTAAAAGTAGTTCAGTGATATACTTAAAGGGATTCTTTGTTCCATTCACTTAAAAACGGTAAAAGAAATACCTACAGATACTCAACTACTTTCCTCTTCATCCTGATCACAGCACTTATCTTTGTTAATACTGACACGTTGGGATCACTTTGAAAAGAGACTTATAAAAAGCAGGTGCATGGTGACGCGATATCTGTAGCACCAGGCTACTAATTATTCAAACCTTCTATCATGCGTGAATTGACACAAGAGGCGTGAGTCAGCACACTCCGGCGTTATTTTTAAGCCTCTTTTCTAGTTGACTTGGTGTGTCAAGATTAGCAATGACAAGCAACGGGATCCAAATATACCCAATATCAATAAGATAAACTTTGCGCAACATTAAATGAAACTTAATACTGAAGTTGACAATAAGGGAATCACCTTTCACTTTGGCTAATGTTGAAAAACTTTCAACACTTTATTCATAGGGGACACAAAGCTTTAGGTGGTCCTCACAGCCTAAGATGTAAATCCATCAAGAGATGAACTTAGACTATTTATACATGTATTGATATAGTTAAACATGGTGACCAGCAGGTAGTCAGAATATAAGCATAGATTCTATGCTTACTACTGACCAACACAAACAAGTGCAAACCTTTCCACTAATATCTGGACTGTAACTACTCTTCTGATCAACAAAGTTAAATTTATCATTAGATTAGATTAATCTAAAGGTTTGTTATGGAGCACCATTGTCCATACACTGAGTATCCAATTACATGTAGACTGGTCCACTTTATTAAATGTTTAAAGTAAATTTTCAGGTTGATTTTGGACACCAAACCAGCCACAGATCCCTATGGAGTGGCTGTATAGTGTCCCAAATAACCTTTTATTATTCCTATCAATAACCACATTAAGAAAACAAATATTTATACTCTCCTCTCAGAATAATAATTATTTAATCTTTAATGACTACTTACCGGGCTGCCTGGTAGACCCTGTGGACCTCTTGGTCCAACTTGTCCCTGTAAAACAATAAATAAGGCATCTTTGGAAAAATCTTCTACTGTTAAAGGGGTTGTCTGACTTTAATAAAAAGAGCTGGGCTCGGGGTGCTGTTAAAAAGCTACCGTATATTTACCTCCTCTGGCACTCACAATGTCCTGTGCCGCCGCCCCTCGTGCTGAGCGTTTGTGTGTTTACAAGTGTACAGCACTCCAACTGTGACTGTTTAGCCACCTTATATGACCACCCATTCCCTTTATCAGGTAAGCAAACAGGGATAGCGGTGTAGGACACCAGAAGCACAGAAGGAGGGAAGAACAGTTTTATTTTCTTAACAGCCCCCCCCCCCTCTCCAGTCCACCTAAAATAATTCAGAAACAAATCCATAATAGTATTTATGATAAGAGCAATGAGGCAGAGGAGATCTATTTTATGGCTTATTTTAGTTGAGATAAAGAACGGTTGCCAATCCAATCCAGAGATGACAAGTTCATTCAGGGATTTATTATTACTGACATATTTGGCAATGGAAAAATAATTTTTTTTTAAAAAAAGATTGGTTGAAATGTAGTAAGAACAATCAGTCCATACAGAGCATTTTTGTAGTTTTTCACCATGAAAAAGGAAAACTTTAAAACCCAACTACTCTGAAAGTTATTTCTTTTAAATTTGTCAAATCCAATAAGTGTTTTAATAACTTATTTAGCAAATGTTTACAGACATCAATAGCGGAATAAAATCACCAAATGCTAAAATATAATCTCCAGTATTTGGTTTCAGTATTTACCACCAAATATTTTTCTTGCCCCATCATCACTTATTGACCATTCTTGCAATAGATATTGAGAGGTTTATTAAGAACATATGAATGTATCACATTATGTATCAAACTACTTTAGAGTATGTAAGGCTAAGTTCACACTACCCTTCAATCATCCGTTCCTTATCTCCTTTTAAAAAAGAAAAGAACAGAGGTTTAACATATCAATTATAAATCCCTTTCACATCAATGTCAATTTTTGTCACCCAATACGGTCAGTAAGGCAAGCATCCATAAGCATGCTTTTTTTTTCAAGCAGAGAAGAAGTACTGCAGCCACTGTCACTTTTTCCGTCCAAAAAAACTGCATGCAACAGATATCTGCCTAAAGTAAACATAATGGATGACATAAAATTTACATTGTTAAACATCCATTCTTTAATTTTTATAGTGGAGGTAAGAAACAGAAGTTTGAACGGTAGTGTGAACTTATGCTAAGAAATACATGTCCTAATCGACTACCAAGCAGTTTCCGTTTATACGGAAAGAATAAAGCACTTTGGTATACTATTACTAAAACTATTTAAACGTTAAATCAAGTTTTAAGAATTTTATTTTCACTTCACCTTTATGAAACATAAATAATAAGTCTGCTATATCCCAGAATAATATACACTCACCGGCCACTTTATTAGGTACACCTGTCCAACTGCTCGTCAACACTTAATTTCTAATCAGCCAATCACATGGCGGCAACTCAGTGCATTTAGGCATGTAGACATGGTCAAGACAATCTCCTGCAGTTCAAACCGAGCATCAGTATGGGGAAGAAAGGTGATTTGAGTGCCTTTGAACGTGGCATGGTTGTTGGTGCCAGAAGGGCTGGTCTGAGTATTTCAGAAACTGCTGATCTACTGGGATTTTCACGCACAACCATCTCTAGGGTTTACAGAGAATGGTCCGAAAAAGAAAAAACATTCAGTGAGCGGCAGTTCTGTGGGCGGAAATGCCTTGTTAATGCCAGAGGTCAGAGAAGAATGGGCAGACTCGTTTGAGCTGATAGAAAGGCAACAGTGACTCAAATCGCCACCCGTTACAACCAAGGTAGGCAGAAGAGCATCTCTGAACGCACTGTACGTCGAACTTTGAGGCAGATGGGCTACAGTAGCAGAAGACCACACCGGGTGCCACTCCTTTCAGCTAAGAACAGGAAACTGAGGCTACAATTTGCACAAGCTCATCGAAATTGGACAGTAGAAGATTGGAAAAACGTTGCCTGGTCTGATGAGTCTCGATTTCTGATGCGACATTCGGATGGTAGGGTAAGAATTTGGCGTCAACAACATGGATCCATCCTGCCTTGTATCAACGGTTCAGGCTGGTGGTGGTGGTGTCATGGTGTGGGGAATATTTTCTTGGCACTCTTTGGGCCCCTTGGTACCAATTGAGCATCGTTGCAACGCCACAGCCTACCTGAGTAGTGTTGCTGACCATGTCAATCCCTTTATAACCATAATGTACCCAACATCTGATGGCTACTTTCAGCAGGATGATGCGCCATGTCATAAAGCTGGAATCATCTCAGACTGGTTTCTTGAACATGACAATGAGTTCACTGTACTCTAATGGCCTCCACAGTCACCAGATCTCAATCCAATAGAGCATCTTTGGGATGTGGTTGAATGGGAGATTCGCATCATGGATGTGCAGCCGACAAATCTGCGGCAACTGTGTGATGCCATCATGTCAATATAGACCAAAATCTCTGAGGAATGCTTCCAGCACCTTGTTGAATCTATGCCACAAAGAATTGAGGCAGTTCTGAAGGCAAAAGGGGGTCCAACCTGTTACTAGCATGGTGTACCTAATAAAGTGGCCGGTGAGTGTACATAAAAAATCTTGTCCCACAAAAAATAAGTTGCTTTATTGGTACAATGACCAAACAATAACATAGTAGACAATAAAATTTAGTGGCTAAAAAAAAAAATCTCCAAACAACAAAATAATCAGTGAGTAGGCCTTATTCATGTTAAAAGTTCTGTCAAGCACGCCAAAATCAGCAGGTTTGTCCAATTTTCATCTGATGAGTATGCACTTTGTCTAAAATGTATTTAATTTTATACTTATGATTAAATATGTCCTACTGTATTAGAATATTTTTTTAAAAATTGATTAAAATAAGAATATAGTGTCTTACCTGTGAACCTGGCATGAGTCCAACTTGAGATCCAAGTCCAGATTTCTCATCAAATCCACCTTGCATTTGAGAGGAAAATGGCTATGAAAGAAAATAAGCCAAAATGTTGCAGTAAACACACTCTTAAATAGAAGTCCCATGGCATGTAGTTAAACACATTCTAAATGTATAAACCACAAATGTGACACACCAGACTTGCGATGCTGAAATAGTTTATCACTGTTGTTGGCAGCATTTCATCATATGTGTGGAGTTTTGTGCACATTTTACTGTTACCCTTTTGTTTTTTAGGTTTTACAATAATTGTTTTGCTGAAGATAGTGGCATATCATTGTACAATGATATAACCTGTATTGCAATAGGATTGCATTTGAAGGGTCTTGTTACCTAATGAGCCATCTTTAGTTTTTCTCGTGCCACTTTATTTGCAGTTTTAAGACTCCTGTACATTTATTTTGTAGCCAATAACAAGAGATAAACATTGTATCAGGAGAACAGCTTCTTTTCCCTATTCTGATTAAAGGCTCTGTTATTGTACTCTGGACCAGATTATCTCTGGTATTATCTAGCAGTACCTTTTGTCTTAATACTCTGTATGTGTTCAATGATCATTCACACAGATATAAAGGTTCTAGAAAAAGTTTTATTAATAATAATAAAAATATAAATACATTGAAATTAAAGTTAGTTTCCAAAACATGTATTTATATTTACTTACATTTAAATTTTCAGTTTTTACTTACATGACTTCCAGGGAGGGAAGGGTGCCCAGGAGGGCCAGGGTCACCAGGCTGTCCTGGAATACCAGGTTCCCCATCTATTCCAGCAGGACCACGTGCACCCTTGGGAAAAATAATTAAAGGTACAGTTTTTATCTACAATTACAATTAATGATCTTCTTATACCAACCAAGAAAGAGTTAATAAAATCTCATCAATTATCATAGTATCATAGTTAATATGGTTGAAAAAAGACACGTGGCCATCAAGTTCAACCAAGGAAGGGAAGGGATTGGATAAGAAAGAGATTTAGAGGAAACAATTTTATATAACATAAACATCAATGTTATTTAGGTGTAAAAGGCATCTAGACCCTTCTTGAAGCTCTCTGCTGTCCATGCTGGGACTAGCACCTGAAGCAGGCTATTCTACTGATTTACAGTTCTCACCGTAAAAAAGCCCTGGCATCTGTGGTGATTAAACCTTGTTTTATCCAGACGGATACAGTGGCCCCTCATCTTTTGATTTGATCTGAAACAATTTACCACCATATTTTTTGTATGGACCATTCATATATTTATATAAATGAATCATGTCCCCTCATAGTCATCTCTTTTCCAGTCTAAATAAATCTAGTTGTTTTAATCTTTCCTCATAACGGAGACCCTCCATACCCCTTATAATTTTTGTGGCTCTTTGTTGAACCCACTCCAGCTCCAGGGCTTCCTTTTTATGGACTGGAGCCCAGAACTGGACAGCATATTCCAGGTGAGGCCAAACCAATGCCTTGTACAGTGATAATATTACACGACAAGATCTTGCTGGCTTTAGAGCCAGCTGATTGACACTCCATGCTGTTATTTATTTATGATCTACTAGTACGCCCAGGTCCTTCTCAACAAGGAACTCCAGATTTATTCCTCCAAGGACATGTTGCCTGTGGATTATTAGCCCCCAGGTGAATAACCTTACATTTATCCACATTAAACCTCAATTGCCAAATGGATGACCAAACATTCAGTTTGTCCAAGTCACCCTGCAGCCTATGAACATCCTCTATAGACTGTATTACACTACACAGCATGGTGTTATCTGCAAAAATAGACACAGTGTTATTAATTCCTACCTATATCATTAATAAATATACTAAATAGCAGAGGACCAAGCACAGAGCCCTGGTTCTGGTGACCATTCTGAGTAGGAATCATTGACCACAATTCTCTGGATATGATCCTTCAGCCAGTTTTCAATCCAATTGCAAATTATTCCTGCCAAACCAATAGACCTAATTTTACCCATCAGGCGTCTATGAGGGACAGTTTGAAATGCCTTTGCAAAGTCCAAGAACACAATATCCACAGCAGCTACTCCATCCAGGCATCTGCTCACCTCTTCATAGATAAGGTTAGACTGACAACTTCTATCCTTAGTAAATCCATGCTTGCTTTCACTTATTATACTATGTTATGTCACATACTCCAGTATATAGTGTTTTAATAACCCTTCCAATAGTTTCCCCACAATGGAAGTTAAGCTTACAATCCTTTGATAGCCTGGCGAAGTTCTAGAGCTTTTTTAAAATATTGGCACAACATTTGCCTTGTGCCAGTCACTTGGCACCGTACCAGACATTACGGTATTCCCAATTAGCTATTGAACCCACCCTAATGAAAATTGGATCACATCCTGGAAACAATATATGTTTCCTAAATGTCAAAGGAAAAAATAAAATAAAAATGTTATGCCTGTAAAATGTGACAATGTGAATTTAAAAAACCTGGCTTGATCCGTTAGCCCTAAAGTGGCTTGGACCTTAAAAGGTTAAGGGTGGATATCTCCGGTTCTGATAAGCATCCATACACAATCCATACATCATATTGAAGCGGAGATTATTCTGTTAAAAAATACATTAAAATTATGTTTCTATGTGCCAGGAGATATGGTTGTTTGAAGTTGGTCACTGTCAAGATGTTTATAAACATCCTTTCTGCAGACGTATATAGCCATATGGAAGTTGTGAAGGGGTTAAAAAAAGAGTTTGAAATGTAATATAATATTGCATTGTTTTATATTTGTGTTTTGTTGATTCAGTAGGACACTAAAATAGTTTTGTCACGTAAGATCACATTAAATAGTCTTTGTCCTTCCCAAGTCTCATACTTCAAAGCAGCACTGACATCCAGTGTTCATAAGAAGCAAATGCAAATGCATTTAGTCTACAATAATTGCTGAGAAGAGAATTTCCTCCAACTTATTGAAATATAAAAATCCTTCCACCATAAGTATTTAATAAACTGTCTACTTATTACGGTATACTTCTCCATGTAAACATGTAAAATTACACCTGGTCCCTACACTCATCAACTTTTTGGGGGCTCGTTTTGTATACTGGATGGAGCTACACTGGTTGGAGCACCAGTGTTTGGCGTCCAAATTGGGGACTGCAGATCAGCTCCTATTTACCTGTGGATAAATTATTAGTATGAAAAATTAAGGAGGGAGTTGCAAAGTATACATGTTACTTAATCCAGTAAAGGGATAGTGTCAAGTGTGAAACTTATGATAAACCCTATGGATAACATATGGAGATCCCAGTGGATCAGACACCTATCACCTAACCGGAAGATTGGTCTTAAAGGGCACCTACCACCAGGATAAAGGACTGTCAGCAAATGAGCCTGATGGGCTCCATAGGTGTTTAGAGGTGCCACTCTTTTTTTTGAATAACCAGAGATGGCTAAGCACTGAACTCAGCTTCCCATGTACAGTTTCACAGAGTAATATAGAGTGGAAGCTCTCCTGCTCAACCCCAGGTCCATTCAGAAACAACTCCAGTTCTCCTGATCAGTAGGGTCTTAGATTTCAGATCCAGCTAAGTTAAAATGTACAGTTTAGAAACACTTTCCATTTAGATTCATAAAATACAGAATGAGATTACCATTGTATTGTACATGTTGTTGAAAAAAGGATCAGAGAGTGAGAATTTTTTTTCTTAAAATTATATATAAACCGCTTTCTTATACAATTTCATGAGTAAAGGGTGTTAACATGCTAATTAACTATTATGTTACAATTATAAAATGTGCACTCACAGGTTTTCCCTTTGGGCCTCTGTCTCCTCTTGGTCCTTGGGAGCCTGGTGGTCCCTGCAAAAAACAGTCTGAATTTCATTTAGCCTCCTTACTGTACACATAGTATATGATAAAATATTTGAGTAAATAATCCAGTTATGACTGATTCATATTCTGATTTCTCAGTAGCCAAGAAATTGGTGGTATATAATAATGGTTCTAATGAGTCTGCCAGTTAAACTGCAGTAAAGTGTTGGCCAAGAATTTAAATTGACATGCCTGCTCACTCGCTACAGCGTGGAGACTTTCATGAGTATAACGCAGTTCTATCTTGGCCTAAAATTGTACAACAGTGCAGCCAACCCCTGCTGGATACATCAGGAGGCCGGAGCCTTCTGCTGTATATAATGGCCTACTGCCATTCATATGATAAATTTTCCCCTATATTCCTGTTTCCCTTTACCTTTCTTCATTATTTAAGCAGTTTGTGCAGAATCAGCATTCTGTTTATCCACTGATGGTCAGAGATAAAGTATATACTGGCTCAATTCTTTACAGACAGAGCCTGGATATTTTAATCACCCCAGATAGATGATTTATCCAGGGAAATATTCTCTAGCAATGGAAAGAGGTAATTATTAGCTTCCTTATCTGTCTGAAGTGGACAGACTTCAGATGGTTTAAGGAGGAAGAGGAAGAAAAAAGTAACAGAGAACCTCCTTTATTTTGTAAAGTACATTATTATGATAGTTGCTTAGGTTTTCCATTAAACCAGTCTCATCACCAAGTGGAAATGCAGTCTTATTATTACTTTCTGATCAACTTCATACACACTAATTGTTCTATAATATTTAAGCACTTACAGCAGGTCCCGGACGTCCTCTAATTCCAGATACCTAGAATGAAACAATACAAAACACATATTTTACATCCTTAAATTTACCTGATGGTAATAAATAATGTTTGTATATTTCCAACTTTCTGTTGCAGTTCCTCACGGTTCAATATATCTGCTAGCTGTTACCTTTAACAATGTAGTCATATCAATTTTTTCATGCAAATACAAGTAGAGTTCCAGATTTACCAAATCTCTTTTCCTAGCACTATTGACGTTCAGTAGGTTTTGGGAAAGGGGATTGCATGCAATGTGCACACTATAAAACTCTGAAGCCGCTCACTTTTACCCATCAAAGCAGACAATGTTAATATTTTAAATCATTTAATCCATATTGTGTTATTTTTGTGGATATGTTGTTAATTGTTTTTCCATGGAATATAGGCCATGCAATGAAAAGAGCTAGTTATTTACGGTTTATGCAATTAAGTTGATTAAACTACCTCGACCTTGGTTTATTACAAATAATTTTATGACAGATTCCACATAAAAAAAGAGTAGATTACAAAAACGTACAGCAGGCACATCACCAGGTTCTCCTTTCTGTCCCTAAAAGAAAAGAAATACCGAGTTTCAATTACCCTTCATGGAACAAGGCATACAGTATTTTTTAGAATAAGACATTAAGAACTATATTTTAATAGGGCAGACCTAAATGAATATGAGAGCAAAAGTCCTGTGCCAGTCGATCACAACCTTTTGTATGGTACATATCTGTAAACCAATACAGGAATCACCCTTTTTTACGTTTCTGTTTATTACTCCCCTAATTCCAAAAGTGATAACTTTTTAATTTTTACATTTACAAAGATGTGTGAGGGCTTATAATTGGCAGGACTTTTTAGTGGTGCCATTAAATATTCCATTCAATGTACTGGAAATCTGGAAAAAATTCCAAGTGCTGTGAAATTGATAAAAAAAAACATCTGCAGTGTATTCCTGTGGGTTCTTTTTTTACAGATTTTATTGTTTGCTCCAAATGCCACCTTCTTTTTATTTTTTGGGTTGATATGATCACAGGGATACCAAATTTATATAGGTTTTATCTTGTTTTAGTAGATTTAAAGAAATTAAAATACAGGCAGTCCCCGGGTTACGTACAAGATAGGGTCCGGAGATTTGTTCTTAAGTTGAATTTGTATGTAAGTCGAAACTGTATATTTTAGAATTGTAGATCCAGACAAAAAAAAAATTTGGCCCCAGTGACAATTGGAGTTTTAACATTTTTTGCTGTAATGGGACCAAGGATTATCAATAAAGCTTCATTACAGACACCTTACAGCTGATTAATGCAGTCTGGGACTATAGTAAAGCATTCAGATAGCTTCACCAAAGGTCAGAGGGGTCCGTCTGTAACTATGGGTTGTCTGTAAGTCGGGTGTCCTTAAGTAGGGGACCGCCTGTATGTACAAAAAAAATATGCCAATAACTTTTTCACACTTTGGTGTATAGACCTATGCAAGGTGTCATTTTTGCGGTGTTTGCTGGCATACTAACTTATACCAATTTGGGACCTATATGACTGTTTGATCATTTTGTATTCAAATATTCATGTAATGAGACATGGAAAAAAGATGGTGATTCAGAGATTTGGGCTCTATTTTCCGTTACAGTGTTCTTGGCCAGGACCAATCTTTTTTATAGTAGTTTCATAGTTTCATAGTTTCATAGTTTATACGGTTGAAAAAAGACACTTGTCCATCAAGTTCAACCAAGGAAGGGAAGGGATTGGATGAGGAAGGGATTTAGGGGAAACAATCCTATATAACATAACCATCAATGTTATTTAGGTGTAAAAAGGCATCTAGACCCTTCTTGAAGCTCTCTGCTGTCCCTGCTGTGACCAGCGCCTGAGGCAGGCTATTCCACAGATTGACAGTTCTCATAGTAAAAAAGCCCTGTCGCTTCTGGTGATTAAACCTTGTTTTCTCCAAACGGAGACAGTGCCCCCTCGTCTTTTGATTTGATCTAATCTGAAACAACTTACCACCATATTTTTTGTATGGACCATTCATATATTTAAATAAATTAATCATGTCCCCTCGTAGTCGTCTCTTTTCCAGACTAAATAAATCTAGTTGTTTTAATCTTTCCTCATAACTAAGACCCTCCATACCCCTTATCATTTTTGTGGCTCTACGTTGAACCCTCTCCAGCTCCAGGGCATCCTTTTTATGGACCGGTGCCCAGAACTGAACAGCATATTCCAGGTGTGGCCGCACCAATGCTTTGTATAGTGGTAATATTACATCCCTATCACGAGAGTCCATTCCACTTTTGATACATGACAAGATCCTACTAGCTTTAGAGGCAGCTGATTGACATTGCATGCTGTTATTCAATTTATGATCTACTAGTACCCCCAGGTCCCTCTCAACAAGGGACTCTCCCAGATTTACTCCCCCAAGGACATATTTTGCCTTTGGATTATTGGCCCCCAGGTGCATAACCTTACATTTATCCACATTAAACCTCATTTGCCAGAATGGGCATTTTTTGACAGAATGGGCATTTTGGGATGTGATGGATATGATGTTCATTATTTTTACTGTTTGTTTATTTTTATATGTGTTCTAGGGAAAGGGGGATGATTTAAACTTTTACTTTTAATTTTTTTTTATTTTTTTAATTTTTACTATTCTTTCAGACCCTCTGGGGTACTTCAACCCTGCAGGGTCTGATTGCTCATACTATATACTACAATACTACTGTATTGCAGTACATAGCAATTTTACTGATGATGTCTAATAGCCAGCCATTTTTAATGGAAGATCGTTATACATGAAACAAATGCCCCGACGCGCGTTTCGGCTAGACGAAGGCTAGCGCCGAAACGCGCGTCAGGGCATTTGTTTCAGACGGCAGGTGAACCAGCAACAATGGGTATGTGCAATATGTCTGTTTTGATGCTATTGTGATAGGCTGTAACAAATTTATGTGCTTTTACAGTAAGGTATGCCTATTTAATGAAAATTAATATGTGAACTAGTCCTAGGTTACATCTGGGAATCACAGGCACTATGCACTTTAAATACTTGACACTGATCCCAGACTACCACAGAGACATTTCCTTTTTGGATTTATAGCATATCTCTGTGGGCACACCTCTCTCAGGAGAGTAGCACCTACCCCCATATACTACCCTGCAATATTTGTCTGATTTTGTGTAGTGTTCTTGTTTTGCTGTGACCAGCCTGTTATCGGTTTTTAAATTGTGTATCATTTGATTAGCTAATAAAGATATATTTTTCTGCCTTTCTTTTGGTCGGAATGGCTTTTTTTCTTTAGATAGGTGTTGTATTTGTATAAGCCAACCACATTGTGTACTTAGGAGCTAACAACAAAAGCTGAGTATGACAAGGAGACCCCATGGGGGATATACATAGAATTTAGATGATATTGCATTACTTTTTCCTCCACTATATGTGTGTAGCTGCACATCAGTGTTCCCCTAATATATAGCTAGCAGCCCATGCCACCTAATATTTAGCCAGCAGCCCATGCCCCCTAGTACATAGACAGCTGCCCCTTCCTGAGCTATGCCCAACCTATAAAAAAAACTCAAGTGGCGGCTGACATGGTATGTGTGACAGCAGCACACAGGGATGTGGAGTTGGGTCATCTCAAGAATGTTCTTTATTCGGTTTCTAACATCATGAGCTCTCTCTACTTGAAGTTTAATCTTTCAAAGACTGAATCTCGTGTCTTTCCACCATCAAGCAAACCCTGACATTTACATTTTTAAGGGAGGTATCACAATAACTACAGTAGGCCGCTGTGTTTGGATTGTGCTGCAATCAAACCTTTCTTTTGAGCCTTACATGCAATCACTTGCATGCACCTGCTGCTTGCACCTCAAAAACATTAATAGAATCTGTCCTTCCTTGACCATGGTAACCTCTAAAACCAGACTGATTCACTCTAATCTTTATTCCCTAATTTGAACTTCCCACTCATGTCTCCGGGACTTCTCTTGAGCTGCATCTATTCTCTGGAATGCACTACCTTGAAGTAGCAGGCTAATACCAACCTACCAAACTTGTGCACTAAAAACCCATCTTTTTGAGGCAGGTGGATCACATTCCCTAATTGTCACCCAAAGTACAACACAAATTGTAATATAAACAATAGTGATTATAGAAGACCTTTCACAAATGTCACATGAGCAGGAGCAGTAGCTGTACAAAGCTGTGGTAATCAAGGCTATCAACCATACTTCTTGTAAAATGATTGCATAAAAATATAGTGATGCATAAAACAAACACTTTGAGGTTTTTAAGGCAGCAAGTGCAATATACACAAACTAAAAAAAAGTCACTTAGTATTTCCCTGCACAAGGTACTTCATTCTTATTCTAAGCTTTTTATAATCAGTGTTTTATATTTTACAGGGAACTTGTCAGATCTCCAGACATATAGGGCAGATATATTAATTGTGTCGGCACCAGTTTTTTGTTCTGTTTTGAATATAGAAAAGTGACTTTGTTGGTCTTACATGTATTTATTATGTCCGTGCGACACAATTGTGTTGCAGTTGCTTTTTTTTTAAATGCACTTGCATTTAAGTACTGTGCACTTATAGTGGTGTGGTAGTGTGTGTTGATAGTTTGCATCACATTTTTTACTGATATGTAACACAATTCAGTTGCCACAACAAAACGACAAGTGCACAAAGGAAAAATAGGTGCAACTGTGTGCACATCCTGAAAACGACCTGATTAATAAATGGCATGCAACACTATTAAATCCTTCCCACCACAGACCTTTTTTGCTTTTACGTTTTAATTTTTCACTCCCCACTTTCAAAAATCTATAACTTTTTTATTTTTTCATGTACAGAGCTGCTTGATAGCTTGCTTTCTGCGTAACACATTGCACTACAAAATGGTGGTATTTAATATTCCATGTCATGTACTAAGAAGCAGGGAAAAAATTCCAAATGCAGTGAAATTGGTAAAAAAAATCGCATTTGAGCTGCTTTCTTGTGGGCTTGGATTTTACAGATTTCACCGCATGCCCCAAATGACATGTCTACTTTATTCTTTGGGTCGGTACGATTACGGGGATACCAAATTTGTATAAGTTTATTTTTTCATAAATTTACAAAAATTAAAACCTTCTGTACAAAAAAAAATATATATTTTGCCATCTTCTGGCGCTAATAACTTTTTTTTATTAACTTCTGGCGGCGATCAGCGGGTTAACAATATGCAGCAAAAACTTACCGGCTATGGAGATGGCTCAGCCTGTGAGCCCTCTCCATGCACCCGCACTACTTGTAGAAAGCAAGTGGAAGGAAAACTAATGTATAGTGCACCAGTTTTAATATATTTGAGCCATTTTATTACCCACTAAATGAAAACTCTGAAGTATAAGTAAATTGCCAAAAGGGTGTTAACTTTTGGGGGTGTCCTTACACTGTCACTATTTAATGAGTGGCAATAACACTAATATATCATTTTATTTATACTTTTCTAAAAATATATACAAGAATGGGACAAGGAAGATATATAATAAAAGTTGCTGAAGCACTATTATTACAAGGTGTTCACTGAAACAGGCATTGCAGGAAAGCCAATCTCTGATTTATTAAATTAAATTGAGAAATTCTATGAAATCAGAATACAGTAGTATTATATAACAGCAAATTATATAGTTTTAACTTACCTTTATTCCTCTACCTGCAGATATAAAAGAAAAAAAAATAGTAATTATAATATACATGGCATACATAGACTAGAAACATCAAATCAGATGCATTTCTTAATATGACATTTTAAGGGAATCTATCAGCAGCCTTCATCATTTAAAACTGCAGACAGTATAAAGTGGCAAACCTGGGGAGCTATGTAGTAGCTTCTCCAAATGCAGTGGAAGTATGTCCGAACACTTATGTGCCCTTAGCTCTCAGGTTTAAGCCCCTTATTACTAAGGGGGAACCTGTTCACTTTTACTAAGAGTAAACCCTGTGCTCTTTTGCTAAGATGGAAATATGTGCTCTATTACTGAGAGGGGACCCTGTGCTCAATTGCAAAGGGGGAACACAGTGCTTTTTTAACTAAGGTAGTGGGGAAAGTACTCTATTGCTAAGATGGGTACCTGTGCTCCATTCCTAAGGGAAAAACCTTAGCCTTTGGCTACATGCACATGATGTATGTCTGCCGTACCTTAGTACGGCAGGCATACATCGGCGCTGCGGAGAGGAGCAGGGGATGACCACTTATGGCCACTGACGCTAATACATCAAACAAGGAGTTAAAAAGCTAGAGCTCCCAATGTTTCCAATAAGTCTGTTTTCAGTGATCCTTTGATAAGTCTTCACTTCTATTCCACCAGTGGAAAGCTCTTTTTCCAACGAGATGTGGGTCACTATTCAGAACATCTTTGAGGTGCAATTTTTTCTTTTATATCCACCCAATATGGTAGAGAAAACTAGGAAGAATGTAGGCACCAAAATAGTGTAGTATGTTCATAAAATCTCCAAATTTATTCTAAAAGTTCTACTCACAAAAGTAAAAAAAAATGTGCATAAAATAGTATACAAACGGGACGCCAGCTCACTCGCTCGCCCGACCCTGGGTTTCGCCGTTGTCAGCTTCTTCCAGGGCGTGCTTCCCGGATGTCTGCTGCACTTCGGTTTGGTGGCTACTGTAGAAGCTCGTTCATAAGACCATAGCTTATGTGAAATGGTAAAACCATTTAAAGTGTAGCCGTCATTTCAAAAAACTTTTAATAATGTTGTAGGGCAGGTAATTTTAAGCCCTTTTGCAATTGGATTAGTTACCAGAATCTTACTCCTTTCTCTTGTATTCTGAAGACTTCCCCTAGATGGCAGTGACTGCTCAGATAGCTGTTGCTATGGACATCCCGTCTTCAGAAAGGAGCAGAGACTACGGAGCAGGAGACACTCCCCCATCTCTCACTGCAATCAGCTGATTACCTCATGTCTCACTGCTCCAGCAGTCATGTGCTGCCAGGAGCCCTCACTAATGTAGTAACCAAACACCTAAACTCTCATCTCTCCCTCAGCTTTCCCTACACCTGGAGCAGAATTATGTATTTTTTTGCTCAGAATGATGATTATACTTTAAGCTATACCTACTTTATGTAACTGGGGCATAGCCCATCCTAACAAAAGTTAATTAGTGGGATATGTGAAACCTAAAATTGTGCTATTAAAAACTAAATAGAGCTCATTCTCATCTGTCTCCAATGTCCCTTTGACAAATGGTGGCGCCCATCACTGCCTAGTCTGTTTGTATAAATAGTCCAGCAGTGACATCCCGACCACTGCCACAGCATTAGTTTCAGGCTGTAGGAGTCCCACGGTGGTGGTCAGGATGGTCCTGCTGGCCTCTGAATACAAACAGACATAATCAGTGATGGGCAATGACATGGGTTAACGGTAAAGAGAACAAAAGACAGTCCATGGGGGCTGCTCCTAAACAAACTAATGTGGAGTGAGAAATTCCATGAAACTGCAGGAAGGCCATAAACAGCTAGGTTGATTTGTATTCATGAAAACAACTTGTATTTGGATAATTATTGATTGTCTTGAAAATAATGAATGGAATCAATGAAAGGATTTTTTCTTTAAAGAGTAGTCTGGTTATGTAAAATATTTAATATATAGCTGGGGGGCTTTAAAAAATAAACTTGTAAACTTATAGTCACCACGCTCATCCAATTACTGTCTTTTTTTGAAAATAATCTTCACAATTATTTCACAATAAAAATGCTGTGCAGGGTAAGGGAGGTATACAAAGTAGTCCAAAAGTGATGATCAATTAGCACAATCAGCGTTATAAGAGCTGATTGTCAGAGCGATTGTCGCTTTTGCACTATTTTGTATGCCTCCTTTACCCTGCACAGCGTTTTTTATTGTGAAATAAAGACTATTTAAAAAGAAAGACAATGATTGGATGAGCATGGTGACTATAAGTTTACAAGTTTATTTTTTAAAGACCCCCAGCTATATATTAAATATTTTATATAACCAGACTACTCTTTAAAGAAAAAATCCTTAAAGAAGACCAGTGTATAAAGTGTGCTCATTGTTAAACATCAATTCAAACAAATATACACAGAAACAAAAAAATGTTATTAGAACTCTTGTCATCAGTCATTTAAATGGGAGTTTTTATACCTGCGCTATTTGTGCGACCACCAGATGAACCTCTGCAGACTGCACAGCATTCTCCAGGAGGGATCTCAGGATTTTCACAACCCACATCTGGACATGGAACTTCATCACACAAGATGGCACCACCATCACATACACAGATTTGACATGGAGTTGGCTTCCAGACATCTTGATTCATGTATATTTTATCACCTTGTTTACAGACAATACCTTCCACTTCCCCTGTAAATACAGAAGTAGAATTTTTTTTTCACATATAAAAGATTAGTAAACACCAAGCGCAGATTGATGTTAATTGTGATATATTACTGTTATGCATATATTTGTATGTATTTGAAGACTTGCATATCACGAAATGGGAAAATACAAAGGATTCTTCATCCGAATATTTAGCATGCAGAAGCTACCAATTGGGTTACAGTGTACTGCAGATACTCTTAGAGCATTGTATTAAATCATTACATTGCATGTTGTAAAACTGACAGCGGAATTCTATCTCTAGTCGGAGAGTGATATATACAATACATTTGGTTAAAAGTTGATTCATTTAGACAATTCAGCTAACGCTCAGAAGCTTTCTACTGGTGAAGACTGGGAACCAGGGGCGTAACCAGCAGAGGCAGGGCCCCACTTACCCCATTCAGAATTCTGAATTGGGCCCCAATTACCCCTTAAAAAATATACATATTGTTTACTCACACATGTGTGCTACAATCACACTTAGAATATACTCACACCATATACATACAGCATATAGACAAATATATACAGTACCATATATATCCATGTAACATGTACACATACGTACAGCATATACACATGACATATACACACATACATTCAATATCATATACAAATACAGGCAGTCCCCTACTTAAGGACACCCGACTTACAGACAACCCCTAGTTAATGACGGACCCCTCTGCCCACTGTGACCTTTGTTAAAGCTCTCTGAATGCTTTGCTATAGTCCCAGGCTGCAATGATCAGCTGTAAGATGTCTGTAATGAAGCTTTACTGATAATCCTTGGTCCCATTAAAGCGAAATATTTTGAAAATCCAATGGTCACTGGGACAAAAAAAATTTTTGTTTGGATCTACAATTACAAAATATATGGTTTCGACTTACATACAAATTCAACTTAAGTACGGCGGGAGTGAAGGGAGGTGCCAGATTATAAGGGCGATGTCAGATTAGAGAACTCCAATCAGGAGGACGCTGGCCCTTTAAGTCCTGAGAAATCGACAAGCATGCCCTAGCAGTGGGAGTGCGCGGCCTGGAGGGAAGGAGACGTGCAGCACGGGCACGGGTGTACCTGCGATCCGTACCAAGGATCGCGGGTATGGCCGTGACAGCCCCCCCTCTTTAGGGAGTCTCTTCTTCTTCAGCCTCTTCTTTTGCCTCCTCCAATTAATCTTGGTGATGGGTCACCTAAGGAGGAAAACAGAAACAGGACAAACCCCGATGGCAGGGAACAAGCTGAGGGTATCCTCCATATCCTCTGGAATGTTCTTTGGCCGAGAGAGGTACTCTGCTAACTTGCATAGACTCCTCTGCAAGCAGTAGGGCCAGAGGCTGAAGTGGCTCTTGGGAAGCCGGAGCAGCACTGGGAAGCTGTGGAGGCTGGAGCGGCTCTGGTATGCCGGAGACTCTGGAGAGGCTTCTGGGAAAGCGGGAAACTCTGGAGAGGCTTCTGGGAAAGTGGGAGACTCTGGAGAGGCTTCTGGGAAAGCGGGAGACTCTGGAGAGGCTTCTGGGAAAGCGGGAGACTCTGGAGAGGCTTCTGGGAAAGCGGGAGACTCTGGAGAGGCTTCTGGGAAAGCGGGAGACTCTGGAGAGGCTTCTGGCAAAGAGGGAGACTCTGGAAAGGCTTCTGGCAAAGAGGGAGACTCTGGAAAGGCTTCTGGCAAAGAGGGAGACTCTGGAGAGGCTTCTGGCAAAGCGGGAGACTCTGGAGAGGCTTCTGGCAAAGCGGGAGACTCTGGAGAGGCTTCTGGCAAAGCAGGAGGTTTTGGAGAGGCTTCTAGGAATGCCAGAGACTCTGGAGAGGCTTCTGGAAAAGTGGGAAACTCTGGAGAGGCTTCTGGGAAAGCGGGAGACTCTGGAGAGGCTTCTGGGAAAGCGGGAAACTCTGGAGAGGCTTCTGGCTAAGCAGGAGACTCTGGAGAGGCTTCTGGCAAAGCAGGAGACTCCGGAGAGGCTTCTGGGAATGCCAGAGACTCTGGAGAGGCTTCTGGGAAAGCCAGAGACTCTGTAGTGGTTCTTAGAAAGCCGGAGCAGCGCTGGAAAGCTGCGGGATTGGAGCTGGCGGTAAAAAATCAGTTGAGACTGCTGGGTGAAAACCTCTGCCAGCAACTGGTCTGAGTCATTAGAACATAGAACAGTCCTTGATTGGATCCATGGGCTTGGCGGGGTCCATGGCCATATCTTGCTGTCACACAGACAACAGAACTAAAAGTCTCTATAAGAAGAGTCCAGAGGGAGAAGTCTGTGGACCAGTGGACCCTCGCTGACAGCCAAGATAAAGAATATGCAGGAAACGAGCCTGGGATGACAGCAAGAACACTGAGAAACACTGGTAACGCTGGCACGGACTGGAGGCATCTGGGAACGCTGGAGACACACAGGAACACGGAGGCATCTGGGAATACTGGAGACAGGAGACACGGAGGCATCTGGGGATGCTGGAGACTAGAATGCTAGAATGCTGAAGATCCGGCGGGGAGTGATGGGAGGTGCCGGATTAATAGGGCAAGGCCGGATTAGCGAACTCCAATCAGGAGGAAGCTGGCCCTTTAAATCCAGAGAAGTAGGTGCACACGTGCGGCCTACACACCGGGATCGGAGCAGAGCCAGGAGCTCGGAGAGGTGAGTAGGGGCTGGGGGAACACCGCGCCACGTAGGAAAGTCTGGAAATGCTGGAAGACAGGAGTGTCTGGAAACGCTGATGGGCAATCACTTCAACAGAAACCACTGTGGGAAGCAAGGTGTGGAAACCTTGGAAGTTCCATTAGAATGCTGAAGATCCGGCGGGGAGTGATGGGAGGTGCCGGATTATAAGGGCGAGGCTCGATTAGCGAACTCTAATCAGGATCTGGCCCTTTAAGTCTAGAGAAGTAGGTGCACGTGTGCGGCCTACACGCCGGGATCGGAGCAGAGCCAGGAGCTCGGAGAGGTGAGTCAGGCTGGTGGAACACCGCACCATGTAGAAGGGCACCCGCGATCCGTACCAAGTATTGCGGGTATGACTGTGACAAGTACAAACTCAAGGAACCTATCTTGTATGTAACCCGGGGACTGCCTGTACAGGATATATACACCACACACACACACAGTATATTCACACCCAATACCCCAGATGACGGGGCCCCCTGACACTGTGGGTCCCATAGCAGCTGCTATGGCTGCTACCCCTGTACTAACACCCCTGCTAGGAACACATGCACACACCAATGTACAGTGATAGAATAATGGATGAGATTTATATTTTATCATATAATACATGCAGCATATCAATTAATGCTGCTTATTCCTGATGTGGTTAAAGATAAATGTAGATTACTATAAGTTTACCAGACAAACCACAGTTACCAGTATATGCCCCATAATATGCCACACACAAAATTAGTAATGTCATATTAAACTAATGGTGCTGCAATGCTTTAATCAATAACGCCATGATTAAGAGCGCAGTTGAACTTGAATTACATAGATAATATGATATCACATGTACCCTGTACCTGAATATGTTTTATGGATTGATTGGAATTTCTCAAATAAAGTCTGAAGACAAAACTTATCAAATAACTACAGTGTGTTGGTGCTGGATCAATCTGTTATTTTACTCTGGTTCAAGGAGGGATCAACAGCACACAATGTGACAGAAACTGCCCCCAAAATACTGGTTAGCTGGACTTTTTTTGCAAAATATTTGTGTGGCTTTACTCAATAACAATTCATGCCTCCCAACCATCTTGGATCCGTGCATGAGATAGCTACAGGACTCCGACTGTATATGTCCCCATACTTCTAGTATTATTAACAGATTATTATCACTGTATCACATGTACTAAAAAGTGCAAATCATTGAGCCCGTATAAACATTTGGAAAAAACACTTCATTTTTGTAACAGTGTTTTGATCCAAAGCAAAAGTTTATTCAAAAGAAATGAGAAATAAAAAGACATATTTCTATGATTCTGAAGCCACTATTGGGATAGGCTCAGCAATGAGCATAAAAAATAATGCAATGACTGTCAGCAGAGACTGACTTCATGAACCATTACCAGTATGTTGTCATCTTAACACCTTTGAAATCATGTGTCTTTCATGCCCCTGTGTTTTGGCATCATTCAAAATGGTTGTATAAAGTAACGGGCATAGAGCTCAGCACTTAAGCCAAGTTCTCCCAGTCTCAAAACTTCCCCTTCAATGGACCATTAAAGATACATGAACTGTAGGTTGTGAATCTACTTGACAACATATCAATCATGATTTATTAGGTCAATTTCTGATTACAAAAAATGCCAAACCAGTGCGCAATATGCTGAAATTCCAACCTTTTTGTAATTCCAGTGAAAGAGATTTCAGTTCTAACTAGTTCCACAGCAGTTAAAAAGGGCCAAAAAATAGCAAATTATATGGCCTATGCAGTATCCTTCACCGGGGCCTAGCCTGGTGGCCTAGAGGCAGCCGGGGCCCAGAATACCAGAGTGGATGGCTAGGGTGCACTATGGTCATGGTACCTGGTATGGAGACCGGAGGGCTGACCTTCAGCCTGACAGGTCTCCAGCAGGTGGTGTGTGCAAGAAATAAGGAGGGAGAGGCTGATGTAATGGATTTTCCCTGGGGAAACCCCTTTAAGTGTCTGTAGGATGAGTCCCTGGTGATGGATGTGGAAGCCCGTGGTGGGAAGCAGCCATATCCAGGGATCAGATGGAGGCAACGTTGTGCAAATCAACTTACAGTTCTTTATTGAAGTTCAAACAGTGGGCAACGGCCTTAATATTAGCAAACTTCTTCTGGAAGGAGATAGCTGCTCAGATCTGATTCCTCAGGATAATGGGCTCACAGCCTGTCAAGGTGGCTTCAGGCTGGAGGATGGCTGCTTCAGCAGCAAGGTTGAGGCAGATATTTGGTGATGGAGGTCTGCAGGCCTCATGGATGAGGAATGCTGTGCCTTGGCACTCTCTGGCCTCTCCCTGGAGACACCTCAGGGGAAAGAGAGACCAGAACCTTCCACACCCAAATTTTATCTAACCGAAGGGTGTGTCCAGCTCAGGTGGATCATCCAACCAGCTTACAACTTCCTTACAGCAATTACTAAGCATAACATTGGCTAACAACATTCACATTCTTAACTGTTGCCTTGCCAAGAAGTATCTCCAGCAGCAATTACACAATGCCCAAGTTCTAGAACAGTGGTTCTTAACCTTGTTCGAGGTACCTAACCCACCAGTTTCATTTGCACATTTACTGAACCCTTCTTTAGTGATAAATCAAATATGTGTGTATCTGGACTTCCGTGGCAGAGGCTCCACCGAACCACTGAAACCGACTACTAGGGTTCGATAGAACCCCGCTTGAGAACCACTGTTCTAGAACCTTCCTAGAGAGGTGATCAGTCTCCCTAACAGCTCCTGACCTGGAGAGGGTGCTATTCGCAACTACACACCTGCCTATGCATTGACAGGGGTGTTGCACCTATATGCAAAAAAAATGCCACAAAAAGCACAATACGTCGACCACAGTGTATGAAACCTCCTTAAACATGGAGATTAATTTAAATTACGTGAGTGTGAATTTTTTGCTACTTCCTGTGGAAGTAATTCATGTCATTGGAACATTCTGCTACAGGAACATCTGGCCTAAGAGTAAACATTCTCAATAAAACCTAACCAAGCTTTTGTGAGAAACCAAATATCACAGCTGAAAAATCTAGCCTGGAAAGCATTCACCCACCCCCACACACATCCTTTGTATGCATGACTTATTGCTTTACATATTACCAGAATCATAGCTTTCCTTCCAGATGTCTAGCATATGATTCCCAGCCCCCTACCCCCCCAGTGAAGATGCTGTTAGATTTGTCATGCTAAGATTGACACAGCTGTATGTAGGAGTCCTCTAAAGACTTGTCTTCTGACTGCTTCAAAACTTTTATGTGATCTGAACATAGCGGGCTTTAATCAGGATTACGGTATTTCTTTATATTTATCACAAATTGTTCCAGTTAAGCACCAACAAGAAACCAAGTGGCTATCTGTATTCGGGTAGTAAATTCTTAGGGCTTCAGTGGGGGATTTAAAGTACCAACAGCCCTTCATCTTCATTATTGCATTATCCACACCTTAGAGTGAGAAAACTATTTTCCTAAAACAATTATAGTATAATATATCATCTGAATGTATATATCACATGATGTATGTACTGCACTTTATTATTAAAGTAATTTGTTGTTGATAGCAATGGCAACAGAGAAAGAATACAGTATAAGATCCGTGTCCCTCTTCAAATCAGGAAAGAAGACATAATTCAATAATGTTATTATAAAGGGGAGCATATGCAAACTATTATTGAAGAGTTTCCATAAAAGTTTTCTTAAGGAGATGGACATTTGTATTACATTATTTATTTGCTTATTAAGAACAGAACAAACAACTTTACTCCATTTTAAGCATTGTCACAGTAGAAGAATGAATTGTGTTTAATTTTCATCAGTTCTCCACTAGGTGGCAGTATTATGCTATAAGCTGTACAGCACTTTTTTCCACAATGTAATTTTGGTGACTAACACCCAGTCTGCTTTATATTATTCATGTCTTTTGACTTTGTTCCAAGAAACTGACATAAAACTTGGCTTTGCAGTAGAATTTTCCTTCACATGTGGCCAATCAATGTTCGAGAAGGGAGGAGACGATGAAGAATTGCTGACCCTATAACTTAGTTTTCTTAAACATTAACTGTAACATATCCAGATGTATTTTTTTTCTTCATAAAAGTATACATGCACATCATTTTTATTATCTCGTAGTCCTACATATGATTGCACATGAAAAATTCTTATGTAACCTGTATGTCTTTTCTTTAAATTTTATTTAGTTTTTTATTTATAAAGCGTGCACAGATTACTCGGTGCTACAAAGAGATTGCCAAATCAGTCCTTGTTCCCATGGGGCTCACAATCTAATAAACCTAACAGTATGTTTTTGGAGTGTGGGAAGACCCGGATGAAACCCACGCAAACACGTAGAGAACATACAAACTCTAAGTAATAAGAAACTACATGCAAATATATTAAAAGGCTTCTTATAAAATTGGTAGAGTGTATAGTATGATTTGAGAAAAAGACAGGGGCGTACTGTGATGCACACAGCGAGTCACATAAACAAAAGTACCAACAAAAGGTACCAAGTAATTGCAAAATAAATTACATGGGGATTAAAAAAACCTCACACAATATTGGACGATCGTGTAACTACAGCCTCCATGCTACTAATACATCTAATCCCATAACCCACCTTAAATATATAAACATTACACTGCTATGGCTACCTTACCCATGTTACATGACAACACTACCAGGCACCCCGGCAATCATTTCACAGATTGTGCTTCCTCAGGCGTTATCACAGAACAGGGATAATAGACAAAGTAATTTTACAGTGCAGGAATAATAAATTAATTGATATGACAGTACAGGAATAATACACACAGGGACGTCATACCACAGACGTTAGCCTATTAATCACACCACAACGATAATGTACATGATGTTTTAAGAATATCTGAATAATGAAATGAAATGCTTCTTGGTCATTGATAAAGCATGAGTAGTAACAAATAAATTTGCTTGCCAAAATGTTTAATATATAGAAAAGGAAAATACTGATGCAGCATATACTGAAAATAGATTTCATATGGCCAGTGGAAAGAAAACAACAATTACTTTGCCTTTAAATCAGTAAGTGTGCAAGAATGAGAAAATTGAGAATGAGGCAACATTACAAAGAGCTTTACCAGAACAACAGTAAATGAACAGTCATTAAGGACTATCAGGATTTCTAAGTTCATTCATGTCTGAAAGAAAAGAATTGCTACAAGCATGCTTGGCTGTACTAAGCTTTGTGTGCTTAGGACTACTGATAAGACTTGGAATTTGGCAAACATCCAGACTGAAATATCTACCCCAAGGCCACAGTGGGATCATCCAGCAGCCACTATCTCAGTACAGGAGTTAACAGCGATGAGATGTCAATCTTAATTCTTTGTAACCGGGGTGTAATATGCAGTACATTGCCAAAATATTTATTACATATCCAAGCATTTAAATTCATCCATGCGTAAAGCTATAAATCTCAAATCTAGAGTTTCAATGTATAATCTGAGGTTTTTAATTATATACCATTTAATATAAAGTGGGTAAGATTTATTTAGACACAGAAACTTCCAGTCTTCTTTTTCTTTTTATGGTTACAGATTAGCTGTTAATACTACAGTAGGGGTGCACAATCTTTTTTCGGCCAAAGGGACGCATTGTCATACCGCTACCCTTCAGGGGACCTCACTATTAACCAAAGGCCTAGATGTGCCAAAAACCATAGTACAGAGTAAATACCCCTTAGAAACCACTACTCCATAATAGTGCATTTGTATAATAAGTAACATACACCTCAGAGCACATTACAATACAGTGCACAAACAAGACAATATTAATGATGGTGGAAATTGTCTGAACCCATGAAGCAGGTAATTGTGAATAACTGGCTGCATGTAGGGGCTCTTGTCCATCCCAGTACTGTGCCCTCCCAGCAGCCAAACAGTTATTCATATTTATTATCTGCTGCACAGGGTTGATTCTAGCCTTTTTTTACTGCCTGAGGTGAAAAGAATAACTACTATAATGCTGTCCCCTATGTACAAGAATATAACTACTATAATACTGCCCTTATGTACAAGAATATAACAACTATAATACTGTCCCCTATGTACAAGAATATAACTGCTGTAATACTGTTCCATATGTACAAGAATATGACTATTATAATATTGCCCCACATGTACAAGAATATGACTATTATAATACTGCCCCACATGTACAAGAATATGACTATTATAATACTGCCCCACGTGTACAAGAATATGACTATTATAATACTGCCCCATATGTACAAGAATATAACTACAATCCTGACTCCCATGTGCATGAATATAACTACTATAATACTGCCCTCTATATAAAATAGTATAACTACCATAATGTTGCCCCCTATGTACAAGAAAATAACTAATATAAAACTGCCTCCTATGTACAAGAATATAAGTACTATAATACTGCCCTTATGTACAAGAACATGACTACTATAATACTGTCCCCTATGTACAAAGATAAAACTACTATAATACTGCCCCCTATGAACAAGAATATGACTACTATAATGCTGTCCCCTATGTACAAGACTATATTACTATACAGCTGACCCATCTGTTCAAGAATGTAACTACTATAATACTTCCCCTATGTACTATTATAATACTGCCCCCATGTACAAGAATATAACTAATATAATCCTTCCTCCCATGTACATGAATATAACTACTAAAATACTACCCTCTACAGTATATAAAAGAATATAACTACTATAATACTACCCCTATGTAAAAGAAAATGGCTTTTATATGGCTTTTATTCTATGTACAAGAATATACCTACTACAATACTGCTCCCTATGTACAAGAATATGAGTACTATAATACTACTCCCTATGTACTGGAATATTACTACTTTAAAACTACCCTTCCCCCCTCTGCAGACAGCTAGTCCAACCTGGTCTGCTCTCTCTATCTCCTCACTCAGACAGGCCCCTCCTGCCCCCAGTTCTAGTTACCCCCTCCTGCCAACAGTTCTAGTTCCCCCCTCCACCAGTTCTAGTCCCCCCCTGCTGCCACCAGTTCTAGTTCCCTCTCCCTTCTAACACCAGTTCTAGTTCCCCCTCCTCCTGCCCCCAGTTCTAGTTCCCCCTCCCTCCTGCCCACAGTTCTAGTTCCCCTCTCCTCATTGTGAGCAGCCCTGTTCCACAGGAGGCTGTGTAGAAGAGAAGCCGGGTGGTCATGTGATGATGACATCATCACAGGTCCTTGAGCTACTCCTCTATACAGCAGGACAGGTCACGCAGCACTGTGTGCGAATTGCGGCAAAAACAGAATAAAATGGGGCAACACCTTGAGGGTTTGTGGGCCGCGGGTTGAGAAACGCTGATCTATAGCATGAGTGAGAAAGACAAATCTGTATCTCCACACACATGGAGTGTCTACAGCAGATACAAAAGGTTATATGGCTCCACACCATCTCCACACCAAGTGTGCAGTGCTTGACTGTGGTGTGGGCCGGCAGGGGGCTTCCTGCCACTAGCTTGAGCACTAGCTATAACTAATTCCTCTGCTGGGGATTGGGGATAACAGTTCCACCGCTGGATAAACTCCCCTCACATGATCCATAGGCATCATGATCTGGATGCCATTCACATTGTTTCCATAATCACACAATGCTACTTTGTGTCTATTGCAACTGTACTAAAATGTTGTGTGGAATTGGACCCGTTTGCTAGTCAGTTTCCACAGACCCAGTACAGTGCACTGGATGGAGGTGCTGTTGTCCTTTTATCTGTATGATGCAAAGACTCCAATCTAGCACACATGTTATTTTCCACCAACCAACCACATTTATCTGCGGGGGGCTTTAGGCACACTATAGAATCACTGCAGCTTAGCCATAGTGGAATTGCCAGTTACTTTCCCTCTAGTGGACGCAAAAATATAATATATAACTGTAAAGCCTCAGCATGGAGATAGTAAATAGCTGCAGAGTAACTACCAACCGTAGCTCATCTGCATTGTGTTACCAATTAAATTATAAGCTAATAATTTAATAAGGTAGGTTATGAACTGTGCTATCTAGAATTACCTTTTATTTAAAATCTCACCCATTTGCCTATTAAAATCTCCTCCAAAGGTGCATGAAAATGAGCAGAGAAGAGTCATATTTATGTGAGATGAGTCAAGTTTAGCAGCTACAGGGGGATCTTGAGATGGGGGCAGCAGGTTGTAATGAAACCCTGGATGGAAGGCTTGAAGGAGAAGGCAGAGTCAAAGATGACTCTAAGATGGCTGACTTTTGAGAACAGTGAGAGTTTGCAGTGGTAAGAGTTCCATTTGTCCAAGTTTTAGAAAATGGGAAGAGAAGGAGGATATGGCTGATAGACACTCTGTAATTCTGTCTAATAGAGAAGTGATGTTTGGGCCAGAAATATAGATCTGTGTGTTATCAGCATAGGAGTGGTAGAGAAAAGTGGGGTTTCCAGGACAGAAAGGGGGGCATGAGAGCGATAGACACTTATGTTGCGCCATATGCATCTACCATCAGGATGCAAGATTGTAAACCAAGCACACTGACATACTGGTGTGCTTGGTTTACAAACCATAATCATGAATGGGTTTAGAATTTCTGAGGCTCATTTGTTCTTCTTATGGTGTGCCATATACATTAAAGGACATTTACCACCAGGATCCAAGATTGTAAATCAAGCTCACTGACATATAGGCGTGTAACCCTTCTTCCAGGATCTGCTTTTCTTTTAGCTTCTTATTCCCTGTTTTTTTTTACAAAAATAGGCTTCTAAAATAATGCAAATAAGCTTGAGGGGCTCCCGGCTCCATAAGTATTAATAGAGCCTGGAGACCTTTGGGCTCATATACATAATGTTTTAAGCCTTTGTCACGGGTGGACGCCAGCGCGTCTCACCTCTCCCCGCTCACGAGTCCCGGCCTCGCTCCGTGTGCGCGTGGTCCCGCGCCTTAGGGCGTGCGCGTGGCACTTCTAGGAAATTTAAAGGGCCAGCGCATCATTGATTGTGTTGCCTGACCACCTCCGTGTTCCCGTGTACCAGTGTCCCTCCGTATTGCTGTCGTGTGTTCTGTGTTCCCGTACCCTTCTGCTTGGACCTCCTGTTGCTGATCCCGGTTTGGATTCTGACGTTGCATCTCTGCCGCCTGCCCTGACCCTGTGCCTGGACTGTGACCTCGAGCTTGACTGCTGTTTCTGTACCTCAACCTTGGCCGTCACTGCAGACAAGTCACGCCTGAGGAATGACCTGGTGGTACCACGCCGCAGCTTGTCTAACCCGCTTTGCGGCGGGCTCTGGTGAAAACCGGGTACCACTTAGACTCCGGTCCCAGGTAGTGGCTTGAGTCATCGTCTGCAGTGGTCCAGCGGATCCACATCCCGCAAGCCTGACAGCCTTTTTCTCTTAAAAACATGGTGCAGGGCATTTCAAGTGAAAATTATTCTAGTTTTCAGATGTATACAGATTGATATATCTCCCCCTGTGTGTCAGAAGTGATACTCCCCTCACAGCCTGATTTCTGTCCAAATTTATAGGACATTAATCTTGATGTTTCAACCACCCTAAGAACCTCCAGAGTGTATGTTTATATATATATATATATATATATATATATATATACACACACACATATACACACACACAAAATATAGATAATTGCATTGTTTAAATACACCAGAACTAGAATCAGTGAGCAGCAATCTGGATTAAAAAAAAATTAGCTGCATTAATCACAAAGTTAAGAGTTAAAAAAAATTACATTACTATGAACAGCTTGTAGATTTTCCATGTACTCAAGGTTTTTTCAATGTACCCGTTGTCTGTCTAGTGTAACTTTCATGTTGTCACATAGTCAACAATGTATTTTCGGAAGAGACTGTGTGAAAGACACAGCACAGAGAACCAGCTGTCCTTCTAAGAAGTTGTTTTTTATATGCAATTCCTTTTGAACTAACCAGCATCATTCCTCCCTCTTGACTTTTCAAAGTTGCAAAGGGGAAATCCTAAACTGGATGAGGTACAGGCTTTTTACCACTTGAAAAAATAACACCATTAACTAGTGCTGAGCATGGAAACAGCTGGGAATGCTTACTCAGCTGCTTTAAAGGCGTTTTGACTGCCATTAAAATAGCCCTTTAACCTTTTTATCTTATCTCTGCAATCAAATTATACTATTTCTGATTGCTGTGCATCATTGAAATATCAGAGAAAAAAAAATCAGAAGTTCATTTTAGAAATCATATTATTCTAGTCAATAGGGAATTAGACCACCCAGTGATAACAAAATATGGGCATTAGCAGACTGACAGTCCTGGGTTTCCTTCACACATGCCAAGAAATCAAGTCTTCACAAAAAAATTGTATGGTTTCACATATTAGAATGATTCTGAACTTTTTCCTGATATTTATTAACAATGTTCTAGAGGTGACCAGTATGTTACTGTGAGGAGGGGGTTTAAAAGCAGATATAACTTCCTGTCTTATATCTCTCTTCCTCTCTCTTACCAGAAATGCTTTAGGAAACATGTCCCTGTCAAGTTGTTATTTAACTACCAAATGTAAACAGTTGGACAATTCTTCAGCCACAGTTCGCTAGAGGGTGGATGACCGTGAGAGGGTGTTTGTTATATTTTATAGCATGCCTTGGATATTAAGCTTTATAAATTTAAAGGGGTCTTCCCATGAAACAAGTAGGATAGGGCCTAACTTGCTGGTCGGTGGGGGTCTCAGTCATGAGACCCCCACAGATCAGGAGAATGAGGGGTCCAATAGGGTCCGATGTACCTCAGTTGGACCCCTCGTTACTCCCTAAATGGGTACATTGCCGGTCTGCCCCATTCATCTCTATGGAGCTGACGGAGATTGCCGAGTGCCATACTCATCAATCTTAGTCATAAGATTCCATAAAGATGAACGGGCAGGCCCATATACACTCGACCGGTTGCTCTGCTAATATTGGGAGCAACAAGGGGTCTGACGGAGTCCATCGGACCCTCATTCTCTTGATCTGTGGGGTTTTATCACTGAGATCCCCACCAATCAGCAAGTAAGGCCCCATCCTGTGGAAAAGCCCTTGAATGTCCAATTTATTTATTTAAAAGAAAAAAATATATTTTAAAAAAGAAGGGAATCAAATAGTTTTTTTTTGGTGGTCAACCGGCCGAGCTATGGAAAACCTAATGGATGTCTTAAAGGAGATCTACCCTTAATACTGCTGGGTAACTCCAAGCAAGGTGAATACAGCTATATGTTTATTGGAAACTGTGCTCCTCAATGTTGTGAGTTCTGCCCTTGCATGAGTAAAGGAGTTGCATAGGAGCAGAAAGTGGGGGGTGAGAGCTGAATAGTGAGCAGCAGAGATAACAAACCTCGGAACTAAGAACAGGATTCTGTCAGCGTGTAAAGTAAGTTAAAACACAATTATTTTGTAATGCAAATGCACAGAAAAGACAGAAATGCATCTTTGCAATCCAACTGTAATGGGCTTCTGAAAATTTCTTTAGTAAAAATGATGTCCCTGGTGACAGTTTCCCTTTAACCCCTTAAGGACGCAGGGTTTTTCGGCTCATTTCTCGCTCTCCAACTTCAAAAATCCATAACTTTTTCATTTTTACGTGTACAGACCTGTGTGAGGGTTTATTTTATGCGTAACAAAATGTACCTTCCTGTACTGCGAAGCTGAAAAAAAATTCCAAATGTGGAAAAATTGAACGCGTCACGTTCTTGTGGGCTCAGTTTTTACGACTTTCACTCTTCGCTCCAAATAACACACATACTTTATTCTTTGGTTTGGTGCGATTGCGATGATACCAAATTTATATAGGTTTTATTGTGTTTTAATACATTTTCAAAAATTAAACGAATGTGTACAAAAAAGAAAAAAAAAAATTTGACATCTTCTGACGCTAATAACTTTTTCATACTTTGGCACACGGAGATGTGTGAGGCGTCATTTTTTGCGAAATGAGCCGACGTTTTCATTGCTACCATTTTGAGGTCTGTGCGACATTTTGATCATTTTTTATTTCATTTTTTATGTTATGTAAAAAGGTGTAAAAGTCGCATTTCGGACATTTGGGCGCCATTTCCCGCCTCGGAGGTCACCGCCGGCCGTAACCGTTTTTATATTTTGTTAGATTGGGCATTTTGGGACGCGGCGATACCTAATATGTTTGTGATTTTTACTGTTTATTATGTTTTATATCCGTTCCAGGGAAAGGGGGGTGATTTGAACTTTTAATATTTTATTAATTTTTATTTTTTAAACTTTTTTTAAATTTTTTTTTTCACTATTTTTTAGACCATCTAGGGTACATTAACCTTAGATAGTCAGATCGCTCCTACCATATACTGCAATACTTCTGCAATACCACTGGCTCATTGTAACGAATCTGCAGATGCCAGATAGTCTCGGGTCAAACGAAGACCCGAGGCTACCATGGCAACCGATCGCCGCCCCCCGATGACGTTCGGGGGCGTGGCGATCGTAATAAAGATGGCGGCGATCGTAATAAAGATGGCGGCGCCCGCGCGCCGTCTTTTAAACGCCGCCGGCGACTTTGCCGGCAGCGTTGAAAGGGTTAATAGTCGCGATCGGTGCAAGCAATATGCAACAACCCCCACCTCTGTATGAAGAGGACTCGTGAGCCCTCTTCATACATCCCTTATGCGTTAAGGGGTTAATAACATCCAATTAAAGAAATGTGTATATATGGCAGTCAAATTAAGTTAAATGTCAGTGTCCAGACTATCATACTTTTTTAAGGGTGAATACATTTTTAAAACCGTGCTAAATTTTCTTTAAAGGGATTTGCGCATTAAAAAAAATTCTCAAATATAGATCCCTAGTGATGTTTACACAATAAATATCATTTTTAACCCTTTAACGCTCTGCGCCGTATCTCTACGGCGCAGAGGTGCAGGGAATGAATGAAGAGGGCTCACGGGCTGAGTCCTCTTCATACAAGGGTGAGGGTTGTTGCATATTGCAGCAAACCCCCACCGCTAATAACCGCGGTCGGTGCTTGCGCCGATCGAGGCTATTAACCTTTCAGATGCCGCTGGCATCGGGGGGCGGCGATCGGTTGCCATGACATGTCTTCGTTTGACCCTAGACTGAATGGTTTTTGCAGATTCGTTACAATGAGCCATTGGCTCATTGTAAGGAATCACACTCAAAAAAGCCATATACAGCAATACAGTAGGATTGCAGTATATGGTAGGACCGATCGGACCATCTAAGGTTAATGTACCCTAGATGGTCTAAGAAATAGTGAAAAAGAAAAAAATAGTTTAAAAAATAAAAAAATTATAAAATATTAAAAATCACCCCGCTTTCCCTAGAACTGATATAAAACATAATAAACAGTAAAAATCACATACACAATAGGTATCACCGCATCCTAAAATGCCCGATCTATCAAAATATAAAAACGGTTATTGACGGCGGTGACCTCTGAGACGGGAAATTACCTCCGAGCCCAAATGTCCGAGATGCGACTTTTACACCATTTTACATCACATAAAAAATGGAATAAAAAGTGATCAAAATGTTGCACACAAAATGGTAGCAATGAAATTAAAAGAAAAGCATTTAGCAAAAAATGAGACATCACACAGCTCCATACCCCAAAGTATGAAAAAGTTATTTTCTTTTTTGTGCACATTTGTTTAATTTTTGAAAATGTATTAAAACACAATAAAACCTGTATAAAATTGGTAGCATCGTGATCGTGCTAAACCAAAGAATAAAGTAGAGGTGTTATTTGGAGCGCACAGTCAAAGTCGTAAAAACTGAGCCCACAAGAACGTGACGTACATGCGTTTTTTTTCAATTTTTCCACATTTGGAATTTTTTTCCAGCTTCCCAGTACAGGGCATGTTAAAGTGAATAACATTACGGGAAAGTAACATTTAAGCCCTCACACAGCTCTGTACACGTAAAAATGAAAAAGTTATGCATTTTTTAAGGTGTAGAACGAGAAATAAGTGAAAAAACCCTGCGCCCTTAAGGGGTTAAACGCTTATTTTACAATTTTCAGTTTTATTGCAATTATGACCCATTATTACTGTCTTGGATACATAAATTTGTTAGTTCAATTCTAGCTTTAGGCACTTATCCAACAAAGGGTTATTTCAGTGTGATATGTTCATATCAAAACAATGAAAGTGTCAATTTAATGTCAGGAGAAAGAATAACAATAATATAATAATTTTGTATAATGAAATGTAATGGGTAGTAATTAGAGATGAGCGAACACACTCGTCCGAGCTTGATGCTCGTTCGAGCATTAGCGTACTCGAAACTGCTCGTTGCTCGGACGAGTATTTCGCCAGCTCGAGAAAATGGCATCTCCCGCCGTTGTGATTTTTGGCGGCCAGAAACAGAGCCAATCACAAGCCAGGAGACTCTGCACTCCACCCAGCATGACGTGGTACCCTTACACGTCGATAGCAGTGGTTGGCTGGCCTGATCAGGTGACCCTGGAATAGACTAGCCCCTGCCCGCGCTGCTCGGATCATTCTCTGTCTGGATGCCGTTAGGGAGAGAGCTGCTGCTGGTCAGGGAAAGCGTTAGGCAGGAATGATTCTACAAGAACCCAACAGCCCTTCTTAGGTCTACAATAGCGTAATATTTTACTTTTTTTTTGTTTGCTTGTGTCTGGGCTTGCTGCCATTAGTAGTGCAGCTAGTACCATATTGTAAGTAATTTGCAGGGAGACTTGCGACCGTTGTGTTTAGCTCTTACTGACACACATATCCACCTCAAACACCGAAGTGGGACAATTTATTAGGGGTTTGATTTGAATTAGGCACAGTCTGCTGAATTATTTTTTTCTATGTTTATTTACTTTTATAACTCAAAGTTATCTGGCAAAGCAGTGTGCTTTCAGTGTAGGCTAGAAAATAGATATAGGAGAACCCCAACGGCTTACTTAAGCCTACAACAGCGTTATATTTTACTTTTTTTTTGTTTAATTGTGGATGGGCTTGCTGGCACTAGTAGTGCAGCTAGTACCATATTGTGAGGAATTTGCAGGGAGACTTGCGACCGTTGTGTTTAGCTCTTAGTAACACACATATCCACCTCAAACACCGAAGGGGGACAATTTATTAGGGGTTTGATTTGAATTAGGCACAGTCTGCTGATTTATTTTTTTTTACGTTTATTTACTTTTATAACTCAAAGTCATCAGGCACAGCACAAAATCCAGTTGTGTGCTGTCAGTGTAGGTTAGAAACTAGCCATAGCAATAGGATAGCATCGTTTTGTTTAAAAAAAAAAATAAATAAATAAATAAAAAAAATTACAGTTTACAATTTAATTTTGAAAATGTTTAACCCGAGGGCTAGGGGTAGAGGACGAGGGCGTGGACGTGGGCGTCCAACTACTGCAGGGGTCAGAGGCCGTGGTCCTGGGCGGGGTGAGACACCACCTGCTGATGAGGGAGCAGGAGAATGCCGCAGAGCTACACTCCCTAGGTTCATCATGTCTCAAGTTACTGGGACTCGTGGTAGAGCACTGTTGAGGCCAGAACAGTGCGAAGAGGTGATGTCGTGGATTGCGGACAATGCTTCTAGCCATTTGTCCACCAGTCAGTCTTCCTCGCAGTCCACCATGTCACCGAAATCAGTCCTCCAGCTCCTACACCTCAGCCTCCTTCCCCCCTGTCTGCCCCCTCCCAGGAAAATTTGGCATTTGAACCGGCATACTCTGAGGAACTGTTTTCTGGACCCTTCCCAGAGTCACAAACCACTTGTCCGGTTGCTGCTGAGCTATTTTCCGATGACCAGGTTTTCCACCGGTTGCAGTCTGTGGGTGATGATGACATTATTGACGTAGTGGAAGAAGTGTGTAAAGAGGTGTTGGACGATGAGGAGACATGGTTGTCAGACAGTGGTGAATTTGTTGTCAGGGCAGGAAGTCCGAGGGGGGAGCAGACTGAGGGATCGGAGGATGATGAGGTGACAGACCCAAACTGGGATGATAGGCCGGGTGAACACAGTGCTTCTGAGACGGAGGCGAGTCCTATACCAGAACAGGTTGGAAGAGGCAGTGGTGGGGCCAGATGGAGAGGCAGGGCCAGAGCTGGTGCATCAGTGCCAAATGTTTCACGTAGTCAAGCTCCCGTGGCGAGGGCTAGATTTTCAGAAGTCTGGAGGTTCTTTAAAGAAACACTGGATGACCTACGGACTGTGGTGTGCAACCTGTGCCAAACCAGGATCAGCAGGGGTTCCACCACTACTAGCTTAACTACCACCAGTATGCGCAGGCATATGAATGCTAAACACCCCCCTCAATGGCACCAAGCCCGTTCACCTCCGGCCGGACACACCACTGCTCCTTCCTCTGTGTCATCTGCTAGTCAGCCCCCTGCCCAGGACCCCAGCCCAAACACCATCCGTGCGAAAACCCCATCTTCGCCTCCACGATCCTCCACAGCATCCACCAGCGTTCAGCTCTCCATACCCCAGACGCTGGAGCGCAAAAGGAAGTATAATGCAAACCACCCACACGCCCAAGCCCTCAACGTCCACATCTCCAAACTGCTTAGCCTGGAGATGCTGCCCTATAGGCTGGTAGAGACCAAGGCCTTTCGAAACCTCATGGCGGCAGCCGCCCCTTGGTATTCGGTCCCCAGCCGCCACTACTTTTCCCGATGTGCCGCCCCAGCCCTGCACAAGCACGTGTCAGACAACATCATCCGTGCCCTGACCAACGCCGTTTCTGACAAGGTCCACCTGACCACGGACACGTGGACGAGTGCTGCCGGGAAGTGCCACTATGTATCGCTGATGGCACATTGGGTTAACTTGGTGGAGGCTGGGACCGAGTCTGACCCTGGGGCTGGTCATATACGCAGAGGATTGCGGGGCCTACCTTGGTCCAGGTCTCTCAGGCCTACTATGCCACCTCCTCCTCCCACCCCTCCTCCACCTCCTCCTCCGAATTACCATCCGTGGGCATGGCGCCATCACTCGGTAGCTCTAGGCACAGCAGCAGTGCCATCGCTAAGCGACAGCAGGCGGTGCTCAAACTGCTGAGCCTAGGCGATAAAAGGCACACCGCCCAAGAGCTATTACAGGGCATCACGGCGCAGACTGATCTGTGGCTGGCACCGCTGAACCTGAAGCCAGGCATGGTTGTGTGTGACAACGGCCGTAAACTGGTGGCGGCTCTGCAACTCGGCAGACTGACACATGTGCCATGCCTGGCCCATGTGTTAAATCTCATAGTTCAGCGGTTCCTCAAGACATACCCCAATATGTCTGATTTGCTCACGAAGGTGCGCCGCATCTGTGCGCATTTCAGGAAGTCCAGCACAGATGCTGCCACTCTCAGGGCAGCGCAGCGCCGCCTTCAACTGCCCGCTCACCGACTGTTGTGCGACATGCCCACGAGGTGGAATTCAACGTTAACCATGTTATCCAGAGTTTACCAGCAGCGCAGAGCGATTGTAGACTGCCAGATGTCAACTTCCACCAGAACTGGTAGTCAGGTCAGTCAGCTTCCTCAAGTCTACAATGAGGAGTGGATGTGGATGTCTGATATCTGTCAGGTGCTGAGTAACTTTGAGGAGTCAACACAGATGGTCAGTGGCGATGCCGCCATCATCAGCCTCACCATCCCGCTGCTTGGCCTGTTGAAAAACTCTCTGGTCAGCATGAAGTCGGAAGCTTTGCACTCGTCACAAGAGACGGGGGAAGAAGATTCCCTTGTTGATAGCCAAAGCACCCTTAGGTCTGTTTCTCAGTGCATATCGGAGGAGGTGGAGGAGGAGGAGAATGTTGGCGAGACAGAAGAGGAGACCATTGTTCAGTCCTTCACTGTTCAGCGTGTATGGGCAGAAGAAGAGGAGTTGGAGGAGTGGGAGGAGGAGGAAATGGAGAGTCAGGCCAGTGAGGGGAGTGAATTCTTGCGCTTTGGTACTCTGGCGCATATGGCAGATTTCATGCTAGGCTGCCTATCCCGTGACCCTCGCGTTCAAAGAATTTATTCCAGCACCGATTACTGGGTATTCACTCTCCTGGACCCATGGTACAAGCAAAATCTTTCCACTCTCATCCCTGGAGAGGAAAGGAGTGTGAGAATGCATGAATACCAGCAGGCCCTGGTGCACAAGCTGAAACAGTATTTCCCTTCTGACAGCGCTAGCGGCAGAGGGCGTACTTCTGCGGGACTAGTAGCGAGGGAGAGTAGTTGAGCAGGCAGCTTGTCCAGCACTGGCAGTGGTACGCTTTACAAGGCCTTTGCCAGTTTTATGTCACCCCAGCAAGACACTGTCACCTGTCCCCAGTCTCGGCAGAGTAGGGCTGATCTTTACAGAAATATGGTGAGGGAGTACGTAGCTGACCATACCATCGTCCTAAATGATCACACAGCTCCCTACAACTACTGGGTTTCAAAGCTGGACATGTGGCACGAACTGGCGCTGTACGCCTTGGAGGTTCTTGCCTGCCCTGCCGCTAACGTGTTGTCCGTGCGGGTTTTCAGTGCAGCTGGTGGCATCATCACCGATAAGCGTACACGCCTGTCGACTGACAGCGCTGACAGGCTGACGCTTATCAAGATGAATAAAGCCTGGATTTCTCAGGATTTCCATTCTCCACCAGGTGAAGGAAGCTCAACCTGAATAATTTATGCACTCCTCCTCCTCATTTTCCTCTTTCTCCTCCTCTTTGTACACTAAAGCAGAGGAAACTGGCTATTTTTTGCAAGGGCCAACTGGCTCTAGATATAGTACTCTATGTATTTGATTTTTCTGGAGGGCCACCTACCTGCTCCTCTGGTTTGAAAACTTTTTTGGACTGCCACATACAGGCACTCAATCTATTTAATTTTTCTGGAGGACCACCTACCTGCTCCTCTGGTTTGAAAACTATTTTGGACTGCCACATACAGGCACTATCCAAATTAAATTGTCTCCATAGCAGCCTCCACATGTCGTCTTTTTAGCTGCCTCCACACGTTGTCTCCATTGCTACCTCCACACGTCATCGCCATAGTTGCCTCCAAAAGTCGTCCATATAGCTGCCTTCATACATCGTCCCCTTAGCAAACAAGCTGTGTCAGGCAGAATTTTGGGTTGTTTTCATGGCTTCCACATCAAACTTTTTAACTTTGTCGCCACCCTGCTGTGTTATCCACAAAATATACTGGTAAACTTTTATCATTTACCGATATTATTTCAGCGCTTCTTGCGCATCTGTTTACATTCCCCTCACCCGCCTTAACCCAAACTTATAAGAACACTACTACACTTGATCTTATACAAAAGGTTCTTAGAAGTGCTGTTTGGGGAGTAGCCGAGAGACAGGGGCTTGGATAGGCGAAAGCTCACTTGGCAGCGGAGCGCCAGCTCCATCCCAAGATCCAACTAACATAGTTTTAACTGCAGCACCTTTAATCTACTACTAGTTCACTGCCTCCATACATCATCCCCTTATCAAACGAGCTGTGTCAGGCAGAATTTTGGGTTGTTTTGGCTTCCACATCAAACTTGTTAACTTTGTCGCCACCCTGCTGTGATATCCACAAAATATACTGGCAAACTTTTATCATTTACCGATATTATTTCAGCGCTTCTTGCGCATCTGTTTACATTCCCCTCACCCGCCATAACCCAAACTTATAAGAACACTACTACACTTGATCATATACAAAAGGTTCTTAGAAGTGCTCTTTGGGGAGTAGCCGAGAGACAGGGGCTTGGATAGGCGAAAGCTCGCCTGGCAGTGGAGCGCCAGCTCCATCCCAAGATCCAACTAACATAGTTTTAACTGCAGCACCTTTAATCTACTACTACTTCACTGCCTCCATACATCGTCCCCTTATCAAACGAGCTGTGTCAGGCAGAATTTTTGGGTGTTTCACCAGATACATAGTGGAACTCGGCCCATCTGTCGCCGCCATGCTGGAGAACTGAAGTTGCAATCATAGCAGCGCAATATGGATGCCCCATACTGTCGCTCTTAATCATGGAACCATTTCCAAAAAACAATTAAAAATAGAACCACTATGCTATTCCATTATTCCCAGGTGAAATATTCAAACGACACTGCCTGCTTTGAAAATTATAATTTTTTAAAAGTAAACGCTTCTGGCCCCCAGGCCCATTTTGGGTGGGGAGGAGCCGAGAGACAGGGGCTTGGACAGGCGAAAGCTCGCCTGGCAGCGGACCGCCAGCTCCATCCCAAGATTAGGCAGCCTCAGAGGCATCCATGCATGCTGCCCCTGCTGTTTCCTGTCCATTTTGCCTCCACGATCCTCCACAGCGTCCACCAATGTCTCCATGCGCAACTTTCAACTCTCTATACCAGGGGTCTCAAACTCAATTTACCTGGGGGCCGCTGGAGGTAGATTCTGGGTAAGGCTGAGCCGCATCAAGTTTTCCACACAAAATGCGCTTACAAAATATCATTATTCAGATTCAAATGTCATGGCGTCTCCCAGCGCAAGGAAAGCCCCGAGCTGGGAGACGTGTTCTCTCTATGAACGCGTCCTGTGCACCGAGGGGTCCCAAGCTCCTACCGCACTGAGCCCAGTCAGGGACACTCCATCCCCCCCTCCCCCCCGGTACTTGCCTCCCCGTGTCCCTCCCATCGAAGAAGATGAAGTCGCCGCTCTGACCTTCACCAAGTGGGTTCAGAGCGGCGACTTCATCTTCTTCAAGTACCGGAGGGAAGGGGATTAACCGGTTACAGGCCCTTTACTGTTTTTTCATGTCCATTTTTCACTCCCCACCTTCAAAAATCTATAACTTTTTTATTTTTACACGTAAAGAGCTGTGTGACGGCTTGTTTTCTGCGTAACAAATTGCACTTCATAGTGATGGTATTAAATATTACATGCCATGTACTCGGAAGCGGGAAAAAAATTCCAAATGCAATGAAAATGCATTTGCGCCATTTTCTTGTGGGCTTGGATATTACGTCTTTCACTGAGCGCCCCAAATGACATGTCTACTTTATTCTTTGGGTCGGTACGATTAAGGGGATACCAAATTTGTATAGGTTTTATAATGTTTTCATACATTTACAAAAATTAAAACCTGTACAAAAATTATTTTTTTGATTTTGCCAACTTCTGGCGCTAATAACTTTTTTATACTTTGGTGTACGGAGCTGTGGGTGGTGTCATTTTTTGCGAAATATGACAATATTTTCAATTATATCATTTTTAGGACTGTACGACCTTTTGATCACTTTTTATAGATTTTTTTATATTTTTCAAAATGGCAAAAAAGTGCCATTTTCGACTTTGGGCGCTATTTTCCGTAACGGGGTTAAACGCATTGTAAAAAACGTTATCATATTTTGATAGATCGGGCATTTTCGGACGCGTCGATACCTGATGTGTTTATGATTTTTACTGTTTATTTATATTTATGTCAGTTCTAGGGAAAGGGGGGTGATTTGAAATTTAATGTTTTTTTATTATAATTTTTTTTAAAAAAAACTTTTTTTTATTTTTATTTATACTATTTTTCAGACTCCCTAGGGTACTTTAACCCTAGGTTGTCTGATCGATCCTATCATATATTGCCATACTACAGTATGGCAGTATATGGGGATTTTCCTCCTCATTCATTACAATGTGCTATCAGCACATTGTAATGAAGGGGTTAAAACGAAATAGCCTCGGGTCTACGGAAGACCCGAGGCTACCATGGAGACGGATCGCTGCCCCCGGGGGAGCGGCGATCCCAGGTAAGATGGCGGCGCCCATGCGCCGCTATCTTTTTGAGGCTGCCGGCAGCTTTGCCGGCAGCCATCGCTGTGAAAGCACCCGCGATCGGTGCTAGCACCGATCGCGGGTGTTACCGGTAAGCCTTTGCTGCAATATGCAGCAAAGACTTACCGGCTATGGAGAGGGCTCAGCCCGTGAGCCCTCTCCATGCAGCGCGACCCGACCGGGCGGTGCTTTTCCAGGTGGGGGCCGCAAAATGTTGTCCCGCGGGCCGCAGTTGGCCCGCGGGCCGCGAGTTTGAGACCCCTGCTCTATACCCCAGACGCTGGAGCACGAGAGGATATGCAGCACATCATCCCCTTATCAAATGAGCTGTGTCAGGCAGAATTTTCAGGTGTTTCACCAGATACATAGTGGAACTCGGCCCATCTGTCGCCGCCATTGCTGGAGACCTGAAGTTGCAATCATAGCAGCGCAATATGGATGCCCCATACTCATGGAAGTCGTCTCCATGGTTGCCTCCACATGTCGTCCCCTTATCAAAAGAGCGGTGTCAGGCTCATTTTTCGGGTGTTTCACCAGATACGTTATGGAACTTGGTCACTATGTCGCCACCATGCTGTGTTATTGACTAAATATACCGTCAACCTTTTGTTCACATAGGAAATCATTTCAGCGCTTCTTGCTCACCTCCTTTGGTTCTTCTCTGCCACCCATTGGTTTGAAGCCTGAGTCCATTTAGGGTATGTCGCCATGACACTCTCTAGCCTGCCGCTGCTGCCGCTGCCTCTGCATGCCGTCCCCTATAGTGTCAGGATCAATTATTGCATGTTTTAGATGCTATCTAGCCTCATTCGGTCACTCTGTCATGGCCATGCTGTTGCCCATCATTTTGGCATAATTGTGCGATTAAGCAGCCTCAGAGGCATCCATGCATGCTGCCCCTGCTGTTTCCTGTCCATTTCCGTGGTGTTTCCATTCTTTTCTGAGGTCCCCAGGTGTTTGGCCAAGCTTCCCTGTGCAGAGCCTTGGTCCCCTTGAAAAATGCTCGAGTCTCCCATTGACTACAATGGGGCTCGTTATATGAGACGAGCACTCGGGAAAAGTTCGTCTCGAATAACGAGCACCCGAGCATTTTAGTGCTCGCTCGTCTCTAGTAGTAATACTAGCATAAATTTAGAAGTTTCCAAAGGATTATTATGATTGTTCAGTCGAGTAATTTAGAATCTGCAGAAGAACTGCTTATTGGTATCCATCAGGTTAGGTTACTTCAGTTTATTGTTATTTCACAAGATGCAAGAATTGAAAAAAGCTGCACATTTTTTTAAGCAGATGTGATGACATAATATTTTGTAGAACTTGCTATCCATTTTATGAACTTCTTTTTATTACATTATTTATACAATTTTATACATTTTTCATATTATATGACTCATGAAATGTCAACTCTCTTTGCTATCACATCATGTGTCCTCCTCCCATCTTTTATCCAGCAAACCATACATATAACAAGCTCCAGGCTTCACTGCAGTTACATTCACCTTGTATATAAATAAAATTATTCTATTCTGCTCCCTTATAAAGAATAGCATTGTACAAGCTTTTATACCTCAGACTGTAAGCTCTTGTGAGCAGGGCCCTCACTCCTTTTGTTCCATATGACTGTTTGAACCCTGTAATGTAGTATTTATTTGTATATGTCCCCCCCCTCTATGATTTGTAAAGCACTACAGAATATGAAAAGTAGTATATAAATTAAGATTTTTATTATTATTCTAGTAAATTTTGCTGGACAATTTCTTTTAAATATGTTCATAAATATGCATTTTACAGGAATTCAGCCCCATTCTTGGAGACAAGTTGATATTTGCATCAACAGGATATAGACTTTATATTAACTTTTTCTCTAAACAGAAATGTTCTTTAAAGAGGACCTGTGGAGGGGGTGTGTCGGCCAGCCCCCTCATGAATACGACTGACTGCAGCTGCCAGGAGATAAGGATCCAACCTCTAAGTTGGTAAGAGGTCTGATCGATTAAAACCAAGTTCACCAACATAAATATTTTTTAAAAATGGCATAAATACAATGGGGCTGGGGAAAGGATTATGGGGTCATACTTTGTGGGGGTCTTTTGTTGGGGTGACAGGTCCTCTTTAATAACATGACTGTTTGACAAGAAGCTCAATCTTAAGTCAACAGCATCATTTAAAGAAACACTTTTTGATCTACTCATACTGTATCACTTGTACATATATCCGACAAGTTCTTGAATCATTTGACCGTTTGAAATTGTCTATTTAAAGGGGTATTCCGACTAAGACAAGTTTCTTATATGTACTCAGCACATCAAAATAACACATTATCTTATTCACTGTTATTAACAAATATTCTGCATTTCATAGATATAAATACAACCTGTCACAATCAGTCCTGCTGTACACAATTTCAGTTGTCCCTAGATCCGACCTTGTAACTTCAGACTTTGGGTCGGTGGCGGCCATCTTGGATGAGATTGTACTACCGAGATTACTGTGTCTTGTGCCTGTAGCCTAGCCCCCTGCAGTCCTAGCACAGAGCTCACAGACACAGACACTGATTCACTTCCTGGCAGGAGATTGCGAGGAGAGAAAAGCTGCAAACTACAAGCTACAAGGAGCTAGAGGATCCGGGGGAAGGGGATTGAAGGCACAGATCTGTGAGACTGAGAACAGAGATGTAGCAGAGCTGACTCTAATGGATCTCATGCATCTCTGATCTGTCTTATCCCTCTCTCTATGTGTCAGTGTTAAAGTAAAATGTCAGAAGCTAGATGAAAGTGCATATACACCTTGTACTCTGATAATGTAACCTCATTGTCACCCCATAAAACTAGATGGATTACAATGGGGCACATTTACTTACCCACCGATGAAGTTCACCCGAAGTGCATTTTCACGACACCTAGGGGGTGCGCACGCCGGCGACATTTGATTTAAAGGGCCAGAGCGCTGTTAATTGGCGCTGGCAATTTTCAGATAGAGCATATAAGCCTGCCTCTTGGTACCACACCACAGCAAGACCATCCTGCTTTGCGGCGGGCTCTGGTAAAGACGAGGTGCCACTTAGACTACGGTCCCAGGTGTTGGCTTGTGTCATTGTCCGCCGTGGTTCAGAGGATCCACTACCTCCGATCCTCACAGTAAGTTCCGGCCATGGATCCCACCGAGGTTCTGCCACCTATTTGGTCCGATCTTACCACAATCGTGGTCCAGCAGTCCCGGCAGATTGCCGCACAAGGTGAACAGCTAGGACGGGTCACGACATGTTTCATCAATTGATGGCACTAAGCTACTGAGACTCTTCCTATGGCTCCTCCTGCTGCTTCGGTTAGCTAGCTTGCTGCAGAATTTAAGCTATGATTATCTATGCCCGATAAGTATGATGGGGACCCCAAGCTATGCAGGGACTTTATTACCCAGTGCTCCCTGCACATTGAACTCATGCTGTCTCAATTTGTCACGGAGCGTCCAAGGTGGCATTTATCATCAGCCTCCTCTCCGGGAAGGCCCTGGCCTGGGCTATTTCTCTTTGGGATAGAGAACCTACACAGGCCTTGTCTTTTGAGACTGTGCTGCTGAATCTGCGCCGGGGGAACTTGTCTGTGAGAGAATATGCTGTCCAGCTCTGTACCATGGCCTCGAACTCTCCTGGAACGATGCGGCCCTGTCCTCAATATTCAAAAAGGGACTCTCCCTTCACGTTAAGGATGCTTTGGCCGCCAGTGACCTGCCGTCTACACTGAGTGGTCTCATCACTTGGATTGAAGTGTGGTTTATGGAGCGTGCCAAAGAGTTACACCACAAGCGACCCCAAGTCTGTCCACGACGTCTACTTCGCCTGGCTCCTGCTTTCCAAAGGCCGCTCCAGCCTCCGGCCATACCATCTGCAAAAGAGCCTATGGACAGAGCCAGACTCTCCTACCCGCAGGGGTGTTTCAGAAGACGTCAGGGAAACCTCTGCCTGTATTGTGCCAGTCCTGAGCACTTCATTGGGTTTTGTCCTGTCTGTCCCCATGTCTGGGAAATGCCAGCACCTTGGGTTCTTGGGAGAAGCGTCCCTAGGTGTATGCAAAGTTTCTCCATGCCTGACTATTCCTCAACTAGATGATGGGGTAAATTCTTCGTTGGAGTCCAGAGTGTCAGTCCTGCTGCTTGGCAGTGTCTCTACCAGTACATTTCTTGTCCTCCTCCGTGAGTCTTTGGTAGGCCTTCCAACGTGTTACCATGACTTTGCTGACGTGTTCTCCAGGCAGAGACTTTGCCACAACATCGTCCCTACAACTGCCCCATAGAGCTGATGCTGGGTACCTCTCCTCCCCGGGGTCGGGTGTACGATCTCTCTGTACCCGAGACCGCTAGCATTTTGGAGTATGTTAAAGAGAACCTGCAGAGAGGGTATATATATAAATATATATATATAATATATGTAAGTCCTCCTCTCTAGCTGGTGCAGGGTTCTTTTTCGTGACCAAGAAGGATGGCTCCCTTCGTCCTTACGTTGATTATCGCGGACTTAACAAGATCACGGTTAAGAACCACTACCCTCTGCCATTGATTACAGAGCTGTTTGACCGCCTGCGCGGCTCCAAGATTTTTTCCAAGCTGGACCTTAGTCCAGTCTCATCCGGATCCACAAGGATGACGAATGGAAGACAGCATTTAACACCCGAGATGGACATTTCCTGTACCTCGTGATGCAATTTGGACTTTGTAATGCTCCAGCTATCTTCCAGGAATTTGTCAATAACATCTTCAGATATCTGCTGCATACGTCGGTCGTGGTCTATCTAGACGACATTTTGGTGTTCTCCCCAGACCTTGAGACCCATCAGTTTCATGTACGGCAAGTTCTTGGCCGCCTACAGGCTAATTGTCTTTACGCAAAGCTTGAGAAGTGTCAGTTCCACCAACAAAGCCTTCCTTTCCTCGGCTACACAATCTCATACAAATGTCTCCAAATGGATCATGCTAAACTGTCTGCAGTTCTGCATTGGCCTCGTCCAGAAGGTCTGCGAGCCATTCAGAGGTTCCTCGACTTCGCAAACTATTACCGGCAGTTTTTTCCACATTACACTACTGGTGTCTCCCATCGTGGCCGTCACCAAGAAGGAATCCACGCCTCTGACCCTTGGCGGCTGAAGAGGCCTTCTCAAAATTAAAGTCTGCCTTTGCCTTGGCTCATGTTCTCATCAGGCCTGACGCGGAGAAGCCCTTCTTCTTGAGGTGGATGCATCATCCGTAGGTGCTGTGGCAATATCTTTTGGAGGGAGCTCGCCATCCGTTCTGCTCTGTGGCCCTCATCTCCCGCTACTACTAGTGCCCTGACTTGGTCAAAAATGTTTGGGACTTTGTGGGATCCTACACTTCCTGTGCCCCTAATAATCCTTCCCATCTGAAACTGGCTGGTCTCTTGCTTCCGTTACTGGCAATACCGTCATCTGGGTGGTGACGGACAGGTTTTCTAAGATGTACCATTTTGTCCCTCTTCCTGGTCTTCTGTCTTCCGTGTTTAATTTTTGGCCCAAATTCATGTATTTTCTAAAAAAAAATTACAGTTTGTAAATTCCACCTCTGTTTTGTTTTAACCCCTGTGAAACCTAAAAAATTAACAGACTTCTTAAAGTTGATTTTTTCATGCATTCAAGGGTGTAGTTTCTGAAATGGCATAATTTATGTGGTTTTACTATTATTAAGGCCTCTCAAAGTCACTTGAAGCTGAACAAAAAGCTGAATAGATTTTCTTGAGATTTATAAAAATTGCATCCAAAATTCCGAGAGGATACATAAAAATCCATGTTGATATTATGAAGACATTTAGGAAATATTAGCTATGAAGTTATGGTGCTGAAAAGCAGAAAATTTTGATCTTTGAAATGAAGAATTTTTAGAAATTTTGAAGTACAATGCGTGACAAGAATACAATCTCAAAACACCCTGGATATGTTAAATCGGTGTTCCCCAACCTTTCTGTATCTGGAGACCGGCTTCACCTAACATTGTTTTACCAGGGACCAGGCTGGGTAACCCTATTATGGTCTCTGGAAAATAAAATTGTGTGCCCCGCAAATAGTCCATATCTAACCCCAACATATATAATACGCCATTTCCTGCAGCCCCTGGTCTAAAATGCCCTCTTTCTTGCAGCTGTCCTCTTTTCTGTAGCCCCTTTTAATGTCTTAATAAAAAAATGGCTACAGAAACAGTAACATTATAATACCCCCTTTTCTATAGGAACGCCCACACACCTATAATGTCCCTTTGTCTTTGAGCTTGTCTGTGAGAAAAAAAGCCAACTTGAGTGTAAACGGAGGTACCTGATTTTACCACCAAAAAATGGAAAAACTTGGCCTCGAGTATAGGCCTAAGTTGGGAAATGCAGCTGCTCTTCTTTAATAAAATGTCTAGCAGCCTCCCCTCACTAATAAAATGTCTAGCAACAGCGTTTTTCATTAATAACATGTCCCAGCAGTAGCCTCTCTTTACTAACAACTTGCTCGGCAGTGGCGTCCCTTCGGTGATAACATGTCCATCAGTGGCCTCCCTTCACTAATAACATGTCCAAGAATGGCCTCCCCTCACTAATAACATGTCCAGCAGTAGCCTCCACTCATTAATAACATGTCCAGTAATGGCCTCACCTCACTAATAGCATGTCCAGCAGTGGCCTCCCTTCACTATTAACATGTCCCATAACCAGCCTCCCTTTAATAATAAAATGTCTGCGGCAGCCTCCCCGCCATTAATGACATGTTGCAGCAGAGCCACCCAAAGAAATGTCCACAACAGTGCTCCTCCCAATGAAATGCCCCCAGCAGTGCTCCCCCCAATGACATGCCCCCAGCAGTGCTCTCCCTGAATAAAATGCCCCCAACAGTACTCCTCCTAATGAAATGTCCCCAACAGTGGTCCCCCCAATGAAATGCCCACAGCAGTGCTTGCCCAATGAAATGTCTCCAGCTGTGCTCTGCCCCATAAAATGTGCCCAGTAAAAAATCTCCCCATGGGTGCTGCCCCCACTGATGAAATGTCCACAGCAGAGGCCTAATAAAAATAATAAAGAAAACACACACGGTCCCCTTTACCCCGCGGCACCAACTTCATCTTTCCTCAGATTCACGGCACCGCGGGAAGAGGCACTTTCTGCCACGTACACCCGTGGTCTCTGCCACGTACACCCGCTATGACGCGGCCGTGTAGTCGCTTGATGACATAATCATAGCAGGTGCATGCAGGCAGAGAGCATAGACGTGCCTCTGCCCATGGTGTTGGGAATCTGAGATGATAAGAAGCCGGGGCCGGTGGTTTTGGGCCACGGCCCGGTGGTTGAGGACCGCTATGTTAAAGTGTTCCAAAGCTATAACCACTTATATTGACACAGGACAAAGTTCAAAAATCAGACTTGATCCTAAAGCCCTAAAATGGCTTATTGCCAAAGGGGTAAAAGAAAATTCTCACTTTTTAGCTCATATCCCTCTCTCTAGTTTTATGGGGTGACAATATGGTTAGATTTTCAGGGTACAGGTGCATATACACTTTCATTTGGCTTCTGACATTGTACTAACACACTGACACATAGAAAAAGAGGTGGGAAAGATCAGAGATGCATTATGCCTATTACACAGAGGCTGATAGACCATTACACTGCTACATTGTGAGCTCTTCTACATCTCACATACCTGTGCCTGCTTCTCCCTTCACCCGGATCACTTATCTCCTTGTAGTTTATAGTTTCTCTCTCTGCTCACCTTGTCCTGGCAGGATGTGATCAGTGAGTGTCTCTGACCTCTGTGCAGGGTGCGTGGCTACAGGCACACAGCATACACAGATAGAAATCTCATCTGCACGATCTCATCCAAGAGGACACGTGCAAAGTAAACTGCGACGTTTCGGACCCCTCAAGGGTACGCAAGGTAACTATTTTAGACACTCCTAGAATTCACGGGTTCTGAGAGGCACAGGAAGGGATTTAAAGCTGTCCACCCAACTTCCAGGGACTATATAGGGTGAGGAACCATCCTGGTAGCATGTATCTAACTATATCTATATATAGTTACACAGAGAACAAAATACAAGGTAGTACTACAAGTAACAGCAGTTCAGTAAGTTAGTTACCTATGTGTGTGGTGGGCCTATTGGAACCGGATAGCCCACACCTTAAGATCCTATCTTGATGTTACTATGGTTCCCAGACAAAGACAAGGGACATTCAGAGGTACCTGAATACATCAGGTGGGGTCACACTTCTGCCAACCCAATAGGAGGGGTCATGGGTCCCATCTACCTAGGAGTACAACCAGAGCCCTGGAGAAGCCCTAGCTTCTCAAGGGGAAGTCCTAGGGTTCTGGTATCCAGGGGCGGACTGGCCATAGGACCCACCGGGAGAAATCCCCGTGGGCCGATTGGTTTTGGGCCGGTCCGGGGCCGGTGGAAAAAAATACAACACATGAAACTCACCTTTCCGATGCCCCGGCGCTGCGTCCCTGCTTGAATCAGTCCGGCCGCGGTGACAGCTCCGTACGGGCCGGCGTCGCGCAGATAATGACGTCAGCCGCTTGCCGACGTCATGGTCTGTGCGACGCCGGCCCGTACGGAGCTGTCACCGCGGCCGGACTGAATCAAGCAGGGACGCAGCGTCGGGGCATCGGAAAGGTGAGTTTCATGTGTTTTTATTTTTATGTACTGTGCTGGCGCTGTGTACCGGGGGCAGGGGCTGTACACTGGGGCAGGGGCTGTACACTGGGGCAGGGGCTGTACACTGGGGCTATGGGCTGTATACTGGGGCAGGGGCTGTATACTGGGGCTATGGGCTGTATACTGGGGCTATGGGCTGTATACTGGGGCTATGGGCTGTATACTGGGGCTATGGGCTGTACACTGGGGCTATGGGCTGTATACTGGGGCTATGGGCTGTATACTGGGGCTATGGGCTGTATACTGGGGCTATGGGCTGTACACTGTGGCTATGGGCTGTACACAGGGGCAGGGGCTGTACACAGGGGCAGGGGATGTACACATGGGCAGGGGCTGTACACAGGGGCAGGGGCTGTATACTGGGGCTATGGGCTGTATACTGGGGCAGGGTCTGTATACTGGGGCTATGGGCTGTATACTGGGGCTATGGGCTGTATACTGGGGCAGGGGCTGTATACTGGGGCTATGGGCTGTATACTGGGGCTATGGGCTGTATACTGGGGCTATGGGCTGTATACTGGGGCTATGGGCTGTATACTGGGGCTATGGGCTGTACACTGGGGCTATGGGCTGTATACTGGAGCTATGGGCTGTATACTGGGGCAGGGGCTGCGTACAAGAATATAACTACTATAATACTGCCTCTATGTACAGGAATATAACTTCTATAATACTGCCCCTATGTACAGGAATATTGCTACTATTACTAGTAGCCAGCACCCCCCCTTCCCCCAGTATATAGCCAGCCAACCCCCCGGTATACAGTCAGCGTGCCACCCCAGTATACATCCAGCCCACTGTAATATATATATTTTATAGCCAGCCCCCCAGTCCTCCTAGTATATTCAGTCCGCCCAGTATGCAGCCAGACTGCCCATAGCCCCAGTATACAGCCCCTGCCCCAGTATACAGCCCCTGCCCCAGTATACAGCCCATAGCCCATAGCGGTGACAGCTCCGTACGGGCCGGCGTCGCGCAGATAATGACGTCAGCCGCTTGCCGACGTCATGGTCTGTGCGACGCCGGCCCGTACGGAGCTGTCACCGCTGCTGGACTGAATCAAGCAGGGACGCAGCGTCGGGGCATCGGAAAGGTGAGTTTCATGTGTTTTTATTTTTATGTACTGTGCTGGCGCTGTGTACCGGGGGCAGGGGCTGTACACTGGGGCAGGGGCTGTACACTGGGGCAGGGGCTGTACACTGGGGCAGGGGCTGTACACTGGGGCTATGGGCTGTATACTGGGGCAGGGGCTGTATACTGGGGCTATGGGCTGTATACTGGGGCTATGGGCTGTATACTGGGGCAGGGGCTGTACACAGGGTCAGGGGCTGTACACAGGGTCAGGGGCTGTACACAGGGTCAGGGGTTGTACACAGGGGCAGGGGCTGTACACAGGGGCAGGGGCTGTACACTGGGGCTATGGGCTGTATACTGGGGCAGGGTCTGTATACTGGTGCTATGGGCTGTATACTGGGGCTACGGGGCTGCACACTGGGGCTATGGGCTGTATACTAGGGCTATGGGCTGTACACTGGGGCTATGGGCTGTAGACTGGGGCAGGGGCTGTATACTGGGGCTATGGGCTGTATACTGGGGCAGGGGCTGTATACTGGGGCAGGGGCTGTATACTGGGGCTATGGGCTGTATACTGGGGCTATGGGCTGTATACTGGGGCTATGGGCTGTATACTGGGGCAGGGGCTGTACACAGGGGCAGGGGCTGTACACAGGGTCAGGGGCTGTACACAGGGGCATGGGCTGTACACAGGGGCAGGGGCTGTACACAGGGGCAGGGGCTGTACACTGGGGCTATGGGCTGTATACTGGGGCTATGGGCTGTATACTGGGGCAGGGTCTGTATACTGGGGCTATGGGCTGTATACTGGGGCTATGGGCTGTATACTGGGGCAGGGGCTGTATACTGGGGCAGGGGCTGTATACTGGGGCTATGGGCTGTATACTGGGGCTATGGGCTGTATACTGGGGCTATGGGCTGTATACTGGGGCTATGGGCTGTACACTGGGGCTATGGGCTGTATACTGGGGCAGGGGCTGTATACTGGGGCAGGGGCTGTATACTGGGGCTATAGGCTGTATACTGGGGCTATGGGCTGTATACTGGGGCTATGGGCTGTATACTGGGGCAGGGACTGTATACTGGGGCAGGGGCTGTACACTGGGGCAATGGGCTGTATACTGGGGCAATGGGCTGTATTCTGGGGTTATGGACTGTATACTGGGGCTATGGGCTGTACACTGGGGCAGGGGCTGTACACTGGGGCTATGGGCTGTATACTGGGGCTATGGGCTGTATACTGGGGCAGGGGCTGTATACTGGGGCAGGGGCTGTATACTGGGGCAGGGGCTGTATACTGGGGCTATGGGCTGTATACTGGGACAGGGGCTGTATACTGGGGCAGGGGCTGTATACTGGGGCTATGGGCAGTCTGGCTGCATACTGGGCGGACTGAAGGAGGACTGGGGGGCTGGCTATATAATATATATATTACAGTGGGCTGGATGTATACTGGGGTGGCACGCTGACTGTATACCGGGGGGTTGGCTGGCTATATACTGGGGGAGGGGGGTGCTGGCTACTAGTAATAGTAGCAATATTCCTGTACATAGGGGGCAGTATTATAGTAGTTATATTCCTGTACATAGAGGCAGTATTATAGTATATATTATTATAGTATATATATTCCTGTACATAGGGGGCAGTATTACAGTAGTTATATTCCTGTACATAGGGGGCAGTATTATAGTAGTTATATTCTTGTACATAGGGGGCAGTATTATAGTAGTTATATTCCTGTACATAGGGGGCAGTATTATAGTAGTTATATTCCTGTACATAGGGGGCAGTATTATAGTAGTTATATTCTTGTACATAGGGGGCAGTATTACAGTAGTTATATTCCTGTACATAGGGGGCAGTATTATAGTAGTTATATTCTTGTACATAGGGAGCAGTATTATAGTAGTTATATTCCTGTACATAGAGGCAGTATTATAGTATATATATTCCTGTACATAGGGGGCAGTATTATAGTAGTTATATTCTTGTACATAGGGGGCAGTATTATAGTAGTTATATTCCTGTACATAGAGGCAGTATTATAGTATATATATTCCTGTACATAGGGGGCAGTATTACAGTAGTTATATTCCTGTACATAGGGGGCAGTATTATAGTAGTTATATTCTTGTACATAGGGGGCAGTATTATAGTAGTTATATTCCTGTACATAGGGGGCAGTATTATAGTAGTTATATTCCTGTACATAGGGGGCAGTATTATAGTAGTTATATTCTTGTACATAGGGGGCAGTATTATAGTAGTTATATTCTTGTACATAGGGGGCAGTATTATAGTAGGTATATTCTTGTACATAGGGGGCAGTATTATAGTAGTTACATTCTTTTTTATTGGAGAAGGTATTGTAGTATGTTTTTAGTGTACATATATGGCAGTATTAAGTTGTGTGCTCTTAAAATAGAAGTATTATTCCTGTACAAGGAGGCAGTATGAGTCTCTTTCTCTGCGGTGTACATGTTGCTTTAGACCATCTATAAACAGTTTGTATGGAGTTTAGTAACTCCACCCACATCACAAGGCCACACCTACTTGTTTTGACTCCACCCACAGAATGGGGCCACTTTTACAGTTTTTTCCAGGGCCACTTTAAATTCCCAGTCCGCCCCTGCTGGTATCATTGGATCTGGGTTAATCCCTGGATCACATTGATATCAAACCTGACCCATTTGCTATTGTCCTATTCAGAGATATTGATACCTCTGGAACCAATTATACTAGAGTTCCAGAATTCACTGGGGCAGGGGCTGTATACTGGGGCTATGGGCAGTCTGGCTGCATACTGGGCGGACTGAAGGAGGACTGGGGGGCTGGCTATATAATATATATATTACAGTGGGCTGGATGTATACTGGGGTGGCACGCTGACTGTATACCGGGGGGTTGGCTGGCTATATACTGGGGGAGGGGGGGTGCTGGCTACTAGTAATAGTAGCAATATTCCTGTACATAGGGGGCAGTATTATAGTAGTTATATTCCTGTACATAGAGGCAGTATTATAGTATATATTATTATAGTATATATATTCCTGTACATAGGGGGCAGTATTACAGTAGTTATATTCCTGTACATAGGGGGCAGTATTATAGTAGTTATATTCTTGTACATAGGGGGCAGTATTATAGTAGTTATATTCCTGTACATAGGGGGCAGTATTATAGTAGTTATATTCCTGTACATAGGGAGCAGTATTATAGTAGTTATATTCTTGTACATAGGGAGCAGTATTATAGTAGTTATATTCCTGTACATAGAGGCAGTATTATAGTATATATATTCCTGTACATAGGGGGCAGTATTATAGTAGTTATATTCTTGTACATGGGGGGCAGTATTATAGTAGTTATATTCCTGTACATAGAGGCAGTATTATAGTATATATATTCCTGTACATAGGGTGCAGTATTACAGTAGTTATATTCCTGTACATAGGGGGCAGTATTATAGTAGTTATATTCTTGTACATAGGGGGCAGTATTATAGTAGTTATATTCCTGTACATAGGAGGCAGTATTATAGTAGTTATATTCCTGTACATAGGGGGCAGTATTATAGTAGTTATATTCTTGTACATAGGGGGCAGTATTATAGTAGTTATATTCCTGTACATAGGGTGCAGTATTACAGTAGTTATATTCCTGTACATAGGGGGCAGTATTATAGTAGTTATATTCTTGTACATAGGGGGCAGTATTATAGTAGTTATATTCCTGTACATAGGAGGCAGTATTATAGTAGTTATATTCCTGTACATAGGGGGCAGTATTATAGTAGTTATATTCTTGTACATAGGGGGCAGTATTATAGTAGTTATATTCTTGTACATAGGGGGCAGTATTATAGTAGGTATATTCTTGTACATAGGGGACAGTATTATAGTAGTTATATTCTTGTACATAGGGGGCAGTATTATAGTAGTTACATTCTTTTTTATTGGAGAAGGTATTGTAGTATGTTTTTAGTGTACATATATGGCAGTATTAAGTTGTGTGCTCTTAAAATAGAAGTATTATTCCTGTACAAGGAGGCAGTATGAGTCTCTTTCTCTGCGGTGTACATGTTGCTTTAGACCATCTATTAACAGTTTGTATGGAGTTTAGTAACTCCACCCACATCACAAGGCCACACCTACTTGTTTTGACTCCACCCACAGAATGGGGCCACTTTTACAGTTTTTTCCAGGGCCACTTTAAATTCCCAGTCCGCCCCTGCTGGTATCATTGGATCTGGGTTAGTCCCTGGATCACATTGATATCAAACCTGACCCATTTGCTATTGTCCTATTCAGAGATATTGATACCTCTGGAACCGATTATACTAGAGTTCCAGAATTCAAAGTCCCATGATCACCTGAATATCACAAACCAAAAATGTAATTGTTCTTCTGGTGATATGGACCATAACTCCATAACTGTCCCTATTCAACCTGGTGATTTGAAAGTTTTCATGGTTCTTTGTTTGAGACTTTGGGGGGGGGGGGAGGCGTGCATGGAGACGATCTGACTGCAAAAGTCTTCGAAGCACAGTCACATGCTGTATTTGTAAACAATCTAGCTCAATTAGGCCAATTAAGCTGAGGCTGGGGGAAAGGTGAAGGATATGGGTGGCTAGATGAAAAGAAAATGGGGCTCATTTACTAAGGGTCCGCATGGTGCAATAGTTTCCCAACTATTTCCGATTTGTGCCGCATTTAAGTGGGGGTTTTGGCGCACGTGACCGGATTTTGGTGCAATCGCGCCGACTTGCATGTGACACATATCAGGGTGCGTGGCCGACGGACAATTCGACTGATGCGGACTAAGCACGGGATTTACAATTCAAATTGTGTTGCAAGACAATGCACTCACATACACCGGGAAGAAGAAGGTGAACTCCGGCGGACCTCAGCGGGGAAGCGACCGATCCAGGAATATGGAGGCACGATCTTGAAGAATCGCGCCGGGCTTCATCCTCGTCGGAATACGCACCTCAGGGATCGCGACAGGACCGGGTAAGTAAATCTGCCCCAATACCTGCATGTTCATCACAGCGCCCGACTCTAAGTTAGAAGTTACTGGGTCATGTCTAGGGGCAACTGAAATTGTGTACAGAAGGACTGATAGAAACAGGTTGGACTTATATCTGTGAAATGCTGCATTTTTGTTAATAACAGTGAATTAGAGAATGTGTTATTTTGTTATCCTGAGTACATATAAGAAACTCCTCTTTGTGGGAATACCCCTTTAAGGCCTAGAACCTTTCAAAGAAAGTAAGTAAGGAGGCCTGTTACAACAAACATAAGGAACCTATTACTTCTACCCAATATGTTAATTATATCAACAGCATATAGCAAAGGAACATGTGTTTTTCACAGGCCACAAAAACTGTTCCCTTGAACCATGGTTTATGGCCGGGGTATAATTGAAGGATGAGCTCTGCTCACATACTGATGATTATACATGAAGTAGACGTTCATGTGCCTTGGTTGTACATTTGGATATATTTTTCTAGTGCACACAAATTGTAGGGATTTTAACTTTTCAAAGAATAAAAATGACTTATGTTCTACTAGTCCTTTTTTATAGTCCACAATAAAGTGAATAAAACGTTTTTTGCGATATATAATCAGAATGTGAATGTTCATATTTTTTTTACACGTCATGTAATCTAGTTTTACAATTTTAGACATACCTTGTCAAACTGACTTTTTAATCTGATTTAATCTCATTCAAACACATTTTTTTATCTATGAAACCTTTCAGCAATTTACATGTTCAGACATAGTGGTAAGGACTGAGCCCTATAGTATGCATCCAAATCAATTGTGAAAAAAAATCCCCTTCCCCCACACTGAACATCAAGCCAAGACATTTACAAGCACTAAGCTGTAGGGGAAGTATAAAGAGCATTATTCTTTTCCTTGTGCCACATAAAATATGTAATTACGCAGAGAATTTTTTTCTGAGTGGAAGATACAACAGAGGCTATTATATAACATAATGTATATCACTACAGTCACCAGAAAAATTCCAATTTACTTTTAACAGTATCATATCACCGTATATTCTCGAGCATAAGCCAACCGAGTATAAACCGAGGTACCTAATTTTACCACCAAAGACTGTGAAAACCTATTGACTCGAGTATAAGTCTAGAGTGTGAAATGCATTGGTCATAGCCTCCCCAGTATATAGCCTGCAAGCCCCCAGTAGTCTGTAGCCAGCCAGCCCAGTACTATATAGGTAGCCACCTGTAGTATACAGCCAGCCCACAATAGTATACAGCCAGACAGCCCCCTGTAGTATATAGCCAATCCTCTGTAGTATATAGCCAGCCATCTGTAGTATATAGTCAGCCCCCTTTAGTATATAGCAATAGCCCTGTAGTATATAGCTATCCCCCTGGTGAACTTTATTGAAGAAGTGGTGACATTTCGGTGTATGAGAACAACGAACAAGAAAAACATGTGTCAAGTAGCCATGAAAATAGAAAATACTTTATTAGAATACGAAACAGGAAACTCAAATGGACAGACAATAAAACCAATTAAAACACGAAAAAGGCAGGTCAACTGCTTTCGTGACAGAACATAGCAGGTGATGTCATATGATAGTGACACCCTCCGGACCTCCACTACATTTTGGTAACATTCGGTCTCCAGTTTTGCATGCAGTTGTTTGGATCACATGTTCCATCCGGATAGTTAGTGGGACATTCATGTTGCTTTGCTACATGTATATAACGTTTTGTGGTGTGTCCTGGGGAGTCCTGTTGCAGGTAGTTAGTCACTATCATATGACATCACCTGCTATGTTCTGTCACGAAAGCAGTTGACCTGCCTTTTTCGTGTTTTAATTGGTTTTATTGTCTGTCCATTTGAGTTTCCTGTTTTGTATTCTAATAAAGTATTTTCTATTTTCATGGCTACTTGACACATGTTTTTCTTGTTCGTTGTTCTAATATACTATTTCATGTGTGTAGCACCATTAGATTTGGTTTTCCAATAGGGTTTTGATTCCGTTCTGGTTAACATTTCGGTGTATGACACCTTCATCAAGCAACAAGTGACCCACATTGAATATAGCAAAACTTAGTAGGTGATTAGCATAAAGAGGCATGTCTTAAAGTGCCTGTGCAATATTGTGTAATTCATCATTGTACAAACATATAAAAAATAGTTATCTATTGTAGAAGCAGTGAAAGAATCCCAAATTCTTGCGCAGTGCAAGAATTTGGGATTTTAACAGCGACTACGCCACCTCCATGCAATGTGGGTGTGGGGGGAGTGTAGAGGGGAACAGCGACCAATGAAGTGGGTGTAATTTTGAAAAAAACCTTGTGAAGTTTTGCCCGGGGCCACGCTGGCCACCAGATACATCAAGAGGCCTAAGAATCTTGATGTATCCGGCTGGACATGGGGGGCATGGCCACTATCATATACACTCACCGGCCACTTTATTAGGTACACCTGTCCAACTGCTCGTTAACGCTTAATTTCTAATCAGCCAATCACATGGCGGCAACTCAGTGCATTTAGGCACGTAGACATGGTCAAGACAATCTCCTGCAGTTCAAACCGAGCATCAGTATGGGGAAGAAAGGTGATTTGAGTGCCGTTGAACGTGGCATGGTTGTTGGTGCCAGAAGGGCTGGTCTGAGTATTTCAGAAACTGCTGATCTACTGGGATTTTCACGCACAACCATCTCTAGGGTTTAGAGAGAATGGTCCGAAAAAGAAAAAACATCCAGTGAGCAGCAGTTCTGTGGGCGGAAATGCCTTGTTGATGCCAGAGGTCAAAGGAGAATGGGCAGACTGGTTTGAGCTGATAGAAAGGCAACAGTGACTCAAATCGTCACCCGTTACAACCAAGGTAGGCAGAAGAGCATCTCTGAATGCACAGTACGTCGAACTTTGAGGCAATGGGCTACAGCAGCAGAAGACCACACCGGGTGCCACTCCTTTCAGCTAAGAACAGGAAACTGAGGCTACAATTTGCACAAGCTCATCGAAATTGGACAGTAGAAGATTGGAAAAACGTTGCCTGGTCTGATGAGTCTCGATTTCTGCTGCGACATTCGGATGGTAGGGTCAGAATTTGGCGTCAACAACATGAAAGCATGGATCCATCCTGCCTTGTATCAACGGTTCAGGCTGGTGGTGGTGGTGTCATGGTGTGGGGAATATTTTCTTGGCACTCTTTGGGCCCCTTGGTACCAATTGAGCATCGTTGCAACGCCACAGCCTACCTGAGTATTGTTGCTGACCATGTCCATCCCTTTATGACCACAATGTACCCAACATCTGATGGCTACTTTCAGCAGGATAATGCGCCATGTCATAAAGCTGGAATCATCTCAGACTGGTTTCTTGAACATGACAATGAGTTCACTGTACTCAAATGGCCTCCACAGTCACCAGATCTCAATCCAATAGAGCATCTTTGGGATGTGGTGGAATGGGAGATTCGCATCATGGATGTGCAGCCGAAAAAACTGCGGCAACTGATGCCATCATGTCAATATGGACCAAAATCTCTGAGGAATGCTTCCAGCACCTTGTTGAATCTATGCCACGAAGAATTGAGGCAGTTCTGAAGGCAAAAGGGGGTCCAACCCGTTACTAGTATGGTGTACCTAATAAAGTGGCCGTTGAGTGTATATCTGCTCCATAAAGTATATACACATCATATACATGCACAGACAGTTCAGAGCTCAGCTTTAATTTTATAAACAGCTGTGGGAAAATGAAAACTGAGTTCTGATTGTTCAACTAGATTGTTCAACTAGAACAGTTTGCTCTCAGACACTTATGATAAATCTCCCCCATCATGTACACGTAGATACATTATAGTAACCCTATAAACATCATGTACATGCACATACAGGATATACCGAAATATACCCTGTAGCATATACTGCAACCAGCCAGCCCCCTGTAGTATATAGCCAGCCAGTCCCCTTTAGTAAATAGCCAGCCAGCCCCCTTAGCAAGTAGCCTGCCAGCCATCCCTGTATAGTATTTAGCCTGCCATCCATCCCTGAGTAGTATATATGTAGTATATATGTGTATATACACATCATGTACATGTACTTACATTACATGTTGTTACAACAAGTAACCTTATAAACATTATATAAGGGGTCAGGTCAGGTTGACCGGGTTGACCGATTACTGGGAGGGGCATGAGCTCAGGGCAATGACCTCAAAGGTAGTTTTCTCCGAAATACTACCTGTGCCACGTGCAGTGGGAGATTAGGAAGGTGAATAAGTACCTCAAAAGTTGTTGAAGGAAGGAGGGCTTTGGGTTCATGAAGAACTGGGCTAGAAGGTTGGAGGAGTGTTTAAACTAGAGACTTGGGGGGAGGGCAACTACACTTGTGCAGGGCAAAAAGATAGTGTAGATAGGGAACTGGGAAGAGTCCTAGTCCATGGGGGAGGAAAGAGGAGGGGCTTGTTTTTGTGTGAAATCTTGACTTAAGCCTGTCCTGCGAGATGACATTGGTGACGCAAATCAAAATGTACAGTCCCTACGGGAGGTTGGTGGGGGGAACCTGTGTAATAGCATTGATTTTGTATTACACTTTTCTAATAAATTCCTGTTGCTTTTGATAGATCAAATAAAGTAACCTTCTTGAGATTGTGATATATTTCAGTTAGCCATTAAAAGGTAAGATGTTACAAACAAGCTTTTGGGACAGCTTAGGTCCTTCATCCTTAATTAGATGGAATTACTAAGAGTCATGGTCAGACAGGAGGTCAGGACAGGTGGCACAGAAGTGGAGTCAGGGAGGAGGAAGAAGGTCAGGACAAGCTGCAGAGAATCGGAGTCAGAATCAAGGTCACAGCGGGAAATTAAAATAATCACAGAAATAACACATGGAGGCTTTCTCAGAGGCACAAGGCACAAAGATCCGGCAGGGACACAGGAAGGGGTCGGGAATTAACAGGGAAGGCGGCCGGCCAACACCAATTATCGGCGCACTCGCCCTTTAAATCTGAGAACGCGGAGACCACCGCACGAACGAGGGAAGGCGAGTGCTGCAGCGGGGCTCCAGGGACCCGGGGAGGTACACGGGTCACAGGAACACCCGTGACAGTCGCCTTCTCGACTGTCTTTATCCAAGAAAATCCCCTGGTAACAGACATGATGAGAAATTGTGTAAATTCTCTTAGGAATACCAACAGCTTAATGTGGATGTTGTATATCTGGACTTTTCAAAGGCATTTGACACAGTGCCGCGTAAAAGGTTTGTACATAAAATGAGACTGCTGGGACTAGGGGAAAATCTGTGTACTTGGGTAGTAATTAGTGATTATGATTGAAAACAGAGGGTCGTCATTAATGGCACATTCTCAGATTGGGTTGACGTTACCAGTGCAACAGGGTTCAGTAGTGGCTTTACACAGTCAAGTTTCAATATTTGCAGATGATACTAAGCTGTGTGAAGTAATTAATACTGAGGTTGATAGTTTAGTCTTACAAAGGGATGTGTGGAAGGAGTGGGAAGAGGAATTGTTGATGAGGTTTAATGTAGATAAATGTAAAGTTATGCACTTGGGCCATGGAAACAAAAATTATAGATATGTACTAGGTAGCAAGTAACATGTTCTTGGTAAAACTGCAACTGAAAAAGACTTGGGGTATTGGTTGATGATAAACTTAATTTTCGTAATCAGAGCCAGGCAGCTATTGCTAAATTATGGGATGTATCAATAGAACAATAGATTCTCATGATAAAGATATAGTTTTGCCCATTTACTGTAATGGCAGGACACAAACAAGGACAGTGAGCCCTGACACTGAGACCCCCAATCTGTCCCTACCTACTTATTGGGCCCCCCCTAAATGGAGGACAATAACTGGGCGGCGTTTCCTCCCTGGGTAAGATGTGGACATGTAACAATACAGACAAAAACACAATAAGGCGAGGTAAACAATCCGGGTCGGCAACAGCTGGGAATATCAACAACCAAATCACAATCCAAATAGACTAGTCAATAAACAGGCAAGAAATCCGAATCCAGAAATCAGAAATACAAGAGAGCTAGAAACACAGCAAGATGGCAGTTTGACCAGCAAGTCAAAGCTAATCTGAACACTTATAGGGAACTCAGCCCTGCCACAGGTGGTAGGAGTAAGCAATTACAGATCCAAAGAGTTAACTCTTGCAGGGACAGAATCAATGAGGAGAGTGGCAGACATCAGGTCAGACAGCCATAGAACCTAGTTCAGACTGCAGGATGATGAAAAACTCAGTGTCTCCTAATCCTACCAGCACGGTTAGAGGAGACAGCAGGCGCAGACATGACATATACTGTATGCAAACCACTGGTCAGACCATACATGGAATATTGTGTACAGTTTTGGGCACCTGTGTATAAAAAGGACATATTAGAACTAGAACGGGCGCAGAGGAGAGCAACCAAAATTATTAGGGGAATGGGGAGACTAGAATACCATCACAGATTACAAAATTTGGGATTATTCAGTTTAGGGGAGACTTCATTACAATGTACAAATTAGGAGCATATCTCATTTATTAATTTCTAGACATGCAATGGAATAGCAGGACACATTCATGGCTACAAAACCTCCTTTCTATCAATCAGTATGGGTACCGGTGGATAAAACCCCACTGATCAGATTTATCCACTCTCTTGTGAATAGAGAATCAATCAGAATCAAACATAGGATGAACAACATTGCATCTTACAGGAAATCTACCATCAAAATCAAACATGATAACCAGGCACACTTATTCATAGATCCAGGCATTGTGGCTGTGCTTTACCATGACTAATATTTCTATATTTGTTATCCATGGGCGCCCTCCTTCTAAAATCAAATTTTACATTTATGTAAATGAGTCTGATGAGATGTTACCAGAGCCCCTCTGTGCTGTAGCTTCACAGGCTGTTACACGGTCTCCTCCCTGCTCCCTCAGCACTTCCTCCTCCTTCTGCCTGCTGTAATATAACACAATGGTATGGGAAAGTGCTCCTTTATAGCATAGCAGCCTGTGAACCTGCAGCATAGTACAGCCAGCCTTCCCCCTGTAGTTTACAGCCAGCCCAGTCTGCCCCCAGTAGTATACAGCCAGCCCAGCCTGCCCCCAGTAGTATACAGCCAGCCCAGCCTACGCCCAGTAGTATACAGCCTGCCCAGCCTGCCCCCAGTAGTATACAGCCAGCCCAGCCTGCTCCCAGTAGTATACAGCTAGCCCAGCCTGCCCCTTGTAGTATACAGCCAGCCCAGCCTGCCCCCAGTAGTATACTGCCAGCCCAGCCTGCCCCCGGTAGTATACTGCCAGCCCAGCCTGCCCCCGGTAGCATACTGCCAGCCCAGCCTGTCCCCAGTAGTATACAGCCAGCCCAGCCTGCCCCAGTAGTATACAGCCAGCCCAGCCTGTCTCCAGTAGTATACACCTCAACTCACCCTCCGGCGGCCCCGATGTCAGCTTCCGCGCCTGTCTTCTTTCTTCGGTAAGAGAATAGAAAGGCAAACAAGGGGAGACCAGACAGCGCTCATAGTGTAGTATTATTGAATAAAGACAATTGGTAATGTTGAAGAGGATAATTGGAGAGAGGATCACCAGATAGGGTTGTGCTGTATTAGGCACAATGCTATTTAACGCTTGGTAGTGGGGTGGTGAGGAGTGTCAGAGGTGCTGCCTTTAGACAGTGGTTAGAGGCTCTGTCTAATGACTCATTGGATAGGATAAAGAGGAATGTTTATTGCTTATCTCGGAACACGGCTGGAACAAACACTGCACTCTCTGAGCTCCGCTGAGCACTCCTCCTTATCCACCGCCATCAGGCACCGGGCATGGGGAAACCCACTAGAAAAGGGCCAGCTAAGACCCCGCAACCAACTGCCGCGATCAGAAAAGGAATCGGCTACTTCTTTGCTGCAACCCCGGAGAACATGGCCTCGGCTCCTCTCGCCACGCGGAGCCAATATTGCCGCCGTCACCCGTCCCTGCCACAAGCGGCTACAGAGGCGCCATCGGCACCAGCGGCAGGTACGGGACCACCATCAGCCAGCACTGGCCGTTTCGTGCCCGCTCCGACCGGCACACGTGTGGAGTCAGCAGCCCGTGCCAAAGGTAGGACCGTGGCGCACGCCGCGCCTGAAGACCTAGCGCGCACAGCCCCCGATCGATCCACCACCGCCGCCCTGACGCCGCCACAGCAGCGAGGCTTGGTAGAAGCATCGGCACCAGTGGAGCCTGCTACCTCAGGCCCAGAAAACTTTGCCGCTGTGCCTGCTGCCGGCACCGTGGACGATATCCCCCTGCAGGAGGAATATGAGATGATGTCTCCCAGAGAGAGGATGGCTCCGGACCATGCCGTGCCAGGAACTGGCAGCCCATCTGGAACCCCCAAGGGAAACAACCACAGCGGTGTGAGTGAGGACCCTGGGCTCTCAGGCCCTTACAGAGTTAGCCAGAAGCTCCCCTGTGAGTATGGGGTTGGAATCCCCCTAACTTCCTCTCTGCCCACACAGGGCCTACACCTAATCTATGCCCAGGTTCAACCTCCCCTCCTAGAGGCCTGGGGCAAATCCCCCCTGCATTACAGCTGGGTCTTACTGGTGAAAGGATGCCCACCTTATCTGATCTCTATACTCTATTCGCCTCTTTGCCCACTAAGGCTGACATGTCTAACTTCGCAGCGCAGATCACTGCCGATTGCAAGCAGGAATTTGCCAAGCTCCATTCTGAGATTTCAACGTTATCAGGCAGAATTGATGCTCTAGATCAGGCCAAATCTTCAATGGAGACGTCCCTTGAGACACAGTTCAATGGCAAAAATCGCAGCTCTTTGCTATACAGCAACATATAGATGATATCGAAAATAGAAGTAGACGCAATAACCTATGTATTAAAGGCCTGCCGGAAAGCGTCTCACAAGCTACTCTTCTCTCAACAGTGATAGCTATTTTCAATGGTCTTCTAGGGCGCCCACCAGATACGTATATTGAAATCGACAGAGCTCATCGGGCCCTAAGACCCCCTGACCCGAACTCCCAAACCCCTAGAGATGTCATCTGTTGGATCCATTTTTATGCGCTGAAAGAGCAGCTTCTCTCCAAGATACGCTCTCAAAAGCAGATAACATATCAAGGATCTGCCATCAAAATCATGCCGGACTTATCCCGCTATACACTAGCACAACGTGCTGTTCTTCGACCTCTTCTGGACTTGCTGTGTGAACGTGACATATCCTATAGATGGGCCATCCCCTTTGCTTTATATGCCCGCCATGGTGGCAAAGAATTCCCTCTACCCTCTGCTGAGGACCTGTCAAGCTTCCTACGTGGTCTGAATTTGCCTATAGTACATCTTGCTGCATGGCCCTCCTTCTTGGCACCACCAAAAGGGGGAATTAACCCATTGTCTGCCAACATCACACCACTGGGCCTATCGAAGAGAAGTCCCAGGAAACGAACTCACCACGCTAATGGTCATGAACTGACTCCTCCACCCTAACAACAAGGCCACACCCTCTTTAATGACTGTTCCTGAATGTCAGCCGCATGTTGCCACCACACTCTGGTCCCTCTTACTGCTCCTACACTAATGCCATTTCCCTATGGTTCATAATAGTTTCCCCTTTACAACACGTGACAAATTGTCTTTATCATTGCCTGATGGCCTACTTTATTACTATATTACTATGGGGTTGCTAGCCAAGGCTCACCTGGCTGAAGTCTCCCACCCCAATAGTTTGAGGATCTCAGTCGGCACTGGTTGTTTGCCCAAAACCCTCTATAATACTTGTTGATAGATACTGCTGCAGCTCCTGTTCTTTTTTGGCGCTGCTATAGTTTTGATCACTCTACTCTACTTCTCTACCTACTGCTTACCCCTCTATCTCTACCCCTCCCCCTCTCACCCATAACCCCCCCCCATAAGTGTATACCTCAACTGTTTGTCTAACTACTATCTTCCTTGATACCTAAAGGAGGAGAGACCCAACTACTCATCTGCGCAATGGCGGACTTCAAGATTGCCACTTTCAATGCACAAGGACTGAATTCCCCTTCCAAGAGGGCCCAGGTACTGCACCACTTCCACAGAAACAAGGTACAAATTCTATGCCTGCAGGAGATACATTTTAACCCCTAGGCGCACCACGACGTTATACTACGTCCCCGGGGCTAGATGCTTAGCGCACCGGGACGTAGTATAACGTCCAGCTTCTGGGACCGGCTCACGAACGGAGCCGGTACCAGAAGCAGCGGCTGTCAGCTGTCTATCACAGCTGACACCGCGCTGTAACACCCGCGATCAGAGCCGACTCCGATCGCGGGTGTTAACCGCTTACACGCCGCGGTCAAGCATGACCGCGGCGTGTAAGGGTGTTCCTGCTGTGGATCGGATCCCCCGTGCCGCTTACCGGGGAATCCGATCCTCTTCCGGGCAGCTCCGAGGACTGGCATGTGCCCCGGAGCTGCCCGGTCTCCATGGCAGCCAGACCCCTTCCGGGTCTGACTGCAAACTGTACGAGCATGCGCAAGCTTGCTCAGACAGTTTACATTGCTCTACAATAAAATAGTATTGTAGAGCTGTGTATTGAACTTAAACCAGTGATCAGAGCATCACTGGTTTAAGTTCAAGTATGTATAAGTAAAAAAAATGCAAAAACAGTTAACACTACACATTATAATAAATAAAAAATAAATACATAAAATATAAGCCCCTAAAATGTCACTTTCCCATAAAAAACTTAATAAAGTATAAAAAACATAAAAACACAAAAAAACCCTGCATATTTGGTATTGCCGCGTCCGTAACAATCTGCATAATAAAACAGAATTGTTACTGGACCCGCACGGTAAACGCCGGAGGGAAAAAACGCAAAAAATGTTCCGAAAAAAGATAATTTTTAATTAATACCCTATAAAAAATGCTCTAAAAAGTGATTTAAAAAATGTTATGCACTCTAAAATAAGCCCACTAAAAAGAACAACTGTTCTCGCAAAAAATAAGCCCCTAACAAGATTTGTCAGCCAAAAAATAAAAAAGTTATGCATATAAAAAGATGGTGATGCTAAAATGAATAAGATTTTCTCCAAATTAGTTTTTATTCAGTACAATTGAATAAAATACACAAAACCCCCACATATTTGGTATCCCTGCGTCCGTAACAATCTGTATAATAAAACTGAATTGTTATTAGATATGCAAAGTGAACCCCGTAAAAAACAACCTAAAAAAACGCTCTCTGAAAAAGATGATTTTTTATTAATGCCCTTTAAAAATGCTCTAAAAAAAGTGATTTTAAAAAGTTACGCAATCTAAAATAAGACCACTAAAAAGAGCTGTCATTCTTGCAAAAAATAAGCCCTTAAACAGATTTGTGAGGTGAAAAATAAAAAAGTTATACATATGAAAGACGGTGATGCTAAAATTAACAACAATTTTGCCAAATTACTTTTTATTCAGTAAAAATGGTAAAAAATAAAAAAATATATATAAATGAAGTATTTTCATAATCGTGGCGACCCATAGAATAAAAATAATATACTATTTTTATGGTATGGTTAACGGCCAATAAAAAAAACACATAAAAATTTTCCTAAAAATTGATGATTTTCATTTCCTCCACCAACAAAGAGTTAATTAAATCTCACCAATTAGCTGTAGATGCCCCAAAATTACGTACCAGAAAAGTGCATCTCATGTGGCAAAAGAAATAAGCCCCTATAGGTCCTCATTAAAAAAAAGAAAAAAATTATAGCCTGTACAATGTGACATAGCAAATCTGATTTGGATGGCGCCTCCTTCCCTTCTATGCCCGTCCGTGTGCCCATACAGCAGGTTACCAGCACATATGGGGTATCCGTGTACTCGGGAGAAATTGGGTATAAAACTTTGTGGAGCCTTTTTTAATTTAATCCATTTTAAATGTTTAATTTTCCACCCAAAATGAGTGTATTGTGAAAAAATATTACAATTTGCAGACTCCTCCTCCGTTTTGTTTTAACCCCTATAAAACACGTAAAGGGTTAACAAACTTCTTAAAAAGAGTTTTTCATACGTTGAGGGGTGTAGTTTCCACAATGGGGTAATTTATGAGTCTCGCTATTATTTAGGCCTCTCAGTGTCAATTAGAAGTTGAGCAGGTCCATCTAAGTACGGGTTTTGGCGATTTTACAAAAAATGTGAAAAATGGCACCCAAATTCTGAGCCTCATAACATTCTAGTAAAATATGTGGAATCTTAAAAAACCATGCCAACATAAAGCAGACATTTGGGAAATGTAAGTTATGAATTTATTTGGGTGCTTTGACTATCTGCATCAAAAGTAGAGAATTTAGAACGTTGAAAATAAAGAATTTTTCAAAAGTTTTGCCAAATTTTGTTTTTTTTCATAACTAAACGCAAAAGATTTCATCCAAATTTTTAAACTAATTTGAAGTACAATGTGTCACGAGAAAACAATCTCAAAATCCCCTTGATATCTCATAGCGTTCCAAAGCTATAACCACTTATAGTGACACAGGTCAGATTTGAAAAATGGGGCTGCGTCCTTTAGGCCAAAAGATGCTGAGTCCCCTAGGGGTTAAGGTTGGTCACTCCCCCTCACTAAGACATAAACACTACACCTCCTGGCACTTCGGCAACAATCCCCAATCACGATCTTGTGGTGTGGCCATAGCCATCCATAAATCACTACCCCACACAGTCTTGACCTGCACTGTAGACCCCAATGCCAGATATCTCTTATTAACTATTGACATCAGCGGTCATATCTTCACCATCCTTAATGTCTATGTTACCAACCACGGCCAGGTTGCCTACCTACTTAAATTACTTGACGATATACTCCCCCTGATTAGGGGCTCGGCCATATTATGTGGAGATCTAAATCTGACTCTGGACCCCACCCTTGATAATTCGTCGGGTAAATCCGGTATCACATACTCAGCACTGAAAAAAGTAAAACGAGTCTTCCGGCAATTACAACTATGTGAGGCTTGGAGGATACAACATCCCTCAGATAGGGATTATAGCTTTTATTCCTCCCCACATAATGTTTATAGTAGAATAGACTACATCCTGACTCAACATAACACACTTTCCTGGTTAGCCTCCACGTCAATTGGCAACATACTTCTCTCAGACCATGCTCCAATATACACCTCTTTTAAATTACCTTCTTCGTCCAAACGAGAATGGTCGTGACGATTAAACAAGTCGTTGTTGCTAGACCCCCTCTGCACATCTGAGATATCACAAACAGTCAACAACTACGTCCAAGACCGAGAGAACGACCCAACCCCCATACTAACCCAATGGGACACACTCAAATGGCTTATCCATTTGTTAGACATGGAACCCGTCTTAAAAGGGAAAAGGCACAGAAAGCCCTACAAAAGGTCTCCTCTCTTGAATTACAACACAAACAAGCCCTATCGACTCCTAACCTGGCCGCCTGTAATTCCCATAGTGTGGAAGTTAAACGCCTACTTGACCTCGCCTATGGAGGTATGCTACAAATTTGCCGCAGTAAATTCTACGAATATGGTAACAAGTGTGGCCAAATGTTGGCGAGAGCAGCCCAATCCTTCATCTCAAGTATCAAAACCGCCCCGAACAAGGTAGTTCGTTCGACTTCAGATATCTGGGAGGCCTTCCATTCTTTTTACGCTGACCTAAACAACCTGCCAAACACCTCCTCCTCTGCCCCGGCCACCAATTTATCCCCTCCCTCCCCATTCTCCCCACCCACGAAAGACACTATTTCAGCTCTAGAAGCACCATTCTCACACACAGAACTAGAAACAGTGGTTAAAGCCCTACCTGGAGGGAAAAGCCCGGGCCCCGACGGCTACACAGGGAAATTTTACAAACACTTTTTATCGATATTGAGCCCCATTCTTTTGAAAGCATTCAACACCGTATCCCCGGAAACCCCCTTCCCCCACAAGCCACCACCGCACATGTTGCGGTTATCCCGAAGCCGGACAGGACCCTCAATCCTGTGCCAGTTACAGACCTATCTCTTTCCTAAACGTTGACTTAAAAATTTACGCTAAACTCATAGCCAATCGTTTGAATCCTCTTTTACCAGATTTTGTTCACAAGGACCAAATGGGGTTCGTGCCCGGCAGGGAAGCCCGCGATAATACCATCAAAACTCTTGACCTCATACACTACGCCAATCCCACCAAATCCCCATGATGATACTATCCCTGGACGCCGAAAAGGCCTTCGATAGAATCTCATGGTCTTCACTGGCAGACACACTGCGCAACATAGGGTTAGACCCAGTTTTTACAGCTAAAATACTATCCCTATACATCAACCCATCAGCTAGACAGAAAATAAATGGATCCCTCTCCGCTCCCTTCTCCATCTACAATGGAACTCGCCAAGGCTGCCCCCTCTCCCAACTCCTTTATGTCTTGGTGATGGAACACTTGTTAGGTGCTATTCGTACTAACCCCACTATTCAGGGGATTTCCATAGCGGGAGCGGAATACAAATACTCAGCCTTGGCAGATGACCTCCTAGTGTACATCACCAACCCAACTCCCTCTCTGCCAGCCCTGATGTCCACCTTATCGACCTTCGGGAAATGGTCCAATTTTAAAGTTAACATGACAAAATCCAAGACCTTAAATGTATCCCTCCTGCACTCAGAAGTAGAATCCCACAAATCTAACCTTCCCTTCACATGGCCCCCGCGTGGCATCACCTATCTAGGTGTTAAAATCTCTAAGGACCTATCCAAACTGTTTAGCAATAATTTTTCTCCCCTGCTAGCCAATTTCATCTCAGATCTAGACACTTGGCAGAAAAAAATACTTCTCTTGGTTCGGCAGGTTAAACATCCTCAAAATGACCCTCCTCCCCCGACTGTTATACCTCCTGCAAACCATTCCTATTGCCATACCCACATCCTTCTGGGAGAGAATAAGCCAATGCTTCTCCAAATTTATCTGGTCCCCTGGTCGTCCAAGAGTAAAAAGAGGCGTAATGATTTTGCCAAAAGATAGGAGAGGTGTCGGTCTCCCAGACTGCTGCCTCTAATACCTGGCGGCAACGCATGCCAAACTACTAGACTTTTTCTAACATAAACGCTCCAAAGCATGGGTACATCTGGCACAGAGTGTCTGCCCCAGGGAGATTTCCACCCTCACTTGGACCTGGTCCCGCAGCTCTAAAGAATGCATTCCTCTTTCATTCTCCACAGAACATACACTGCGCATTTTGAAAGATCTGGGTCCACGGCGTACCTTAGCAGACAAGCAGGGACCCCTCAAACCCATCATGGACAACCCTCTATTTCCACCTGGTCTCTCTAAGGGCGAATTCCTTTTAGGCACACACCACAAATCTCTCCGATTTACACAAGTACTGGCGGGTCCTACCCTTCAGCCGCTCTCTGTCTTACTATCAGGCAACACACCAACGGTCACCCAGCATCTCCAATATGCACAACTTCAGCACTTTTATACCTCCCTCAAACCGCACACTCAACTATTATGCACCTTGACACGTTTTGAACAAATGTGAACACACGCCCCACGCTCTTTCAGAGATGTATAAATTGTTAACAACTCCGAACCATATACCCACTCCGTCGTTCTGCAAAGCCTGGGAAACAGAATTGGGGAAAACATTCTCTGAAGGTCAGTGGTCACAATGCTTCTCCCTAGCTCAAAAAGCAGTTATAGCCTCCAAACACCAGGAAACTAGCTACAAAATATTGACTAGGTGGTACAGAGTGCCTTCGCTCCTACACAAATGGTTCCCGTCAGTCCCGGATAAATGTTGGCGTTGTGGATCTACGGGAGGTACAATGTCTCACATATGGTGGCAATGCACTCGTCTACAAAACTTTTGGTCAGGTGTTCTTCAAGTAATTGAAGAGATTACCGGAATAAAAATCCCCAACACCCCAGAAGCAGTCCTATTATACATGTTTGACATACCAGTCTCAACATACAAGAAATCACTGACTAAACATTTCCTGCAGGCAGCCAAAACAATCATCTGAAGGAAATGGAAATCTGACCCCCCCCACACACACACACACACACACACACTGAGTGAGTGGTTTGGGGAAATAGCCCTGACACATAGAATGAAAGAACTTATTGCTCAATCACCAAAGGACTAGAGATGAGCGAACATACTCGTTGCTCGTTGCTCGGACGAGTATTTCACCAGCTCGAGAAAATGGCATCTCCCGCCGTTTTGCTTTTTGGCGGCCAGAAACAGAGCCAATCACAAGCCAGGAGACTCTGCACTCCACCCAGCATGATGTGGTACCCTTACACGTCGATATCAGTGGTTGGCTGGCCAGATCAGGTGACCCTGGAATAGACTAGCCCCTGCCCGCGCTGCTCGCGTCATTCTCTGTGTGGATGCCGCTAGGGAGAGAGCTGCTGCTGGTCAGGGAAAGCGTTAGGGTGTTCTATTAGAATAGTGTTAGGCAGGAGTGATTCTATAAGAACCCAACAGTCCTTCTTAGGGCTACAATAACGTTTTATTTTACTTTTTTTTTATTTGCTAGTGGCTGGGCTTGCTGCTATTAGTAGTGCAGCTAGTACGATATTGTGAGTAATTTGCAGGGAGACTTGTGTTTAGCTCTTAGTGACACACATATCCACCTCAAACACCGAAGTGGGACAATTTATTAGGGGTTTGATTTGAATTAGGCTGATTTATTTTTTTTTACGTTTATTTCTTTTTAGAACTCACAGTAATCTGCCAAAGCAGTGTGCTTTGAGTGTGGGCTAAAAAATAGCCATAGGAGAACCACGACGGCTTATTTAGGCCTACAATAGCGTTATATTTTCCGTTTTTTTTGGTTTGCTTGTGGCTGGGCTTGCTGGCATTAGTAGTGCAGCTAGTACCATATTGTGAGGAATTTGCAGGGAGACTTGTGTTTAGCTCTTAGTGACACACATATCCACCTCAAACACCGAAGTGGGACAATTTATTAGGGGTTTGATTTGAATTAGGCACAGTCTGCAAAAAAAAAAAAAAACGTTAATTTTGAAAATGTTTAACCCGAGGGGTAGAGGACAAGGGCGTGAACGTGGGCGTCCAACTACTGCAGGGGTCAGAGGCCGTGGTCCTGGGCGGGGTGAGACACCACCTGCTGATGAGGGAGCAGGGGAACGCCGCAGAGCTACACTCCCTAGGTTCATCATGTCTCAAGTTACTGGGACTCGTGGTAGAGCACTGTTGAGGCCAGAACAGTGCGAAGAGGTGATCTCGTGGATTGCGGACAATGCTTCTAGCCATTTGTCCACCAGTCAGTCTTCCACACAGTCCACCCATGTCACCGAAATCAGCACTCCTCCAGCTCCTCCACCTCAGCCTCTTCCCCCCAGTCTCCCCCTCCCAGCAAAATTTGGCATTTTAACCGGCATACTCGGAGGAACTGTTTTCTGGACCCTTCCCATAGTCACAAACCACTTGTCCGGTTGCTGCTGAGCAATTTTCCGATGCCCAATTTTTCCACCGGTCGCAGTCTGTGGGTGATGATGACATTATTGACGTAGTGGAAGAAGTGTGTAAAGAGGTGTCGGACGATGAGGAGACACGGTTGTCAGACAGTGGTAAAGTTGTTGTCAGGGCAGGAAGTCCGAGGGGGGAGCAGACTGAGGGATCGGAGGATGATGAGGTGACAGACCCAAGCTGGGTTGATAGGCCGGGTGAACATAGTGCTTCTGAGACGGAGGCGAGTCCTATAGCAGAACAGGTTGGAAGAGGCAGTGGTGGGGCCAGACGGAGAGGCAGGGCCAGAGCTGGTGCATCAGCGCCAAATGTTGCCTGTAGTCAAGCTCCCGTGGCGAGGGCTAGATTTTCAGAAGTCTGGAGGTTCTTTAAAGAAACACCGGAAGACCGACGGACTGTGGTGTGCAACCTTTGCCAAACCAGGATCAGCAGGGGTTCCACCACTGGTTAACTACCACCACTGGTTAACTACCACCAGTATGCGCAGGCATATGAATGCTAAACACCCCACTCAATGGTACCAAGCCCGTTCACCTCCGGCCGGGCACACCACTGCTCCTTCCCCTGTGTCATCTGCTAGTCAGCCCCCTGCCCAGGACCACGGCCCAAACACCTCCCGTGCGAAAACCCCATCTTCGCCTCCATGATCCTCCACAGCATCCACCAGCGTTCAGCTCTCCATACCCCAGACGCTGGAGTGCAAAAGGAAGTATGGTGCAACCCACCCACACGCCCAAGCCCTCAACGTCCACATCTCCAAGTTGCTTAGCCTGGAGATGCTGCCCTACAGGCTGGTAGAGACCGAGGCCTTTCGAAACCTCATGGCGGCGGCCGCCCCTCGGTATTCGGCCCCCAGCCGCCACTACTTTTCCCGATGTGCCGCCCCAGCCCTGCACAAGCACGTGTCAGAGAACATCATCCGTGCCCTGACCAACGTTTCTGACAAGGTCCACCTGACCACGGACACGTGGACGAGTGCTGCCGGGCAGGGCCACTATATGTCGCTGACGGCACATTGGGTTAACTTGGTGGAGGCTGGGACCGAGTCTGAACCTGGGGCTGGTCATATACTGCCGACGCCGAGGATTGCGGGGCCTAGCTCGGTCCAGGTCTCAAAGGCCTACTATGCCTCCTCCTCCTCCCACCCCTCCTCCACCTTCTCCTCCGAATTACCATCCGTGGGCATGGCGCCATCAGTCGGTAGCTCTAGGCACAGCAGCAGTGGCGTCGCTAAGCGACAGCAGGCGGTGCTCAAACTGCTGAGCCTAGGCGATAAAAGGCACACCGCCCAAGAGCTATTACAGGGCATCACGGCGCAGACTGATCTGTGGCTGGCACCGCTGAACCTGAAGCCAGGCATGGTTGTGTGTGACAACGGCCGTAACCTGGTGGCGGCTCTGCAACTCGGCAGACTGACACATGTGCAATGCCTGGCCCATGTGTTAAATCTCATAGTTCAGCGTTTCCTCAAGACATACCCCAATCTGTCTGATTTGCTCACGAAGGTGCGCCGCATCTGTGCGCATTTCAGGAAGTCCAGCACAGATGCTGCCACTCTCAGGGCAGCGCAGCGCCGCCTCCAACTGCTCGCTCACCGACTGTTGTGCGACGTGCCCACGAGGTGGAATTCAACATTAACCATGTTATCCAGAGTTTACCAGCAGCGCAGAGCGATTGTAGACTACCAGATGTCAACTTCCACCAGAACTGGTAGTCAGGTCAGTCAGCTTCCTCAAGTCTACAATGAGGAGTGGACGTGGATGTCTGATATCTGTCAGGTGCTGAGTAACTTTGAGGAGTCAACACAGATGGTCAGTGGCGATGCCGCCATCATCAGCCTCACCATCCCGCTGCTTGGCCTGTTGAAAAACTCTCTGGTCAGCATGAAGTCGGAAGCTTTGCGCTCGTCACAAGAGACGGGGGAAGAAGATTCCCTTGTTGATAGCCAAAGCACCCTTAGGTATGTTTCTCAGCGCATATCGGAGGAGGTGGAGGAGGATGAGGAGGAAGAGGAGGAGAATGTTGGCGAGACAGAAGATGGGACCATTGTTCAGTCCTTCACTGTTCAGCGTCAGGCCAGTGAGGGGAGTGAATTCTTGCGCTTTGGTACTCTGGCGCATATGGCAGATTTCATGCTAGGCTGCCTATCCCGTGACCCTCGCGTTCAAAGAATTTATTCCAGCACCGATTACTGGGTATTCACTCTCATGGACCCACGGTACAAGCAAAATCTTTCCACTCTCATCCCTGGAGAGGAAAGGAGTGTGAGAATGCATGAATACCAGCAGGCCCTGGTGCACAAGCTGAAACAGTATTTCCCTTCTGACAGCGCTAGCGGCAGAGGGCGTACTTCTGCGGGACAAGTAGCGAGGGAGAGTAGGCGAGCAGGCAGCTTGTCCAGCACTGGCAGGGGTACGCTTTACAAGGCCTTTGCCAGTTTTATGTCACCCCAGCAAGACACTGTCACCTGTCCCCAGTCTCGGCAGAGTAGGGCTGATCTTTACAGAAAGATGGTGAGGGAGTACGTAGCTGACCATACCATCGTCCTACATGATCACACAGCTCCCTACAACTACTGGGTTTCAAAGCTGGACATGTGGCACGAATTGGCGCTGTACGCCTTGGAGGTTCTTGCCTGCCCTGCCGCTAGCGTGTTGTCCGAGGGGGTTTTCAGTGCAGCTGGTGGCATCATCACCGATAAGCGTACACGCCTGTCGACTGACGGCGCTGACAGGCTGATGCTTATCAAGATGAATAAAGCCTGGATTTCTCCGGATTTTCATTCTGCACCAGGTGAAAGAAGCTCAACCTGAATAATGTATGCACTCCTCCTCCTCATTGTCCTCCTTCTCCTCCTCTTTGTACACTAAAGCAGAGGAAACTGGCTATTTTTTGCCAGGGCCAACTGGCTCTAGCTATAGTACTCTATGTATTTAATTTTTCTGGAGGGACACCTACCCGGTCCTCTGTTTTAAACAATTTTTGGGAGTGCCACATACAGGCACTCAATCTATTTAATTTTTCTGGAGGACCACCTACCTGCTCCTCTGGTTTGAAAACATTTTTGGACTGCCACATACAGGCACTCAATTTATTTAATTTTTCTGGAGGACCACCTACCTGCTCCTCTGGTTTGAAAACTTTTTTGGACTGCCACATACAGGCACTATCCAAATTAAATTGTCTCCATAGCAGCCTCCACATGTCGTCTTTTTAGCTGCCTCCACACGTTGTCTCCATTGCTACCTCCACACGTCATCGCCATAGCTGCCTCCAAAAGTCGCCCATATAGCTGCCTCCATACATGGTCTCCTTATCAAACGAGTTGTGTCAGGCAGAATTTTGGGTTGTTTTCATGGCTTCCACATCAAACTTGTTAACTTTGTCGCCACCCTGCTGTGTAATCCACAAAATATACGGGCAAACTTTTATCATTTACCGATATTATTTCAGCGCTTCTTGCGCATCTGTTTACATTCCCCTCACCCGCCATAACCCAAACTTATAAGAACGCTACTACACTTGATCTTATACAAAAGGTTCTTAGAAGTGCTGTTTGGGGAGTAGCCTAGAGACAGGGGCTTGGATTGGCGAAAGCTCGCCTGGCAGCGGAGCGCCAGCTCCATCCCAAGATCCAACTAACATAGTTTTAACTGCAGCACCTTTAATCTACTACTAGTTCACTGTCTCCATACATGGTCCCCTTATCAAACGAGCTGTGTCAGGCAGAATTTTCAGGTGTTTCACCAGATACATAGTGGAACTCGGCCCATCTGTCGCCGCCATGCTGGCGACCTGAAGTTGCAATCATAGCAGCGCAATATGGATGCCCCATACTGTCGCTCTTAATCATGGAACCATTTCCAAAAAACAATTAAAAATAGAACCACTATGCTATTCCATTATTCCCAGGTGAAATATTCAAACGACACTGCCTGCTTTGAAAATTATAATTTTTTAAAATTAAACGCTTCTGGCCCCCAGGTCCATTTTGGGTGGGGAGGAGCCGAGAGACAGGGGCTTGGACAGGCGAAAGCTCGCCTGGCAGCGGACCGCCAGCTCCATCCCAAGATTAGGCAGCCTCAGAGGCATCCATGCATGCTGCCCCTGCTGTTTCCTGTCCATTTCGCCTCCACGATCCTCCACAGCATCCACCAATGTCTCCATGTGCAACTTTCAACTGTCTATACCCCAGACACTGGAGCACGAGAGGATATGCAGCACATCATCCCCTTATCAAACGAGCTGTGTCAGGCAGAATTTTCAGGTGTTTCACCAGATACATAGTGGAACTCAGCCCATCTGTCACCATGCTGGAGACCTGAAGTTTCAATCATAGAAGCAATATGGATGCCCCAGTAGTCACTCTTAATCATGGAAGTCTTCTCCATGGCTGCCTCCCCATGTCGTCCCTTTATCAAACGAGCTGTGTCAGGCTCATTTTTCGGGTGTTTCACCAGATACGTTATGGAACTTGGTCACTATGTCGCCACCATGCTGTGTTATCGACTAAATATACCGTCAACCTTTTGTTCACATAGGAAATCATTTCAGCGCTTCTTGCTCACCTCCTTTGGTGAAACCTGAGTCCATTTAGGGTATGTCGCCATGACACTCTCTAGCCTGCCGCTGCTGCCGCTGCCTCTGCATGCCGTCCCCTATAGTGTCAGGGTCAATTATTGGATGTTTTAGATGCTATCTAGCCTCATTCTGACACTGTCATGGCCATGCTGTTGCCCATAATTCTGGCATAATGGTGCGATTAAGCAGCCTCAGAGGCATCCATGCATGCTGCCCCTGCTGTTTCCTGTCCATTTCCGTGGTGTTTCCATCCTTTTCTGAGGTTCCCAGGTGTTTGGCCAAGCTTACCTGTGCAGACCCTTGGTCCCCTTGAAAAATGCTCGAGTCTCCCATTGACTTCAATGGGGTTCGTTATTCGAGACGAGCACTCGAGCATTGGGAAAAGTTTGTCTCGAATAACGAGTACCCGAGCATTTTAGTGCTCGCTCATCTCTACAAAGGACCACTCGAGATTCTCTAAAACCTGGTTTCAATGGCAACAATTTGTGTGCTCTCCGCTCTACCGTACTTTACAAGATTAGACGCTCTGTGGAGGTGGTGCAGCTGGGAAATCCCTTATCCACTTCCTCCACTCTTCCACCTAAGCCCCTGGTCCCCTCCCTTTTTTTTTTCCCCCACCCCTGCATACCTGACTATAGTCCTTTCTGTCTCTCTTTTCTATCTATTTCCCCCCCATCTCTACTTATATTTGATATACTCCATGTTTAAAATACTTCACAATGTTTGTTAGTGTATAATATTGTCTTAACATATGCGTGGTACACTCTTATCGCGCCCTATATTATCATTTTCTTGTTTGTTTTTTTTTTGTCAAATCGAAACGTTATTTGTTAATTATGCATGCCCTAAAGGCAATCAACGCATAACCCTGTGTTACACTGTATATGTTTCAATTCATTTAATAAAGCCTTGAATGAAGAAAGAAGACAGGATTCCAGAAGAGGAGCCGCGCTGTTTTTTTGTCCAAACTAATTCAAATGAATAAGGATTAGTGGACCCCTTCTAGTTACAAATACTTATCAGTACTAATTAGCCATGTAGCCAATGGTTTATAAGTTTTTACACTAATAAAACATTTAGACACTAAATCAAAGCCATCTAGCTTATTATCCATGTCTAATATATATACAAAGACATATGGATTTCATTAACTGAAAACAATGCTAATATGTTTTTCTTTTAAAGGCCAGAAAAGCAATGTGTTACTTTGCCTACTTGAGAAATTAAAATAAATGACCCATTACTTCAAAGCGAAGGAGTAGTGAAAATAATTAATAGGGTCGACACTAATGAATTGAGAATAATTCTACACAGACATACTGCTTGCTTGCTCAACATACCGTATTTTCCGGACTATAAGGCGCACTTAAAAGCCTTGGATTTCCTTGGAAATCCAAAGTGCGCCTTATAGTCCGGTGCGCCCTATGTATGGCGCTGGGCAGCGGACCATACTTACATAGGTCCCCGCTACCGGAGACAGCAGCCTTATAGTCCGATGCGCCTTATATATGGAATTATTACATATATAAGGCGCATCGGACTAATGCACCTTATATTCCGGTGCGCCTAATGGCCCGGAAAATACGGTAGTTGCAATTCTTGCTTATTTAACCATTGTAATAATACAGGTACATTTTAATAGCTCACTCATACAGTACAATAGCAAAATAGGATCTGTCACATTAATTTAAAGGAAAACTGTTTAGGGGAAAGATGACACAGCCCAGATTGCATAGATTTTTCTATGATCAATATTTCAAGGTTCAAAAACTATATAAACATTCCTATGGTTATAGTTAGTCCTGAAAAGCCTTTTTCTTCAGGAATAAACATCTATTAGGATAAATTCACATCATATTTGAGCCAAAACCAAGTATGCAGACTATGTACAGATAAGTGAAATGTAACTTTTCACACCACCAGTGTGGTTCCTAGGTCTAGATCACAGGTACCAAACACAAGGCTGTATGCCAAACCAGGGCAGCAGCCTGGAGTTATCCAGCCCAGCCCCCTGCCCCTATGCTTTGCTAGTTGGGAGTGCAGCATATGGGCTGGGTACTTAGATATCCACCTCTCCCAGTTTCCTTGAAAAGGCAAAAGTCTTTTCCTTCTTTACTCCTGCATGTGCTGGCTATACACAAGCTTTGTCTGTGTGCTTCAGAATCGGTGTGTACAGCTAGCACACACATTAGTAAAGAAGAAGAGTCTGCTGCTTCTTGAGGGGAACAGGGAAAGGTGAGTAAATGGTGAGAGACACTGGTTGGCACTCTGTGAGAAAACTCTGGCTGCTGGGAAGGGCATTTTGGCTGCTGTGTGGGCATTCTGTGGGGGAAACTCTGGTTGCTATAGGGGCAATCTGTGAGGGCACTCTGGCTTCTCTGGGGCAGCCAGTGGGTGCAGTTTGGCTGCTGTGGGGGAACCTTGGCTGTTGTGGGGGCATTCTGTGGGGATTCTATTGCTGGTGTTTCGGGTCAATCTGTGGGGGCTCTCATGCTGTTGTTTGATCACTCTGTCGGGACTCTTTGGCTGCTGTGTCAAGGAAATCTATGGGGGCACTCTGTGAGGCACTCTGACTATTGGCTAATTGTTATGGTTATGCTTTATAAATGTAACTACTTAGCAGATCAAAAAGATACATTTAGCAGATGAATTAAATACATTTAGAGTAGATACATAAAAAGACATTCTGCCCTTTTAGGGGAACCATGAGCCATGAACCATGACCATGAGTTGGACAGCCTTGGTCTAATGATTCCATTTGGGTGCAATTTCCCTGGAATATGCTTTACTTTGCCTTGTTTCCCATGTTCTATATCATCACTGTAGAGAGATGTGTGTAATCATTAGCAGGAGTATGATAGGAATATGTGCTATCTGTGGAGAGCCCATAAGGGTGCTGTCACACAGTGGGGCTCATTTACTAAGGGTCGTGCATGCACTTTTGTCGAACTGTGCATCTTTTTCAGGGCTAAAACGGCTTGCACAAATATTTAATAAGTGTATGTGCTGGGTTTGTGGCGCAGCTGTGCTGGCTTCCAAATGACACAAATTAGGGGGTGTGCCGTCAGACAATCAGACTGATTCGGTCTGAGTGTGGTATTTAACTTTTAAATTGTGTCGCAAGCCTTGTATGCATCACTAAAAAGATGGACCTGAGTGGGACACATTCATGATTTCAGGCGCACAATCTTAGTGTATCGCACATGGTGCATTATAGTTGGACAATTAACTTTCTGTGAACTGCAGTGACCAGGTATGTAAATGTGCCCCAGTGCATTCTTAGACAGTTTATGAATGGACTGAAAATGCATGCATTTTTGTATGTTTACCATGGTTTTGGCTGGTTTGAATTTGGTTATCTTCATTTCTAGAATTGTGGGCAGCTACGTAACGGATTAAAAACAGCCAAACGCATGATAAGATCAGCTACACAAGTACCTAACATGCTGTGTTCACTCATACACATGGCTGCATCCTGTTGTATCTCTCATACACACAGGCTGCAGGGAGTGTGGCAACCAGAACCAGGAAGCACATAGAAGCAGCAAGCACCTGGAGTGTCACATCATTATATAGGTTGTCAGTTAAGCAATGGGAGGTTGTGGCTCTGGCTGCGCCTCACACTCATGAATAAACTGGATAGCTGAATATGAAAATGGCTCATTGGGCCCATCTCAGGTCATTTGCATAGAGCTTTAAACCCGATAGTTTGAGTTTACAGGCATGCAGAGGGACAATCTGGGGATATGGGTATTGCTTTCTAATGGCAGTTTATGAAAATATATTTAGCTTTGGGGGTTAATTTGCCTGACATGTTCTTTTTGGGACTTTGGTGACTGAAGACCAAGAGAAGACGGAGATACTTAATGGGTGTGGACTAACTGGACTGGATGAATGGAGACATGATTCCATCTAAGCGAAGTAAAAATAAATGTCTACCTGGACCAGATGGGTTACCCCCCAGACTGGTGCAAGGTGAATGTGGTGCCATTATTTAAAAAGGACTCTATTTAAAAAGGACTCTAGAACAACAAGCAATTATAGGCCTGTAGGCTTAACTAACATTGAGTGTAAAATATTGGAAGAGCTACTAAAAGACTACATACAGAAGCATGTGACATCACATAGTATAATAAGGGAAAATCAACATGGGTTTACTAAGAAGTTGTCAGACTAACTGTTCTGATGTGAAAAGGTTAGTAGATGCTTGGACAGTGGATCTGCTGTGGATATTGTGTTCTTGGACTATTCAAAGGCATTCAACATTGACACTTTATGGGTAAAATAAGGTCAATTGGTTTAGCAGCAATATTTTGCAGTTGGAGGATCATATACAGAGTGTTGTGGGGTCAATTATTCAGACTCAAAAATGGTCACCAGTGGTGTACCCCAGGGTTCTGTGCTATGTATTAATTATATAGAAGTAGGGGATCTCACTGACTCAGAAGCAGAGCCTGGGTGATCCCCATGACATTGGGGGACTTCATGGTGAGTTTCTGTTTCGGCCACCATGGCATTCCACAACGTCATGGGGATCGTTCAAGGCTGCCTTGTCTGACTGCCTGTTGGGTTGGACCCAGAAGTGCAGGTGTTATGCATTATTATATATATCAGTATGGCAGAGTAGTAATTTGTCAATTGTTCCAGAGGGGACGAAAAAAAAGTAAAATAAAAAGTCAAAAACAAAAAGTTTAATGAAAATAAAATTGAAGACATAATAAAAGTCCCTTAATTACCCTAAATAGTGTAAAACGCCCACACAAAAAGTGAAAATCAGCATACAAACAACACATATTGGGTATCACCACATTGTAACAACTTGTATAATAAAATAAAACCATTGCTGAACCCGTACTGTGAACGCCTTAAAACGCGTTAAAAAAATAAATAAAAAGCAAACAAAAAAACAACATGATACCAATAAAATGTACAACTCCGCCTGTAAAAAATAAACCCTTCAAACAGCTCAATCAACAAAATAATAAAAATGTTACGCTTCTTAGTAGACAGCAATGCAAAATCAAGGTATTTTCATCTCCAAATGAGTTTTTATTCTGTAGAACAAGTCAGACATAAAAAGCTATATGAATGGGATAGCACCGTAACTGACCCATAGAACATAAGTAACATATCATCTATGTCATTTGGTGTATAACACAAACACAAAATAACTTAAAAATCATTTACAGAATTGATTTTTTTTTTCATTTTTCTCACCAAATTTCCAAAATATAGCATTAGTGTAAGTACAACATGTGTGTCATATTCTATTGTTTTCCTATTGCCGTTTACCAGGGCCAGATTCAAGGTTAGTGGGTTCCCATGGGCAAAATATTTGGTGGGAGCCCACAATTTCTATCTGCATATCCATGGCTGCATTAGATGATATAGGTCCGTGAGTTGCAGGACACTGACTATAGCGCTTAGTCAATTGTCAGTCTAGTGTAATCACAGTGTAGTGTAACTGCCACCAATTAGTCTGCAGCATAGAATAACTGCTACCAGTAAGTCTACAGTGTAGTGTAACTGTCACCAGTCAGTCCCTAGTATAGTATAACTGCTACCATTCAGTCCCCAATGTAGTATAACTGCCACCAGTTACTCACCATAGTATAACAAATACCACCAGTCAGCCTATGGTGTAGTATGACTTTCACCAGTAGGTTGGCTATGGGAGTGTGGGAAGACATTAGGTTAATAACTAGGGAGAATTCAGATTACCTAGGGGGCACTAGGGAGCCTTTAGATAAGCTGGAACTAGAAGGCTCTAAGGAGAAACTTAAATAGAAGCTAATCACCTGCTTTGGACTAAGGGGAAGCAGACAGTCCTCCTTGTAGCAGAGACAATTAGGGAGGGAGGGAGCACCTACTGGACATGATAATAAACTGCAGATAAATAATTTCTGCAGTTTATCTGAGGTTCGACAGGAGTGGTGGAGGCCCCTACCTGCACTGACGTGGTGGGGCCCATGTGCCCCCCCCCCTATAATCCAGCCCTGCTGTTTACCATTTAGTCAATAAACAAAGGAGATTTATAGAGACTGCCTCTTTTGCTAGTTGATAAATGTGGCATATGAGGTGTAAATGTGTGCAGTTGCTTTGTGACATTTTTGGTGAAAAGTCATGGAAAGTTACAAATCTTGATGCAGCTAGTTGCTCAGTATTTTCTACAACAGACATACAAACAAAGAAAAGTGATATAATTTAACAATATGATTCAATAAATGATAAATAATAATAGTTCTATCTTTTTATCTAAATCCTTTATTTATTTAATACAGACTGTGCAGACAGTTTAAGATCTATAGCTGAAGGCAAAGAGTTATGAGTTATGAAAATACAATTTGTGGACTTTTTCTTGGCTTCCCTTTCAAATATCTGTCTTGACTAGTTTAATTTTCCACAGGCACAGGATTTTATTAAATGAATAAATATGGTCTTCAGTCATCAATTTCATTCTTTTCTCTTTCCAGAAGAACTAAACTATTTAACCCCCCTCAATACTTCAGAGTTTTGCTCTATAGATCTTGCCATGACATGAAAGCAACATAGTTTACAACAGTGATTCGATACAGCTGCATCCACATATGATAAAGCACTTACTACTGACAGTCACATAAAAACATACAACGGTGGTACAGATATGGAGACTTTTGCTTGGCAGCTTTTAAAAAGAAATAGATTGTACTAAAAAAAATAAAGGGAACACTCACATAACACATACTAGATCTGAATGAATGAAATATGAATACTTTTGTAATTTTATCAGCACATTCAACTTTGTACAGAACAAACAAATCATTAATGGAAATCAAATTTATTAACCAATGGAGGCCTGGATTTAGTGTCACCCACAAAAAATGTTTCCCTTTAGCAATCATGTTATTGCTTCCTATTTATACTTACCGGTCCGGTGTCCTGTTGACGCGCCTAGGCGCGTGCGCCGTGCCTTCTCATGGGGAAGTGCACGCATCCGGGATGCGTCTCCATGGCAGCGCTGACCCGATCATGTGATCGGGCCGGGCGCGTCATGATGACGCACTTCCGGTGCGCGACCTCATGGAGTTGACATGTCACGGGATGGGCGCGTTTCTATGCAGATACGCCGGCGGGGTGTATTTAAGGGTAAGCACAACATTTGTATTTTACCTCCTGACGAAGCATCAGTGCGAAACGCGCGTCGGGGTGTATCTCCTGGCCTCCCCTCTGACAGCCTCTTTGCCTGCCTTTACCATGCCTCTGGGTAAGTGTGACCTGCACTATTGACAGTTATATACACCGGATGGTACCTCCGGATTTGTGTAGTTACCTAGGTGCATTTGGGTCCATCTTCCCTTTACTTGTCTTATTTCTTTGACGAACTATGTATTTTAACAAACACATTGTCTGGCAGTTTTGGGGGCACATGGAGGAGGGGGGTCATAGGTACTTTGTGGTTGTCCCATATTCCACCTGGGACAACTTGGTTCCCCTTATGTTTATACTTCTAGACATATTCACTGGAAGTTGTCTACTTGTATTATTATTTGTATTATTCTTTAAGCTCTTTGTTTTTTGGTCTTGCTCAGTATTGAGTGTGGCCTACACGTGCCTGTATGACAGTCTGGACAGTATGTGTTGCAATGTGATATTGGTGGATGGAGCGAGACATGATGTCCCAGATGTGACATCGGATTCAGGCCTGGGGCCAGTCCACAGCTTCAACCCCTTCATCTTGCTGGAACTGCTGACACACTCCAGCTTCATGAAGTCTAGCAACTGTCTTCCATTAACCCCATAGCGCAATAAGACGTACCCTTACGTCTTGCTGCGCATGGGGGAGTATGAAGAGGGCTAACTGGAGTTATATTGGGTTTTGTAATTGTTCCCCTTATTTATTTTTTTAAAATATTTTTATTATTTTTTCAAAGAATAACAAAGTAGGCGTTGAGGCCTACATCAAATCCAAACGCAGTCGGAAACAGTATATTCACAACATCTTATTTAGATTTATCACAAGCATTGCATAACTTTTTAGGTGGATACAATACATAACAATATCTTGTTATAATATAGGCTTAACAATGACATTGTAACAGTCTTCTTGTATAATGGGAGATTTGAGTTCTATTCTTATCCTACGTCTTGTTACTTCTACTTTGCTTGACCCATCAGATGCCGTGATACTTAACATATGTAAGTGTTTAACACACATGGGTAATTGCATTTAACATGTAGAAAACAGGTAAATTAACTGCATTAGTAGAATTACAAGTTTATCCGGTAGTAGTATCAAGAATCAATTCTGAAAGGGTCCCCTGCCTGAACTCGCCACAAAACAGGACCTAGGCCTTGCATAGGGTCTCTTTTAATCTCTACTGGCTAAGTTCACTGAATGAAATAGGGAGAGGACGACCATATTTCCCATTTCTTTTTGAATTGGGTGATTCTTTGGGAGCTTGAGGCAAAGGTCAATTCGTCTGCATATGTGCATACGTGCATATGCATTCATAGCATTTATGATCTCTGAGAAGGGAGGGCATTTAGCTTGCTTCCAGTAATCACTAATCACTAATTTTGTGATGACTAGTATATGTCCGATTACCACTCTTTGGGTTGGTTTGAACACTCTCAGGTCCATCAGCAGTAATGCTGTTTTTGGCGTAAGGACATAGGGTCTTCGGAGTAAGGAGGATATTAAAGAATTGGTTTGTGCCCATAGGGTGGAAAAATGCTTACATTTCCACAATATGTGGAGAAGCGAGCCCAGTTGTCCACAATCCCTCCAACACTTAGGTGATGAGTCAGGGTATATACAATGTAGTCGGGTCGGGGTATAGTACCATCTGAGGCAGGTTTTAATAGCGGCCTCCTGAAATTGAGTACATTGAAAAATGTGGTAAATATCCTTCAAGGTGTTTCTCCATTCTAATTCTGAAATTTTTGTATTGAGATCTCTACTCCAGTTCTCCATTGGTTTGCTTTGTGCTAGAGTTGTTTTATCGTCTAGAGTCTTGTAAAGGGCAGATATACCTTTGGTTGCCTTCCCCTTAGATGTAAAGTTTTTCCAAATCTCAGTGTTTATTGATGGAGAGGTGGATGGGAGAGATGCCAAGAAGTTGTTTATTTTATACACCACAAAAAAGTCAGATTCCGGTAAGTTAAACCTGGCCTTAAGTGACTGCATTTCTAAATTGCGTGAGTCAGGTTTAATATCAAAGATGGAGGACACCCCTTTACTTCTCCATTGCTTTAGGTTGAGGTCTTGTATGTGTTCTTCCAAAAAACTAATAGATATCTCTTGTGGGGGTATTTTATTGTTCTGTGTTGTTTTTATTAGGAATGTCAACCACCCTCTGTTAGAGGCCTGTACTGTGTGTAGATCAGTTTGAGGAGGCCTTAATTTCCACAACCCTGCAATTAGCCTGTTTCTTAGGAATACAGTGTTAGTAAGGGCCATTTCTAATCTCCCCCACGCTTTCTCCCTGTTGGAGTTCCACCATTGCGATAATTGGTCCACCATGCAGGCAGTATGATAGTCTTCTAAGTTAGGTACTCCTAGTCCTCCCGTCAGTCTATGTTTTGTCAAGAGAGAAAGGGCTGTTCTGGGTTTCTTACCCTGCCATATGAATTTGGATATCTGGGTTTTTGCTTGTGTAAAGAAGGATTTTGGCATATTGATGGGTAACGTGAGAAATAGGTAGAGGTATTTAGGGAGGATCATCATTTTGTAAAGTGAAATTCTCCCGAACCATGATGTGATATGTTTAGCATAGTCGTCAAGTTCTATAGCTGTCTTTGCTTAGAGGGCAGGGAAGTTGTGTTTAAAAAGATTCGTAGTTGGGGAGGATAGCTTAACCCCCAGATAGTCTATTGTGTCTGTCCTCCAGTCTAGATCGAATGTGTCTTTTAATGTTGAGACTTCTGAGTCGGACATGGATATGGGGAGTATTTGCGTTTTGGAGGAGTTAAGTTCATAGAATGAGACTTCTCCAAAGTCTTTCAGTAGTTCTAGTGAATTTTTCAATGAATGTGCTGGGTTTGTGTGCATTATTATCATGTCATCTGCAAAAAGGGCGTGTTTATGTGGTTCTTTCCCTACCGTTAATCCTGCTATCTGGTCATTTAATCTTATTCCCTCTGCCAGCGGTTCAATTGATAAATTAAAAAATAAAGGGAAGAGGGGACACCCTTGTCTTGTTCCATTAGTCATTTGAAACGAATCTGAGAGTACGCCGTTGACAAGTACTTGGGCGTTTGGGTTAAAATACAATGCCCTTATGGCAGAGCAGATTGGGCCTGAGAATCCAAATTTGCTGAGGGTCGAAAAGGCATATGACCAGTTTACGCGGTCAAGCGCCTTTTCTGCATCAGCCGTCACAAACATCTTATTGTTTTCGCAATGCTGCATTAGGGAGATCACTCTGCGTGTGTTGTCTGGGGCCTGTCTGCCCCATGTGAAGCCCGTCTGATCCTCTTTAATGAGAGAGGGGTTGACCTTCATTAATCGATTTGCTAGTATTTTGGCATATAATTTTTTACCAGGTTTGGGTATAGTTGTAATAGTGGCTCTTAACATATCTGCAGGGAAGCTGCCCTTTTTAATAGCTTTGTTAAAAATAGTTTGCAGGTGTATCAGCATATTTTTGATAATATTCGTTGGCATAGCCGTCAGGCCCCGGTGCCATGTTTTTGGGTAGTTTTTTAATCATCATTTTAATTTCTGGAATTCCTATTGGTTCGTTTAGGGATTGTAGTTGGGCTTCTGATAGCTTAGGCAATTTGATCTTCCCTAGGAAAGCATCTATTGAGTCTTGTGATGGGACTGGAGTGTCGGGGCTCCCACCTAGGTTGTACAAAGCGCTATAAAAGTCTTGGAATGCTTTGGCTATACCTCTTGGTGATAGGATTTTTTCTCTGGTCAGTGGATGTGTTATGCATGGGATTTTGCTCTTTTGTTCAAATTTTTTAACTCTGGAGGCCAATAGTTTCCCTGCCTTATTGTTTTGGGAATAGTAATTTAATTTTAGTTTTTTAAGATTCTTCTCATATTTATATAATAGCAGGTTTCGTAAGTGGTCCCTTTCTTTTTTAAGACTTTCTACTATAGATGGGTTGAGTGTTTTTTTATTGTTAGTCTCTAGGTTGCGGATGTTTTCTATTGTCTTAGTTATCTGCGCATCCCTAAGACGATTTAGCCTCCCGCTTAAGTCAGGTATAAGTCCTCTGACATACACCTTATGCGCCGACCACATTGTAAAGTCGTCCAGTTCCGACTTTGAGTTAAAGCGATAGTAGTCATGTATGTAATTTTCGATAGTTTTGGCATGTTGGTCGTTAGCTAGGAGCGATGTATTTAGTCTCCATATATAATCGTTATGCTTAGGGTACTGATCTGTCAAGGTCATAGATACTGGAGCATGATCGGACCAGGCTATATCGCCTATGGATATATCCTCGACTCTGTCAAGTATTTCTTTGTTTGTCAGGAAAAGGTCAATTCTCGAGTATGTTTGATGTCGGGGGGGAAAAATAGGTGTAATCTTTTTCTTCAGAGTGGAATATTCTCCAGACATCAAACAGCGAGCTTTCTAATCTGGTCTAAATGTGTATTTGGGTTGGGATTCTTGGATGTTGTGTCAATGTCAGGTGAAGGGGAGGCGTTGAAATCTCTACAAATTAGTAATTCACCTTTCTGCACTCTACTCGCTATCTTCACTACTTTCCATGTGAATCTCAGCTGATGTTTGTTCGGAGCATATATATTCACAAGTGTTAGATCTGTGTTGATGATAGTGCACACCACAATGATGTATCTACTTTGTGGGTCTACTATCTGGTAGTGTATGGTTGTCGCTATAGTGTCTCTGAAAGCCACCAATACCCCCCTTTTCTTTTTTGCAAAGGTAGAAGTTATAATTGTTGGGAAATTCTTGTGATGTAATTGTGGCGCTTTCTCGGCAGCCAGATGTGTCTCTTGTGCGCATAGTACATCACATTTTTGTGAAGTAACTTCTCTCCACATAAAGGCCTGTTTTTGTCGGCTATTTAGCCCTCTAACATTTAAAGATACTATTTTGTATCCCATATTGGTCGATGATTGTGTGTCCCTAGCCCTCCTGTGTGGCTAGCCCCTCTCAAAGTGCAAATGCTAAAATATGTGACCCTGTTAGACAGGCGGTATGCTGGGCGATTCTTTGTAATGCAAACTATCTACCAGATAGACAACAGTAATAGAGTACACAGTTTTTTTCAGGTACAATACACGTACTCTAAAGATTGGGGTTGAGTGGTAATAAAATAAACAAGCCCGTATGTCACCGAGCAGCAGCTGTATTTTAAATATCATCATAAATCTACCTCTATGGGCTAAAAGGTTAAATATTAAGAACATTAATATACTTTAAGCATTAATATACTTATCATGGCTTAACTGGTACAAAAGGCTACACATGTTATCTCGCTGTTTCACCGCCAGTGAGAGTCCATCTGTCCATTCAGGCATCATCCGGTAGGTCCCAGGCACTAAGGAGACTCAGACCATCTTCTGGGGAAAGCACCACGTGGACCGTTTCTTGGTACTTGATTAGAAGCTTTGTCGGGAAGCCCCATCAGTAAGAAATTGCATTTTTATTCAGTAGCGAGGTTAAAGGTTGAAAGCCTGTAAAGTCACTGCTGATAAGTCAGCATATAATTTGACCATATTGTATGGAGACGGCAAAGTTGGATGTTTCCTGGAGTATGTCAGCATTTGATCTTTGGTATTATAAAAACAGTAGCATGCCAGAACATCTCTAGGTGTTGAATCTGGGAGATTATTTGGTTTGGGGACCCTGTGGGCCCTATCTGTATTTAGTTCAAAGTCCGGTATTGTTGGTAGGCACGTTCTGATCAGCTTTGTCACATACTCTCTTAATTGCGGACCAGGAATAGACTAAGGTATCCCCCCTGAATTTGATGTTGTTCCGTCTGTTCCGATCCTCATAATCGGTCAATTTTGCTTGCATCTGGGACACTTTATCTTCCAGTGCTTGATGACCATCAGCTAAATTGTTGAATTCAGAGGCGTATTCCGCCATTTTGAATTCTACATGGGACACTTTTCCCTGGAGTTCTGATATGTTAGACTGAAGGGGGCTTATTAGCTTAAGCAGGTTGGAGGTAAGTGAAGCCCATAGAGCTTCTAACATTTCTTTTAGAAGGTGTTCTGTCACAGCTTTATCAGAGGTTTGGAATGGCGCAAAGGCATCTGCCAGATCTACCTCATTTTCTCCCTCTGGGAATCTTGTGTCAGCGTCCCAAGGTTCGGCCTGTGGGTTAAGTTGCAGTCTCTGTTCCTGCTTGACTGGGCTCCCTGTTGGCGTTTGTGGCGTCTGATGTCTTACCTCCGTGCCTCGGGAATTCTTATGGTTTTGCTGGACAGCAGGTTTTGTGGGGTGCGTGCTGTTACTTAGCTTTGTTGTTCCGGACGCCATTTTGTCCGCGGGAGGCGATGGCTTGTCAGACCACCTGGAAGGTATTTCAAATTAGGGGTCTGCGGGTGAGTTGGAGGTTTCTTCCGGTATAGCCTTCTGGTGTAGGCTTCTTGCTGTGCCCGGGATCTCCGATGCTCCCGCGTGTTGCTCCGGTCTGTCTGTTTTCTTCAGCCTTGTGGCGCCGGCATCATGTTTGGTATGTCTGGCGGCAGTTGGGAAATATTGCGGGATGCGCCTATACAGCTGGTTGGTAGCTTCACCCCTCTTGCCCATAAGCTTTGGGAAAGTAAGCAGAGCACCGGCAAGGGTGTTTGGAGTCGCTGGCGAGGGGTGAGATTTGTGATAAGCTGCTCCGTGAGCGGAGCTAGTGCCTCTCGCAGCTATCTTCATCAGCAGCTAAACCATGCCCCCCATCCCCTTATTTTTTTGAGCAGTGTATATACCCAACTGATTTTACATTATGATAAACCTTGTACAACGTTTTTTACGGACTTATGTAGATTAAACATGTCATCAAGAAAATGTTGCTCAGTGTGCATGTTACAATGTGTGTATAAGCAGATGTGGATTTGCCACTTCTGTGGAGCTCCCCAAATCCAGCTACATGCTCTGCCCAAGCTTTGGACTAAATCAGCATCCTGTGGTTGTCAATACACCCCTTAATGCTCTGCACCGTAGCTCTACAGCGCAAAGGTACAGGGAATTTATGAAGAGGGCTCATGGGCTGAGTCCTCTTCATACAATGGTGGGGGTTGTTGCATATTGCAGCAAACCCCCACCGCTAGTAACCGCAGCCGGTGCTTGCACCGATCGCGGCTATTAACCCGTCCGTTGCCGCCAGCAAAGTCGCAGGGGGCATTTAAAAGACGGCGGCGCATGGGCGATTGGTTGCCATGGTAGCCTCGGGTGTTCGTTTGACCCGAGGCTACATGGCTTCTGCAGATTCGCTACAATGGCTCATTGTAATGAATGACCTGCAAAAATGCCATATATTGCAATACAGAAGTATTGCAGTATATGGTAGGAACGATCTGACCATCTAGGGTTAATGTACCGTGGATGGTTTAAGAAATAGTGGGAAAAAAAAGAAAAAAAAAGTTTAAAGAATAAAAAAAATTATCCCCCTTTCCCTAGAACTGATATAAAACATAATAAACAGTAAAAAATTACAAACATATTAGGTATCGCCGCGTCCCAAAATTCCCAATATATCAAAATATAAAAACGGTGGTGACCTCCGAGGAAATGGTGCCCAAATGTCTGAAATACGACTTTTACACCTTTTTACATCACATAAAAAAATGGAATAAAAAGTGATGAAAATGTTGCACAGACTTCAAAATTGTAGCAATGAAAACGTCGGCTCATTTTGCAAAAAAATTTTGCACACAGCTCCATACCCCAAAGTATGAAAAAGTTCTTTTTTGTACACATTCGTTTAATTTTTGAAAATGTATTAAAACGCAGTAAAACCTGTATAAATTTGGTCACCGCGATCGTCCCGAACCAAAGAATAAAGCTGAGGTATTATTTGGAGCGCATAAAGTTGTAAAAACTGAGCCCACAAGAATGTGACAGTTTTTTAAAAATTTTTTTCCACATTTGGAAATTTTTTCCAGCATGTTAAAATAAATAACATTATGGAAAAGTAAAAATTGCTATGAACAAAATTAGCCCTCACACAGCTCTGTACACGGAAAAATGAAAAAGTTATGGATTTTTGAAGGTGGAGAGCGAGAAATGAGCGAAAAAAAAACCCTGCGTCCTTAAGGGGTTAAAGCAGTGGTTCTCAACCTTTCTAATGATGTGACCCCGCAATACAGTTCCTCATGGTGCGGTGACCCCAAACCATGTACAAGAATATTGTATTCATGCCAAAAAATGCAATTAAATCGTGGCTCCCATGGCTTTAGGCGACCCCTGTGTTTTGGTCATTCGACCCCCGCCGGGGTCCCGACCCACAGGTTGAGAACCACTGGGTTAAAGCATCATAGGAGTGTGCTGGCATCACACTGCTCCCTATATCCTCATAGCAGCATTTTCTTTAAAACAGGTCTGTATGCAGTTTTTCTAGGGTACTAATCAATAAAATGGGTTGTTATTGGCAGTATTGCATAAAAATATCATGGGGCCTGTGGTGGTAAGATCTTAATCATGAGTGAGACATTCTAAAATTCTTCTGCTATTCTTATATAAACACAGGCCGGAGGTAATATAACACAACCAGTGATCACCCAGATCCCCTCATAAAATTAATGGAGAGGAGGAAGAGCCCTTCTCAGTGGCGTAACTTGAAGTTGACGGGCCCCAGTGCAAAGTCTGTACCAGGCCCCGACTATAATCTATAGTTTATAGTACAGGCGGTCCCCTACTTAAGAACACTCGACTTATATACGACCCCTAGTTACAAACGGACCTCTGGATATTGGTAATTTATTGTACTTTAGTCCTAGGCTACAATAATCAGCTGTAACAGTTATCACAGGAGTCTGTAATGAAGCTTTAGTGTTAATATTGAGTCTTATGACAACCCAACATTTTTAAAATCCAATTGTCGCAGAGACCAAAAAAGTTCTGGCTGGGGTTACAATGATAAAATATGCAGTTCCGACTTACATACAAATTCAACTTAAGAACAAACCTACAGACCCTATCTTGTATGTAACCCGGGGACTGCCTGTACTAGTCTCCTTATATGGGAAAGTGACATCTTAGGCCCTCTAAGTCTCTTGGGCCTCGTTGCGACCACACCCTCTGCACCCCCTCAAGTTACTCCCCTTGCCCTTCTACATCCTTTCACTAGTTCTACTGTAGGTTATGGCCTACTCACTAAAGGTTACAGGTATCTAGATTTATACATCAAAGGAAAATGTGGCATAATCCATATTTCAACTTCACAAATGTCCCCATATTACTACAGGCAGAATACATAAACTATGTCAATGTTGAAGAGGTGGCTTCACTACAACAGGAGAGCTGTTAGAGCACGGTCCATTGAGACCCGGCAGGTCCCCTTCCTGAACCTAAGTCAGATCCAGTCAGCGAGCAGCCAGGCTCATGATAGGACCCCTTAACCACTAAAGGTTACAGGTATAAGTCTCGATTTAGATTTATACACCAAAGGAAAATGTGGCATAATCCATATTTCAGCTTCACAAATGTCCCCATATTACTACAGGCAGAATACATAAACTATGTCAATGTTGAAGAGGTGGCTTCACTATGTATTCTGCCTTTAGTAACATCCCCAGTAATGTTTGGGGGATTTTTTAAAATGAAGACATAACACTCAACTGGCATAGATACATTTGAAAATTCACCTTATACACTTTTAATTTATACAATGTCTGCCGGATACCTCTAGAGACTTTATGTTTTAGAAGTCTTTGGCTGCAGCTAGGGTACCAGCAAATGGAATTCGTATCCACTCCCTTGTCGCCCCCCTTCATGCACCTCCAAGCCCTTCTAGTGTGGAGGTGGCGGAAAGGGGAAAGTAATTGCAAGTGCTAGCAAAAGAATAGCATTTGCAATTATTTTAGGGATTTTAGTCACTTTTTAGCCACTTTAGTCACCAGAAAAATAATCAGGTTAAAATATTAGGTGAAATGTGATTATTTCAAATATGTATTATTTAAAAAATGTAAAATTGAGTATGAAAAACCTAAGTTAAGTGGGTTTCAAATACTACATACATTATTCCAGTTCTCCACCAATAGATCTAGTGAATGCTTTTGCAGTTATCCAGCCTTGACTCATCCACTCCACCACACACTTGGCTTAACATTTGAGACTTCAGAATTCTGATTAAGGTAATGCTTGCTAAGTTACTATGCAAACTAAACAAAAATAAATAAATAGAAAAAAACTCTCTATATGTAGGAGGAAAATTATAATACATCACATTGTAAATAAACTTTGAAATGAATTTTACATAAAACATATAATTATGTATTTTTCTTACTTTGCAGACATCTATAATATAGAAGGTTTAACTTTTGTTCATTATGTTGGATTTTTGGCAGCTTTTTTCTCTTTGTTTGAAGCTCTGCCTAATAGTGCTGCAGTATGACCACTTTGGAAGGAACTTACAAAAGAAGAGAGCTTACTGTTTTTACTGATGTTAAGGAGCACATATAAATTTTTATCTCCATACAGAAGGCAAGATGGTAAGAAAGTTACCAGCCCTGTTGCAGAGCTTTGGGAATTATCAGACATATGAGGAAACATATGTTTCTAATAAGTTTAGTTCTCAGTTTCCATTACCTCATTCTTCATCTCAAATTGCAGAAATCAAAGAAGCAAAAGTTAAGTGTATACATTATTACATCATTTATACTCTGCAAGTTAACGTTATTGCTTAACCCCTTAAGGACAAAGCTAATTTTCACCATTAGAACACAGTCTGAATTTTCAAATCTTCCTGTGACATGACATGTTGTAATTTACATTAATGCTATATTTTAGTTGAAATATATTGTACTTGTTTGTAAAAAATAATGGAAATTTGGTGAAAATTTGGAAGATTTTTAAATGTTACAATACAGTTTAAAAATATTGAATCATCTGAAATTTTCTGAGGATAATTCATCTTCATAAGGGTTTTTAACCGCCCCAAAAATTGACCCATTTTTAAAACGGCACCCCTCTAATTATTTCAAATGGCATTTGTTTACCTCCTAACGTTTTGCATCAGATATATTGGACGCTGAGAGCAGTAATTTAGCACTCAGCGTCTGGTATATCGGACACAGAGCTGATGCCGACTCAGCTTGAGAACGGAGCTGGGCCAGCATCGCATTACACTGGGGCTCAGCTGTAACTAATAGCTGACACCCCAGCGACCTACGGTCAGAGTTGGTTCCGATCGCGGGTGGTAAAGCCGTTAATTGCCGCAGTCAGCACGGACACGGCATTTAACTTGCCTGACAGGGGTCTCCTTCCCCCACGATTCCTCTTCCCCCGAGCACAGTCTTTGAGGGCAGCCCTGAGATCCAATCATAGGCTGACACAGCTAATACTCTACAATACTTCAGTATGATGATTGCTTGCTCATGTCCCATGGTGGAACTAATAAAGTAAAAAAAATGTTCTTAAATAACAAATTAATAAAAAATGCCCATAAGCCCTATAAACATATAAAGAGACATATAACTCAAAAATGCCTAAATCATAACACAAACCCCACATATATAGCATCACCGTGTCCATAACGACCCGTAGAATTATAAAAGAATATTGAAGGCATTATGAACACTGTAAAAAACACATTAAAAACCCACCAAAATGATGATTTACCATATAAAATGCAATAAAAAGTCACCAAAAAACATTTACTCCAGAATGATATGACTGTTGCAAAGTATAATATGTCCTGCAAAAAAAAAAAAAAGCGATCAAACAGTTCCGTAGCCACAAAACAAAAATGTTATGCCATTTGGAAGACGGCAATGCAAAAATGATAGATTTTTTCCCCACATTAGGTTTTGTTTGGCAAATTTAGTAAAAAGTAAGAGAAAATATCCAAGTATGGTATCCCCATAATCGTGACTCATAGAAAAAGGATAGCATGATTATTAGGCTATATGATGAACATAAAAAAAAAGACTAAAACATTCAGTACAGAATTGATGCTCTCCTACTCCTGCCTGTCAGGATTCAGGGGTAATGGACCCACTGTATCACCGCAAATGATGACATAAAGAGGGCACAAAGCGGGTTTGACTTGCTGCGGCAGGAAACCACCAGACCGCTTCACAGACACGACTTTGCTTGCAGCGGGCAAGGCGAAGTACAGAATCGTAGAGCTAAAACGGAGTCGTGGACAGGCGGCACAGGATTAGAGTCAGGAAACAGGCAGAAGGTCAGGGCTGGCGGCAGAGAATCTGAGTCAGGAACAGGAATCAAGGTCACAACGGGAAATCACAGTAAATGCAGGAATTAAGGGTAGAAATCTTTTAAAGGCACAAAGATCCAGCAGCTGACACAGAAAGGGGCCGGCAATTAAACAGGGAAGGCAGCTGGCTAGTGCCAATCATCGGCACATTGGCCCTTTAAATCTCAGAAAGCCAGAGCAGACTGACTGGATGACGAGCTCCTTCCACAGTGGCTATATGTGTAGCACTTCTGCCCTGCAGCGCTGGAGTCCTGGGTTCAAGTCCCACCCAGGTCAACATCTGCAAAGAGTTTGTATGTTTGCATGGGTATCCTCCGGGTACTCCGGTCTTCTCCCACACACCAAAAACAGACTAGTAGGTTGTTTAGATTGTAAGCCCCATGGGGACAGGAACCAATTTGTCATGCCTTGTGCAGCACTGCCTAATCTGTAGGCGCTATATAAATAAAGAATTATTATCATAATTTAAGTAGGACAAGTGTTCTTAGAGAGTCAAAATATTTTCTATGTACAATGCAATTGTTGCTTGTGCCACGTCTCAAACATTTGTTCTGAACAAATTCAAGACATCTGTTGCAACAAATACTCATTTTCTTTTCATATAATACATAGTTTCCTGTTACATACAGACATTTTTGTGGTACATGAGGAATTAAAGTAAAGCACAAAATAGTAACATTTGTGTGGCTATACTGTTATTTATAGCACTTCTTTTACTTGAGGTGAACCTGTTATAAATGTCAGCATATTCTGCAGTATGCTAAAGAGCTGGTGGAGCAGATTCATACTGTATATACTTAGTGGGGAAAGTTTTGGTATAACTTGATGCTTCTGCATTTAAATTCCTGCATGGATGGGCTGTCCCAATGATAACTCCACAATAAAATAAGACTAAACTAATTATGGCCAGTTATTGTCTCCGTTTTAATAAGTTTTTGCGTCAGTTACTGTAAGCCAAAACCAGATTCAGTGTAACATACAAGTAATAATAATAATAATAATAATAATAAATAATAATAATACTCTTTATTTATATAGCACCATCATATTATGTAGTGCTTACAAATCATAAGGAACTTATACAAATATAATACTAGATTACAAAGTACATACAGTCATACAGAAAAATAGAAGTGAGGGCCCGGTTGACATCTTATGAAGATACATGGGGTTACACAAGAGGTATAAGAGCTTTTATAATGGTCCAGCCATTCTTTATAAGGAAACGGATTAAAATAATTTAATAAATAAAACTGCTGCTGCTTGAACCAGCCATCAGCAGCTATGCAATATACAAAGTCCAAAGTCCAAGGTACTGCAGAGAAGACTGGAGATTGGTATCTGGTGTTTGCTGGATAACAGACGGGGAGATTACATGGGATGGATTACCGTATATTCCGGCGTATAAGACGACCTGGTGTATAAGACGACCCCCCTACTTTCCTGTTTAAAATATAGAGTTTAAGATATATTCGCCGTATAAGACTACCCCTTTTCCAACGCATACAAAACACAGGTAAAAATTAAAAAAAAAAAACTGATTTGAATTTAACATGGTCCTTTTTTTAATTTAAATTCTTATGACATGCAGGTATATAGCAGGAAAACTGTCGCTAATAAACATAAGGCATACACCAACAACATTACCATCGTCCATTTTACTGTAAATGTTACCATACTGTACCTTAAATTTTAATTTTATTAAATATTCCATGACATGTACTCAGAAGCAGGAAAAAAATTCCAAATGCAATGAAAATGGTGAAAAAACGCATTTGCGCCATTTTCTTGTGGGCTTGGATATTACGTCTTTCACTGAGCGCCCCAAATGACATGTCTACTTTATTCTTTGGGTCGGTACGATTAAGGGGATACCAAATTTGTATAGGTTTTATAATGTTTTCATACATTTACAAAAATGAAAACCTCCTGTACAAAAATTATTTTTTTGATTTTGCCAACTTCTGGCGCTAATAACTTTTTTATACTTTGGTGTATGGAGCTGTATCTGGTGTCATGTTTTGCGAAATTTGATAATATTTTCAATGATATCATTTTTAGGACTGTACGACCTTTTGATCACTTTTTATAGATTTTTTTATATTTTTCAAAATGGCAAAAAAGTGCCATTTTCGACTTTGGGCGCTATTTTCCGTTACGGGGTTAAACACATTGAAAAACCGTTATCATATTTTGATAGATCGGGCATTTTTGGACGCGTTGATACCTGATGTGTTTATGATTTTTACTGTTTATTTATATTTATGTCAGTTCTAGGGAAAGGGGGGTGATTTTAAATGTAGGTTTTTTTATTATAATTTTTTTTTAAACTTTTTTTAATTTTTATTTATACTATTTTTCAGACTCCCTAGGGTACTTCAACCCTAGGTTGTCTGATCGATCCTACCATATACTGCCATACTACAGTATGGCAGTATATGGGGATTTTCCTCATTCATTACAATGTGCTATTAGCACATTGTAATGAAGGGTTAAAACGAAATAGCCTCGGGTCTTCGGAAGAACCGAGGCTACCATGGAGACAGATCGCCACCCCCGATGACGTCACGGGTAGCGGCGATCCCAGGTAAGATGGCGCCGCCCATGCGCCGCTATCTTTTTGAGGCTGCCGGCAGCCCACGCTGTGAAAACACCCGCGATCGGTGCTAGCACCGATCGCAGGTGTTACCGGTAAGCCTTTGCTGCAATATGCAAAAGATGTTTAAAAAATACAAAACAAAAAAAGGACACAATAATAACACAGCAAAACAGCTACAAAATAAAAAGGGAGAAAAATAACAGAAACTTACAAATTAAAGTAAATCCTGACTCTCTGGAGGTGGGAGATATGGATATGGAACATGGACATAGTTGGAATGAGGCTGCCTGCAACATGTGACAAAGTATTCCACTATATCATTTTGTTGTTAATGTTTTCTGTTTGGTTTCAGAACCTCCCATTGATTAATTCATTTTTACTTTTACTATTTTCAGACTCCCTAGGGCAGTGATGGCTAACCTTTTAGAACCTGAGTGCCCAAACTTCAACCAAAAGCCACTTATTTATTGCAAAGTGCCAGCACAGCAATTTAGGCAGTAATTTATTTCTCCTTGTTCTTTGACAATTTTCAATCATTCAGCCTCCTAAGGACACCATCACAGTTGAAAGGAGGAGGGAAAATTTGTCTATCATTGTAGGAAGATTCTGCAGAAAGATTCCTTGAGTCCTGTCTTGTGAACTTCATGCTGGGGTGATGGCCTGGGTGCTCACACAGAGGGCTCCGAGTGCCACCTCTGGCACCAGTGCCAGGGTTCGCCACCACTGCCCTAGGGTACTTTAACCTTAGGTTGTCCGATTGATCCTACCGATTTTCCTCCTCATTCATTACAATGTGCTGATAGCACATAGGGGTTAAAACGAGACAGCTTTGGCTCTTCCCTGCTAGCACCGATCGCGGGTATTACCGGTAAGTCTTACCGGCTATGGAGAGGGCTCAGCCTGTGAGCCCTCTCCATGCACCCGCAGCCGACCCGTCACATGCTTTGAGGTCACGGGTCCTGAAAGGGTTAAGATTGTGCTAGATAATAATAATCTTTATTTATATAGCGCCATCCAATTCCGTAGCGCTTTACAATGATGCTGGAACTACAAACTATACTAATACAGCACCTGTAAAATTTAGCAAGATGATTGCTGAGACTGTCCATTTGATGTTTTGCTAAAATGTTGCAACTTCAAAATTTACTGAGATTGTGCTTTTGAGATATTTTTGGATGATGAGTCTGTTTGGTTTCAGGTGTCATAGGTGCCAAATTTGCCAAATTCACTGGGGACCTGAAAATGGCCTTTTACACCTGCTCATCACTAGTTATTGACCCCCAGATCAAAAACATTCCATGTGTGGTTACTAAGCCAAAGTCACCAAAACACAGAAAGAAAAAAGAAAAATAAGCTTCCAGTGCTACTGTTATGTAGTCCTCTATAGGTCAGAGTAAAAAAAAACAACATAAAATTACGTTGGATATGAGCCAAAGCACTTAATCTTTTTCAGCAGATGTAGCATCCCTCACCAGGGCCTAGCCTTCTCTTGGGTGGTTGTAGACAGCCGGGGCCCAGAATACCGGATTGGCTGGCTTATGCTGGCTGGGCACGCTATGGTCGCGGTTCTCTGTATTGGGACTGGAGGACGGGCCTACAGCCTGACAGGTCTCCAGTAGGTGTTGTGTGCAAGAAATATGCAAGAAATATTGTGTGAAGCCACAAGGGTACAAGGAATATCACTGGACAACAACATTTCACATGTTTAACTTTTGCCTTACCAGCCAGTGGCTTCAAGCTGCAATTACGAAGTTTACCCAGCAGTAGCTTCTGAATGAGTTGTGCAGGCTCGCCAGATAGATCCTGACAAGGAGAGGGCGCTATTTGCAACAACCACCTAGCCTACGTATTGGCAGGGGTGTCGCAAACCCCCTTGGTATTTGAACGATCCGCCCACAGCTCGGCTTTAGACTGGTTGAGAATAAAGGCTGGAGCTGGCCAGTAGTACACAGCCTCCAGATTGTCCATGTACTCTTCCACCGGTAAGGGTTTGAAAACAAAAGTGCACTTTGGGTGAAGTGCTACGGCTATGTGCAGTGGAGAAGGAAGACAAGCTGCCCACGGTTCTGGCCGTAGGAACCGGTGTTGATGCCGAACTAAGTACATTATAAGTACAATGTACAATACGGTTGGTAGCTATCGCCCTTACACCACCCATTTTCTTAGGCAAGTCATGTCATGTCTTGCAATCCACTTCTTGCACCAAGTGATCAGTAGGGCCGTGCACCAGATTTGTCATGCAAAGTTTTCCGCATGACAAAGATGCACCACAAAAATGTTTGTGAACTCTGTCGGGCCAGTGCAGGGAAGCACCAGATTCATGATTTCTGGCACACTTTCTTAATGACTATGGAGCAACCTGCAATATAAACAGGAAAATCACTTTTTTTCGCCATGTATGTGCTCTTTTTTATTATTTTCTCTATATGTCTGACCAGAAACCTCTATTTACACCACTGATAAACATAAACATTTTCAGTGGGTTACAACAGAAAAACTAAATAAAACACATGAAGCTTAATTTGTTGCATATGTGTTGTAACCAAAGACACTACGGAAGCAGTAAAGATCTGAGGATTTCACATTGGCATTGGGGCTAATTGCTACCATCTCTATTCCATTATTATAGGTTTCTAGCCTTTTTTTTATTGTAAAAGGAGTAAAATGATATATTAGAATCCCCTTCTGCTTCATACAGGAGGAGACAACTATGTTTCATTTTAAGAAGAATGATGTATAACCAACAAGAGAACATTTATAAAATAAGCTCAAGTCATACGGACGTAATTTTATCATATTGCCTACCATCATGAACACCATGTTCAGGTAACTTAATTCCTGTTGAGTTTTGCTAATGTATGGCACACATATTATAACTGAAGATAATCCCAGTCAATTATTCCATCATAGGAATGGAATTTTATGGTGGGATAATTATTTCCTGCTGCTGGTGAATTCATTTAGACTGCAAAAAGAGTGAAATGAGCTAACTGGAAAAGGAGGAAAAAAGAACATTCCTATTAGATAGTAATACTTGCCCAACAGAAAGTATCTCAAATAGTTACAGTATGAGAGCTTACTAACACTAGTAAGGACTGAACCTTAATCAGGGTTGGTCAGGGGTTTAAATTTTTAAGCAAAGGCTCAAAATAAGTAAAAAAAAACAAACAAAAGGAAATAAAACTCACCCAGGAAAAAAAGAAAATAGCGTATAGATAATTTTAACACACGTAGATAGAGCTAGGTAATAATCTGCTACACACCCACATGGCTTGTGTAACATAATTACCATGGATGATGTAAATTAAATATAGTAAAAGTTGTTTGCCCATGTAAGAAAGTTCATACCTTCCAACTGTCCCAGATCCAGTGTCAATGAGCCATTGCCAGCCCACTGCCAGTGAGGAGAAATGAAAACCCCATCTATCCATCCCACAGGCGGCAAAGACCACAAAGGAGACCTGTGGCCATGACGTCGGCAGAAGTGGACAGAGAAGAAGATGCATGGGCCACTTCAGATAAGGTAAGTATATTAGAAAGTTAAGTATATTAGAACATTTGTTGTATTAAGGTTACTTGTAGAGTAGTCAGTGAATGTAAAGTCCTGTACAGCACCTTTAATGAAGAATGGTAATTTATCTAAAATTTACCAGATTAGGTAAACAGATGAGAAGCCATGCACAGTATTACAAGGTTAAAGATCCAGTTAAACTGCAACAATACCTTGATTAACTCCTTAAGGACGCAGCCAGTTTATAGCTTAAGGCTCAGCCCAATTTTTTGGATTCTGACTTGCGTCGCTTTATATGGTTATAACTTTTGAACACTGTTACTTATCAAAGCGAAAACTTTTAGTGGCTGATGACAAATTTTGGCTGACGAGTTTTGCGTTTTATTTACAAAAAAAGAAAAAAATATGAATTTTTTTGAAAAATTTGCCATTTTTGAAATTCGAAATCATTGCATTTTCAGGCAGATAGATTTACCACCTAAATAAGTTGCTGAATAACATTTCCATTTTTGTTATTGGGGCCATGTGACGGCATTTTTTTTGTGGGATGAGATGCTTTTTCCAGTGTTACCATTTTGGGAATGGTATCCCCTATTGTTGAAAATGTAGAACTTCTTTTTGAGGGCAGGAGTAAAAAATAATCAATTCTATACTTTTTTCCTTTTTTTTTTTTTTCCGTGTTCACCGTAACGCCTAATGTTGGAAAAATCTATCATTTTTGCATTGCTGTCTTCCAAGTGGCATAACATTTTAAATTTTGTGGCTACAGAGCTGGTTGATGGCTTGTTTTTTGCGGGAGATGTTGTCCTTTGCAACAGTATCATTGTGGTGTACATATGTTTTTTTAATCAATTTTTATTGCATTTTTTGTGGGATTCAATAGGTAAAAATAATAATTTTTGGCAGGTTTTTAACAGGTTTTTTTTAACGGCGTTCATTGTGTGGGTTCAATAATTATTTAGTTTTATTCTATGGGTTGTTATGGATGCGGCGATACTATATATGTGGGGTTTGCGTTATGATTTACACTTTTTTGAGTGTAATATGTCTCTTTATATGTTATGGGGCTTATGGGCATTTTTAGTGATTTATTACTTTATTTTTTATTGAAAAACACTTTTTTTTACTACTTCCACCATGGGAAATGAACAAGCAATCATCTGATTCATGATAATACTCTGCAATACTGATGTATGGCAGTGTATTAGCAGTGTCAGCCTATGCACATGCATAGGCTGACACTGTTCCTGTAAGATGACGTCACTGATGCCATCCTGCTGGAACTGGTCCCGATCGGACCCCAGATATGCCATAGCAACTATCGGTGCCCCCCCCCCCCCCGAAAATGGTTCGGGGGGGGGGGGGAGCGTTTGTGGTGGAAAAACACCCGAAAGGCATGTTAAATGCCGCAGTCACGGTCCCGATCGGACCCCAGATATGCCATAGCAACTATCGGTGCCCCCGATAGCGTTTGTGGTGGAAAAACACCCGAAAGGCATGTTAAATGCCGCAGTCACGCTGACAGCGGCATTTAACGGGTTAAATGCATACAGCCGGCACCCCAGTGTAAGACCCGCGGTCGTAGTGGGCTCCGATCGTGGGTCCTACACTGGGGTGCCGGCTATATGTTACAGCCGGCACCTTGTGTTTCCCCATGCCGGTCCGGCTCAGATCTTGAGCGTATTTTTATAATAATAAAATCAGATTTTTTTTTTTTGATGCAGATTACCATCAAACGAAAAGTTAGTTCTAATTTTAATAACATGTAGACTCATCAAATGTTATTTGGACTCCCATTTAGAAAAATAATAAATCATCCCGCAAAACTTAAAATGTGTCATTGTGCTTGTTCTTCCCTTGTGCACTTATAGGATTTAATTATCTTGAACCATATTTTACTTTTTACACTTTTCTATTATGCTTTAGTTTCCATGTTCTTCATAACTGGTTGTCTGTTAAGGAAATCGCACGCCATCTTGACTACTGTCCGCCATCTTAGATACAGCGGCCATGTTCTCTGACCATTGTCAAGTTAATGTCATCATTCAAACTTCATTTTATGTAACATGTTTGCTCGCCTGTCAGCTAATACCCTTTGACATTTAATGAGAAGCCAGTCTGTCCTCGATGCTGCATGATATTAGGATTCTGGAGGCCACTTATCATCTCCTTCTCAGCAAATTAGTATAAACAATATCTGTGTACAAGGTCTCTGAGAACTGAGCACAATTAATTAACTTTTTTCCCAGAATGTGCTGATGACCAATAGTTTTGGAGTATACTATTTTATATGCATTTTGATTATTAAAGGGGAGAAGATCTTGACTAAGATATTGACGTGTGTCTTAGTCTTTATGTTCAATCAGTATTAAGGGTTAATTAGGACTCACCTTACAAAAGTCAAGAGGGCTGTTGGGGCCCTGCATAAAAAATCCCTATCATGTCCAAACCCTGTTTTCTTAGAGCTTTTTTACATAAGGTCACATATGCCCAGCAAATTCCACTTGTAACATGACATTATTCCAAAACAAGAAGACTTTAGCACATCTGGAACTTGTCTCCTACTATAGCTTGCAACTGGAAAATCATTTACCTTAGAAATCTGTTATTGTACACCCACCAAGAGGTATGTGGATGTACTGTATACTGTTACAGAACAATGTTGCTTGGCAAATAAGAATTTATATTCCATAACAAAGCTATGTCCAGCACAAGAATGCTTCAGACTATAATGCTACATGGCCATAAATGTATAATTTTTATAAAACACAACCAAGCTTTGAGTTTCAGTAATGGAACATGTTTGTTTTAGTATTCTTTGTAGGCATGATTATTGCACAGAAGACTTTTAACAATTTTTTTTTAATTTAGAGGGCTACAGTCTTAAAGGGGGCTGGGGCAGAAATGACAACTAAAAGCCTAACTGTTTTTATACTGTTCTGCCCCTCGGGTTCCTGCATATTGGTAGTACTGCCAGTCTTTGTCACTTCCTCAGATGTCACAAGTCATATCTCATGGCCTGAGGGCCCCATTCATTGGTGGAAGTGAGATCCATGATATCACCAGGACATTCCCTGAGCTCAGGTCCTGAAAACCAGAAATACCAGTGTGCTGCGGTAAACGGGAGCCACAACAGGGTTAGAAGACTTTTTTGCCACCCCTGCCACAGCCCATACAGGGTTTTCCAGAATTCATGGAATGTAGTATAATTTGAATGTTATTTGCACAAGGCATACAAGCCATACTTACATTAATCTTTCATATATACTGATTTACATATTTCAGAACTATGGGTCCACAGTATAAAATTAGACCTTTGGACTTCATGCATAAGTAATATCTGTGACTTCTCCAATCCAGAATGATTCCTTATTAAGTTTCTGTATAATTATATTTTACTACCGTATAAACTCAAGTATAAGCCAACCCGAGTATAAACCAAGGCACCTAACTTTACCACCAAAGAGTGGGAAAATCTATTGACTTGAGTATTAACCTCGGGTGGTAAATGCATTGGTCACAGCTTCCCCAGTATTCAGCCAGCCTGCCCCTTCTGTAGTATATATCCTGCCAGATCCCTATAGTGTATAGCCTGCCAGCCCCCTGTAATATATAGCCAGCTCCCCTGTAGTATATAGCAAGACAGCCCATAGTATATAGCTAATCCCCCTTTAGTATATAGCCTGCCAGCCCACTGTAGTGTATAGCCTGCCCATAAAAATATGTACCATCTTGATGCCCCTGCAGCTCCTCTTCTTTCTTCACGTGCGCAGCAGCAGCTGACATCACAGCTGGGCTGTGCACACAGAGCTGTCATGGACCTGGTGTCGGCGTGCATGAAGAAAGAAGAGGAGCTCCTCAGGGCATCGGAATGGTGAGTACTTTGCTTATTTTTTTATATACCAGAGCATAAGCCAAAAGGGGAATTTGCAGCACAAAAATTTAATGAGCAAACTTAAATATAAAACCTGGAAAATCTAAACTCAATTGAATATAGATGCAATAGGAAAAAAAGGTTCCTATGAAAAAGGGGGAAAATTAAAGATTTTAAGAGCAAAGCGAGAAAAGACAGACCTCGAGCCAAACAAAGCAGCACAAAGACCAGTAGAGATTTCCCCATCTAAAGGCATCTAAAGGTAAGAAGATCAGGCACCAACGCTACAACCCTAGACCCACTAGAAACCAACTAACAAGCCAAACCCATATGTCACGAACCCCACTCACCGGAGTTCACACACGGGCTGCATTTAACCCCTTAAGGACGGAGGGTTTTCCGGCTCATTTCTCGCTCTCCAACTTCAAAAATCCATAACTTTTTCATTTTTCCGTGTACAGACCTGTGTGAGGGCTTATTTTGTGCGTAACAAATTTTACTTTCCCGTAATGTTATTTATTTTAACATGCCGTGTACTGCGAAGCTGAAAAAAAATTCCAAATGTGGAAAAATTGAAAAAAAACCGCACGTGCGTCACGTTCTTGTGGGCTCAGTTTTTACGACTTTCACTCTTCGCTCCAAATAATACGCCTACTTTATTCTTTGGTTCGGTGCGATCGCGGTGATACCAAATTTATATAGGTTTTATTGTGTTTTAATACATTTTAAAAAATTAAACGAATGTGTACAAAAAAGAAAAAATTTTTTTTGCCATCTTCTGACGCTAATAACTTTTTCATACTTTGGCGCACGGAGCTGGGGGAGGGGTCATTTTTTGCGAAATGAGGCGACGTTTTCATTGCTACCATTTTGAGGTCTGTGCGACATTTTGATCATTTTTTATTTCATTTTTTATGTTATGTAAAAAGGTGTAAAAGTCGCATTTCGGACATTTGGGCGCCATTTCCCGCCTCGGAGGTCACCGCCGGCCGTAACCGTTTTTATATTTTGATAGATCGGGCATTTTGGGACGCGGTGATACCTAATATGTTTGTGATTTTTACTGTTTATTATGTTTTATATCCGTTCTAGGGAAAGGGGGGTGATTTGAACTTTTAATATTTTATTAATTTTTTTTATTTTTTAAACTTTTTTTTTTATTTTTTTTTTCACTATCTTTTAGACCATCTAGGGTACATTAACCCTAGATAGTCAGATCGCTCCTACCATATACTGCAATACTTCTGTATTGCAATATATGGCATTTTTGCAGCACATTCATTACAATGAGCCACTGGCTCATTGTAACGAATCTGCAGCTGCCAGATAGCCTCGTGTCAAAAGAAGACACGAGGCTACCATAGCAACCGATCGCCGCCCCCCGATGACGTTCGGGGGCGTGGCGATCGAAAAAAAGATGGCGGCGCCCACGCGCCGCCGTCTTTTAAACGCCGCCCGCGACTTTGCGGGCGGCGTTTAGAGGGTTAATAGCCGCGATCGGTGCAAGCACCGACCGCGGTTATTAGCGGTGGGGGTTTTGTGCAATATGCAAAAACCCCCACCTCTGTATGAAGAGGACTCAGCCCGTGAGCCCTCTTCATACAGCCCTTATACCTCTGCGCCGTAGAGCTACGGCGCAGAGCGTTAAGGGGTTAAGCCAGGGAACCACGCAAATTAGCCCTAAGCTCTGCCCACTCACGCAAAATGGCTTCCTTACGCTAATTACTGTTCCCCTAGCACACAGCACAATCACTCAGCTCAATTCTCATGTCATGGAAACCAAACACATACAAATCCCAGACAATACACACGGACAGCCCAGGGGGCGCACAACACTATGTACCCACCTACCACTTACATGCTTATGGAACGCTACTGCACAGAGCCACTCTGCCCTCCGATACAGCCTCATGCCCACACTATCACAGCTGCCACCACTCGTAATTAAGGCTTACGAGACGCCCACACCAGTACCACACACATACACCCAGCTACACACTTTTCTAGGTGCCATACAGATCACCTGGACCCACACTGTCTATAGCTACTGCTAGTACACAGACACATTGCCTATAGCTACTACTAGCACACAGACACACAATGCCTATAGCTACTACTAGCACACAGACTCACACTGCCTATAGCTACTGTTAGCACACAGACATTCACATGGTAACACGGCTTAGCGGTAATTCCCCTCTCCAGAGTTATGGGAATGTATAGAGCACAAGGAAAAACTTATTTAATAACTATTTAATATGCAAAATAGGCACAATGCTTAATAGTTACAAAAATGGTATAATAACAGACATACATAACAGCAAACAGTAAAATAAAAAGGAATAAAATAAAATAAAAGTCAGGTGTAGCAACACCTCTCTCACATGACCAAGGGGACGAATCAATGATCCAATGATTGGCATAGAAATACGTGGTGGAGAAAACCGATGAAAGTTCTGGTAGTCGTACAAGATTAATGTATTCTCCGTAGACAACCACAGTTCAATGTTGGCATGTTACTTTTAACTAAACACTTGATTTGCCCTCTTGGTCATGTGAGAGAGGCGTGGCTACACTTGAATCAAGGTGGAAAATCAGGGACATTTTTCCAAAATATGTTATACCTTTTCCCAAGAGTCCCCTGATAAGAAGATTTGCCTACCACATTTCCCAGCATGAATTAACAAATATAACAATACCAAACACCATTATTAAATGTTGGCCCAAATGTCTAAATGTCTAAAATGTCCATTTTTTGGCCCTTCCTCAAAAATCCTTTGGGCTCGACACCCCAGGATCCAGATCCAGATCCTTTGACCAGAAAGTGAAATATCTTTTTTATGACTAAGTTTTCTTTGAAGTATAATTTTTTCATGTCCTTAAGTAGCCATTTAAGACACATGGCCCAGACTCATGGACACTGGAGTCATGACATCTGGATCAATTAATATTCTATTGAAGGGACAGAGGAAACCAATTACCAATTCTATGGATTAGGGCAGGAAACTCACAGAGGGGGGTGGGGGAAGTTGGTCTTCTACAGACCAGGTGCTAATTATGTTGTTATCTCATAAGGCCAAGTGAATCTCACCTCAAAACATGATTGGCAGACAATGGGCATTCCAATCCATAATTAACACCATATAATATAAAAAATCTCCAAAAATTTAAAATTTCAACTTCAAAGCAATTTCAAAGCAAGGCAATGAAATAGTCCATTGGAAGGCCGTAGCTCAGAAAGCAGAAGTACCTCAGCTGGAGCCTCAGCCAGCAGGGAGTCACACACCCTGGAGTTGATATATACTCCTAAGCACAGAGGAGCATGGCATGTATGTTTAATGGCACAAAAAGCCATAAAACATACTACAATCAGAGAAAATCTAGAAACCCACCTTGCTGACTTCACCTCTAAAACAAAAGAAAAACTAACTTGTCATTCTATAGTGACCATCCCCTGGGCTGGCACACAAGGATATGCCAACACTAGGAGAATATCACAAAGGGCGGCATCAACAAGGGCCAGCAGAGCAGAGTACTGAACAATCACAACATCATCCCACGCACTGTGTCCATTAGCAACGCCACTATGGTACAGGGCAGTGAGGAACATCTGAAGGGAGTTGAGGACATCTTTCTTCATGTTAAAGATGAAGCCCAAACTTATAAGACACCCACAACTTCTACAATTAGTGATGTCCTCACCTTTAAACAGAGAGAACCCCCTCCTGTTTCATACCTCTTGCCTGAGACACTAGGAGATGGTCTTTCTCAATGAGAAAGGGACTTTATTCAATTCAAGGATCTTCAAAGAAATGAAGAGAGAACCACAGATGACCAAAGAGATAAACAAACTCAGATCCGAACATAGTGTGTCTGAACATGTATTTCAAGCAGAGCTGATCTAACTGCAATGCTGCAGCAATAAGATAATAGACACAAGAACAAGATAGCAAAACTAAAAAACTTAAAATCATATATGCAGCCCCCAAACCAGGAAGAGGAAACAACCAATAACCATGACCATGACAAGTATCTTAACAAAAGACAACTATTCCCAGTAAAAAGGGTTCATAAAATTCACTGCCTGACTAATGAATAGGTAACAGCTGTCATGGGCAAACCATATTTTACTAACCCTAAATGCTTCATTATCCACACCGTAACTAACAACATCGAGGACTAGCAACAGCAGATTGCAGAACACCTGACCCGACTAGCTCAAACAGCACAGCAAAAATTTCCTGGCTGCAAAATAATTCTATCATCCTTGCTCCCAAGAAAGGACTTTCCTGACCACACCACCAAGGAGATCAACACCCATTCCTTCCTCATTCACCACCACCTGACAACAAACACCTCAATAAACAAGGGGTCAGCATCCTGGCCAAAGAACTGAAAGACCTGATGCTGGTCAGGGAGCCACAGCCTGAATCTCACATAATGCCATGGCCTGGACCTTAACCCCTTAAGGACGCAGGTTTTTTTTTAGCTCATTTCTCGCTCTCCACCTTCAAAAATCCATAACTTTTTCATTTTTACGTGTACAGACCTGTGTGAGGGCTTATTTTGTGTGCGTAACAAATTTTACTTTCCCGTATTGTTATTTATTTTAACGACTGACTGTGCGCTCCAAATAACACCTCAGCTTTATTCTTTGGTTCGGTGCGATCGCGGTGATACCAAATTTATATAGGTTTTATTGTGTTTTAATACATTTTCAAAAATTAAACGAATGTGTACAAAAAAGAAAAAAAAATTTTGCCATCTTCTGAAGCTAATAACTTTTTCATACTTTGGTGCACGGAGCTGTGTGAGGTGTCATTTTTTGCGAAATGAGCCAATGTTTTCATTGCTACCATTTTGAAGTCTGTGCAACATTTTGATCATTTTTTATTCCATTTTTTTATGTGATGTACCTGGGGGCCAATAATCCAAAGGCAAACTATGTCCTTGGGGGAGTAAATCTGGGAGAGTCCCTTGTTGAGAAGGACCTGGGGGTACTACCGTAATAGATCATAAATTGAATAACAGCATGCAATGTCAATCAGCTGCCTCTAAAGCTAGTAGGATCATGTCATGTATCAAAAGTGGAATGGACTCTCGTGATAGGGATGTAATATTACCACTATACAAGGCACTGGTTCGGCCACACCTGGAATACGCTGTCCAGTTCTGGGCACCGGTCCATAAAAAGGATGCCCTGGAGCTGGAGAGGGTTCAACGTAGAGCCACAAAACTGATAAGGGGTATGGAGGGTCTTAGTTATGAGGAAAGATTAAAACAACTAGATTTATTTAGTCTGGAAAAGAGACGACTACGAGGGGACATGATTAATTTATATAAATATATGAATGGTCCATACAAAAAATATGGTGGTAAGTTGCTCCAGATTAAATCAAATCAAAAGACGAGGGGGCACTGTCTCCGTTTGGAGAAACCAAGGTTTAATCACCGGAGGCGACAGGGCTTTTTCACTATGAGAACTGTCAATCTGTGGAATAGCCTGCCTCAGGCGCTGGTCACAGCAGGGACAGCGGAGAGCTTCAAGAAGGGTCTAGATGCCTTTTTACACCTAAATAACATTGATTGATATGCTATATAGGATTGTTTCCCCTAAATCCCTTCCTCATCCAATCCCTACCCTTCCTCGGTTGAACTTGATGGACAAGTGTCTTTTTTCAACCGTATAAACTATGAAACTATGTAAAAAGGTGTAAAAGTCGCATTTCGGACATTTGGGCGCCATTTCTCGTCTCGGAGGTCACCGCCGGCCGTAACCGTTTTTATATTTTGATAGATTGGGCATTTTGGGATGTGGCGATACCTAATGTGTCTGTGATTTTTACTGTTTATTATGCTTTATATCTGTTCTAGCGAAAGGGGGTGATTTGAATTTTTAATATTTCATTAATTTTTTTTATTTTTTAAACTTTTTTTAAACTTTTTTTTTTCACTGTATCTTAGACCATCTAGGGTACATTAGTCAGATTGTTCCTACCATATACTGCAATACTTCAAACAAAGACCCGTGGCTACCATGGCAACCGATCGCTGCCCCCCGATGACGTTCGGGGGCGCGGCGATCGGAATAAAGATGGCGGCACCCATGCGTCGCCGTCTTTTAAATGCCGCCGGCAACTTTGCCACGGTTATTAGCGGTGGGGCTTTGCTGCAATATGCAATAACCCCCACCTGGTGAGGTCACCAACAATAAATGAACAAAGCCCCTACCCAAAACCAGACCACCAGAGGCATAAACCACTCTTGTGCAAAATATTAATGTGACTGGACAGAACCAACCAATCCAAACTAGCTGCTTCTAGATATCAGGTCTACAAATCATCTGCATACCGTTAGCAAACCGGCCTCTTCTGCCTCCCACCATCCTTTGAATGGTCGAAAAACCAAGATATAAATATAATCCAAACAGCCCAGAAGTCAAGGAAAAGCTCCAGAACTTATATACATACCGTATATGAAGTAAACCCATGAGAGTAAACAAAGCCTTGACAGACCTCAACCATATATCGAAAACAGAAAAAAAAGAACATATGAGGCACTCAAAATAAAGACATTCTCAAGCATGCTTGAGAATGTCTTTATGGAAAAGACAAAACGTTGCATCCCTGGTGGAATAAACATCACTTTTTTCACTTAACTTTTTTGGAGTGCTGCTTCATCTGTTTATCTGGTATTACAGGTAATTAAAGTGCTCTACACTGCCCCCTCTGCAAGAGTGCTGGCAAATGGCTCCCTTTCAGATAGGTTCATGATATCTAATGGGACACGCCAGGGACCCCCTCTCTCCCCTCTAATATTTAGCCTGGTGATGGAACCCTTATCAGAAGCCTGTCGAAACAACCCGGACATAAACAGGATTGCAGCAGGTACTAGGCAACAGAAGATTGGCCTATTCACCGACAACATAATTCTATCTGTTTCCAATCCCACTACCAGTTTGGCAGGGTCTTCTACTGCAAAATCAACAGGCACAAATCCTCTGTCTTAGGCTTTCACATCTCCCCCATTCTGCGGAGGTCTCTGGAGATGGAGTTCCCATTTCAATGGGAAGACTCTTGCATCCCCTATTCTCTAGGGGGAAATTATAACCCCCTTGCACAAAATGGCAGAAGTAAACATATTTTCCTGAAAACAATGAAGACTGATCTAGATAACATGAGTAAAACTGAACCATCCTGGGTGGGAAGAACAGTCCTCTACAAAATGATGGCATTACCAAAAGTTTACTACTTTCGTACTTTTACAGTCCCCATATCTAATTCCCTCATCAACCAACTACAAAAAACAAATACATTTGCTTGGGGAAACTTGAAACCCAGGGTAGCAGCCACAATATTATTCCAGCCCAAATACAAGGGGAGAATGGAAATCCCCAACCTACACTGGTACTATCATATCTTCCACATGAAACAAATGAAGGCATAGTGGTGGTATTCATCAGTATCTAGCCCAAGATAGAAAAAGGGTTGAAAAACAATAGTTCTTTGTCACACCTGGTGATTGCCTGCTTGACGCGCTCTTCATTTTCTCTCCTAAGGCTCCATCAATCCATCAATCCAATCCAAGAGTTGAAAGTAGATGATAATGAAATTGAATAGGGACACCAATCAAGCTCACATAAATATGCCCATCCAGAGTGTTAAATACTTTCTTCCCACTCTACAACCAAAAATGTGGATAGACAGAGGAATCTTCACAATAGCAGACATAACAACTGAAGGAAGGGTTAAAGCAACAAATGTTATTATGCAGGAATTGCAGCTTTGGTCTTCTACACAATGCACAAGCATAACCTTCACGTATCCACAACTACTACCTACTTACTGAAAAATACTGGGGTTTGGAATCCATTAAGCAAGTGTATACAGAGCTGGCGGGTAGGAGGAAAACTTCTAAGAAAGCACATGCCCTCAAATGGGAAAAAGATTTTCTGACACCCAGTGGGACAAGATCTTCATTTTGGCCAACAAAGCCTCACAGTGCACTATTCTGACTGAGGTACAACAAAAATAACCCTGTGGTACTATACCCCCTCCCACCTATCAAGGATCTTTCCAGGTATGACAGATAGGTGTTGGAGAAATTGGGGGTCATTTACTAAGGGCCCGATTCGCGTTTTCCTGACGTGTTACCCGAATATTTCCGATTCGCGCCGATTTTCCCTGAATTGCCCCGGGATTTTGGCGCACACGATCGGATTTTGGGGCATCGGCACCGGCATGCATGCGACGGAAATCAGGGGGCGTGGCCGAACAAAAACCCGACGGATTCGGAAAAACCGTCGCATTTTTTTAAAAAATGTGTCGCGAAAATTGCACTTACCTTCACTAGGAATAGGGCGGTGAATTTCAGGGCATTCCAGCGGACTTCAGCGCAGCAGCGCCACCTGGTGGATGGCGGAGGAACTGCCTTAATAAATCCCGTGAGTAAATCTGCCCCATTGTGTTTGAAGGGGGTAGATCTCTCACATATTCTTGTATTGCCCCATACTGCTAACCTAATGGGTTGCAACTTTTGAAATGCTATTATCGATCTTACGGTTTTCAATTCAGTCTGATCACTCTTTAGCCATTCTACTACTAGGAATCACGGAATTTCCCTATAAAAATAGAAGCCAAACTATTGATTGCTTTCCAAACTGCCAGCACATAGGGAAATGCTAGGACTACATTGTGTTTATGAGAAAACATTGGCCCTCAGAAAGAAAACTCTTCCAGCCTATTACCTAATCTGGGGTTCCTGGCTTCTGGCAACAGACAATGTCAGAGCAGAGATTCCCACACTCACATGCTAAGGCATAAAAGGCACATGCACAAAACGACCTACAAATAGAAAAATAGGCAGTCCTTTTTCTGGTATACTCCCCACATTAACCCATAGACTAAGATAACCACACAAAAGACGTGTGAGAGTTTGTTGATTTCAATGACATATGATGGCAGATTTATCAAGCTGTCTGAAAGTCAGAATATTCCTAGTTGCCCAGGGCAACCAACCACAGCTCCCCTTTAAAATATTCATGAGCACTGGTAAAATGAAAACATGAGCTGTAATTGGTTGCCATGGGCAACTAGGTATATTCTGACTTTCAGACAGCTTGATAAATCTGCCCCCATGGTGTCCTGAAACTGACTTGCTGAAAATCAAATATGCTATATGTTCTTCTCTATGCTTAGTCACTTCAAATGTATTTAATATTATTGGAAATAACCGATTATTAGACAAAGATATTCAAAACTGTTCTGTATGATAGTAAAATGTTAAATACCTTATTTTCTTTTCTGTAATAAACCAAAAATTTTAGTCCACATGTTATGCTGATATATATTTATGTAATCTTATCGACTCAATAAAAATATGTTAAAAAAACAGCAACTAGAGCTAGTCATGGCTTGTTGTAAATTAGCTTATGTGGGAAATGGGACCCTTCAGACAGACTTGTTGTCTGGCACAAATTCACATCCAGACAGGTTTATCCAAATAACAAAACCATGGCCCCTATAACATGGAGACCAGGAGCCTTAAAGGGACATACTGCCCCTACCAAGTGATGGTTTACACTAGGTATAGCACAAACAGCATCAGTGGTAATATTTGTGTGACTTCTGAACTTTAACAGCACCCAGTTTATTTACATTGTCATTCAGCTTGAAACAACACTTGTAAAGTGCTCACATAATAAATTATTACAAGAACCTGCACTCAAAATCAGTATTCTCATTTACCTTTCATATCACTACAGCATACAGACCTAGTCTGTTCACTGAAAGGTTGTAAATAGGGATATATTTCTAACCCCATGAATTGTGAGTGTACTTGAATTGGAAGATTACTGAACATTTGTCAGCACTTCAGGCTATTTTATAGAAGTATTTTAAAATATTTCGATGCTATGTAATTTTGCTTCCTACTCCTTTCTAGAAATTTATTTAGGTATTACTAGTTGGGGCCGTGCCCAGTAATGACCTTTCCTTACTTTGCAGGAAAGGTCAATACCCACACTGGAAAACCCACTCATATGATTACTCACTACCCAGAATGCTGAACTCTGTACACTGTACCTTGCTGAACCACCAGGTCAGTAAAGAGAAATGTCAATTCTGGGTGGCTGCACTATTACTCCTCCCGTGAGAATATTAATTGGAAACATTAACCCCTTACCGACATTTGACTTGATCTGATTTTAATAGTACTGCATCGCAGGAAGTGCGTTCCCACAATTTGCAGTACTATTACATCAAACTTCTGACACCCGCTGCCAGAAGCTGCGGGTTTTGGTTATATATTATAGCCGACACCCCCCTCTAACACCCGCGATTGGAGATTTGACAAGAATCAGCATTTGACAAGAATCGGGGGGACCCAGGGGGTCCGCTGCTCCGATTGCAGCCCAAGGACTGCCAGTGTCCCGGGGCTGCGTGATCATCTTGGGGAGCCGGGTCCGTGCCTTCTGGGCAGCATGCTCAGTGTCTTACATTACACAGTGTAATACATCTGTTCAAGCCAAATTGTAAAAGTAATTAAAAGCTAAAAACATTAAATAAAAACATTTTTTAATAAAAAGAATTAAATAAAGTTAAAGTCCCCTAAACAAAAACATTCCCAATACACATGTAATAAAGTAAAAAAAAAAAAAACACAAAATCGCCAAAAACCCCCACATATTGAACGGGTTGTTACGGACGTGGCGATACCATATAACTCAGAAACATTATTAAGCCCACTCGGGGAACTCCGTAAAAACAAAACGCGAAAAACTCATCAAAAATGTACATTTTTCATAAAATCTCTTCACAAAAATATTCTAAAAAGTGATCAAAAAAATGATATATGCACCAAAATGGTTCCACTGAAAAGGACAACTCAACACATAAAAAATAAGTACTAAAACAGCTCTGTCAACGAAAATATATTAAAGTTACGTTTCCGAAAAGATGGTGATGAGATTTCCTCTATATTAGTTTTTTTCCAGTAAAATTGTAAAAATAAATGAAAAACTATATAAATGAGGTATCACCGTAATCGTAGTAATCTATAGAATAAAGATAATATAGTATATTTAGTTTATTTAATTTTCTTTTCACCCATACATTCAAGAGTTAATAAAATCTCATTAATAAGCTAATCACCCACTAAAAGGAAGTATTTGTAAAGTGCATCTCATCGCAAAAAACAAGCCCTTATATGTCCACAGTGCCAAAAAAATAAAGATTGTATAGCCAATAAAAATGGACAAAGCATAATCTGCTCTGAATGGCGCAGCTTCCCTTCGATGCCCTGGCGTGTGCCCATACAGCAGGTTACCACCACATATGGGGTATTGTAATACGCGGGAGAGATTGGGGATCAAACTTAGTGGACCATTTTGGTATTTTATCCACTGAGAATTTGTACATTTTATGAAAAACACATTCATTTAGCCAAAAAACAATGTTAATTTCAAAATTGCATCTGATTTTGTTATATACCCTGTAAAACTATTAAAGGGTTAACAAACATCATAAAAGTTATTTTACCTACGTTGAGGGGTGTAGTTTCTATAATGGGGTAATTTATGGGTTTTTCATTTTATTTAAGCCTCTCAAAGTGACTTGAAACCTGAGCAGCTCGCTCAATAGCAGGATTTTGCGTTTTTTACGAAAAGGTGAAAAATCGCACCTAATGTTCAAAGGCCCATAACATCCTACGAAAATAAGAGTATGCATAAAAAACCATGTCCACATAAAGTAGACATTTTATGAATGTTAGTTATTAATTATTTTTGCGGTTATGACTATGTGTGGAAAAAGTAGAACATTTTGAAGTTCAAAAATCAAGAATTTTTCAAAACTTTCACAAAATATCCGATTTTCTCATAAATAAATGCAAAATATACCACCAAAATTTTTCAACTAACATGAAGTCCAAAGTGTCATGAGAAAAATTTTTTAAAATCACATATGTTAAAGCGTTTCAAAGTTATAACCATTTATAGTGACACAGGGCAGATTTGAAAAAATGGACCGTGTCAGGAAGGTGAAAAGTGGCTTCTGCGTTAAGGGGTTGCTGATAAGGAATGATCCTATTTAAAGATGTATTCCAGTTATTACCAGCTAGCGAATATTTAGTAGTAATTTCACAGGCGTCAGATTGCTACTGCATTCATCCATATGAGACTAAAAGAAATTTTATGCTGATGTCTGATCCGAAACCCCATCTGTAAATTATACAATAGGTAACATTGTGGTCAGAAAAACTCTCAACTACTCAAGTACATGCTCATAATGGCTTTTTCTTATTAAATATTTAGTTATGTTTGAAGAAGGTCAGAATGAAATCCACAGTCTAGGGCAGTGGTGGCGAACCTATGGCACGGATGCCAGAGAGGCCACGCAGAGCCCTCTCTGTTGGCACGTGTACCATCTCCACCGCCGTCTCTATATAACTGGCCAGGCAGGAAAAGCTGCCGATCGCCGAGAGCTCCAGCAATCTCTCTTTCTGTGGGCTGCATCAGACCTACTCTGTGCTCAACAGTGCTGCCTAGAGACACAGTATCAGGTCAGTTCCGCCCCGTCCTCCCCCACCCCCCACAGCCCGGGAACACAAGCAGAGGTAGCCAGAACTGCTCGAGCACACAGTGAGTACAGAGCAGGCTGGTGGCTTTCGGACACTAAACAACTATAGGTCCTTATTGTTTATTGTCCCAAATTACCCTGTATGACACATGTCTATGGCCACATATATGACCCTTAGCCCAGATCTCTTGTTGCTGTGCCATGCTGCCACTGATCCCAGGGTGCACTACACTGCCCTCACGGACAGCAGGGCACAGGTGCCCAGGGCTCTGGACCAAAGGCAGTATATATATGTGTGATTTGATGGTAAATTCACCGGCCTGGTTTCATGTAACTTTTCTGTTCAGTGCACCCACCCTACACACCCCCTGCTGAATTCAACAATCATTCATATTGCCCCTGTATGGGGGTAGTGTCCCTCACTGTATGGCGGTGTGTTTCTCACTGTATAGGGGTAGTTTCCCTCACTGTATGGGGGTAGTGCCCCCCACTGTATGGGTGTAGTGTCCATCACTGTATGGGGGTAGTGTCCCTCACTGTATGGGGGTAGTGTCCCCTCACTGTATAGCGGTAGTGTTCCTCACTGTATGGCGGTAGTGTTCCTCACTGTATGGCGGTGTGTTCTTCACTGTATGGCGGGGGTATTCCTCACTGTATGGCGGGGGTATTCCTCACTCTATGGAGGTAGTGTCCCACACTGTATGGCGGTAGTGTTTCTCACTGTATGGCAGTAGTGTCCCTCACTGTATGGGGGTAGTGTCCCTCACTGTATGGCAGTAGTGTCCCTCACTGTATGGCAGTAGTGTCCCTCACTGTATGGATGTAGTGTCCCTCGCTGTATGGCGGTAGTGTTCCTCACTGTATGGCGGCAGTGTTCCTCACTGTATGGCGGTAGTGTTCCTCACTGTATGGGGTACTATTCCTCACTGTATGGGGGTAGTGTTCCTCGCTGCATTTGCGATATAATTGGTGATGTTGGACTTTCTTTAGTGGTCTGTTTATTATCAGTATGGTGGTATTTATCTTGTGGTACTGGTCATCATGTGGCAGTATTATATGTCCCTTATAGAGTGGTATGGTGTGAATTTAGGCTAAATAGTTGTGTTGGCACTTGATGATTACTATGATTACATGGACTTTGGTTTGGAGTTTGGTCACTTCGTCTCTAAAAGGTTCACCATCACTGGTCTAGGGAATATCTATGGGAGCAATCTCATGCACAATACTCAGCTGCCTCTGGCACTTTCATAGAATTGAAATAAGTGTATGCTCATCCTGCCAGTCTATTCTCTGGACATCTGGGTGTTGAATTCTCTTGGTCGGTGGTTCCCAGCAGTCGGACTCTTACCAATCAGCAAGATATATGCTATCCTGTGGATAGGAAATAATTTATATACTTGGGACATCGACTTTAATGACAAATCAGTTACAGAGACACTGTAGTGAGGTACATTGAGTTTACCTTGTGTAAAGCAGATGGACCTTCTAGGCCTTTTAGCTGCTGGCTATATATTGGCTATATACTAAGGGGCATTGGGATGGTTGGTTATATACTGGTGGGCATGGACAGGCTGGCTGTTTACTAGGGGCCATGAGTTGGCACGCTATATACTAGGGGACATGGGCTGGCTGGCTATATACTAGGGGCAGTGGCTGGATAGCTATACTGGGAGGTATAGGTTGGCTATATAGTAGTAGGAATGGGCTGGCTAGCTTTATACTAGAGGGCATGTGCTGGCTATATAGTAGGGGGAAGGGGACTGGATAGCTATATACTAGGGGAGAAGGGGACTGCAAGCTGTTTATTGGCTGGAGGCTGTGACCAATGCATTTCCAACCCTAGGATTATACTCAATTAAATCCGTTTTCCCATTTTTTTGTGTTAAAATTAGGTGGCTTGGCTTATACTTGAGTATATAGGGTAAGTTGTTATGTTTCTACTGGGCCAGAATTAATTAATACTTGATTAAGATGGACTTGTATAAATGTATTTGTCAACAAAGCTTCTCTTCATATATGTACATTTTTATTATATGATACAGCAAATTGCAAATTATACAATGAGAAATAATTGCCATTAATCAATTATAAATTTATCAACTAGGTTAAATCACCTTTATGATTCATAGGAGTGGTCCAGTCATTTTAATCACTAAGTGATCATATTTTGGATATTTCTGTTTATGATCTGATAGCTTATTTGTGATTTTAACAAAGATTTAATATACATTGCGATTATGATACATTGTTAAATGTGTGTCAAAAAATGCTTCCACCAAACCCAATAATTTTTTTTTAATATTGGAAGTAACATTCAGCATGAATATTGTAGCCAACTTTGATACCTAGATCAAAGTCAACAAACTATTTGATCTCTGGCTTGAAATGCATGTTGGACATGGATAATGAGTCACATATGGACAGAGAAGGTTTTTGATTTAAGGGAAGGAATGGAGGCAATATTTATGGAATTTAGTTCAACATTTGTAATAAATTCCAGGCTTGGCATTTACATGCTTTATCTCTTTCACTGTGAATAGAAATAATTGAAAGACAAGCATAAGACGAGCAGATGTACATCAAAGACATTTCTGCCAAGTAATTTCCTCTCTAAACATCTTTGACATTGTGCCTCTATCGCCAGGTGAATTATGATGCTGTTAATATATTGGCAACCTTTGGACTATTGTAATATATACCGTATATAAGCTGATTTTTTCAGTACAAAAATGTGCTGAAAAACCCCACCTGGCTTATAGACGAGTCTTAAACCTACACACTCACCTGCCAGTGCTCCTCATACTCGGTGTGGCTTTACATTGCTCCGTGCGGCTCCTCTTCTTTCTTTTCTCTGCTGTATTAGCGCCCATGCGTGGCTGTTACAGCAGTGAGAAGAAACAAGGGGAGCCGCAGGGATGGGAGCACCAGGGAGCCATGCTGAGTATTGTGGACCACCGGAAGGTGAGTATGTAAGTTTATTTATTTATGTGCTGGGCAAACTGTGGGATGGCTGGCTATATACTACACTGGGCTGGCTGACTATACAATAAAGAGGGCTGACTAGCTATATAGTAAAGGGGGCTGGCTATATACTAAATGGGGCTAGCACACTATATACTAAATGGGGGCTGGCTGGCTAAAAATTATTATCCCCCCCCCCCCTCTTTAATGTCAGCAAGCACAACATGTTACATGGGGCAGAGAACATTGGGAAGAAGAAAGGAACATAGCGGTACCTATCCTCACTCTATTGGGGCAGTATTCCTCATTGTATGGAGGCGGTGTTCCTCACTGTATGGCTTTATTCTTCACTGTATGGAGGTAGTGTTCCTCACTGTATGGCCGTAGTGTCCCTCACTGTATGGCCGTAGTGTCCCTCACTGTATGGCCGTAGTGTCCCTCACTGTATGGCCGTAGTGTCCCTCACTGTATAGGGGTAGTGTTCCTCACTGTATGGCGGTAGTGTTCCTCACTGTAGGGATACCAAATTTGTATAAGTTTCATAAAGTTTTCATACATTTACAAAAAGTAAAAACTCCAGTACAGAAAAATATATATATATTTTGCCATCTTCTGGTGCTAATAACTTCTTTATACTTTGGGGTACGGAGCTGGGGGTGGTGTCAATTTTTGAGACTTTTTAAGAAATTTTCATTGCTATCATTTTAAAGACAGTACGACTTTTTGATCACTTTTTACAAAATTTTTTATATTTTTCAAAATGGCATAAAAGAGACATTTTCAACTTTGGGCGCAATTTTTCATTACGGGGTTAAACTTACGGGGGGAAAAACGTTATTATATTTTGATATATCAAGTATTTGCTGATTGCACATTGTAATGAAGAGGTTAAACAGCCTCGGGTCTTCAGAAGACCCGAGGCTGTCATGGCAACGAATCACTGTTCCCTGATGACGTCATGGGGAGCGAGGATCCTCAGCAAGATGGCGGCTGTTATGCACCGCCATTTTTTTGAAGCATACAGAAGCTGCATGTTAACACCTGCGATCGGTGCTAGCACCAACCGTGGGCGTTACCGGTAAGCCTTTGCTGCAATATGCAGTAGCGTTATGTCACATGCCGTGATTCAAATCAAATTATCTCTGAAAATTTGGCGAACACGGTCAAATTGAATTTTAATAAATTCGCCCATCTCCAGTTCTAACAAATTACATAATTAAATATTTACAAAAATAAAAATATATATATAAAATAATAATAAAAGAAAAAAAAAAGCAATCACATTTTTTTCCAAAACACTATTTTTTGAAAAGGGTCTGTTTCTAACTATTATATAAATAAAAGTAGAATGTCAAAAGTTTTTATCAGTAGGGTCTGATGCTGAAAGCCCAGTTATCTAGGTAGAGAATAGCAGAATGTAGCAATGTAGCCTTATAAAAAGACTGTTACCTATGCACCAATCACTTTCTGAAAAGTATCAGCACTTGGGGCACACACTGATTAAATGTTAGAATTATCTGTATAATACGCTAAAACTTTGAAAGTGAATTGGTTTTTGGCGTCTTCTTTTTATAGTGAAGTATGTTGTCCAAGAGAACTCTAATCCAGCTTTGTTGCTAAAACATTCATAAACTCATTACACCATCAGACAGAAAGCCAACTTTTCTATTATTTGTATGTAAAGTTTGTAACCTCTGGTCAGCATTACATGTTACAACATCTCTATGAGAAGAAGAATCTCATTTTAACCCTAAGTGATGTCTGTAATAACACAACTAGTTAAGCAGACACCTTACAGTGAACTGGATGATTGTTTTTAATGATATTTTAGGATGTAGTACTCTGAAATCTGAACATCAGATATCCCACAGAAGCCAGAAATCATGTGAACATGTGAATAGTGTGCAACAAAAAGTTTAATATTTGTTATGTTTACGACTACAGCTCTAGTGTGTACATATGCTGAAAAGGTGTAAGTATCCCTACTGTCAGCACGCCTCGTATATAATATAATGTTTGTACATATGAAATTGTAATTATATACAATTTTGTATACTACAAAGGCCAGTAGACTATGGAGGAGATTTATTAATCTGTATACGACAGAATTCTGTCACAGTTTGTAATAAATAACTGTCTGCACCACATTTATTAAACGTTTTAGACAATTTTCTGGCTCTCCTATGACTAGTTTGACAAAAGTGGCGTGGCCTCAGGCCAAAAAGGTCTGTTTGCCAAAAATACTCCTGCCCAACAGAATTTTGTCCTTATTTTCTGACGTAAAGTAAGCCAACTAATTGGAGGTGCTGAGTACGACTAGAGAGACTTATACTGCACCAGATTTATCACTCAGTACCAGACACTTATATGAATCGATAGCAGAATAAGACTGTCTAGCATAACTCTGCACTGTCTAACCTTAGGACACCTTTAATAATTTTGCCTCTATGTATTTAAATGAATAGTATACAATTACACTCACCGGCCACTTTATTAGGTACACCTGTCCAATTGCTCGTTAACACTTAATTTCTAATCAGCCAATCACATGGCGGCAACTCAGTGCATTAAGGCACTGGTCAAGACAATCTCCTGCAGTTCAAACCGAGCATCAGTATAGGGAAGAAAGGTGATTTGAGTGCCTTTGAACGTGGCATGGTTGTTGGTGCCAGAAGGGCTGGTCTGAGTATTTCAGAAACTGCTGATCTACTGGGATTTTCACGCACAACTATCTTTAGGGTTTACAGAGAATGGTCCGAAAAAGAAAAAAATCCAGTGAGCGGCAGTTCTGTGGGCGGAAATGCCCTGTTGATGCCAGAGGTCAGAGGAGAATAGGCAGACTGGTTTGAGCTGATAGAAAGGCAACAGTGACTCAAATCGCCACCCATTACAACCAAGGTAGGCAGAAGAGCATCTCTGAACGCACAGTATGTCGAACTTTGAGGCAGATGGGCTACAGCAGCAGAAGACCACACCGGGTGCCACTCCTTTCAGCTAAGAACAGGAAACTGAGGCTACAATTTGAACAAGCTCATCGAAATTGGACAGTAGAAGATTGGAAAAACGTTGCCTGGTCTGATGAGTCTCGATTTTTGCTGCGACATTCGGATGGTAGGGTCAGAATTTGGCGTCAACAACATGAAAGCATGGATCCATCCTGCCTTGTATCAACGGTTCAGGCTGGTGGTGTCATGGTGTGGAGAATATTTTCTTGGCACTCTTTGGGCCCCTTGGTACCAATTGAGCATCGTTGCAACCCACAGCCTACCTGAATATTGTTGCTGACCATGTCCATCCCTTTATGACCACAATGTACCCAACATCTGATGGCTACTTTCAGCAGGATAATGTGCCATGTCATAAAGCTGGAATCATCTCAGACTGGTTTCTTGAACATGACAATGAGTTCACTGTACTCAAATGGCCTCCACAGTCACCAGATCTCAATCCAATAGAGCCTCTTTGGGATGTGGTGGAACGGGAGATTTGCATCATGGATGTGCAGCCGACAAATCTGCAGCAACTGTGTGATGCCATCATGTCAATATGGACCAAAATCTCTGAGGAATGCTTCCAGCACCTTGTTGAATCTATGCCACGAAGAATTGAGGCAGTTCTGAAGGCAAAAGGGGGTCCAACCCGTTACTAGCATGGTGTACCTAATAAAGTGGCCAGTGAGTGTATATATAACAGAGCATTTATACATGATGCATATACCATTACCCAACCCCATTGTATTTTTACAATGTACTATCAATACTAGTGTGAAAAGTGTTAAATCAGACAGAAGGTGGAAACAAAATGACAAGGTTTGAGCAGAGCATTTTTATAAATGCACAAGTTACAAACAATGGGGAATGTTTTTAGCATAGGCCATAAATGCTACATTGTATGTACGTAAAAGACCACCACAGTACATCAATTCAAGCACTAACATCTCAGTAACACTTCAATCTAGAAATGAAGTAATCATTGATCCCTTTGAAAAATAAAATGAGGCCCCCTCCTGGTGCTGGTTCATAATACAACTATTCTCTCTATCCATCCCAGGAAAGGAGGTTTTAAGATTTATTCAAAATGGGTTTACCCTCTTTTATGTTTATTGTATTGTCTTTGGGCAGATGAAACCCTGCATGGACACACTATGCAAAAACAGATTTAACTTGAGTTTGCTTCCTTTTTTCATATGAGAGGCCTAAATTATATAAACTACAAAGAGAGTAGTTTAATGATTCTTACCACTGCAACACATAATCAGGATTTTTTGCAGAAAATGTACGTTGATGACTTTACTTTATGTCCTTGTCTGTTCTAGTAATTAAGTCCCCTACACAATCAATGACACATTCTAATATAGACTGGATGACACATGACATACTGTCCAGCCAACTGTTCTAATCATTTGAGTGCTGTGTAGGTGTAACACTACACAGTGCACATTCCTCCATTTGGTATTTGTGCTATAAACATGAATGTTCATAGAAAGCTGTTTAAGAGATTTTACAGTCTCGGTCCTGCTAGGTTATCTAAATACTGGCAAAATATAAAAGAAAGCTCAAAAAACATTTCATACACCCTTTATTTGATCTATGAGTATTTAAACTTAACTTTGTTATAGTTAAGATCAATTATTATGTATATATGTTGTTATGCTGCTGTTTGTTTAAAATAATGTAAATCATTGTGATTTTAAAATGTAATGGTTTTCATTCTACTAAGACATCAACTTAAACTTCTATATTATTATTAACTAATATTACAGATAGTCTATATGTCTGTATCTGTGTAGGAATATGCTAGTGTTCTTAAAGCTGGTATTCGCTTTCAAAGGCTATTACAAATCATAGAAGTTTAATATGAAACCATATGTGTTAATGTGTAAACAGTAGACTGAGATGAAATGTTCATTACAATGTCTTTATTATGTTAAGTAATTCCTAAGGGAAAGTAATGTACAAAAAATACTAATGGGGATAAAGGATTCTGAGAATGTTCAATTGATTGTGTTTGTAGCTTGAACAAAGAATAAAATGTGTTAGATGTCAAGTGGAAGGAAAGAGGTAGAACATAAAATGCCCAAAATAATACAATTTATTTAGGATAAGATACCAGATCACTATAGAGTAAAAAGTGATCAAAAGATAGACCAGGGGTTTCTTTCTCAACAAAGAAAAAGCCTGAAGACATAAATGGCAACGACTCCACCCTAGCTGCACATGAGAACTATAGAGAAAATTCTTCAAGTAACTATGCCCTCAGTTTCATTTGCCCTCTGCCAGGTAACAAAAAGCAATGGCAGGAACAGTATTATATCTAATAAATTGTATCTAATTATATCTAATAAATTGTTTACACTTTCTACATTACAAGGAAAATCCAGCAGGTCAGGTCACAGTCATATCACAGTTTAGCATCAGTACATTTATATCTATTGTTAAGGAAAAGAAACCAAATCAAAGAGTTCAGAAAGTCTGCTTTCGCTTCAGTAAGAAAAATCAAATATCATAGAAAGACTGGTACATCTGAGCTGTCTTACTTACCACTTTCTTCATCCTGAGCTTGTGTAACTAGAATGTGTCCTAGTAAAAGTGTGAAAGCTATAAAATTCACTTTTTGTATTAAATTCATAATGTCTACTTGAAAGACATATAGCTCTTCTTTTTTGTTAGCTTGATGGTGCTAAGAAGATCCTATCAGTATGTTTCTTCCCTGTAAGCTCCAAGACAAAGCCTGCTAACAAGACCTTTTTTGAAGTGTTGCAGCTTTAAATAGGAAGAATGCAGCCTTCCCTAGTTTTCCTGCCCCTTTCAGCTTGTGCAGGCTTATAGTCATCCACTCCCTGCAAAGCAGACTCTGATTGATGGTAAACAACTCAAATCAAAACGACTCTCTTCCTCCACATTTCTTCAATGCTTTAATCTACATAACATAATGATTATAGCAAATATTAATAAATGATGTACTATATATTTTAACAGTTTCTATTGTTTGATTTTCAGTAGTATTCCAGTTAGTATGCATTACATAAAAGCATGCTATACACTGTAGTAATTTGTCTTGCCTAAACACAATTAAGGTTAACAAAACTTCTTTAAAAAGAGTATAATTATAGCACATTGAGAGCAGTAATAGTCAAGACCATTATTATCTGTACTGAACTGACAGTGGTTCAAAATACACAAACTTTTGTATTTGTGGGGTAATAGGTAGGTAGAGGTTAGCACTTGAGAAGATATATTCAGGTATTATGTCTTTATCAACCTTCTTATGTATTTATATATGTATATGTTAGTGGGCTGGAATGTCTGCAAACTCTTCAGAAAACCTGAGCTGCAATGACACACACAACATCTAGACAAGTGTGGTGCTGTTTTAGGAGAAAGCTCACCTAAACCACCATATAAGAAGATTAATCACAAGATACAACTAAAACCATTAACCTATATGTGCTAATGAAATTCAGTTTACAGAAATCTTTAGTAGACAGGCACTGAGTAAGGAGAGAGGTTTTTTCCAGTCCCATTATCACAAGTCTCCCTGCGGTCGCATGCACACCTGTGCCCCTCTCCATGGCGCCCCGTCCCCTGGCCTGCACTCACCTCTCCACGTACCTGCTCCCATCCCGGCTAGGCCGCGCGCACGCCCCTGCTCCTTAGGGCGCGCGCGCGCTGGCTCTTGAAAATTTAAATTTGATTGGCGCTGGCACTTCCAGGTTTCATATTTAAGCCGGCTGCTCCCAACATTCCCTGCCGTATCTTTGTGATATTTGCCATAGAGAAAGCTTCCATTGCGTTCCCTTGCTGTTTGTTCCAGTTTCCATTCCCGTTCCTGTTTCTGCATCGATCTCCTGTTGTAGCCCGGACTTAACCTCTGACCTTGCATCTTCGCCACCTGCCCTGACTGCTTGCCTGTGCCCAACTCTGAGACTGCCTGCTGTATTGGTACTTCGACCTTGGCTGCAACCACGGGCTGGCCGCACCTGTGTAACGACCAGTTGCACCACGTCGCAGCAAGACCATCCTGCTTTGTGGCGGGCTCTGGTGAAGACCGGGTGCCACTTATATTCCAGTCCCAGGTGTCAGTTAGTGCTATCTCCCGCGGTGGTCCAGGGGGTTCACTAACCCCGAGTCCTGACAGGCATCATAAATGATGTAATGGGGATAAGAGCTTTTTGGTTTCAAAAGAAGCTTACAGTTCTTCATCAATTTCTTTTGCCTATAAGAGCTCATTAATTCCAATATTTTTTAACAAAATTTGTATGCCATTTGTACACCAGGATTTATAGCTTTGGACCAGGCATCACTTCTCTAGAGATGAATCTTCCTTCTTCATACACTTCCTGTGAGTGTGAGGAACTGGGTAAATTGTGGAACCTGAGTGAAGTTGGCCCCCCCACCTTGTTCAAATCAAACAAAATTGGTGTCAAACGTTTGTGCTACGTTTGTGCTGGTTTGTGCAGCAGAAATTTTTGTTTGTGCCGCCATCGTTTTCGAGATTTTAATGAAAGTTTCCAGAGGTCATCAGAGGTCAACCAGCCCCCCCACATTGCCCAAATCAAACAAAACTGGTGCCGAACAATTCTGCTACGTTTGTGCTGGTTTGTGCTGCGCAAATTTTTGTTTGTGCTGCTTTTGTTTTGAATATATGAACAAAAAATTTAAGTTCAAAAGTTCAAGCAGCCCCCCCACATTAACCGAATCAAACAAAACTGGTGTCAAACGTTAGTGCTACGTTTGTGCTGGTTTGTGCAGCCAAAATTTTTGTTTGTGCCACTATAATTTTTAAGGTATGTTCAGGTGTTTGAGGTGTTTAGGATGAACTGGTTAAAAACAAGCCTAGTGACACTTCCCTGGCTTGATCACCAGGGGGAGCTAGCAAACACATTGTACTTTGGAAGAAATGAACTCTGATGACCTCTGCAAAAAAGTATGAACATATTAAAAATGATAGCAGCACAAACGAAAACTTTTGCTGCACAAACCAGCACAAACGTAGCACTAACGTTTGACACCAGTTTTGTTTGATTCGGTTAATGTGGGGGGGCTGCTTGAACTTTTGAACTTTAATTTTTTGTTCATATATTCAAAACAAAAGCAGCACAAACAAAAATTTGCGCAGCACAAACCAGCACAAACGTAGCAGAATTGTTCGGCACCAGTTTTGTTTGATTTGGGCAATGTGGGGGGGCTGGTTGACCTCTGATGACCTCTGGAAACTTTCATTAAAATCTCGAAAACGATGGCGGCACAAACAAAAATTTCTGCTGCACAAACCAGCACAAACGTAGCACAAACGTTTGACACCAATTTTGTTTGATTTGAACAAGGTGGGGGGGCCAACTTCACTCAGGTAATTGTGGAAGCATGCATATAGATGCATGCTTCCACAATTTACCCAGTTCCTAAAGTCTGTTACCTTTATAAGCCTTTATTATATGCTTTAAGCCCCACATACATGCCCACAGTAAAACCTACCATTTCTGTATGTACTCTGCCCATCTGTCCACAAGTAGTCTCTGACCTTCACAAGCATTTCGCTCTCATAGTATCATAGAAGACAAGGTTGGAAAAATATACAGGTCGATCAAGTCCAACCTATGAGATTAAACATATGCTTATTTCCCATAAAACACAATGGGGCACATATACTTACCCGGTCCAGTCGCGATCCAGCGTAGCGTTCTCCGACGAGGATTCGGGTCTGCCAGGATTCACTAAGGTCCGTGCGCCCGATATCCACCAGGTGTTGCTGCTGCGCTGAAGTCCGCAGGAGTTCACCTTCTTCGTCCCGGTGTATGTGAGTGCTGTTCTTGCGGCACAATTTTTTTTTAAATTCCGTGGTTTTTCCGAATCCGTCGGGTTTTTCGACGGCCACATCCCCAATTTCTGTCACGTGAAAGCCAGTGCCGATACACCACTATCCGATAGCATGCACCAAAATCCCGGGGCAATTCGGTGCAAATCAGAAATATTCGGGAAACCTGATGAAAATGCACGATTTGGACCCTTAGTAAATGAGCCCCTATATCCGGGTTCTCGAGAAAGGCATCCAGGTCTCTCTTGAACATGTGCACAGTATCCACCATAACAACAACCTGTGGCAGAGAGTTCCACAGTCTCAATGATCTTCCAGTAAAAAATCCCTGTCTATGCCGAGGCACCTAATTTTACCACAAAATAAACTGGGAAACTTGAGTAAAATTGACTTGAGTATAAGACTAGTGTGGAAAATGCTGCTGCTACTTATTAATGAAATGTTCAAAGCATGGCCCACTGAAAAACACACAGCCTCCAGTAGCAATGTCCCCTTTGCAGCCCCCATAGAAATGTCCCCTGCCCGGCCGCCAAAGTAATGTCCCCATGGCAACCCCCAAAGTAATTTCCCCATGGCTACCCTCCAAAGTAATGTCTCTATGGCAGCCCCCCATAGTATTGTCCCCATTGCAGCACCCAAAGAAATGTCCCCTTTCCGGCTGCCAAAGTAATGTCCCCACGGCAGTCTCCCATAGTAATGTCCCCTGCGCAGTCCCAATAGTAATGCCCTCTGTCTATACTCCATAGTAATGTCTCGATTGCAGCCCCCATGGTATTGTCCCCTTTGCAGCCCCCATAGAAATGTCCCCTGACCGGCCGCCAAAGTAAAGTCCCTGTCACGGGTGGACCCGCGACCCACATCGCGGGCTCACCCGTGCCTCTCGCTCCCTGCAGACGCCGCGCCAGCGCATCTCACCTCTCCCCGCTCCCGAGTCCCGGCCTCGCTCCGTGTGCGCGCAGTCCCGCGCCTCAGGGCGCGCGCGACACTTCTAGAAAATTTAAAGGGCCAGCGCGCCATTAATTGGCGCTGGCCACATTGCCCAAATCTATTTAAGCCTGCCTCTTCCTGCAAGCCCTGCCGGATCTTTGTGCCCCACAGCCTTAGAGAAAGCTCTGTTGCGATTTGCCTGCGTTCCAGTGTCTCCTGCGTTCTAGTGTCTCCTGCGTGCCTGACTCCCTCTGTGTTCCTGCGTTGCCTGACTACCTCTGTGTTCCCGTGTTCCAGTGTCCCTCCGTATTACTGTCGTAAGTTCTGTGTTCCCGTACCCTTCTGCTTGGACCTCCTGTTGCTGACCCCGGTTTGGATTCTGACGTTGCATCTCTGCCGCCTGCCCTGACCCTGTGCCTGGACTGTGACCCCGAGCTTGACTGCTGTTTCTGTACCTCAACCTTGGCCGCCACTGCAGACAAGTCACGCCTGAGGAACGACCTGGTGGTACCACGCCGCAGCTTGTCTAACCCGCTTTGCGGCGGGCTCTGGTGAAAACCGGGTACCACTTAGACTCCGGTCCCAGGTAGTGGCTTGAGTCATCGTCTGCAGTGGTCCAGCGGATCCACATCCCGCAAGCCTGACAGGAAGATCCGGCCATGGATCCCGCCGAGGTTCCGTATCCTAGCAAGCCTGACCTCGCTACTATTGTGATCCACAAATCCCGGCAGATTGCTGCGCAGCGTGATCAGCTGGAGCAGGTCACTGCCATGTTGCAGCAACTATTGGCCAACCAACAACCGCAACAGGTTCAGGAAGCTGCTCAAGCGATTTCTACAGCTCCGACTCCTCTCCCTGCTGTTGAACCCAGGATGCGCTTGTCCATGCCCAGCAAATATGATGGTGATCCTAAGATGTGCAGAAGTTTTTTTAACTCAGTGCTCCCTGCATATTGAACTTATGCCGACCCAGTTTTTTTCGGAATGATCAAAGGTGGCGTTTTTCATGTGAAGGATGCTCTGGCCGCTCGTGATCTTCCGTCTACTCTGAGTGGTCTCATCACCTTGGCCACTCGGATAGACGTGCGATTTAGAGAGCGTGCTGAGGAATCACGCTTCGAGCTACCTCAAGTCCATCCACGACGCCTTCCCCGCCTGGCCCCGGTCTTCCAAAGACCACTCCAGCCTCAGGTCTTACCATCCGCAGAGGAGCCTATGGAGGTGGACAGAGCTAGACTCTCCTCCCAGGAACGCATCAGAAGGTGCCAGGGTAACCTTTGTCTTTATTGTGCTAGTCCGGAGCACTTCATCAGGTCCTGTCCTATCCGTCCTCAGCGTCCGGGAAACGCCAGCACCTAGGGTTCTTGGGAGAAGCGTCCCTAGGTGTCTGCCAAGCTTCTCCACGTCTGTTGATTCCGGTGCTTCTCAGCGTTGGCGCCAGTCCCCAGATCCAAGTCTCTGCATTCCTGGGCTCCGGCTCTGCAGGGAATTTCGTGGATGCCGCTCTGGTCTCCCGGCATCACATCCCAGTGGTTCGCCTTGAGAAGCCGTTGGTCATCTCATCCGTAAGTGGCCAGATCCTCTCTGACCCGGTCTTGTACCGCACCAAGCCTCTGTCCTTGCAAGTCGGAGTGTTACACAAGGAGAGACTGTCCTTTTACGTGCTACCTCGCTCCACGTCCTCTATCCTGTTGGGTCTTCCGTGGCTGCAGCTCCATGCTCCAGTTCTCAATTGGATGACAGGGGAGATACTTCACTGGGGTCCTGAGTGCCGGTCTCGCTGTATGGGAGCTTCCCTGCCTGTACCTGTATTGGCCTCCTCTCTGTCTAAGAAGCCTTTGGAGGGTTTACCCACGTGCTACCAGGACTTCTTTGACGTCTTCTCTAAAAAGCAGGCTGAGACTTTGCCACCGCATCGACCCTACGATTGCCCTATTGAGTTATTGCCGGGCACTTCTCCTCCCAGAGGTCGAGTGTATCCACTTTCCGTTCCTGAAACCACAGCTATGTCAGAGTATATCCAGGAGAACTTGCAAAGAGGTTTCATACGGAAGTCCTCCTCTCCTGCGGGTGCAGGATTCTTCTTTGTTACTAAGAAGGACGGCTCCTTGCGTCCTTGTATTGATTATCGTGGACTTAATAAGATCACGGTTAAAAACCGCTACCCTCTGCCACTGATCACTGAACTGTTTGATCGCCTGCGCGGTTCCAAGATTTTCTCTAAGTTGGATCTTCGCGGGGCCCACAACCTTATTCGTATCCGCAAGGGCGACGAATGGAAGACAGCATTTAACACCCGAGATGGTCACTTCGAATACCTTGTGATGCCTTTTGGATTATGCAATGCTCCAGTTGTCTTTCAGGAGTTTGTCAATGACATCTTCAGGGACCTTCTGTATACGTGTGTAGTGGTCTACCTGGATGACATCTTGGTGTTCTCTCCAGATCTCAAGACTCATCAATCTCACGTACAGCAAGTCCTAGGCCGCCTTCGAGCCAATTGTCTCTACGCTAAGCTCAAGAAATGTCTCTTCCATCAACGGAGTCTACCTTTTCTTGGTTACATCATCTCCGACAGGGGTCTCCAGATGGATCCTACCAAGCTGTCTGCCGTTCTTCAGTGGCCTCGTCCAGAGGGTCTTCGCGCCATTCAGAGATTCCTGGGCTTCGCAAACTACTACCGTCAGTTCATTCCTCATTTCTCTACTCTTGTTGCCCCCATCGTGGCACTCACCAGGAAGGGCGCTAATCCACACCTTTGGCCTCCAGCGGCTGAAGAAGCCTTTGCAAAGTTAAAGTCCGCCTTTGCTAAAGCTCTGATCCTTTCTAGACCTGATACTGAGAAGCCTTTTATCTTGGAGGTGGACGCATCTTCTGTCGGTGCAGGGGCTGTGCTTACCCAGAAAGGACCCAGGGGCCGAACTCTTACGTGCGGTTTCTTTTCCAAAACTTTTTCTCCTGCAGAGAAGAACTACTCTATTGGAGACAAGGAACTTTTGGCAATCAAACTTGCCCTGGAAGAATGGCGTTATCTTTTGGAGGGTGCTCGCTATCCAGTCTGTGTTTATACGGATCATAAGAACCTTTTGTACCTCCAGACTGCCCAACGTCTTAATCCCAGACAAGCCCGTTGGTCACTATTCTTCTCCCGCTTCAATTTGATGATCCACTTTCGGCCAGCAGAGAAGAATATCAAGGCAGATGCCCTGTCCCGTGCCTCAGATGTTGTTGGAGAAGAGCCGGTTCCTCAGTATATCATCTCTCCGGAACAGTTGGTTGCAGCCGATCTTCGGCAGCTTCCCCCTGGTAAGACGTATGTCCGACCTGCTCTGCGGAAGAGGATTTTGTTTTGGGGACATTCTTCCCGCCTGGCTGGGCACCCTGGGGTGCAACGCTCCGTGGCCCTCATCTCCCGCTACTACTGGTGGCCTGACTTGGTCAAAGATGTTCGGGACTTTGTGGGATCCTGCACCTCCTGTGCTCGAAATAAGCCTTCTCGTCTAAAACCGGCTGGTCTCTTGCTTCCGTTGCCGATACCCAGTCGCCCGTGGTCTCACGTGGCTATGGACTTTGTCACGGATCTTCCATCTTCTTCGGGCAATACTGTCATCTGGGTGGTAACAGACCGGTATTCGAAGATGTCTCATTTCGTTCCTCTTCCAGGTCTACCGTCTGCTCCACGTCTTGCCACTCTCTTCTTCCAACATATATTCCGGCTACATGGGCTTCCTCTGCACATTGTCTCTGATCGTGGAGTTCAATTTGTCTCCCGCTTCTGGCGTTCACTCTGCGGCCAATTGCTGGTGAAGTTGGACTTTTCTTCAGCCTACCACCCTCAGTCCAATGGTCAAGTGGAGAGAGTCAACCAGAGTCTGGGCTGCTATCTGCGTCATTTTGTCTCTGCCCGTCAGGACGACTGGTCCACTTTGTTGCCCTGGGCAGAGTTCTCCTACAACTCTCTGGATTCTGAGTCTGCTGGTGCTGCTCCATTCTTTGTTGTCTATAGAAGAATTCCACGCCCTCCACTCCCTCTCTCAGTTCCCTCGGATGTTCCTGCGGTGGAAGAATTGGTGCAGGACCTCAGCTCCGTATGGAGACAGACTCGTCTATCTCTACTTCGGGCGTCTGCTCGCACTAAAATCCAGGCCGACAAGAAACGCAGATCTCCTCCCGTCTTCTCTCCTGGGGACAAGGTCTGGTTATCTTCCAGGTACATCCGGCTGAAGATACCTGGTTACAAGCTCGGTCCTCGTTTCTTGGGTCCTTTTGAGGTCCTGACCCGTATCAATCCTGTATCCTACAAGTTGCGCCTTCCTCCCACCATGCGCATCCCGAACTCCTTCCATGTCTCCCTGCTCAAGCCTGTCACCCTGAACCGCTTCTCCCGGCAAGGACCTCCTCCTACCCCTGTGGCTGACTCCACCGACACCTATGAGGTAAAAGACATTCTCGATATGAAGACAGTAAGGGGGAAGCGGTTCTTCTTAGTCGACTGGAAGGGGTTCGGTCCAGAAGAGAGGTCTTGGGAGCCGGAGGACAATATTCTGGACCGTGATCTTCTGCAGAGATTTCTTCAACCCAAGAAGAGAGGGAGGCCGAAGGGGGGGGGGGGGGGGGTACTGTCACGGGTGGACCCGCGACCCACATCGCGGGTCGCGGGCTCACCCGTGCCTCTCGCTTCCCGCAGGCGCCGCGCCAGCGCATCTCACCTCTCCCGAGTCCCGGCCTCGCTCCGTGTGCGCGCGGTCCCGCGCCTCAGGGCGCGCGCGCGACACTTCTAGAAAATTTAAAGGGCCAGCGCGCCTCCTGTTGCTGACCCCGGTTTGGATTCTGACGTTGCATCTCTGCCGCCTGCCCTGACCCTGTGCCTGGACTGTGACCCCGAGCTTGACTGCTGTTTCTGTACCTCAACCTTGGCCGCCACTGCAGACAAGTCACGCCTGAGGAACGACCTGGTGGTACCACGCCGCAGCTTGTCTAACCTGCTTTGCGGCGGGCTCTGGTGAAAACCGGGTACCACTTAGACTCCGGTCCCAGGTAGTGGCTTGAGTCATCGTCTGCAGTGGTCCAGCGGATCCACATCCCGCAAGCCTGACAGTCCCCATGGCAACCCTCCAAAGTAATGTCCCTTTGGCAGCCCCCCATAGTAATGGGGGCTGCCACCGCATCCATCTTAAAAATAAAAAACTTTATACTTACCTCTGACGCTCCTCTTCTCCCATAGCTTTTCAGCAGACGAGCAGAGGTACATGCACACTGCCAGTGCGCACACACTGTGATGTAATCGGCTGTGTTACAGTGTGCGTGCACTGGCAGCATGCGTAGACAGGCCTCTGCCAGGAAGCCGCCGGGCAAAGAGGAGCACCGGAGGTGAGTATGCAGTTCTTTATTTTAAGTTCTTTTGGCCGTGGCCCAGGGCCAGGTGCTCCACATCCTGGTCTTGGGCCACAGCACAGTGGTTGGGGGCCACCGGTATAGAGCATGCCTAGAGGTGTAGAAAATGAGCATGCCTTGGTCTCAGGCCTGGAAAGATCCCTGTACTGTCCATTCAGATATTTTTAGTAAATTTTTATTGTAAAAAAAAAAAATACAAAATACAAATACATACATGTAATATTAATCTTCACAGTTTTCTTTAACAATCAATAAGACAAAAACCATACCATATTTTACCCCAGATCCCTCCCACCCCTTACTATTAAGAATGGGCTTAATACACCCCAAATTATACAACAGTAAACATTCCAGACCTTATATATCAGAATCCAGTAATTTCTTGTTAATCAAATAAAGGTACCGTATATACTTCAGTATAAGCTGAGCTTTTCAGCACAATTTTTGTGCTAAAAAATTCCCACCTGGCATATACTCGGGTATATAAATAAAAAAAATAAACTCAGTACTCACCATTCCGATGACCCAGGGAGCTCCGTGGTCAGCGCCTCTTTCTTCAAGCTGGCACCAAGTCTGCAACGGCACCATGTGCACACTCCGGCTGCACTTAGGAAGCAGTAATGGGCCTGCAGCAGGCATGAAGACAGAAGAGGCACGGCCACTGAGCTGTCGTGGATCTGTGGCATTAAGATGAAGAGGAGCTGCCTGGCCTGTCGGAATGGTGAGTATTGAGTTTATTTTTATTTTTTTTTACGGGCAGGCTATCTTCTACAGGGGGCTGTCTGGCTATCTACTAGAGGGGGCTGGCTATATACTACAGGAAGCTAACAGGCTGTATACTACAGGAAGCTGTCAGGCCATATACTACAGAGGGGTAGCAATATATTGGTGCTGTGACCAATGCAGTTCCCACCCTCAGCTCATAATCGAGTCAATGGGTTTTTCCAGTTTTTTTTATGTTAAAATTAGACGTCTCTGCTTATACTCGGGTCGGCTCGAGAATATACGGTAAGCTTTTCCAAAAGATTGTTTTTTTTTTTCTTCCTTCCCTTCTAAACAGGCCTGTCAAGTCTGTTAGGAATACTGTACACAAAACAACCTACCACACTAGTCTGAGTGCAGGCTGACAGAACGGAGCAGGAGAGCGAACTAACCCTGCACTGATCTACAGACCAAGGCAGAAAACCCCTTTAAAGGTAGGGAGCCTCTGCCGCAGGAACCTCCCATCTACCCTGCATGGCCCTGGGAGGTGAGAGGAACCCAAATAGGTCTGTCAACCGCTGTGAGGTGGTACGGACTTAAAAATGCAGTGTTTGCATTAGGATAGTATTCAGAGAGAGGGAAAAAACAGGACAAACAATGATGAAACAAGCGGGATTCAAGACAGCATAAGAAACTAAAGCAGACGCAAGAAAAGAGAACTAAAAGATGTACAGACACTGAACATAGAAGAGTGAACAAAACCGCCGGGTCACACCAGAGGGTTTGTCAAGGTCAAAACTGCTAGACAAGGAAAAGTAACCTAACTGGCGAATACAATACTGGATTGAAGCAACAACGCTAAGGGAGCACTGGAGACCAGGAATCCATCTAGGCTGTGAGTTCCAGAAGGACAAACACTGGCACAGTGACCCCCAGAATGAAAAGACGGTTTCTCAGGATAGGTCTGATGAAACATTCTGACCAACCGAGGAGCATGCAGATCTTTAGCTGAGACTCAGGACCTATCCTCTGGACCAAAACACTTCCAATGTACCAAATACTGCAGGGAATTACCAGCAAATCTGGAATTGATGGTCCTTTCTACTTCAAACTCCTGGTTACCGTCCACAACCGACGGAGAAGAAGGATCGAGAAGAGGTATAATTGGCTCAATATACCATTTAAGAAGGCTTTTGTGAAATGTGTCCTGTACCCACCACCCTGTAGGAAGAGAAATCTTAAAAGAAACCCGATTAATGACCTGGGAAACAATGAAAGGGCCAACAAACCTGGGAGCAAATTTTAGAGAAGGCACTTTCAGTTTTAGGTTTCTTGTAGAAAGCAAGACTTTATTCCCCACCACAAAAGGATCGGAACTAGTATGTTTTTTCTGAGTCTAGTTGACCATCTGAGTTTGTGCCCTTCGTAAACACTGCTGGACCTGTAACCATAGCTTGCGCAAACTAGAGGTTATGGATTCTGCACGGGGTACATCAGATAGCAGGACAGAAGAAAAAGAAAACCGAGGATGAAAACCATAGTGGATATTAATAGCGAACTCAGCTAAAGGAAGGAATTCCACCCACTGGGCCTGGCAGTCAGAGACGAAGAGTCGAAGATATTGAATTAACTCTTGATTCATTTTCTCGGACTGCCCGTTAGACTCTGGATGAAAAGCTGAGGAGAAAGACAAGTTTACCTCCAACTTGGCACAAAAACCTTGGATACAAATTGTTTGCCCCTATCAGACACAATGTCCTCGGGTATACCCTGAAGATGTACAATATTTTGGATAAAGAGTTAGGCTATCTCCTCCGCCGTAGGCAAATTTTTCAATGGGATAAAATGTCCCATATATTTGAAAAACGGTCTACCACCACCCAAATAACGGTATTTCCCTGAGAGGGTGGTAAATTCATGATACAATCCGTTGAGACATTAGTCCATGGCCTAGGTGGCACTGGGAGTGGGAGAAGAGGACCCTCAGGAGTCTTTCCCCGCGCACAGTCCTGGCAGGCTGGAACAAATGCTTTGTCGGACATCCGAGGCTACCAGTAAATCCTCTTAAGAAGCTCCTGGGTACCCCGAATTCCCGGATGTTCTGCCAGAACAGAGCAGTGCGTCTCCTCCAACACTCTCAACACCTTCCGGAAGGTCTTCAGGAGTGGAATTTTGACCAGCAAGAATTTTGGAGGAGAAGTGGTAGGAGACAGCTGCCAACACAATCCCTGGTCGAAGGATGTTTTCAGTCCTGGACTCAGGGGGCTCGGGGGTTCCAAGACTATGGGACAATGCATCTGCCTTCACATTTTTAGACCCAGGCCAGTAGGTGACTACAAAATCAAAACGTGAGAAGAACAGGGCCCACTTGGCCTGTTGAGCATTCAGGCATTTCGCTGTGTCAAGATAAACCAAATTTTTGTGGTCTGTGAGTTTGGTGAGGGTAGCAGGTCCCTGAGACAATACTGTTCCCACGTCAACCTCAGAGGCATCTACTTCTACAATAAAGGGTTGAGTAAGGTCTGGTTGCACTAAGACCCGAGCTGTAGAGAAAGCTTCCTTTAGCCTTTCAAATGCAGAGTAGCTGCAGGTGACTAGTCACTTGGGTCAGCCCCCTTACGAGTAAGATCTGTCAATGGTTTGGCAATCACGGAAAAGTCTTTAATAAAGTTCCTGGAGAAACAGAACAAGAAAGAAATCCCAGGGACCCTCAATATGTAGATTATCTTCTGGTAATCGTAGGGTGATAGTAATGAAGATTATTACACTCACCTTTTTGTGTTGTGCTGATGGCACAACTCATGTAAGCATTTCGAAATGTCGAACGTATTGTTTCTGTAGCCTCATTAAGGCCGTGTGGTCTAAGTTTTTAATTTATACATCCAGAAAATCTCTTTCCTTTTTAAAATCTCAAATCGGTTGGATGTTTCATCAAATAAAATCCTCTCTGATACACAATATTATGATAAAATAAGCACTGACCCATTCCCCATGATAACGAAAGAATTTAATAATATCATTAAATCAGGATACACCAAGGGTTGTTTGAATAAAAAGGAAAAGAAATTTATTACCATCATTCAACCAAACAAACCTTATTTTTATCATCTCCCAAAAATACATAAACACCCTACAGAACCCCCTGGACGATCAATTGTTTCCAATTTCAATAGTCTGACAAGCAATTTATCTCATTATATAGATCTTTATTTGCAGCCATTTGTAGTTAATCTATCAAGCTATATTAAAGATTCAGGTGTAATAATTAGCAAAATCTAGGAATCGTTGTAGGGCCTTAAGGTTGGTGGGTCGAACCCAATCCGTGAGTGCCTGAATCCTTTTCCGATCCATATGAACCACATAGCCCAGAACCACATAGCCCAGAAAGGAAACCTTTTGCACACAAAAAAGACATTTTTCTAAGTTATTTTTAAGTAAGCGGGACAGTACCAGGCAAATGTGCTTCTGGTGTGCAGCCAGATCTGAGGAAGAAAAACAATGTATCATCAAGATACACCACCATAAAAACACCAATCAAGTCATAAAAAATAGAATTCATAAACCCTTGAAAAACCCCGGGGGCATTACTCAGACAAAAAGCCATGACCAGATATTCAAAATGCCCCAAGGGTGTATTAAAAGTGGTTTACCACTCATCCCTCTCCCGGATTCAGACAAAATGATAGGCTCCCCGGAGATCTAACTTGGAAAAGACCTGAGCCCCAGAGATCTGATTGAGTAGATCACAAATCAGGGGAAGGGGTCCAGAGTTTTTCACCGTTATCTTGTTTAACTCCCGGTAATCTATACAAGGCCGTAAGCCGCCATCTTTCTTTTCTACAAAAAAGAACCCAGCACCAGTGGGTGACTCAGAAGCATGGACATGGCCAATGGCAAAACTCTAGTCAATGTATTTTTTCAAAAACTCACGGTCAGGTACAGACAGGTTATAAATTTGGCCCTTATTCAACTTAGCATCAGGGAGAAAGTCAATCTTACAATCAAAGTCCCTGTGAGGAGGGAAAACTGACAGGGGTTTGGAAAATACATCAGAGAAAGCAGAGAGAAAGTCGGGGAGTTTAGGGCTCTTTGTCTCCACAGACTGTAGTGTAACTTCAGTCAAATGGTCCTTGCACCGGGGACCCCAACTGACCAACTCTAATGTTTCTCAGTTTATTTCTGGGTTGCGAGTCTGAAACCAGGGCAATCCCAGAACCACATTTACTATTAAATTTTTTCATTAAAAAAATGAACACATTTCATAGTTTCATAGTTTATACGGTTGAAAAAAGACACTTGTCCATCAAGTTCAACCAAGGAAGGGAAGGGATTGGATGAGGAAGGGATTTAGGGGAAACAATTCTATATAACATAACCATCAATGTTATTTAGGTGTAAAAAGGCATCTAGACCCTTCTTGAAGCTCTCTGCTGCCCCTGCAGTGACCAGCGCCTGAGGCAGGCTATTCCACAGATTGACCGTTCTCATAGTAAAAAAGCCCTGTCGTCCCCGGTGATTAAACCTTGATTTCTCCAAACGGAGACAGTGCACAACTTACCACCATATTTTTTGTATGGACCATACATATATTTAAATAAATTAATCATGTCCCCTCGTAGTCGTCTCTTTTCCAGACTAAATAAATCTAGTTGTTTTAATCTTTCCTCATAACTAAGACCCTCCATACCCCTTATCATTTTTGTGGCTCTACGTTGAACCCTCTCCAGCTCCAGGGCATACATTTTATGGACCAGTTCCCAGAACTGGACAGCATATTCCAGGTGAGGCCGAACCAATGCCTTGTATAGTGGTAATATTACATCCCTATCACGAGAGTCCATTCCACTTTTGATACATGACAAGATCCTACTAGCTTTAGAGGCAGCTGCTTGACATTGCATGCTGTTACTCAATTTATGATCTACTAGTACCCCCAAGGCCCTTCTCAACAAGGGACTCTCCCAGATTTACTCCCCCAAGTACATATTTTGCCTTTGGATTATTGGCCCCCAGGTGCATAATCTTACATTTATCCACATTAAACCTCATTTGCCAAGTGGATGACCAAATATTCAGTTTGTCCAAGTCACCCTGCAGCCTATGAACATCCTCCATAGACTGTATTACACTACACAGTTTGGTGTCATCTGCAAAAATAGACACAGTGCTATTAATTCCTACCTCTATATCGTTAATAAATATATTAAATAGTAGTGGGCCAAGCACAGAACCCTGGGGTACACCACTCATAACTGGTGACCATTCCGAGTAGGAATCATTGACCACAACTCTCTGGATACGATCCTTTAGCCAGTTTGCAATCCAATTGCAAATGATTTCTGACAAACCAATAGCCCTAATTTTACCCATCAGGCGTCTATGAGGGACAGTGTCAAATGCCTTTGCAAAGTCCAAGAACACAATATCCACAGCTGCTCCTCCATCCAGGCACCTGCTCACCTCTTCATAGAAGCAGATAAGGTTAGTTTGACAACTTCTATTCTTAGTAAACCCATGCTGGCTGTCACTTATTATACTATTTGATGTCACATACTCCAGTATATAGTCTTTTACTAACCCTTCCAGTATTTTCCCCACAATGGAAGTTAAGCTTACAGGCCTGTAATTGCCTGGCGAAGTTCTAGAGCCCTTTTTATATATTGGCACCACATTTGCCTTGCGCCAGTCACTTGGCACCACACCAGACATTACGGAATCCCTGAAGATGTTAGACAGCGGTACAGCAATAACAGAACTGAGTTCTTTAAGAACTCTGGGGTGTAACCCATCTGGCCCAGGAGCTTTGTACACATTGATTTTATTGAGCTTAGATTGGATCATGTCTACATTCAGCCAGTCTCGTATATCACAGGATCCATGACCCGCACAGGCACCACCCACGTCAGAAGTTCTTTCTTCTATTGTATAAACGGAGCTAAAAAACCTATTAAGTATCTCCGCTTTCTCTTGGTCTCCAGTCACCGATGCCCCATTTTCAGAATAAAGGGGTCCAACCTGTTCCGACCCATTTTTTTTTTGCATTGATATACTTAAAAAATTTCTTGGGATTTGTTTTACTATCTTTAGCCACCTGTCTTTCATTTTGTATTTTGGCTGATTTGATTTCTTTTTTACAGATTTTGGCAAGTTTTTTGTAAGTATTGAAAGCCTCAGGTGACCCGTCAGATTTATATTTTTTAAATGCCCTCTTTTTCTCTTTAATTGCCCTTTTAACTGTAGCTGTAAGCCACGCGGGGTGTAATCTAGCCCATCTATACTTGTTACCTATTGGAATAAATTTAGAAGTATAAAAACCCAGGATAGATTTGAATTTCTCCCATTTAACATTAGTATCATCATTTGACAGAATCTGATCCCAGTGTATATCCAGTAGTGCAGCCCTGAATTTCTGGAAATTAGCCCTCTTAAAATTCAAAGTTTTCGATTTTCCCACCCGTTTCTGTTTTTTAAAGTTTAAGAGGAACATAATTATATTATGATCGCTGTTCCCAAGGGGCTCCCGGACACTGACATTTTGGATAATCTCCTCATTGTTAGAAATCACAAGGTCCAACAATGCGTCACCTCTTGTGGGATCTTCTACAAGCTGCAACATAAAATTATCCTGCAGAAAGTTGATAAAATGTCTCCCCTTCACAGATGAAGAAGAGCCCTGACCCCAGTGAATATTTGGAAAGTTAAAGTCTCCCATTATCACAACGGTCCCCCCCTGTGCAGCCCGCTCCATCTGTTTATATAGGTGACCCTCTATTTCCTCAGAGATGTTAGGTTGTCTATATATTACACCAAAAATAATTTTCTCAAAGCTCTCTTGGCTTTGAATTTCAACCCACAAAGTTTCAGCCTCCTCACACTCTTCTGAGACCACTGACTCATTTACAATCGCTTTTAAGTCTCTTCTGACATACAGACATACACCACCTCCCCTCCTATTTGCCCTGTCTTTCCGAAAGAGTGTAAAACCTTGAATATTAACACCCCAAGCATGCGATGCATCGAGCCATGTCTCTGTTACACCAAAAACATCTAACTGTTCCTCTGATATCAGAGCCTCAAGCTCACCCATTTTGCCTGTGATACTTCTGGCATTTGTGAACATACAATTTAATTTTCCATAGTTATTTGTCTGATTTAAAGTAAATTTACTGGTACATATATCCTCACCACCGTTCCGTAACTTGTGGATTTCCTTATCCACTGCCTTAGGCCCCCATACACCGCCCACCTCACCACCCACCAACATAACCTGCCCCCTCTCTGACCTGTCTACCTCTTTAGTGTCTTCCTTTTCCTCCTCCCCCGATCCTAGTTTAAATACTCTGCCACCCCTGCTAGGATCTTCTCCCCCAGCACAGCATTCCATTTAGCCCCCCTTCCATTTAGGTGCAAGTTATCTGCGGAAAACAGCTTGTACCCCAATGAAAAGTCAGCCCAGTGCTCTAGGAACCCAAATCCCTCTGCTCTACACCAGGATCTGAGCCATGCATTTAACTCCCTGAGCTCCCGCTGTCTGCTCTGTGTAGCGCATGGCACAGGTAGAATTCCGGACCACGACAGCTGGGTCATCCCCAGCCCCTCCCAGTAATTTATCCCCCCTTTCCACCACATGCCGAACCCTGGCACCAGGGAGACAGCAAACCAGTCATGAATATCACCAATTACTAGTTTAACCCGCGGAGTGGGGAATTTGACCAGTCCTGTTTGTAGGGGGGTCAAATCCACACCAGTATCGCTATCCTTTTCCCAAAGATCAGACCCGAGGTTCCTTCGCAACCCCCATGAAGCATGGTTTCCCCGCAATCACACTACTGTATTGCTATCCTTTTCCCAAAGATCAAACCCGAGGTTCCTTCGCAACCCCCATGAAGCAAGGTTTCCCCAGAAAATTTTGAGATTTTGTTAGGTGTATAATATGTTCTTTGTAGTATAGATAATTGAGCCAGCCAATGTGCTGGAATTTTAAGTATCTTCTTAATATCTCTTCAAGTATCTAACCAGGTCTAAACAGTGATTGGAACCGGGGTTCCCCTTTAATGGAGATAACAATCCACAAGATCAGAAGTTGTGGGAGAATTTACTTAGTCAGTGCTCTTTTAAATTAATGGAATTCATAATTGATATTCGTAAGAAAAAACTAAGACTATTAAATGATTCCATAGAAGAGCTCCGCCTAAGACTGGAACCATGTAAGAATTTAGATGATTACGTGGAATTGTCCAACCAATGCCAAAAAATTGTAAAAAAAGTAGAAAGTGAGGTTCATTTCAAAAAACAGCAAAAATACCTCAAAGTTAAAAAGGATTATGAGAACAACGCAATTTATAAATGGCAAAAAAAGTTAATAAAGCAGCAGGACCCTATTATAGCACCCACACAAGATATCACCAACACTCAGGAACATAGAAAAGAAGATAACAGAGGGAGAAATCAATATGGAACAAATGGGAATATGTATCACAGGAGGTTTGAAGGGAATGATCGTAGACATCAATATAGAAGTTTTGACCATAGAAATAACTACCAGGAAAAGGAACCGTTAAATAGATATAACCATAATTATCAGATGTCCCGATATGATAATCGGTACAATTCACAAAAGAAAAATGGCTATAGGCATGATGAGGGATACAAATACCAATCACAGCACAATACCCCATACAGTAGGAGATATGACACACGATACCATGAGGATAATTATAGTTACAATCCAATTACAACTGCCAATAGATATGCCCCACTACAACAGGATAGGGAGCCAGCCCCCACGCATCACAATCCCCCTAATGAACCAAAAAATTTTCCCCACCAACAGAGAGGAAATGGTCAAATAGTGAAAATACAGGAGTCCAGACAGGAGAACAAGTCTACACCAATAAAAAGAAAATTAGAAAAATTAGAAGAGGAGGTAAGAAAAATGGAAGTGAACGTTATGGCCCCAAAGAGACCAAAAGACAAATAGATCCCAAGGAAAAGGGGATATTCAATCTTAGTAAGAAAGTCTTGTCCACTGCACACATTAGTCTCCTTTCAAAAAGTTTGAAATACATCCCTGACAAAAAAATGAATAAATTTGATGTATACATTGACATCCAGAAATTTATAAGGTCTATCAACCTAAAAAAATATTTTCTTATGCACCCCTATCAGACTGTAACAAAAACGACAAAGTATATACACAGCGGTTTGAAAGAAAAATCTACATTTATCCCAAACCTTTCAAATAACGACTGTATCAACACATTTAAACGAATCGTTACAGAGGAGTTAGAAGAGATCCCGCTACATAAGAACTTTCATCCCAATTTAACAAATGAGGAACGGAAGGCCTTAAAGGACCTTCAGAAGGACCAAACAATAGTAATAAAACCAGCTGACAAAGGGGGGGGGGTAGTAATCATGGATATGGAATACTATATGGACGAAATGCAAAAAATGTTATCTGACACAACCACATACTATAAATTAAAGAATAATCCTACAGAGACTTACAAAAAAGAACTAATGGCCATTTTAGAAAAAGCAAAAAAAGATGGAATTATAGACGATAAAGAATATAATTTCTTAAATCCCAAATTCCCTAAAATCCCTACCATTTACTTTTTACCCAAATTACATAAAAACCATAAGACCCCACCGGGACGGCCCATAGTAGCCGGCATTGATTCTATATCAAGCCGAGCATCAGAATATATTGACAAATTTCTCCAACCATATGTATGCAACACTGCGGCATATCTGAAGGATTCAGGGACTCTCCTAAAAATAATTAATGACATCATAGTCGATGAGGACACGATTTTATGTACCTGTGTCGTTTCCTCACTTTACACGTCTATACCACATCAGCAGGGAATAGCCGCAACGGCTGAATTTCTGAACAAAGACACTAAAGTTCCAGAAGAGCAAAAATGTTTTGTGATGGACCTCATGAAATTTGGATTATACAAAAATTATTTTTGGTTTGATGAAAAGTTTTTCCTCCAGACATCAGTAACGGCAATGGGGGCTAAATTTGCCCCCTGCTATGCTAACTTATATATGGCCACCTGGGAGGGCAGATTCATTTTTAATAATAACCCTTATGAGAAATCCCTAAAACTGTACAAAAGGTATATAGACGATATTGTTATTTTATGGCAAGGCACACAAGCATCGCTAGAAGAATTTATATTGTACATTAATACGAATGATTTTAATCTTTCTTTCACCCATAGTTTTAGTCTGACTAATATTTGCTTTTTAGATCTAGAATTAATTAAGGAAGATAGTAAAATATATACAAAAACCCACTTTAAAGAGACAGATTGCAATAGCTACATAGATTTTAACAGTTGTCATTTTACCCCTTGGTTAAAAAACATTACCAAAGGGCAGTTCAAAAGAATTAAAAGGAACTGCACTAAAGAAAAAGATTATAAGGCTCAAGCTACTCTCTTGAGAGATAGATTTTTGGAACGTAACTACAGTAGTGAGGATATAGATAAAGTACTTAAAGAAATAGAATTGGAAGATACCTTACCAAAAGTGGAAAAGAATAACAGCTATAGAAAAGCAAAAGAGAAGACATCAGATAAATTGACCATTCCCTTCATCACCAATCATACACGGGATTCACACAAGATAAGAAGTATTATCAAAAAACACTGGTATATTCTACAGCACGATCCGATTATAGGACACATGTTAGATGAACCAAGAGTCATTCACCGTAGATCACAAAATTTACGAGATCACATCGTTCACTAGTCTCAATAAAAATTCACGTATACTAGAGAAATCGCATACAGGTTTCTATAACTGTTCAAGATGCAAAGCATGTAAAAGTATAGGTAAAATAGACACGGGGGGCACACATAACTTTTCATCTTCTGATAACCGAAAAGCATTTGATATAAAACAATTCACTACTTGTGACTCAACTAGAGTCATTTACATGATTATTTGTCCGTGCGGTTTAAAATATATCGGAAGAACGGTAAGAAAACTAAAAACACGAATAGGGGAGCACCTTAGAAATATTAAAAAAGGTAAAACTGACCATTCTCTATCTGCACACTTTTTGAAGTATCATGACAAAAATCCTAAAGGTATTTCCTTCTTAGCCATAGAACACATATCCCCCCATTGGAGAGGTGAAGACACAGAGAAAAAGATTAATCAACGAGAATCATTTTGGATTTTTCAGTTAAAAACACTACTCCCCTACGGCTTAAATGCAGAGTTCGAAATTAAATGTTTTCTCTAATTTTCTCTTTGACTCTATTCACACACAAGTCGTACAAAACTCCTACTGCTTAAGATATAATGAGCAAAGAATGTCATATGCCTATTGTTCACTATTTATTAATCTTGATGTTCCTTGTAATTTTGTACTTTTGTAATTTTATAATTGTAATTTTGTAATTGTTTATTTTATAAGCCATTGCACTCTGCACTGACACTTTAATGGGTTACTTTGTATCCAGTTGGACATTGTTTGTGGACACACAGCTGTTTCCTCTTTACAAATGAGCACGTTGCACATTGAGCTATAAAAATCCATTATGCATGCACGGCGGCTAGCCCTGGAAGAAGCCGCTATTGGCGAAACTCGAGTCGGGCAACTACTGCCGAATGTGCATGAGAATTCTTTTATTTAAAGATTTTTTACTTAAGGCCTTTTTAATTCCTATCATTGTGAGTATAAAAATTAAAGATTACTGTCTTCAATCAAAGCTGTGCTACACTATTGCTTTGTATTTCGTTTTATATACACGTTTCTGGATCGAGGTGGAACGAAAAAGAGCGGTCGCTCGGTTTCTGAGCCGGAAGGAAAAGAGACCAACACAGCTGCTCGCTGCGTCCCGTGAGCGGACTAAGGCCCCTTCCACACTGGCGTTTTTCACGCGCGAGTTCTGCGCGTGCATTTGACGCGCAGAACTTGCATTGCACTCTGTCCCATTGTATTCAATGGGTCTTTCTTCATTAGCGTTGGTTTTCACGCGCGTGCTTGCGTTCGTTTTCACGCGCGTCAAAATCGCAGCATGCTCTACTTTTGCGTGTCACGCGCGTTTTTCCCGCCCCATTCAAGTCTATGGAGATGCATCAAGAACGCATTGCACTCGCAATCGTTGCAAGTGCAATGCAAGTGCAATGCGTTTTAAACGTAAGGGTTGCTAGGTGACCAGAATAACAGTATTTCCCCTGCTCGAGAACGATCATTTAATTAAAAAAACACAATGAAGAACAGTGAAGAATAGAATAAAAACAGTGAACACAGAGAACACAGTGAACACAGGATCATTTAAGAGAAAAACACAGTGCAGAACACAGTGCAGAATAGATTACAGATGTTCGGCACATCTGCTTTCTTGTCGGGAGATACGCGCGGAACGGTGCGCCCAAAATAGCATGTGAAGAACAATATATATGTGTGAAGAACACATTGCAGATGTATTTAAACATCTGCAATGTGTTCTTCACACACATATATATTGTTCTTCACATGCTATTTTGGGCGCACCGTTCCGCGCGTATCTCCCGACAAGTGAGCAGATGTGCTTACTTGTCGGGAGACAAGTGTTTTTATTCTATTCTTCACTGTTCTTCACATCTGCTAACTTGTCGGGAGATAATATACACGGGGAACAGTGAAGAATAGATCGCAGATGTTTGCAACTTATCAGAAGACATTATTTTTCAATTAAATAACACATTTTAATCCCAAACCATGGTCCCTTTGAAAAATGCTCGAGTCTCCCATTGACTCGCGCGTGAAAAACGCCCCGAAAACGCAAAAAAACGCTAACAACACGCGCGTGAAAAACGCAAAAACGCTAATTACTCCAAGGAAAAATGGAACAAAAACGCAGCCAAAAACGTCAGTTTTTCACGCATTGCACCCTGACGTGAAATGCAACGCTAGTGTGGAAGGGGCCTAACAATCGCATCACAAGGAAGAATCTGCTTGAGAACGTGAGGGCTTTTATTAACCTCATTCCCACCTTACCAAAGGTACTGTTTTCACTGGCTATACCTTGACATTTACCTAGATAGTTATATGTCCGAATGATGTAGAGGCAGAGGAAAAACCTACGGAAGTATCTAACCAGACCTGGTCCTCTAAAACCCCAACTTCCTCTAGCCACTTCTCTGTAACTCTGTTTCCGAACATATCATGTCTTTGTATTACCAATATCTGCTGATTTATTTTTTTTTACGTTAATTTCTTTTTATAACTCAAAGTCATCTGGCAAAGCAGTGTGCTTTCAGTGTAGGCTAGAAAATAGCCATAGGAGAACCCCAACGGCATATTTAGGCCTACAATAGCGTTATATTTTCCTTTTTTTGGTTTGCTTGTGGCAAGGCTTGCTGCCATTAGTAGTGCAGCTAGTACCATATTGTGAGTAATTTGCAGGGAGACTTGCGACCGTTGTGTTTAGCTCTTAGTGACACGCATATCCACCTTAAACACCGAAGTGGGACAATTTATTAGGGGTTGGATTTGAATTAGGCAGAGTCTGCTGATTTATTTTTTTTTAACTTTTATTTCTTTTTATAACTCAAAGTCATCAGGCACAGCACAAAATCCAGTTGTGTGCTGTCAGTGTAGGTTAGAAACTAGCCATAGCAATAGGATAGCAACGTTTTGTTTAAAAAAAAAAAAAAATTAAAAATCTACACTTTAATTTGGAAAATGTTTAACCTGAAGGCTAGGGGCAGAGGACGAGGGCGTGGACGTGGGCGTCCAACTACTGCAGGGGTCAGAGGCCGTGGTCCTGGGCGGGGTGAGACACCACCTGCTGATGAGGGAGCAGGGGAACGCCGCAGAGCTACACACCCTAGGTTCATCATGTCTCAAGTTACTGGGACTCGTGGTAGAGCACTGTTGAGGCCAGAACAGTGCGAAGAGGTGATGTCATGGATTGCGGACAATGCTTCTAGCCATTTGTCCACCAGTCAGTCTTCCACGCAGTCCACCCATGTCACCGAAATCAGCACTCCTCCAGCTCCTCCACCTCAGCCTCCTTCCCCCCAGTCTGCCCCCTCCCAGCAAAATTTGGCATTTCATAGTTTCTATGGTTGAAAAAAAGACACTTGTCCATCAAGTTCAACCAAGGAAGGGAAGGGATTGGATGAGGAAGGGATTTAGGGGAAACAATTCTATATAACATAACCATCAATGTTATTTAGGTGTAAAAAGGCATCTAGACCCTTCTTGAAGCTATCCGCTGTCCCTGCTGTGACCAGCGCCTGAGGCAGGCTATTCCACAGATTGACCGTTCTCATAGTAAAAAAGCCCTGTCGCCTCCGGTGATTAAACCTTGATTTCTCCAAACGGAGACAGTGCCCCCTCGTCTTTTGATTTGATCTAATCTGAAACAACTTACCACCATATTTTTTGTATGGACCATTCATATATTTAAATAAATTAATCATGCCCCCTCGTAGTCGTCTCTTTTCCAGACTAAATAAATCTAGTTGTTTTAATCTTTCCTCATAACTAAGACCCTCCATACCCCTTATCATTTTTGTGGCTCTACGTTGAACCCTCTCCAGCTCCAGGGCATCCTTTTTATGGACCGGTGCCCAGAACTGGACAGCATATTCCAGGTGTGGCCGAACCAGTGCCTTGTATAGTGGTAATATTACATCCCTATCACGAGAGTCCATACCACTTTTGATACATGACAAGATCCTACTGGCTTTAGAGGCAGCTGATTGACATTGCATGCTGTTATTCAATTTATGATCTACTAGTACCCCCAGGTCCTTCTCAACAAGGGACTCTCCCAGATTTACTCCCCCAAGGACATATTTTGCCTTTGGATTATTGGCCCCCAGGTGCATAACCTTACATTTATCCACATTAAACCTCATTTGCCAAGTGGATGACCAAATATTCAGTTTGTCCAAGTCACCCTGCAGCCTATGAACATCCTCCATAGACTGTATTACACTACACAGTTTGGTGTCATCTGCAAAAATAGACACAGTGCTATTAATTCCTACCTCTATATCATTAATAAATATATTAAATAGTAGTGGGCCAAGCACAGAACCCTGGGGTACACCACTCATAACTGGTGACCATTCCGAGTAGGAATCATTGACCACAACTCTCTGGATACGATCCTTCAGCCAGTTTTCAATCCAATTGCAAATGATTTCTGCCAAACCAATAGCCCTAATTTTACCCATCAGGCGTCTATGAACCGGCATACTCTGAGGAACTGTTTTGTGGACCCTTCCCACAGTCACAAACCACTTGTCTGGTTGCTGCTGAGCTATTTTCCGATGCCCAGGTTTTCTACCGGTCGCAGTCTGTGGGTGATGATGACATTATTGACGTAGTGGAAGAAGTGTGTAAAGAGGTGTCGGACGATGAGGAGACACGGTTGTCAGACAGTGGTGAAGTTGTTGTCAGGGCAGGAAGTCCGAGGGGGGAGCAGACTGAGGGATCGGAGGATGATGAGGTGACAGACCCAAGCTGGGTTGATAGGCCGGGTGAACACAGTGCTTCTGAGATGGAGGTGAGTCCTATAGCAGAACAGGTTGGAAGAAGCAGTGGTGGGGCCAGACGGAGAGGCAGGGCCAGAGCTGGTGCATCAGCGCCAAATGTTTCCCGTAGTCAAGCTCCTGTGGCGAGGGCTAGATTTTCAGAAGTCTGGAGGTTCTTTAAAGAAAACACCAGATGAGCCACGGACTGTGGTGTGCAACCTGTGCCAAACCAGGATCAGCAGGGGTTCCACAACTACTAGCTTAACTACCACCAGTATGCGCAGTTATATGAATGCTAAACACCCCACTCAATGGCACCAAGCCCGTTCACCTCCGGCCGGGCACACCACTGCTCCTTCCCCTGTGTCATCTGCTAGTCAGCTCCCTGCCCAGGACCTCGGCCCAAACACCTCCCGTGCAAAAACCCCATCTTTGCCTTCACGATCCTCCACAGCATCCACCAGCGTTCAGCACTCCATACCCCAGATGCTGGAGCGCAAAAGGAAGCATAGTGCAACCCACCCACACGCCCAAGCCCTCAACGTCCACATCTCCAAACTGCTTAGCCTCGAGATGCTGCCCTATAGGCTGGTAGAGACCGAGGCATTTCGAAACCTCATGGCGGCGGCCGCCCCTCGGTATTCGGTCCCCAGCCGCCACTACTTTTCCCGATGTGCCGTCCCAGCCCTGCACAAGCACGTGTCAGAGAACATCATCCATGCCCTGACCAACGTCGTTTCTGACAAGGTCCACCTGACCACGGACTCGTGGACGAGTGCTGCCGGGCAGGGCCACTATATATCGCTGACGGCACATTGGGTTAACTTGGTGGAGGCTGGGACCGAGTCTGACCCTGGGGCTGGTCATATACTGCTGACGCCGAGGATTGCGTGGCCTACCTCGGTCCAGGTCTCAAAGGCCTACAATGCCTCCTCCTCCTCCCACCCCTCCTCCACCTCCTCCTCCGAATTACCATCCGTGGGCATGGCGCCATCAGTCGGTAGCTCTAGCCACAGCAGCAGTGCCATCGCTAAGCGACAGCAGGCGGTGCTCAAACTGCTGAGCCTAGGCGATAAAAGGCACACCGCCCAAGAGCTATTACAGGGCATCACGGCGCAGACTGATCTGTGGCTGGCACCGCTGAACCTGAAGCCAGGCATGGTTGTGTGTGACAACGGCTGTAACCTGGTGGCGGCTCTGCAACTCGGCAGACTGACACATGTGCCATGCCTGGCCCATGTGTTAAATCTCATAGTTCAGCGTTTCCTCAAGACATACCCCAATCTGTCTGATTTGCTCACGAAGGTGCGCCGCATCTGTGCGCATTTCAGGAAGTCCAGAACAGATGCTGCCACTCTCAGGGCAGCGAAGCGCCGCCTCCAACTGCCCGCTCACCGACTGTTGTGCGACTTGCCCACGAGGTGGAATTCAACATTAACCATGTTATCCAGAGTTTACCAGCAGCGCAGAGCGATTGTAGACTGCCAGATGTCAACTTCCACCAGAACTGGTAGTCAGGTCAGTCAGCTTCCTCAAGTCTACAATGAGGAGTGGACGTGGATGTCTGATATCTGTCAGGTGCTGAGTAACTTTGAGGAGTCAACACAGATGGTCAGTGGCGATGCCGCCATCATCAGCCTCACCATCCCGCTGCTTGGCCTGTTGAAAAACTCTCTGGTCAGCATGAAGTCGGAAGCTTTGCGCTCGTCACAAGAGACGGGGGAAGAAGATTCCCTTGTTGAGGAGGAAGAGAATGTTGGTGAGACAGAAGAGGGGACCATTGTTCAGTCCTTCATTGTTCAGCGTGTATGAGCAGCAGAAGAGGAGTTGGAGGAGTTGGAGGAGGAGGAAATGGAGAGTCAGGCCAGTGAGGGGAGTGAATTCTTGCGCGTTGGTACTCTGGCGCATATGGCAGATTTCATGCTAGGCTGCCTATCCCATGACCCTCGCGTTCAAAGAATTTATTCCAGCACCGATTACTGGGTATTCACTCTCCTGGACCCACGGTACAAGCAAAATCTTTGCACTCTCATCCCTGGAGAGGAAAGGAGTGTGAGAATGCATGAATACCAGCAGGCCCTGGTGCACAATCTGAAACAGTATTTCCCTTCTGACAGCGCTAGCGGCAGAGGGCGTACTTCTGCGGGACAAGTAGCGAGGGAGAGTAGGCGAGCAGGCAGCTTGTCCAGCACTGGCAGGGGTACGCTTTACAAGGCCTTTGCCAGTTTTATGTCACCCCAGCAAGACACTGTCACCCGCCATAACCCAAACTTATAAGAACGCCACTACACTTGATCTTATACAAAAGGTTCTTAGAAGTGCTGTTTGGGGAGTAGCCGAGAGACAGGGGCTTGGATAGGCGAAAGCTCGCCTGGCAGCGGAGCGCCAGCTGCATCCCAAGATCCAACTAACATAGTTTTAACTGCAGCACCTTTAATCTACTACTAGTTCACTGTCTCCATACATTGTCCCCTTATCAAACGAGCTGTGTCAGGCAGAATTTTCAGGTGTTTCACCAGATACATAGTGGAACTCGGCCCATCTGTCGCCGCCATGCTGGTGACCTGAAGTTGCAATCATAGCAGCGCAATATGGATGCCCCATACTGTCACTCTTAATCATGGAACCATTTCCGTAAAAACAATTAAAAATAGAACCACTATGCTATTCCATTATTCCTAGGTGAAATATTCAAACGACCCCGCCTGCTTTGAAAATTATAATTTTTTCAAAGTAAACGCTTCTGGCACCCAGGCCCATTTTGGGTGGGGAGGAGCCGAGAGACAGGGGCTTGGACAGGCGAAAGCTCGCCTGGCAGTGGACCGCCAGCTCCATCCCAAGATTAGGCAGCCTCAGAGGCATCCATGCATGCTGCCCTTGCTGTTTCCTGTCCATTTTGCCTCCACGATCCTCCACAGCATCCACCAAAATCTCATTTCAACTCTCTATACCCCAGACGCTGGAGCACGAGTGGATATGCAGCACATCATCCCCTTATCAAACGAGCTGTGTCAGGCAGAATTTTCAGGTGTTTCACCAGATACATAGTGGAACTCGGCCCATCTGTCGCCGCCATGCTGGAGACCTGAAGTTGCAATCACAGCAGCGCAATATGAATGCCCCATACTGTCGCTCTTAATCATGGAAGTCGTCTCCATGGCTGCCTCCACATGTCGTCCCCTTATCAAAAGAGCTGTGTCAGGCTCATTTTTCGGGTGTTTCACCAGATACGTTATGGAACTTGGTCACTATGTCGCCACCATGCTGTGTTATCGACTAAATATACCGTCAACCTTTTGTTCACATAGGAAATCATTTCAGCGCTTCTTGCTCACCTCCTTTGGTGAAGCCTGAGTCCATTTAGGGTATGTCGCCATGACACTCTCTAGCCTGCAGCTGCTGCCTCTGCATGCCGTCCCCTATAGTGTCAGGGTCAATTATTGCATGTTTTAGATGCTATCTAGCCTCATTCGGTCACTGTCATGGCCATGCTGTTGCCCATAATTTTGGCCTAATGGTACCCCCTGCTGTTTCCTGTCCATTTCCGTGGAGTTTCCATCCTTTTCTGAGGTTCCCAGGTGTTTGGCCAAGCTTCCCTGTGCAGAGCCTTGGTCCCCTTGAAAAATGCTCAAGTCTCCCATTGACTTCAATGGGGCTCGTTATTCGAGACGAGCACTCGAGTATCGGGAAAAGTTTGTCTCGAATAACGAGTACCCGAGCATTTTAGTGCTCGCTCATCTCTAGTGATGACCCATAGAAAAAAGACAAAATTTTTATGGTACGGTGAACGTCCAAGAAAAAAAAATGCTAGCAACCATAACAAGAATTAATGATTTTTTTTAACCACCACCAAGTAGTAGTAAATAAAATCTGAATATTAGCATTTGAACCCCTTGTAAATGATGTACATGAAAAGTGGATCTCATCCACAAAAAAAATAATCCCACATGTCCAAATTAGAGTTTTTCATCATTTAATACTTTGTGACGGTTTCATTTTTTTGCCAAAAAGAATATATTGTCTAAAATAAAATTACAGCTTGAAAATAAGGGTTTTGGCAATTTTCATAAAATGAGAAAAATTGCACCCAAAATTCTGAACCTCCTAACAACCTAGAAAAGAGAGCGGATGCATAAAAACCCATTATAATATAAAGCAGACATTTGGGAAATGTTAGTTATAAAGTTACTTGGGTGCTATCACTATCTGCCTAAGAAGCAGAAAATGAACTTTGAAAATAAATCATTTTTATACATTTTTGCCAAATTTCAATCATAACTAAACACAAAGGATATCATCAAAATGTTTCTATTACTTTGAAGTACAATGTGTGACAAGAAAACTGTCTCAAAATCCCCTGGATATGTTAAAACCTTACACAGGGCAAATTTTAAATATCAGGCCTGGTCCTAAGGCCCTAAAATGGCGTAGACCAAAAGGGGTTGAATGTCCACCAAAAAAAAGTGGTGCACTCTGTTGAATCAGTGATCAGTGCAGGGGGTGCCAGATTCATGAAGAACTGGCACCAGAAATCCTGAATCTGGCACCCCTGCACATAGTACACACTGCACTGTTCTTGGTAAAAGTGTCCCAATATAAACTCCCTGTGTGACTGCTTCCTTAGCATTTTAGGGGTACTGTATGCAAATGAATAATTTGGATTGTATTATATGTATTATAATAGTAAGAACACATTTGGGACATTTTGTAAAAGCAAATATTGATTTGGCAGCACCTTGTATAGTGCAATAATGGTACAGTAGTCTTAATTTAGAGGCTAGGTAAATAGTGTAAATATTAACCCCTTAAGGACGCAGGGTATTTTCGCTAATTTCTCGCTCTCCATCTTCAAAAATCCATAACTTTTTTATTTTTCCATGTATAGAGCTGTGTGAGGGCTTATTTTGTGCGTAACAAATTTTACTTTCCCATGATGTTATTTATTATTCCATGCCATGTAGTGGGAAGCCGCAAAAAAATTCCAAATGTGGAAAAATTGAAAAAAACTGCATGTGCGTCATGTTCTTGTGGGCTCAGTTTTTACGACTTTCACTCTGCGCTCCAAATAACACGCCTACTTTATTCTTTGGTTCGGTACGATCGCGGTGATACCAAATTTATACAGGTTTTATTGCGTTTTAATACATTTTCAAAAATTAAACGAATGTGTACAAAAAAGAAAAAAATTTTTTTGCCATCTTCTGACGCGAATAACTTTTTCATACTTTGGCGCATGGAGCTGTGTGAGGCGTCATTTTTTGCAAAATGAGCCGACAGTTTTGAGGACTGTGCGACATTCTGATCATTTTTTATTACATTTTTTTATGTCATCTAAAAAGGTGTAAAAGTCGCGTTTTGGGCGCCATTTGACGTTCCGGAGGTCACCGCCGTCAATAACAGTTTTTAAATATTGATAGATCGGGCATTTTGGGACGCAGTGATACCTAATGTGTCTGTGATTTTTACTATTTATTATATTTTATATCAGTTCTAGGGAAAGGGGGGTGATTTGAACTTTTAATATTTTATAATTTTTTTACATTTTTTAAACTTTTTTTTTTCTTTTTTTTCCCACTATTTCTAAGACCCTCTAGGGTACATTAACCCTAGATGGTCTGATTGCTCCTGCCATATACTGCAATACAACTGTATCGCAGTATATGGCATTTCTGCTCACTCTACATTCAATGAGCCACAGGCTCATTGTAATGGATATGCAGAAGCCATGTATCCTCGGGTCAAACGAAGACCTGAGGCTACCATGGCAACCGATCGCCGCCCCCCGATGACGTTCGGGGGAGCGGCGATCGGAGGTAAGATGGCGGCGCCCATGCGCCGCCAAATTTAAAGTGCCGCTGGCGACTTTGCCGGTGGCAAAGAAAAGGTTAACACCCGCGATTGGTGCAAGCACCGACCGCGGGTGATAGCGATGGGTCTTTGCTGCGATATGCAGCAAAGCCCATCTCTATATGAAGAAGGCTCAGCCCGTGAGCCTTCTTCATACAACCTTCACAGCTCCATGGCGGATATATCCGTCACGGAACGTGAAGGGGTTAAGGCAGGGGCGCACCTGCCATGAGGCGAGTTGAGATTCTCGCCTCAGGCGGCGCGCTCCCTGCTACACTAGGGGGCGGCGTTGGGCTCCCGCACGCCGGCATGTGTTCCGGCCGGTACATCTCTCCGACCCACCCACATTCCGCCGCCCATCACATCCACCCGCCCGCCCGCGGCCGGCACCTGTACCTGCGCGCGGGCCGACACTTCCCCCCACAGCCCGCCCATCCATTCAACAACGCGCGCGGCCGGCACATGTACCTGCGCGCCCACAGAAACTTCCCCCTGTGCGCCGCTCTACACTTCCCCCTGCGCGCCTGCTGACACTTACTCCAGCAAGCCGCCCCCCCCCCCTCACCGCAGCCCGCCTATCTCATCCACCGGCCCGGCAAGGCTACCACTCCCCGCCCCAGCCCAATGTCCGCGCTGGTCCCCCCCGCTCCGATTCCGCCCTCATGCTCCGTTTTCGCACCCCCCTCGGTCCGTCACTGCCTCAAAGCCCCTCCCCGCTCCGACATCCCCGGCAACAACACCCCCCCCCCCTCCCCACCAGAGGACAATGGACAAGAGAAAAGAAGAAAACAGTGAAGGTAACTTCTATGTATGTATATGTGTGTGTATGTATAAATGTGTCTGTGTGTATTTGTATGCGTATATATGTATATATGTATGTCTGTATATTTGCTGTATATACTGTTTATATATATATATAATCTGTATGTGTGTGTGTACATTCAGCGTGCCAACATGTAAAATATACTATATGGCGGTACACTATATGTATTATATGGTATATGGGGGCACGCTGTATGTATTATATGGTATATGGGGGCACGCTGTATGTATTATATGGTACATGGGGGCACGCTGTATGTATTATATGGTATATGGGGGCACACTGTATGTATTATATGGTATATGGGGGCACGCTGTATGTATTATATGGTATATGGGGGCACGCTGTATGTATTATATGGTATATGGGGGCACGCTGTATGTATTATATGGTATATGGCGGCACACTGTATGTATTATATGGTATATGGCGGCACACTGTATGTATTATATGGTATATGGCGGCACGCTGTATGTATTATATGGTATATGGCGGCACGCTGTATGTATTATATGGTATATGGCGGTACGCTGTATGTATTATATGGTATATGGCGGCACGCTGTATGTATTATATGGTATATGGCGGCACGCTGTATGTATTATATGGTATATGGCGGCACGCTGTATGTATTATATGGTATATGGCGGCACGTTGTATGTATTATATGGTATATGGCGGCACGCTGTATGTATTATATGATATATGGCGGCACGCTGTATGTATTATATGGTATATGGGGGCACACTGTATGTATTATATGGTATGTGGCGGCACACTGTATGTATTATATGGTATATGGGGGCACGCTGTATGTATTATATGGTATATGGGGGCACACTGTATGTATTATATGGTATATGGGGGCACGCTGTATGTATTATATGGTATATAGGGGCACACTGTATGTATTATATGGTATATGACGACACAGTGTATGTATTATATGGTATATGACGACACAGTGTATGTATTATATGGTATATAGGGGCACGCTGTATGTATTATATGGTATATAGGGGCACACTGTATGTATTATATGGTATATGACGACACAGTGTATGTATTATATGGTATATGACGACACAGTGTATGTATTATATGGTATATGGGGGCACGCTGTATGTATTATATGGTATATGACGACACAGTGTATGTATTATATGGTATATAGGGGCACGCTGTATGTATTATATGGTATATGGGGGCACGCTCTATGTATTTTGGGGTGCTTTATTTTCACATTTAACCTAAATTATTGGGTCTGGTCCTGACACTCCTTGATATTTTACATGTATAGAGGGGGGGGGGGCGTTTTTCTATAGTTCGCCTCAGGCAGCAGAAAGGCTAGGTGCACCCCTGGGTTAAGGGATGTAATGCATTATCATTTTTATGTGTGTAGGGTCACAGCATGGTTTTGTTATGGGGGAGTATATGTGATAAATGTGTGAGGCACAGTCTAGTTAGTTGTGTTGTTGGGTGTAAATTCTTTAGGAGAAATTTAATGACTAAAAATTCTGCTGCTTGAACCAGCCATCAGCCACCATCTTATTTACAGGGTCCAAGGGGAAAAAAACTGCAGAGAAGCCTGGAACTTGGCAAAAGTTTGCCTGGAATTCGGCAAACTGCTGTTTGCCGAATATCAGATGGGAGATAGGACACAGGATGGATTAGTAAAGGGAGAGTTGACGTTTCATGCAGTTATCGAGTGTAATAGGCTTGCCTAAAGAGATGGATTTTAAGAGCACTTTTGAAGCTTTGGAGGGTGGGTATTAATCTTAGAGTCCGGGGGAGGGCATTCCAGAGAATTGGAGCAACTCGGGAGAAGACCTGGAGACGTGCATGAGAGGTTCGAATTAAGGTAGAGATTAATCTAATATCACTTGTAGATCGAAGAGCATGAGAGAAGAGAGATGGGGAGGTACAGCATTATTCACAGCTTCTTGGATGAGGGTTATCATTTTAAAGTGATTACGGAAGGAAATGGGCAGCCAGTGCAGTGATTGACACAAACTGGAGGCATCCATGTAGCTGCAATAAATTAGCATTTTAGAAGTTTCAATTGTCAGAAACGGTCGGATTCTGGAGAGGTTTCTGAGATGCATGCGGCAAGAGTGAGCAAGTGATTGAATATATGGTGAAAAGGAGAGGTTAGAGGCCAGCACAACCCCAAGACAGTGCAAAATAGGTAATAGGTAATATGCAGCGGTATGGTGGGCCCCCAGAATTAGTATCGCTGGTGGCCCCTAGGAACCCCAGCCCAAGCCCAAGTCCTGATGTTTACAATTTGGTTGTCCCCAAATTTTACCGTAAATCTTGACTATAGTCGTCTGACTATAGTCAAGATTTACGGTCAGATTTAGGGACAACCAAATTGTAAACATCAGGACTTGGGCTGGGGTTCCTAGGGGCCACCAGTGATACTAATTCTGGGGGTACCTCTCATGAACAGCTTCTCTTGTCTACACACTGAGGTGCTCTCTGCCTCCTGCCCCTTCCCCAGCATTACAAGATCAGCTCACACATACTACAGACACAGGCACTTCCTTACGCCAAACACCAGTGTGCTGAGACTTACCTTATTTATCCTGGAGGAGGGGGAGGCACAGTAGAGCTGACTGAGTGTTAAAGGTTAATGACTCTGGCCAGTCTCATCTCTCTTTTTCTATGTGTCAGATATTAGAAAATTAGTAAATTAGAAGCTAAATGAAAGTTTAGATAGACCCTGATAATATAAGCACATTGTCAGCACACTGCATCTTACAGCACAGGGGGATCATGAAGTGTTCATTCAGAGAGCCCCCCCAGCTGTCACTGTTTATTAGGAAGCAGGAAGCCGTGTAGAGAGCGGAAAGAACTAGGGAAATAAGGAAGGGAAAACTGTCCCTTGTGATGGTCAGCTAAGCAGTTCCGGACCTGACAACTTCTCTCTTTGAACACGAAGACCAATCCCAGCATGCACACAACACACAACCGAGACTGAATACAGGAATGAGGGCAATAGGAAGGAAGGAATACTGAGACCAACGAGAGCAGGTCCACAAGGCACTCACTATTATATGGGGCGCCGTTTGTTCACAATTTATTCTGTGCAACAAAATGTGTTCAGTGGCACAAAATTTATTTTGTGATCACAGAATTCATACTATGGACACAGAATTCAATGTTGTCATCACAAAATCTGTTTTGTGCTTAGAAAAGTAATATTTATCGACCCAAATTGCCTTTTGTCATTACAAAAATAATTTTTGTGTGCACAAAATCAATTAGACTTTCACAGAATGCACAAAAATAATTTTGTGATGCAGTTTATTTTGTGTGAACAAAATGTATTTTGTGTCACAAAATATAATTGTTTGACTACAAAATGCCATTTTGTCGCACAAAATACGATTTTGTGTCACACACAATATTATTTTGTTACAGAATACATTTTGTGAGACAAAATGAATTCTGTATGACAAAGACTTAATTTTGTCTCACAAAATGCATTCTGTCACACAGAATTTATTCTGTCTCACAAAATGCATCTTGTCATACAAAATTCACAAAATGCATTCTGTCACACAAAATGCATTTTGTCATACAAAATTCACAAAATGCATTCTGTAACACAGAATTAATTTTGTCACACAAAATGCATTTTGTCATACAAAATTCACAAAATGCATTCTGTCACACAGAATTAATTTTGTCACACAAAATGCTTTTTGTCATACAAAATTCACAAAATGTATTCCGTGCATTCTTTCACTGTGAAATTTTTTGTTGCATCAAAAAGTTAGTAAATACAAAATTACCAAATAAATGAAGTAATTAACCCCTTGCTAATACGGCGCTGGCTCCCGGTGATTAGCGCTCAGCACTGTTCTAGTAAGGCGCAAGTGCACCAGGGCTATCCTGTGCCACCAAGTCACGTGATGTGGTGACATCACGATGGGATGCAGGTGACTGAGGCAGGAGAACCTCCAGCCAACGTCACCCAACCAATCGGATCAGTCCCGCCCGCTGATCGCTGCGATTGCAGTGTTTTTGGGCTAAAAAACGTGTTTTTAGCTCCTTACTCTAGCGGCACCATTTTGTTTTGGTACCGCTGGAGAGATGAGCAGAGCATTACTGTGTGCACCAAAACACATTTTTCCTATCTTATCTCTATTGATCCCTATCTGTTCCCTCCTGCATCATTTGTTTTCCCTGTGTGATCCCCATGTGTGATCACACTTGTCCTCCGTTTTTCCCATCTCCTGTCTGTCCCTTCTGAACCCAAACGGACTTTTCAGTGCGCTGTGTTAGCATTGTTCTGCCCTGGACGCACTTTTCAGTGCGCTGTGTGAATAGCGGTATCTTTAGCGGTAGTTAGGTTGTCTTAGGGCAGCTAGGTGCATCTGTAGCGCAATTTTGCACATAGGTTTTTTTTGGTGCCTGGTATTATTTTTTTCCGGAGCGCCGTAGGTGTACCTGTAGTTGGGTGCACTTATCTATTTTTTGTGTGTGCCATCTGTGCGGATTGTCCGTGTACGTTCTCTAGTTTTTTTCTGGTGCACACTTATTTATTTGTGTGCAGTGTCTCAGAAGACGTGCGCCATGCTGGACCCTGAGAAGGCGCCGTAGGGTTCCTGTGCCTGGGACTTCTGCGATTAACGTGTCTGCGGCTTCCACTGACCCCACATGGGTAGCCCCAGATAATTATACCCCTCAGATCCCCGACTTTTTGGGCCAGCCTGCAATTAAATTTGACACGGCAGGGCTCAGAGCTGCGGACATTTTAAAGTTTTCATTTTGATGAGGAGCTGTTGAATTTAATTGTAGTCCAGACCAATCTCTACGCTGCACAGCATATGCCCAAAACCCCACTTCATTTTATGCACAACCCTACAGGTGGACCCCTGTCACTGCAGCAGAGATGGAGAAGTATTGGGGCATAATAGTTCTTATGGGGATTATAAAGAAGCCATCGATCAGGGACTCCTGGAGTCCAGACATTCTGTACCACACCCAGATGTCCAGCATGGCGATGAGCAGGATGCGCTCTGAAGCCATCCATAAGTTTGTGCACTACACCGACAACACACAGTGCCCAACCAGAGACGACCCCAGTTATGATCGTTTATTTAAGGTCAGGCCCATATTAGATCATTTTAGTGCCAAGTTTGCCCAGGCATATACCCCCGCCAAACATGTGAGCATAGACGAGTCCCTGGTACAATGCAAATTCAATTCTGACCAATCACAATCCTTGTAATATAAACAATGTAATCTCTAGGGGGGAATGGGAAATGCACATTTGTTATAGCCTTTCTAGGAACGGTTTAAGGTTACATTCAATCGAAGGTATGGAGGACGTATATACAGCCGATGTATATACGGCACATATATACGTTCCCCATACATTTCAAACGCCTCACGGCGCCATACGGGAGCAGTCTGTGCGGCATTGTAACGTTCCATAGTCCGTAGAAAGCAAGGACAGGTGCTATCTTTCTCCGGAATACGGTGCTGTGTGCTGTGTATTCCTATGGAGAGGGGCAGACGCCAGCGCTCATCTCACGCTCCTCTCCCCGGCACCGATGTATGCCCCCGTAATACAGTACTAGGGTACAGTGGGCATGCATCGTGTGCATGTAGCCTAACCCTTTTACTGCCAATGGTCAACTAGGAGCGAGAGGATCCACACTGACAACTAGGAGCGAGAGGATCCACACTGACAACTAGGAGCGAGAGGATCCACACTGACAACTAGGAGCGAGAGGATCCACACTGACAACTAGGAGCGAGAGGATCCACACTGACAACTAGGAGCGAGAGGATCCACACTGACAACTAGGAGCGAGAGGATCCACACTGACAACTAGGAGCGAGAGGATCCACACTGACAACTAGGAGCGAGAGAATCCACACTGACAACTAGGAGCGAGAGGATCCACACTGACAACTAGGAGCGAGAGGATCCACACTGACAACTAGGAGCGAGAGGATCCACACTGACAACTAGGAGCGAGAGGATCCACACTGACAACTAGGAGCGAGAGGATCCACACTGACAACTAGGAGCGAGAGGATCCACACTGACAACTAGGAGCGAGAGGATCCACACTGACAACTAGAAGCGAGAGGATCCACACTGACAACTAGGAGCGAGAGGATCCACACTGACAACTAGGAGCGAGAGGATCCACACTGACAACTAGGAGTGAGAGGATCCATTTAGAGATAAGTCACTCGGGGACAGCTATTACTGGTCTGGGTCGTATTTTTTGTAATCTGCTAATGTGATACCAAGTATTAAATATCTAAATACAGGATTTTGGCCTATTTTTTTTTTTTTGTGGGGGGGGGGGGGGTGTCTGTGTATGTTTCTATTGAAGCACGTTCTTTTTTTCTGGGGGGTATGGTATGGTGATACATGCGTGTCCGTGCACTCCGCACTTTTATGGCGGCCGTATTCTGGCTGAGATTCGTTAAAGGAAACCTACCATAATAGAACTACCTAAAAAGATCTTTATCAAGGGGAGGGGAGGCATATTGCAGAGCTGACTGTGTGTGTGAGATGTAGCAGAGCTGAGAGTGTCATTGGGGAAGATTTATCGAGCTGTCTAAAAGTCAGAATATTCCTATCACAGCTCCCCTTTAAAATATTCATGAGCACTGGTGAAATGAAAGCTGAGCTATAATTGGTTGCCCTGGGCAACTAGGAATATTCTGACTTTTAGACAGCTTGATAAATCAGCCCCATTGTGTGTAATAGGCATCTCATGGATCTCATCATCTCTGATCTGTCTCATCTGTTTCTATGTGTCAGATACTAGTGAATGCTCAGAAGGTAAATGAAAGTGTAGATAAACCCTGTACCCTTATAATCTAAGCACATTGTGAGCTCACAGGAACTCACGGCACAGAGGACTCATGAAGTGTCTGCTCAGAGAGTCCCCGCTCACAGCACTAGAGGGATCATGAAGTGTCTGCTCACAGAGTCCCCGCTCACAGCACAGAGGGATCATGAAGTGTCTGCTCAGAGAGTCCACGCTCACAGCACAGAGGAATCATGAAGTGTCTGCTCAGAGAGTCCCCCCTCACACTCTGGAGTCTTACACCGACCATCACTGAGTGATAGGAGCTAAAACACCAATAACACTGAGTAACATTGTACATTAAGGGGTTAAACATGATCTTTATTGTGTAAACATTGAGATGTGAGAACTTTATTTCATGGGAAAACCCCTTTAAGGAGATCTCTTACTACCCAAAACCTTGTGGGCTCAGGGACCCGGTTTTGCCATCCAGCATTTAGTTTGCTTTATATAAAGGATGCTAAATCCTAATGGTCTAAAGAAGCGGCTTCCTCTATCCACCAGGACAGGATATTTCTGATAGGAAAATCCTAACCCTCAATGTAGAGACTGATCTACACCCCAGATTACATCCATGTCACCCTGCACCCCCACATTACATTCATGTCACCCTGCACCCCACATTACATCCATGTCACCCTGCACCCCCACATTACATCCATGTCACCCTGCACCCCCACATTACATCCATGTCACCCTGCACCCCACATTACATTCATGTCCCCCTGCACCCCCACATTACATCCATGTCACCCTGCACCCCGCATTACATTCATGTCACCCTGCACCCCCACATTACATCCATGTCACCCTATACCCCACATTACATCCATGTCACCCTGCACCCCCACATTACATCCATGTCACCCTATACCCCACATTACATCCATGTCACCCTGCACCCCATATTACATCCATGTCCCTCTGCACCCCTCTCCCTGACTCCCCACCTTCTCTTCTCCCTGACTCCCCACCTTCTCCTCTCCCTGCTCCCCACCTCCTCCTCTCCCTGCTCCCCATCTTCTCCTCTGCCTGCACTCCACCTCCTCCTCTGCCTGCACTCCACCTCCTCCTCTCCCTGCACCCCACCTTTTCCTCTCCCTGACTCCCCTCCTCCTCCTCTCCCTGCACCCCACCTCCTCCTCTCCCTGCACCCCACCTTCTCCTCTCCCTGCACCCCACCTCCTCTCCCTGCACCCCACCTCCTCCTCTCCCTGCACCCCACCTCCTCCTCTCCCTGCTCCCCACCTTCTCCTCTCCCTGCTCCCCACCTTCTCCTCCTCTCCATGCTCCCCACCTTCTCCTCCTCTCCCTGCTCCCCACCTCCTCCTCCTCTCCCTGCTCCCCACCTCCTCCTCTCCTTGCTCCCTCCTCCTCCTCTCCCTGCACCCCACCTCCTCCTCTCCCTGCTCCCCACCTTCTCCTCCTCTCCCTGCTCCCCACCTTCTCCTCTCCCTGCACTCCACCTCCTCCTCTCCCTGCTCCCCACCTCCTCCTCCTCTCCATGCTCCCCACCTCCTCCTCTCCCTGCACCCCACTTTCTCCTCTCCCTGCTCCCCACCTCCTCCTCTCCCTGCTCCCCACCTCCTCCTCTCCCTGCTCCCCACCTCCTCCTCTCCCTGCTCCCCACCTTCTCCTCTCCCTGCTCCCCACCTTCTCCTCTCCCTGCACCCCACCTTCTCCTCTCCCTGCTCCCCACCTTCTCCTCTCCCTGCTCCCCACCTTCTCCTTTCCCTGCTCCACACCTTCTCCTCTACCTGCATTGCTCCTCTATCCCTCAGGGCTGCAGCTTCTACCAGGGATCTCCATGGTTTCTGTGTAACTTTAGAGTTGCTCCTCCCACACAAGTCACATGGCGATGACATCATCAAAGGTCCTTTACACCACAAGGAAATATCATGTACAGTAACTTCTTAGAGCAGACACTTTCCTGTGAATATACAATGTGCAGGAGATCTACACAATCCAGTCCCTGCCCTATCTATAGACCACAACCAGGGCAGACCAGGGAGACCTCACAACCTCCTGCCTGAGAGCAGAGCTGGGGCTTCACTGCTGTCTCCAGGACCTGGCAATAAAGGAAGCATTTGATTGGTTGGCTGGTCTGTTTGACTGACAGATATTTCTCACAGAATAAGAATTCTGTCTCACAGAATAGTATTTTGTAGTACAGAAGTAGAATTCTGTCGCACAGAATAGTATTTTGTAGTAAAGAAGTAGAATTCTGTCGCACATAATGCCATTTTGTAGTACAAAAGTAAAATTCTGTGGCAGAGAATGGTATTTTGTAGTACAGAAGTAGAAATCTGTCGCACCGAATAGTATTTTGTTGTACAGAAGTAGAATTCTGTCGCACAGAATGGCATTTTGTAGTACAGAAGTAGAATTCTGTCGCACAGAATAGTATTTTGTAGTACAGAAGTAGAATTCTGTCGCACAGAATAGTATTTTGTAGTACAGAAGTAGAATTCTGTCGCACAGAATGGCATTTTGTAGTACAGAAGCAGAATTCTGTCGCACAGAATGGCATTTTGTAGTACAGAAGTAGAATTCTGTCGCACAGAATGGCATTTTGTAGTACAGAAGAAGAATTTTGTCAAACAGAATGGCATTTTGTAGTACAGAAGTAGAATTCTGTCACACAGAATAAGAATTCTGTCACACAGAATGGTATTTTGTAGTACAGAAGTAGAATTCTGTCGCACAGAATAGTATTTTGTAGTACAGAAGTAGAATTCTGTCACACAGAATGATATTTTGTATCACAGAAATAGTTTTTGTTGTACACAAAAAGAGTTTTGTCTCACAGAATGGCATTTTGTAGTACAGAAATGTAATTTTGAAAAGACTCATACAAAAGTCATTTTGTTAAGAAAAAATTATTCTGTGCCACAAAATAAAAAATCTGCGTCACAGAACAAGTTTTGTGTGTACAAAATTTAATTCTGTGTCACAAAAAATTATTCTGTAAACACAAAATCGTTTTTTTGTTCACATAATCTATTATGTAAGCACAAAATAAATTTGGTGTTCACTAAAAGTAGATGTGTAGTTTTGTGCAAGTGTAATGTATTTTGTCTTCAAGCAGAATATTTTGTGAACACAAAATTATTCTGTGCTTACAAAATGGATTCTGTGTTACAAAATGCACTGTGAACAAACGGCGTCCCATACTATTAAGGAAACACAGACAGGAAAGTGGTGAGTGCATGTAAGACAAGCTTCACAGAATCTCTCACCACAGACAAAGTTTCAAGTTACTAGAAAGTTTACATGTCCAAACAGAGCAGAGCCAGGAGTGAGCTGCAGATATAACAATACCTAGCAAATACTGAATGACAACACCAGCCATAAATGGAGCCTGGCCATTCCTGATAGGATAATACAAATTGAGGCTAAATTCACACTTTCTTAGGAAGTGGTGTTGAACCTATGGCACACGTGCCAGAGAGGGCATGCAGAGCGCTCTCTGTTGGCATGTGCACCATCCCCACTGCCGTCTCTATGTAACTGGCCAGGCAGGAAAAGCTGCCGATTGCCGAGAGCTCCAGTTATCTCTCTTTCTGTGGGCTGCATCAGACCTGCTCTGTGCTCAACAGTGCTGCCTAGAGAGTAGCAAGTCAGCCCTGTCCCTCCACTACCCCCCCTGCAGCCCAGGAACGCAAGCAGAGAGAGAGAACTGCTGGAGCACAGAGCAGCCTGTCCCCAGTGAGTACAGAGAAGTGCAGCAGGACGGCTGGAGCTGCTCTGTGTGTATGTCACAGGCAGCAGGCAGGTGGCTTTGAGACACTAAACAACTATAGGTCCTTATTGTTTATTGTCCCAAATTACCCTGTATGACACATGTCTATGTCCACATATATACTGCCCTTGGCCCAGATCTCTTGTTGCTGTACCCCGGGGTGCATTACACTGCCCTCATGGACAGCAGGGCACAGGTGCCCAGAGCTCTGGACCAAAGGCAGTATATATATGTGTGTGTGTGGCCACAGACATGTGCCATGTGGTGATTTGATGGTAAAAACACCGGCCTGGTTTCATGAAACTTTTCTGTTCAGTGCGCCCACCCCACAACATACACCCTACACACCCCCTGCCAAATTCAACAAGTCTTCATTTTGCTCCTGTTTGGGGGTAGGGTCCCCCACTGTATGGCGCTAGTGTCCCCCACTGTATGGCGCTAGTGTACCACACTGTATGGCGCTAGTGTCCCACACTGTATGGCGCTAGTGTCCCACACTGTATGGCGCTAGTGTCCCACACCGTATGGCGGTAGTATTCCTCACTGTATGGCGGTAGTGTCCCTCATTGTATGGCGGAAGTGTCCCTCACTGTAGGAGGGTAGTGTTCCTCACTGTATGCCGGTAGTGTTCCTCACTGTATGGGGTAGTGTTCCTCACTGTATTTGCTCCTGCTTTATGATATAATTGGTGATGTTGGACTTTCTTTAGTTTTCTGTTTATTATCAGTATGGTGGTATTTATCTTGTTGTACTGGTAATGGTCATCATGTGGCAGTATTATATGTCCCTTATAGTGTGATTTTAGGCTAAATAGTCGTGTTGGCACTTTGCGATGATTAGATGGACTTTGGTTTGGAATTTGGGCACTTGGTCTCTAAAAGGTTCGCCATCACTGCCTTAAGGGATCAATAAAGCTTTATTGTATTGTATTGTATTGTATTATCTGGTCTGCACGTCAACCATGAACTTTCATCTCCATCCGGTACAGTTGAGGCCTGCCCTCCTCCCCCCGACAGCAGTTTTTCTGATGAGTACATGCTTTGTCCCTGGACCCAACTCTTTAGATGTTTTAGCTGGGATACAAGGAAGTACAATCATGGGTTTAGGGTCTATAAACCACATAGATTTTTTTCCCTTTGCAGCATTTTCAGCCTAAACCTTGTTCCCTTCTTCCATATCAAAGAGTGAAAAAGCCGCTGAATATATTGAAATATATGAATTGGCACCCACTCGGGGGTTTGTGAGGAGCCCTGCTGTATTCTTACACAGCTAATATATTTGGGACCAAAGCCCATTTTAGTCATACCTGCCCACATTCAATATGGTTGGATGCCTTTGTGGCATCTAGGTACAGTATTGCCCTGCAGTCTTCTCCATCTGGAGTTAACTGAAGAATCAGAAACAGTGCTGTCGACTTATTGGGCATAAAGCCCGTCTGGTCACTTTGCACTAGATCCAAAAGAATGGTGAGCAAACTGTTGGCCAATAATTTAGCAAATACCTTAACATCAGAGCACAGCAGCGATATGGGTCTGTACGAATCAGCACTAGTAGGGTCTTTGCCAAGTTTCGGCATATCAATAATGATGGCTTCAAACATGAAGTCCAGTAGAATTTCTGTCTATTTAGCCTCACCAATGACTATTGGTAAGTCCAGTAAGAGAAGCCCCGAATATTTCTTAAACACCTCCACAGGTAGACCATTGATGCCCAGAGCTTTATTATTGGGCAACATCTTAACTGCTTCCTCCAATTCTACAAGAATGATTGGTTTATCTTACTACATTCTCTAGAGTTGGAAAAGCGACGCCCTCAACAGAGGCTTTCATGCCGGTGAATGAGAAGGTCATCCTGGAGTTGTATGCATCCATATAATATTGTTTTATATAGTTAGAGATGTCTATATCTGAGGTTATAATATTGCCACTCACATTGTTAAGTTCTATAATGGAACCACATCCCTACAGTGCTCTAATGACAGTTGCCAACAAGTGCCCTGTGCTCTCTCCCCCCTCAAAGTATTTATGACACGTAAAAAAAATGTTCAACCTCAGCCAGAACTGCTGGAGCCTTGACTTGCTGAAGCAGCATGTGTGCCACTGGGTGCTGCTGATGCTGTGCCTGCAGGATGGACCACATCTGACATTTGTTTCTCCCAGGCCATTGGATGGCGACGCTGCATTTTGGCGCAAGTCCGTGGTGCCAACGTTGGCTTCCTGGCCACAATTCGTTTTTTTGCCCACAGCTATGACATATACCGACGCTCGGCTCCTCTGGTGTCTTTACAAAAAACTGCCACACTGCCGAGGTGGTAATTTTAGCGCCAACACTCTTCACTGAGCCACTACTACCGCCGCCTCACTGAGCCTCTGTGCCACTGCTTACTTGGACCTGCGAATCGGGATTTGTACCCCGCAGACATTTGGCTCCAGACCTCACACTGCTGCCACCCTGCTGACTCACAGCCACAGTAGCGACTTGCTGTCTGCTCTGCTGCCTGACGTGCAAGCTGACACTCTTCGCCCGACGATGATGAATCCCCTGCTACACCCAGCTCCCAAGTGCGATCAGCTACATCATTGTCAATTTGCGTTTCCCGGTCACTGCTACTCTCCTCATCGGTGTCAGTATGCACAGCCTGCCTACTGCAGGAATCAGCAGTTGTCTGCCCCACCTCTTCACTGCCAAGCAGCTGCTGACTGTCCTCAAACACTTTGTTCTCGCTGAATAGTGGTGCTGAGCCCAGACCACCTTGTAGCTCTCTGGCTGCGGGAAAGGAACAAGACTGGGGCTGGTTGAGGACAGGTGAGGGCCGTTGACCAGCTCCTGGGTCATGCCAACTAATTGTTGTATCTGAGAAACCCACAGACTCTTGGCTGGGGTTGTCAGATGTTATATTTGAGGAATTCGATGATCTACTCAACCATTCAACAACCTTTGGGTTGTTGCTCAACACACTGCCACTAGATGACAACGGCAGTTCTGGCCTCAGAGAGTCACCTCTGCTGCGACGTCCCCTTACTGTGCTGCCACCTCTGCCTGCTCCACCTGCCACCTTTCTGTCTGACATTGTGGTTTATAAACTATGTGGATTTGACATGTATATCTGGCTGTAAACTATAGCCCCAAAAAGGTATGTCAATTTGCATTATACAGATACCCCACAACTGACACCCAGTGAGAGGTCCCCAAATCACTACAGCAGATGCATGAATGTGAAACAGATTTCTTCCTATTCGATTTTGTCACTAAATAGAACTGCTATTTAGGGTATATAGATCCCCCTTAACCCCTTAACGCTCTGTGCCGTAGCTCTACGGCGCAGAGGTATAAGGGATGTATGAAGAGGGCTCACGGGCTGAGTCCTCTTCATACAGAGGTGGGGGTTTTTGCATAATGCATAAAACCCCCACCGCTAATAACCGCGGTCGGTGCTAGCACCGATCGCGGCTATTAACCCCCCCCGTTGCCGCCGGCAAAGTTGCCGGCGGCATTTAAAAGACGAACGTCATCGGGGGGCGGCAATCGGTTGCCATGGTAGCCTCGTGTCTTCTTTTGACACGAGGCTATCTGACATCTGCAGATAATGAATGTGCAGCAAAAATGCCATATATTGCAATACAGAAGTATTGCAGTATATGGTAGCAGCGATCTGACCATCTAGGGTTAATGTACCCTAGATGGTCTAAAAAATAGTGAAAAAAAAAAAGTTTAAAAAATAAAAAAAATTAATAAAATATTAAAAATTCAAATCACCCCCCTTTCCCTAGAACTGATATAAAACATAATAAACAGTAAAAATCACAAACATATTAGGTATCGCCTCGTCCCAAAATGCCCGATCTATCAAAATATAAAAACAGTTACGGCCGGCGGTGACCTCCGAGGCGGGAAATGGCGCCCAAATGTCCGAAATGCGACTTTTACACCTTTTTACATAATATAAAAAATTAAATAAAAAATGATCAAAATGTCGCACAGACCTCAAAATGGTAACAATGAAAACGTCGCCTCATTTCGTAAAAAAATGACCCCTCACACATCTCCGTGCGCCAAAGTATGAAAAAGTTATTAGCGTCAGAAGCTGGCAAAAAATTTTTTTTCTTTTTTGTACACATTCGTTTAATTTTTGAAAATGTATTAAAACACAATAAAACCTATATAAATTTGGTATCACCACGATTGCACCGAACCAAAGAATAAAGTAGGCATGTTATTTGGAGCGAACAGTGAAAGTCGTAAAAACTGAGCCCACAAGAACGTGACGCACGTGTGGTTTTTTTTCAATTTTTCCACATTTGGAATTTTTTTTCAGCTTCGCAGTACACGGCATGTTAAAATAAATAACATTACCGGAAAGTAAAATTTGTTACGCACAAAATAAGCCCTCACACAGGTCTGTACACGAAAAAATGAAAAAGTTATGGATTTTTGAAGTTGGAGAGCGAGAAATGAGCCGAAAATCCCTCCGTCCTTAAGGGGTTAAAGAACATCCAGGGATTGCAGCAAGAATCGCTACTGCACAGTACAGTAGAAGCAGCTGGACGCTACATGAAGTGTGAAGTGCCAAGATTGAAAATGACTGGGTTTTTTAGGGCTGTGTGACATCACATAGGCCTGCTGGTCGTCCATTGGCTTACAGGTCTGCAGATGTCATCGGGGGTGTTCCTTTCTCCTTCCCAGAATTCTCTGCCCCATGAAACACACAGTGCTTGCGCCCATTTATCTGAAAAAAAAAATTTTTCCTGAAATTCTAGCGCAAATTAAAATCATTAGAATCAATTTTCCCATCTCTACTATGCGTTTTGTAAATTCAAAAGTTAAAAGTAAACACAATTTTCACACATGCATTAACGCAGAGTTTATATTGCGTTTGGTAAACACAAATGTTAACAGTAATAAAATAAGGCAAATCACCTCTCTTAAGCTGTTGTAATTAGTTTCAAAATGCATTAAAAATGCAATTAAACCGCTGCGTGTGACCTCACCCTTAGAAGTAATCAATAAAAAAAGAAAAGTGAAATAATTCCAATTTACATGTTAAAATCGGGTCCAAGAAAAAAAAAATTTCCTTTGCCCCTGCCCTGGACCAGGTGCAGATTTGCGCCTAAAAAGTCGCAAAAAAGGTAAAAAGTCGATGAAACATCTGGAAAGTTAAGATTCATGAGGCACACTGCAAAAGGTGCAGACCGAGGTGCACTTAAAGAGCGCCAACAAAAGTCGCAAAAAAGTTGCCAAAACGAGAAAAGTCGCAAAAAAAAAAAAGACAATTTGCCTAGCTGAAGCTATGATACATGTGCCCCCGAGTTCCCTAGTGGGAGCAATAACAAGGTTGTATAGGCCTCTTTGACGTTAGCAAAGAGCAGATCCAATATACGATCGCCCCTTGTAGAAATTGTCACATACGGTGTATATTTGAGATTACTAAGAACATCCCCAGCATGATTGTAGTCACCTGTAATAACAAAGCATCAGTGTACTTGTTTTCCAAGTTTCCCACCACTTTCTGGAGCATCTCACATGCTGCATCCCGATTTGCTAAAGACAGAATGTACATTTCAACCAAGATCACTCAAGAAAATTTATTTGGCAGATAAAAAAGTCTCATAGATACAAGATCTAAGATCTCAATGTCCTTATCACAATATTTTGACCTTATAGTTATATGTTCTCCTAAGCACTAGGCCTGGTTCACATAAATTATAATACCCCCACTTTTTTCTTACCACTGAGACCTAGATCTCTATCTCTCCTCTAATAAATGAAAAAAACATGCAGTTTGTCTATTTTATTCATCAACAATCGAACATTACCCGTCAAGATTGATGGAACATATGGTTTCATTCCCCTCTTACTCTGTTTATGCTTAAATCCTGCCCATTTCCCTCGGAAAGGCCTACTGATCTCTTTAGGTATACCACTCTATTTCCTTACACAGGGAGGCATGTTCTTCATCATTACCAAAAGAGTAGTACGAGACCATACTCTACAATTTTCCCAACTAGTTATTTTACACAATGGGGCAGATTTACTTACCCGGTCCGTTCGCGATCCAGCGGCGCGTTCTCTGTGCTGGATTCGGGTCCGGCCGGGATTTAATAACCGGGCCCTTTCCTGTTTTTTCATGTCCATTTTTCACTCCTCACCTTCAAAAATCTATAACTTTTTTATTTTTACACGTAAAGAGCTTTTTGACAGCTCGTTTTCTGCGTAACAAATTGCACTTCATAGTGATGGTATTAAATATTCCATGCCATGTACTCAAAAGCGGGAAAAAATTACAAATGAAGTGAAAATGGTGAAAAAACGTATTTGCACCATTTTCTTGTGGGCTTGGATATTACGTCTTTCACTGAGCGCCCCAAATGATATGTCTACTTTAATCTTTGGGTCAGTACGATTAAGGGGATACCAAATTTGTATAGGTTTTATAATGTTTTCATACATTTACAAAAATTAAAACCTCCTGTACAAAAATTATTTTTTTTATTTTGCCAACTTCTGGCGCTAATAACTTTTTTATACTTTGGTATGCGGAGCTGTGGGTGGTGTCATTTTTTGCAAAATTTGATAATATTTTCAATGATCTCATTTTTAGGACTTTTAGGCAAAAAAGTGGCATTTTCGACTTTGGGCGCTATTCTCAGTTATGCAGCAATATGCAGCAAAGTCTTACCGGCTATGGAGAGGGCTCAACCCGTGAGCCCTCTCCATGCAGCGCGACCCGACCGCCGCCGTGAATACACGGCAGGCGGTTGCGAACCGGTTAAGGTGGTTCCTCCGCCATCCACCAGGTGGTGCTGCTGCGCTGAAGTTCCCTGGAATGCACTGGAATACACCGAGCCGGGCTGAGTGAAGGCAAGTGCAAGCTCCGCGACAGATTTTTTTTAAAATGCGGTGGTTTTTCCGAATCCGTCGTGTTTGGGTTCGGCCACACCCCCCGATGTCCGCCGCGTGCATGCCAGCGCTGATGCGCCACAATCCGATCGCGTGCGCCAAAATCCCGGGGCAATTCAGGGAGAATCGGCGCACACCGGAAATATTCGGGTAACACTTCGTGAAAACGCGAATCGGGCCCTTAGTACATGACCCCCAATATCTTTGACTCCATACTCACATCCGTATAAGTATTAGTATTGGTAAATAGTCTAGGATTCTCATATCCCAGAGCCCATATATCACTTCTATAGGCATTTATTTTTTTATATCAGATTGTTTTTATTAATAACACCAACACATTACAACATTGAAAACAGCACTTAACAACACATTCCCACCCTCCATCCCATTCCCCGGTACAGCAATACAGGAGTTTGCATTACAACATGTCAATAAATCGTCAAGTTCTTTCTAGGAGACAGGTATATATAATATCATGATATGATATCCCTTTCTGGTTTCTATTCTTCCCAACAGACATACAGCATTCACACTCAGGAATATTGCTGGGCTATCCAGTCATATTTTATATTAGCGAGATGTTCATCCCAAGAGAATAGAAGGAGATAATAGAAATCTAGAGGGGAGACCTGGTGTAGCAATCCAGGGGCCCATATGGCATCAAACTTTTTCATGGCTTTCCTCTTTTTATATACTTCTTTTTCCAACCTGATTACAACCCTTTGATCGTGGGAGGGATTGGTTGTATCCACCTGGCTGCTATTAGCTTTCAGGCCTGATAAAGGATGTGAGATATGCCTATAATGTCGTAATGACCAGATCTTCCTCCAGTAGCCCCATCAGGCATACCCGTGGGGATGTTTCCCGACGTATTGAGTATACCTTGAATATAAGATCCAGCACCTGCTGCCAGTATTCTCCCAGCTTGGAGCATTCCCAGTACATATGCATAAGATGGGCATCCGGCATGTTACACTTCGGACAATTAGAGTCTGGTCTAGCCCTGATCTTTGCTAGCAAGACTGGCATTTTATAGGCTCTATGCAATAACAGCAACTGTGAGAAACGCTTACTTTCGCTAAGAGAGAGCACTGTTCTATAGGCATTTATACTACTCATAACAGGACATACATATCCTTTCCCAAGACACATATTTGAGGAAAGAGGCCTTTAAGATTTGAGTGGGAAGTTTGTTGAAAAAAAACCCTATTCATAGATAGAGACACAGAGTCCATATGATTGCAGAGACCCTATACATAGGAATTTATCAGACCAGCAGCAGTGAGAACCCTCATTTCATGAGAGAGAAAGCTGGCAGGCTCTCTGGATAGAGGTGGGCAGGCAGATAGTAACGTCAGGGTAACCAGACCATCCATTCTCATGAGTGATACACATTATTCTCCCACTTCTGGACTAGGGGCTCCATCTCCAGGTCACCCTTGCCAACTCGGGGCCTTGAGACCACTGTAATATATCCAGTGCTAATGTTCCCAAGCACTGGCGCACCTTTCCTTCGATGCCCTGGAATGTGCCCATACAGCAGTTTACTACCACATATGAGGGATTGTTATACTTTGTTATACTTTTATCAAACTTTGTGGAGCGTTTTAGTATTTTATCCACCGAGAATGTGCACAATTGAAAAACACATTCATTTAGCCGAAATTTCAAAATTGCATCCGATTTTGTTTTAAACCCTGTAAAGCAATTAAAGGGTTAATAATACCTTGCTGGCTTTATGCCTATTGGGAATTACCTATGAGGATGATTGGTCCCATGAAACTATTTTTCTAAAGGAAGCATTGTTTTTGGCCTGTAAGGCCATTGCTATACGCTGGATGGCTGATCACTCTCCTACTGTCTCAGTGGAAGAAGTTGGTTAATCTGACGTTACCTTACGAGAATATAGTTTACAAACACCGCGACTGCCTGGATAAGTTCCGAAGAGTGTGGAGCTGTTGGTGCTCTTCCCCAGATACCCTTTTTAATGTTCGCAGTCTTAGAGTCTCTTTTGGACCTTTTCAATGAGTGCAATACTTGCTCTAGGTGGTTTTATAACTTTACATACTACAGTTGTAACTGGGTGCGGGCACCCTTCCTGCACTCCTCTGCATACTGTCAACAGGAGGGATTCCTTAACCCCTTAAGGACGCAGGGTTTTTCGGGTGATTTCTCGCTCTCCAACTTCAAAAATCCATAACTTTTTCATTTTTACGTGTACAGACCTGTGTGAGGGCTTATTTTGTGCGTAACAAATTTTACTTTCCCGTGATGTTATTTATTTTAACATGCCGTGTACTGCGAAGCTGAAAAAAAATTCCAAATGTGGAAAAATTGAAAAAAAACCACACGTGCGTCACGTTCTTGTGGGTTTTTTACGACTTTCACTCTTTGCTCCAAATAACATGCCTACTTTATTCTTTGGTTCGGTGCAATCGTGGTGATACCAAATTTATATAGGTTTTATTGTGTTTTAATACATTTTCAAAAATTAAACGAATGTGTACAAAAAAGAAAAAAAATTTTTTGCCATCTTCTGACGCTAATAACTTTTTCATACTTTGGCGCACGGAGATGTGTGAGGGGTCATTTTTTGCGAAATGAGGCGACGTTTTCATTGCTACCATTTTGAGGTCTGTGCGACATTTTGCAATATATGGCATTTTTGCAGGTCATACATTACAATGAGCCACTGGCTCATTGTAACGAACCTGCATAAGCCATGTAGCCTCGTGTCAAAAGAAGACCCGAGGCTACCATGGTAACCGATCGCCGCCCCCCCGATGACGTTCGGGGGTGTGGCGATCGGAAAAAAGATGGCGTCTTTTAAACGCCGCCAGCGACTTTGCCGGCGGCGTTTAGAGGGTTAATAGCCGCGATCGGTGCAAGCACCGACCGCGGTTATTAGTGGTGGGGGTTTTGTGCAAAATGCAAAAACCCCCACCTCTGTATGAAGAGGACTCAGCCCGTGAGCCCTCTTCATACATCCCTTATACCTCTGCGCCGTAGAGCTACGGCGCAGAGCGTTAAGGGGTTAATCTCCAGATGTAAAGTGGCTAGTTACCTTGTTGCCTAACCAATGTTAATTATTTTTCTTTAACCCTCTCAAGAGAGAAATAGAGTTCATAAAAGTTGTTTTTCGCACGTTGAGGGGTGTAGTTTCTATAATGGGGTAATTTATGGGATTTGACTTTAATTGAGGCCTCTGAAAAGGTACTTGAAACCGGAGCAGGTCCCTCAAAAGCACAATTTTGCATTATTTATGAAAAAAAAATTGCACCTAAAAGTTCAAAGCCCCATAACCTCCTACAAAAATGAGAGCATGCATTAAAAAAAACATGTCCACATAAAGTAGACATTCCGTGAATGTTGGTTATTAAGTTTTTTTGCTGCTATGACTATATGTGGAAAAAGTAGAACATTTTGAATTTCAAAATTCAAAAAGGTTTCCACATTTTCACCAAATATCTGACTTTCTCATAAATACATGCAGAACATACCACCAAAATTAGTATAAAGTGTCACGACAAAACAATTTCAAAGTCACTTGGATATGTTGAAGCAATCAAAAGTTATAACCACTTATAGTGGCATGTCAGATTTTAAAAAATGGGCCGTATCAGGAATTTGAAAAGTGGATTCGGCGTTAAGGCCTTTGAAATGTACAAGTGACTCTTCTACACAGATATCTTGTAAAGGGGTGTATACCTTGACAAACTTTGTGCAAAATGGTTGTGGATTGGCCTATTTTTATATAGATTGTCAAATGATGGGTCACTTTGAGATGGGCATTGCGCATTATTGTTGTAATGCAAAACTGAGCAAAAACAACAAAAAAAAAAATAAACCCTCTTGTATAAAGAAAAGCTAAAGCTGAGCAGTGATGCAAGTCATTGATAAGTGCCCAGCTTACAGGATGCTACCACGAAGGTGGTGCAGGAGAGAAAAATGAGCACACAAGCAAAGCGTAGCAGGAAATACACAGGGAAGAAAGGAAGTGATCAGGAACAGGGCTAGGGAAATTCGGCATCACAAAAAAATAAATAAGATCACACTACAGTGAGATCTTACTGTCGCAGCAGCAATGGAGTAAAGCACTGGTGGTGCCCAGAAAGGTGCCAGCTGGCAATTCCAGTGAGGCTCAGCAACACCGGGAGTGATATACACAGTTCTACATGCTGTCCGACAATCAAATGAGATGTGCAGAACAGTGTTCACTACTTTGAACTCTGCACCCGAAATCCAATTGGCCGATCTGTCCTACACAGCACAAATCATCAACCTGTGATAACCCCTGGATGGACCCTCATGACATATACTGCTGCTATTGGCTGTTCGCATCTGCAGACATGGCGATCGGTAATAGCCACGCTTTACCTGAATTGACCAGCCAATAGCAGCGATCGTGGGTGGCTGTCGGGGATCACTGCAGTCACTTCCAGGCGCATGTCGCTATTACGGCGTGCGTCAGGAAGGGGTTAATACTTGTTCAGATATATTAAGAAGACAGCTGCATTTACAAATTAAAGGAAACCTACCATTTAGAATGGCAGGGGTAAGCTGTAAGTACCGAGCACCAGCTCAGGGTGAGCTAGTGCCGGTACTCACTTTTGTTATTGTTAAAAACCGCGGTATCGCGGTTTTAACACTTTTTAAACTCTAGACCAGAACAGGCTTCGGCGCTCGCACGTTGCGCGCGCACGGTCGGGCACAGCGCCGAAGCCTCTCCTGCTCTAAAGTTTAAAAGTGTTAAAACTGCGATACCGCGGTTTATAACACTGACGAAAGTAAGTACCGGCACCAGCTCACCCTGAGCTGGTGCTCGGTACTTACAGCTTACCCCTGCCATTCTAAACGGTAGGTTTCCTTTAAAGTCTGTGTAATTGTAATTGTGTAACAGAAAAGTGTAGTGTGCTGATCTAGTGGCTGAATCATCAACTTTCTTAACACAGTAATGATGTCAGATTAAGTAGTGACAGATGTTACAGATGTCCGATTAAGTAGTGAGCTGCTGGTCATGTTTTCCAGTGCTTTTCCTGGACATACTGTGGCTTCTGCCTCTTTATATTGTCTGCTTCTTAAATTCCTGTCCAACTACATCACTGTCTGGGATGTGACTGTTTCCTTGAAATGAATGGTTCATTTTTCCATTTTCCTAGACTAGGAAACACTGAATACCCTTCCTAGTTGCTAACCGCTTTGCATTGCAGTCTTCCAAGTGGCATAACATTTTTAATTTTTTGGCTATGGAGCTGATTGATGACTTATCTTTTGCGGGACATGTACTTTGCAACAGTATCATTTTGGAGTACATATGTTTTTTGGATCACTTTTTATTGCATTTTTTGTGGGATTGAATCATAATTTTTGGACGGTTTTCAACATTTTTTTTACAGCGTTCACTGTGCGTATTTTTACTGACGCCATCTTACTGGCAATGCCTGTAGGCAGTGCTGGGGTCCTGATCAGACCCCAGTGCTGCCATAGCAACGAACGACACCCCCCCGAAAACAGCGCGGGGGAGCCGATCGGGGGGGAAAGACCCCCAAAGGAAGGTTAAATGCCGCGGTTACGTTGACTGCGGCATCTAACTCCGACCGCGTGTGTTACAGTTGGCACCCAGTGTTTCCCGAAGCCGGTTCGGCTCCAAACCAGGTTCGGCATCAGCTCATCTCACCATCTGATTTATCAGACGCAGAGAGCTAAGGGGTTAATCTTGCTGAGAGGCAACAAAATACTTTGAGGAGTGATTCCTAGGGACACCTGGAGTTATATACATATATAATTTTTTTGTTTATTTGCTCAGAATGACAATTACGCAAAATATGGGTAATCTTACAAAGTATTCACTGACTTTGTCCTTTACCGGTTAAGGACCGGGCCCTTTCCTGTTTTTTTCATGTCCATTTTTCACTCCCCACCTTCAAAAATCTATAACTTTTTTATTTTTACACGTAAAGAGCTGTGTGACGGCTTGTTTTCTGCGTAACAAATTGCACTTCATAGTGATGGTATTAAATATTCCATGCCATGTACTCGGAAGCGGGAAAAAAATTCCAAATGCAGTGAAAATGGTGAAAAAACGCATTTGCGCCATTTTCTTGTGGGCTTGGATATTACGGCTTTCACTGAGCGCCCCAAATGACATGTCTACTATATCCTGTACAAAAATTATTTATTTATTATTTTTATACCTTGGTGTACGGAGCTGTGGGTGGTGTAATTTTTTGCGAAATTTGATAATATTTTCAATTATATCATTTTTAGGACTGTACGACCTTTTGATCACTTTTTTTTATTTTTTTTTATTTTATATTTTGATTGGGCATTTTCGGATGCGTCGATACCTAATGTGTTTATGATTTTTACTGTTTATTTATATTATGTCAGTTCTAGGGAAAGGGGGGTGATTTGAATTTTTAGGTTTTTTTATTATCATTTTTTTTAAAAATTTTTTTAATTTTTCTTTTTACTATATTTCAGACTCCCTAGGGTACTTTAACCCTAGGTTGTCTGATCGATCCTATCATATACTGCCATAATACAGTATGGCAGTATATGGGGATTTTCCTCCTCATTCATTACAATGTGCTATCAGCACATTGTAATTAAGGGGTTAAAACGAAATAGCCTTCGGAAGACCCAAGGCTACCATGGTGACGTCATCGGCGAGCGGCGATCCCAGGTAAGATGGCGGCGCCTATGCTATCGCATGCTATGCTATGCTGCAATGTGCGGATACATCCGCCACTGCAATATGCGGATACATCCGCCGCTGAGCTCTAAGGGGTTTTTTCTTTTTTTTGTAAATAAACGCAAAACTTATCATCCAAAATTTACCACTAAAATGAAGCACAACATATAGGTAAAAAACAGTCTCGGAATCGCTTTGATAAGTAACAGTGTTCAAAAGTTATAACCATATAAAACAATGCAAGTCAGAATCCAAAAAGCAGGGCTGAGCCTTAAGCTACAAAATGGCTGCGTCCTTAAGGGGTAAAATAGCTTTTTTGTCCATAGCAACTATGTTTTTCAGCTTTGCAAAATCTACAATCAGCAAGATGGAGGGACAGAACCTGCCACCTGTGACATTGCAAGCATGCGCTGCTGACCAATGAAACCATAGCTGTACATCTGAGACCCACACACAGGCAAGTTTGGAGCTTGTAGCCAAGAGGCTGAATCATGTACATAAAATAAGTTAAAAGGTGAAGGTTTATTCAATGACAAATTTCAGTATTATAACTATTGCAACTAGAGAAGTGTGTAAGACTGAAACATCCCAACCTTCCGTCCATCTTCTATTTATCTACAAATAATAAGTTCAAGCAACATAACTTGGAGAAGGAGCATATGGCTATTTTACCAAACTCAGAGTGCACACTGTTTGAGACACTGGGGGTCATTTACTTACCCGGTCCTGTCGCGATCCAGCGGCACGTTCTCCGACGTGGATTCAGGTCATCCGGCGATTCACCAAGGTCGTGCGCCTGATGTCCACTAGGTGTCGCTGCTGTGCTAAAGTCAGCTGGAATTCACCTTCTCCGTCTCTGTGTGTGTGAGTGCTATTTTTGCAACACAATTTTTTAAAATTCTGCGGCTTTTCCGACGGCTATGCCCCCGATTTCTGTCACGTGAAAGCCCGCGCCACCACCCGATCGCGTGCGCCAAAATCCCAGGGCAATTGGGCACATATCGGAAAAAATACGGGAAACTAGATGAAAATGCGCAAAAAATCAAAATGTGGTGGTGAGGGGGGGGGGGGGGGGCGTGTCCAGACCCGAGAGAAGATGGCCGCATAATCTCTCAGCTCCGTTCTTTCCCGGCCTCCCTGCGCACTAAATCAGCCCTATCAAGGCCTGCATGGGGGAGAAAAATAAAAATTACTGGAAGCTTCCCCGAGGACCTCGCCATCCACCGACACCTTTAACAACGTTGGACGCATTCGTCCGCTGCTCTGCCAGGCTCCCAGTCTCTCCTTCTCCCGCCAATTCCCAGCCCGCCGCCATATTTCCTCCAGACCTTCACCGTGGAACGGACCCTCCGCAGCCTGACTTCCATTATCCTCTGCTGGGACTTCAGCAGACAAGGTACAGTCCCCCGAGCTGATACAGGCTGGAAGGGAGCCTGAAGAGAACCTTGGCTGCCCCTCTGAGACCTCTGCAGCCACGTGCGCACCCGCCACCATCTTGGGGCCGCCCTCAGTCACTGCGGCCTGCCCAGATCTCCCTCTGCTGCCGCAGAAGGCAAACAACACAGCAGCACGCTCTGCTGGTGACCAGGGCCCCTGCCTCTCTAGCCTCAATCCTGTTGCAGAGGTTTTTACTCCTGGGGCATTGCCTACTCCACCTGGGCCTCTCACTGGGCCCCAGCACAGGAGGCCCTCACAGCCTACTTGGGGTTTTTTGCTGTCCACTCTAGCCACCAAAGCCCCAGAGACCTCCGCCATCTCCTACAAGGGGACTCTGCAAAAATGCCCCTCCTGTAGCTCCAACAGGCCCTGCCTCACCCCTGCAGTTACAGAAGCTTCATGTTCTCATTCTCAGAATTCTCCGTAAGTCACTATTCTGGACAATGCTCAGTGGCAAGCTTTACTTATGCAACTTCCTGCCAAGCAGGGCTTTCAGAGCAAGGTACTGAAGGTAAAGCAGACCTTTGCAGTGGGTCAGCACGATCTTAAGCAACTAGGTCAACACATTGATAATATGGAAGGGGACAATGTCACTCGCCAATATCGCAGCCATCTCTTGCACTACGGGAGTATAAAAGGCCCTTGGAGGACCTCGATAACAGCGGTCGTCGGCAAAATATTAGGGTCTGCGGTCTCCCTGAGGCAACTGGTGATGAGGATCTTAAGGTGACCCTGGAGGCCATTTTCAAATAGATACTGGGGGAGTGGCCTGACCACAGCATTAAATTTGTTAGGGCGCACAGAGCCCTGAAGCCTAAGGGCTCAGCCGCCAGACCACGGGATGTCATTTGATTCCTACAAGACTACGAACTTAACTGGTTCGCGATCGCCCAACGATCGTGGGTGTTATAACAGCAATCGCTGCCGGCAAAGCTGCCGGCAGCCTCAAAAAGACGGCGGCACATGGGCGCCACCATCTTGCCTAGGATCGTCGCTCCCCGTCACATCATCGGGGAGCGGCAATCTGCCTCCATGGTAGCCTCAGGTCTTCCGAAGACCCGAGGCTATTTCGTTTTAACCCGTTCATTACAATGTGCTAAAAGCACATTGTAATGAATGTGGAGGAAAATCCCCATATATTGCCATACTGTATTATGGCAGTATATGATAGGATCGAACAGACAACCTAGGGTTAAAGTACCCTAGGGAGTCTGAAAAATAGTAAAAAGAAAAATAAAAAAAAAAATGTAAAAAAAATTATAATAAAAAACCTAAACATTCTAATCACCCCCCTTTCCCTAGAACTGACATAAATATAAATAAACAGTAAAAATCTTAAACACATTAGGTTTCGACGCAACTGAAGATGCCCAATCAAAATATATTAATGGTTTTTCAATGCGTTTAAATAATAGCGTCCAAAGTCGAAAATGGCACTTTTTTGCCATTTTGAAAAATGTAAAAAAAAATCTATAAAAGGTGATCAAAAGGTCGTACAGTCCGAAAAATGATATAATTGAAAATATTATCAAATTTCGCAAAAAATGACACCACCCACAGCTCCGTACACCAAAGTATAAAAAAGTTATTAGCGCCAGAATTTGGCAAAATCAAAAAAAAAAAAATTTGTACAGGAGGTTTTAATTTTTGTAAATGTATGAAAACATTATAAAACCTATACAAATTTGGTATCCCCGTAATCGTACCAACCCAGAGAATACAGTAGACATGTCATTTGGGGTTCTCAGTGAAAGCCGTAATATCCAAGCCCACAAGAAAATGTTGCAAATGCGTTTTTTCACCATTTTCACTGCATTTGGAATTTTTTCCCGCTTCCCAGTACATGGAATGGAATATTACGCCAGCTCGAGAAAATGGCATCTCCCGCCGTTTTGATTTTTGGCAGCCAGAAACAGAGCCAGGCCTTCCAGAGCCTGCGCTGCTCGCATCATTCTCTGTCTGGATGCCGTTAGGGAGAGAGCTGCTGCTGCTGCAGGGATAGCGTTAGGCTGTTATATTAGCTTACTGTTAGGCAGGAGTGAGTCTACAAGAACCCAACAGCCCTTGTTAGGGCTAGAATAGCGTTATATATATATATTTTTTTTTTGTTTGCTTGTGGCTGGGCTTGCTGGCACTAGTAGTGCAGCTAGTACCATATTGTGAGGAATTTGCAGGGAGACTTGCGAACGTTATATTTAGCTCTTAGTGACACACATATCCATCTCAAACACCTAAGTGGGACAATTTATTAGGGGTTTAATTGAATTAGGCACAGTCTGACGATTTTTTTTTTTTCAAAACTTAAAGTGACTTAAAATCCAGTTGTGTGCTATCAGTGTAGGTTAGAAACGAGGCATACAAGAACCCAACCGGCTTTCTTAGGGCTACAATAGCGTTATATATATATTTGGTTGATTTGCTTGTGGCTGGCCTTGCTGGCACTAGTAGTGCAGCTAGTACGATATTGTGACGAATTTGCAGGGAGACTTGCGAACGTTATATTTAGCTCTTAGTGGCACACATATCCATCTCAAACACCTAAGTGGGACAATTTATTAGGGGTTTGATTGAATTAGGCAGAGTCTGTTTTTTTTTTTTTTTTTTTACTTTTCTTTTTTTTATAACTCAAAGTCATCAGGCACAGCACAAAATCCAGTTGTGTGCTGTCAGTGTAGGCTAGAAACTAGCCATACGAGAACCCAACAGGCCTTCTTAGGGCTACAATAGACTGAGGGATCGGAGGATGATGAGGTGACAGACCCAAGCTGGGTTGATAGGCCGGGTGAACACAGTGCTTTAAGAGACAGAGGCGAGTCCTCGACGAGAGCAGATTGGAAAAGGCAGTGGTGGGGCCAGACGGAGAGGCAGGGCCAGAGCTGGTGCATCAGCGCCAAATGTTTCACGTAGTGAAGCTCCCGTGGCTAGGGGTAGATTTTCAGAAGTCTGGAGGTTCTTTAAAGAAACACCGGATGACCGACGGACTGTGGTGTGCAACCTGTGCCACACCAGGATCAGCAGGGGTTCCACCACTACCAGCTTAACCACCACCAGTATGCGCAGGCATATGAATGCTTAACACCCCACTCAATGGAACCAAGGCCGTTCACCTCCGGCTGGGTACACCACTGCTCCTTCCCCTGTGTCACCTGCTGCCTCTGCTAGTCAGCCCCCTGCCCAGGACCCCGGCCCAAACACCTCCCGTGCGAAAACCACACCTTCGCCTCCACGATCCTCCACAGCATCCACCAATGTCTCCATGCGCAGGGTTCAGCTCTCCATACCCCAGATGCTGGAGCGCAAGAGGAAGTACAGTGCAACCCACCCACATGCCCAAGCCCTCAACGTCCACATCTCCAAACTACATAGCCTGGAGATGCTGCCCTATAGGCTGGTAGAGACCGAGGCCTTTTGCAACCCCATGGCGGCGGCCGCCCCTCGGTGTTCAGTCCCCAGCCGCCACTACTTTTCCCGATGTGCCGTCCCAGCCCTGCACCAGCACGTGTCAGACAACATCACCCGTGCCCTTACCAACGCCGTTTCTGCCGGGCAGGGCCACTATATATCGCTGATGGCATATTGGGTTAACTTGGTGGAGGCTGGGACCGAGTCTGACCCTGGGGCTGGTCATATACTGCCGACGCCGAGGATTGTGGGGCCTACCTCAGTCCAGGTCTCTCAGGCCTACTATGCCTCCTCCTCCTCCTCTTTTACTATGCCTCCTCCTCCTTTGAATTACCATCCGTGGGCATGGCGCCATCAGTCGGTAGCTCTAGGCACAGCAGCAGTGCCGTCGCTAAGCGACAGCAGGTGGTGCTCAAACTGATCCATAATCTCGTTCTTATAGAGCGTATAGAACTCGAATGGAATGCCATCCAACCCTGGTACACTTCCTCCAGCTGACCGGGATAACACCTCCAGAACCTCCGACCTTGTTATATCCTGGTCAAGAATCTCTTTCCCCATTTCTGAGATTAAAGGGACTAGAGTAGCTCCAAAATACTCGTGGAGTTCTTCCTGGGATTTAGTACTTTTGGATGTATAGAGGTCCTCATAATATTTAGTGAAGATCTCCAAGATCTCGGTAGGATCGTCCTCCTCCCCTCCTTCCGGTCTCTCAATGGTACAAATATACTCCTTTTCCTTATCCGCCTTAACTAATTTTTCAAGCATTTTGCCTGATACATTAGCTTCCATATACCCTCTTCTGGCCTGCGCAGAAACCCTCCGATCCGCCTGTAATTTAGTCAGATCTACATAACACGTCTGGGCTTCCTCCCAAGCCCGCCTGGTAACTTCTGTGGGGGACTTAATAAAATTATCTTCTAACACCTCAAACTGGGCTGCCAGCTCCCGCATAACTTAGTCCTCCTTTTTTTTTATAATAGCAGACTTGAGATTTATATTCCCCTCTTATAAATTCTTTAGCCGCGTCCCAAGCCACCTCATCACTAACTGTGCCTTTATTACTACTAAAAAATGTATTTATTTCATTAACAAAACGCTCCTGTTTCCCTAATAAGTTTAGCCAAAAAGGTGCTATCCTAATAGATCTAGTGCAGTGGTGGCGAACCTATGGCACTGGTGCCAGAGGTGGCACTCGGAGCCCTTTTTGTGGGCACTCAGGCCATCACCAGAGATGACTCCAGGTATCTTCCTGCAGTCCCAGACAGCCCAGGACTTGCTGTGCACATTGCTATTTTAAAGTGACAGGGCTACCTGGGACTACTGGAGGAGTGGGAAGGTGTGGACAGATCTGGATTATTGTAGCTCATGCTCCGGCCCTGACAATTCTTCCTGTTTTTGGGACTTTGCAGGGAAACTACAACGATCATCCAAATGTCTTCTATTTTCTGCTTTATTGGTGTCCTCAGGGTGCTGATATGAATGAAAGTTGTGACAGAGCAGGAAGTATAAATCACATATTAAATTTCTGTGCTGGCACTTTGTGATAAATAAGTGGGTCTTGATTGTAGTTTGGGCACTCTGTCTCTAAAAGGTTCGCCATCACTGATCTAGTGTATCTGGGCGTTTTCCTTTCCAATGTTATCACTAATGGGGAGTGATCCGATACCCCTCTCTTCCCATATACCACCTTCCTAACAAAGTGAATTGCCTTATTGTTCAAAATGGCCATATCTAAACGTGAAAATACCATATGTGACTTTGAAAAACACGATTATACACGTTTATTGGGATTAAACACCCTCCATACATCCAACCATTTAAAATTTTGTAACATACCCTCTAGTGTTGAATTCCTATGTGTAGAAATATTACCCTGTGCAACCTGAAATGTGTCTTTGTGAGGGTGTGTCTAGACAGTGTTAAAATCCCCTATCATCATAAAGTAAGGGTCCCCCCATGTCAAAGTGAAAGTGTAAAATTGTGTTATTATCAATGGGGAATAAGGTGGGGGGATATACAAATTTGATATAGCCCATTTATTTCCTTCTAGTGTACCGTACCAAAATATGTATCTCCCATCCGTGTCAACTATAACTTTTTCTTCTTGCACTTGAAGATCCCTATGAAACATAAGTGAGACCCCTCTAGAATATGAGGAGCAAGAGGAGTGATATCCCTTCCCTAACCAATTTTTTAATACATCCATGCGCAACTTTCAACTGTCTATATCCCAGATGCTGGAGCATGAGAGGATATGCAGCACATCATCCCCTTATCAAACGAGCTGTGTCAGGCAGAATTTTCAGGTGTTTCACCAGATGCCATGCTGGAGACCTGAAGTTGCATAGCAGCGCAATATGGATGCCCCATACTGTCGCTCTTAATCATGGAAGTCGTCTCCATGGCTGCCTCCACATGTCGTCCCCTTATCAAACGAGCTGTGTCAGGCTCATTTTTCGGGTGTTTCACCAGATACGTTATGGAACTTGGTCACTATGTCGCCACCATGCTGTGTTGTCGACTAAATATACCGTCAACCTTTTGTTCACATAGGAAATCATTTCAGCGCTTCTTGCTCACCTCCTTTGGTTCCTCTCTGCCACCCATTGGTTTGAAGCCTGAGTCCATTTAGGGTATGTCGCCATGACACTCTCTAGCCTGCCGCTGCCTCTATAGTGTCAGGGTCAATTATTGCATGTTTTAGATGCTATCTAGCCTCATTCGGTCACTCTGTCATGGCCATGCTGTTGCCCAAAATTTTGGCATAATGGTACGATTAAGCAGCCTCAGAGGCATCCATGCATGCTACCCTTGCTGTTTCCTGTCCATTTCCGTGGTGTTTCCATCCTTTTCTGAGGTTCCCAGGTGTTTGGCCAAGCTTCCCTGTGCAGAGCCTTGGTCCCCTTGAAAAATGCTCGAGTCTCCCATTGACTTCAATGGGGTTTGTTATTCGAGACGAGCACTCAAGCATCGGGAAAAGTTCATCTCGACTAACGAGCACCCGAGAATTTTAGTGCTCGCTCATCTCTAATTACATACCATCACTATGCAGTGCAATTTGTTATGCAGAAACCAAGCCATCACAGAGCTCTGTACATGTAAAAATAAAAAAGTTATAGATTTTTGAAGGTGGGAGTGAAAAATGGACATGAAATAACAGGAAAGGGCCCGGTTAAGGAATCTATCATGGCTAAAGCCCATACCTTAAAGGATTTTGACGGTGCACCTATTCAGCTATACCCAGACCACTCTTGAATAACCCTCCAGAAAAGGCGAGCGCTGCGTCCTCTTCTTCAGCTACCTTGGGACAATCACAACCTCTACTGCTGGGGCTTCCTCTTTGCTCTCACAGGAAGTCCGGGAAGACAGCTACCCGCAGCACCATAGAAGACCTCTGGGGATTCTGGATCTGACTTTGCCCGACCTCCCTGACTGGGAACCTGTGGTCTCCCCCCTCCCTCTCCTCCCCCACTACGGCCAGAAGAGGCATCACACTCCTTTTGCTTTCTTGGAAGTTTACTCCCTTAGCCGGGAGGTTTGGGGGGCGCACTGGAGTCGTCATCTTTAATAGCCTCCTCCGGCTCTCCCCCTAAACGTGGGACTTTTTTTTGCAAATTTGGTGCCCCTACTGTGGCATCTTGCGTTTATTTTATTATTTACTATTTTAATACCGGTAATCCCGGTTTTCCTACTCAGAACATTTTTGGTTCTGATACCTATGATACATTTGGTTTTCTTAATGTTATGCGTTTTGTTCGTCTTTACGTGTGCACTCCCTTTCCTTTCTTCCCAATTTACATGTGATTGATAACCTGTATATATCCTCCGTCTTCGGATGGTGAAGAGGACCCTTTGGATCATTGGTTTCCTTCCTAATCCTATCTGATCCTCGCAACAGAAGCAATAACATCCAAGTAAGAATCCCCCATGGTTAAGTGTATTACTTTAAATGTGAATGGCCTCAACACTAATGCCAAGAGGCAGCTTGTTCTTAATGAGCTCAGGTCTCTGCGCGCAGAGGTGGCGTTCCTTCGGGAAACCCATTTTGATAGTTCCTCCTCCTTCAACTTTGCACGCAGGCACTTTCCTCTTGTTTATTCAGCTCACTTAGACAGCAAGAGAGCAGGAGAGGCTATACTGTTCTAATGGTCCTGTCCCTTCACAGAGGTGTCCTCCTACCTGGACCTGGGTGGTTTGTACATCATTGTCCATGGCATCCTGAGAGGGAAACCTGTCACTTTTTGCAATGTTTATGCTCCAAACGTATCCCAGTCCTTAAAAAAGTTGCCACTTTTCCCCTGCGATCCTCCTACTTGGAGAAGTCTTATTTTCTCAGGTGAAGTTGATTGCCAGGCACTGAGTCAGAAGCCCACACCCCCTTCCCTTAAGCGACTTTCAAGGGACTTCAGAGTCCTCATCCATAAATACTCATTGTATGACCTCTGGCGAATTAACCACCCAACTGACAGATCCTCTACTTTTTTCCTTCTGCGCAAGGCAGACAAGGCAGTTCTATACACTAAAAATAGATTTTATTCATGAGGTAGTAAGCCCCATACCCTTCTGGCCACACAACTACGCGGTGACTTGGGAACAAATTCTCCCCATGCTCTAAGACTCCCTGAATGTACTGTAACCTGTGACCCTTGGCAGATCTCTAACCTCTTCCAAGATTACTACGCCAAACTATATTCTCTCCCATCTCAACTCCCAGCAGACTCTCGAGCTAGAGATGACAGACTATGTTCCTTCCTGGATCCCTGTCATCTTCCCACACCTTTCTCCCCAAGCTGTACCTTCCCTCAATGAACCCATTCAGAGATCTTCCAGGGGGATAGTCTCCAGGAACCGATGGGATCTCTTATGACTATTATCGTGCCTTCGCTCCTATCCTTGTACCCAGACTTACTACTTTGTTTAACTCATTTCTTAACGGAATTCCCATCTCTCCAACTATGACCCAATCCTTCCTCACTCTCATCCCCAAACCTGGGAGGATCCCCTAGACTGCAGAAACAACCTGCCACCAATAGAGATGGGCAAATTTGTTAAAATTAGTTTTGACCCAAATCGCCAAATTTTTTTAAAAAATTGACCCGAATCGAATCAAAACAAATCACATTAAAAAACAGGCATTTCATGGCTACAGAGAGCCTGTAGGGTGTTTAGAACGTTGTGCCATGCTCAAATATGCATAGGGAGCATGGTTTGGTCTTCAAACAATGCTGTGTTTTAGTATGACACGCAAATGATAGCCGCGGCTCTAAGAATCGCTTCACTCTTCAATTCCATGTGAACTTACATAGGCGAACTTCCCCAAATAAGCGAAGCAGGATGCAGTGTGAAGGTGGCATCAGAAGCAGCATGAGTGGCAGAGTGGCACAATCATATAGTGTGTTGGTGGCATCAAAAGCAGCTGCAGGAGGAGCCCACAGAGTGGCACAATGATATAGTGTGTTGGTGGCATCAGAAGCAGCAGGAGCCCACAGAGTGGCACAATGATATAGTGTGAAGGTGGCATCAGAAGCAGCAGGAGCCTGCAGAGTGGCACAATGATATAGTGCATTGGTGGCATCAGTAGCAGCAGCAGCCCGCAGAGTGGCACAATGGTATAGTGTGAAGGTGGCATCAGTAGCAACAGGAGGAGCCCACAAAGTGGCAAAATGATATAGTGCATTGGTGGCATCAGTAGCAGCAGCAGCAGGAGCAGCCCACAGAGTGGCACAATGATATAGTGTGAAGGTGGCATCAGTAGCAGCAGGAGCCCACAGAGAGGCACAATGATATAGTGTGAAGTTGGCATCAGAAGCAGCAGGAGCCTGCAGAATGGCACAATGATATAGTGCATTGGTGGCATCAGTAGCAGCAGCAGCAGGAGCCCGCAGAGTGGCACAATGGTATAGTGTGAAGGTGGCATCAGTAGCAGGAGGAGCCCGCAGAGTGGCACAATGATATAGTGTGTTGGTGGCATCAGAAGCAGCAGGAGCCCGCAGTGTGGCACAATGATATAGCGTGAAGGAGGCATCAGTAGCAGCAGGAGCCCGCAGAGTGGCACAATGATATAGTGTGAAGGTTGCATCAGAAGCAGGAAGAGCGGCAGAGTTGCACAATGATATAGTGTGTTGGTGGCATCAAAAGCAGCAGCAGCAGGAGCCCACAGAGTGGCACAATCATATAGTGTGAAAGTGGCATCAGTAGCAGCAGGAGCCCGCAGAGTGGCACAATGATATAGTGTGAAGGTGGCATCAGAAGCCCGCAGAGTGGCACAATGATATAGTGTGAAGATGGCATCAAAAGCAGCAGGAGCCTGCAGAGTGGCACAATGATATAGTGCGTTGGTGGCATCAGAAGCAGCAGGAGCCCGCAGAGTGGCACAATGATATAGTGTGAAGGTGGCATCAGAAGAAGCAGGAGCCTGCAAAGTGCCACCATGATATTATATTGTGGAGGTGGCGGACAATTCCAGTCCCTGGTAAAGATGGTAGGAGGAAGATGGTGCAACTAGCAGCAGATGTGTAGCATCAGGCGGGTGGCAGCATCAGAATAGTAGCTGAGGCAGGTAGTTAGAACTCCGACTCATTTCTCAACGTTTGGAGGAGGCGTCATGGCTGATCTAATCTGATGCATTAGGCATTGGTGAGTTGAAATCCTGGCCGATCCAAGCCTGATTCATCTTGACAAAGGTCAGTCTCTCCACATTACAGGTAGACAAGCAGGTTCTCCTGGGGGTAATGATGGCCCCGCCGCACTGAACACCCGCTCTGATGCCACACTACTGGCCGGGCAGGACAGCTTCTCTACTGCAAACTCCGCAAGTTGCGGCCACGCATCAAGTTTGGCTGCCCAGTAGTCCATGGGATCTTATACCTCAGGTGGTAAAGTGCTGTCCAAATAGGCCACCAGGGTCTGCTTCATGTCCTGCTGCTGCTGCTGGCGGCTACCCTCCTCACTAGGTGGGTGAAGGAAATTGTTCATTAAGGAAACCAGACTTAAGCGACTGTTGATGGAACTGCTACTGCTCCTACCCCCCCAGCTCCCCACAGCAGCCGTGGTAGTAGTACATGAGCAATGACTGCCAGGAATCCCCCGGTCAGACCTGACAGAGGATGGACAATGGCGCACATAGGCAGCGGCCAACTGTGTGCTCAGTATTTCTCTATAGTATGCCAGTTGTTCCTTCCACTCAGCAGCAGGACAAAAGTCACCCATTTTGGACCGGTAGCGAGGGTCCAAGAGGATGGAGAGCCAAAAGTCATCCCTATGCCGGATGTTGACTATTCGGCTGTCACTAGTTAGGCAAAGCAGCATGCTGCGGGCCATCTGCGCAAGTGACTCTAAGGGACACCCGGTCTCCATATCCAAAGTATACTGCCACGGTGCTTCTGAGTCATCTATCTCGTCTTCTACCTCCTCCGGATGCTCCTGCTCCTGTTCCTCCTCTCCTGTCACCTGAGTAGAAAAACCACAAATTGCACCAGACTCTGCTTGTGCTCCAATGTCCTCCTCCTCCAGTTCAGCCCCCAGCGGACTCATGTGGCCATGAGATGTAGCTGACCAGACAGATTTTGCAGCATGAGTTCCAGGACATGAAGCAGTGGAATGACGTTACATCCCGCAGTCCTGGCGACTGACAAATTACGTGGCCTCTTCAAAAAGGCCTGAGCAAACGGCAGGTGTCACGCATGAGCTGCCAGTGGCTGACATCAAAGTTACACAGGGGAGTACTACGGTCCGCTTGAATCATCAAAAAATCATTAAAGGCTTTTCTCTGTTCATACAGGCGGTCTAACATATGGAGGCTGGAATTCCAACGGGTGGAAACATCGCATATCAGACTATGTTGGGGTAGGCCGTTCTGGCGCTGCAACTCAAGGAGGGTGTGCTTGGCTTTGTAAGAATGGCTGAAGTGCGTGCACAGTGTCCTGGCCATTTTTAGAATGTCTTGCAGATGGGTGTAAGACTTCAGGAACTTGTTGACTACCAGATTGAACACGTGCGCCACGTGATGGTCTCTACCTAATTTTTTTTTGTATTTTATATCGGCAATATTACAATATTTGGTGGGTAGAGCTGATGAATTAGTTATTGGGGAAATAGCACGAGTAGTGGGAATAGACACTAGGAATGGAATAGTTTTATTAGAATCAGGCCGTTTGAATCAATCTACACTTAGAAGTTTACCAATATGCAGTTGTTTTCAAAAAACTTAGGAATGGATTAAAAAAAAATATGAAATAAATAATAGCACAGAATTTTCACCATTATGGCAGAACGTAAGATTAAAGGAATTAGAGAATTTTCACGGTAGGACTTTTTGGGAACATAAAGGAATCCAATTTATTTCACAGATGTTTGTAGATGGTAGATTAATTCCCTTTGACACAGTAAAAGAATTATATAATATTGATGATACAAACTATTTTTATTATGTTCAATAAGCACATAGAATAAGGAAGTTGAGGGATAAGCAGAGTTTAACGATAGGGAATCACAATATAATAGATTTTTTTGGGAAAAGTTAGAGGGGGGAAAAAATTATTATCCAAAATATATAAATTGATTATAAATAATATAAGGGAACCAGACACACATAAGTAAAAGAAAATGGGAAAGAGATATTGGAGTGCTATCGGATAAACATTGGACGAACATCTTCCAAAATATGAACATTGTATGCTCAGAAGCAATCAGTCTGATTCAGTTCAAAATAATATATAGATTGTACAATGCTCCGGCTATGATCAATCGGTTTAAGAGAACAAAGAACGTAAAATGCCCAAAGTGCCAGGAACAAAATGCAGATTTCCTCCACATGATGTGGAACTGTATTGTGGTACTGGAATTCTGGGAGGCTATATATATATATAGAGGTAAGCTGTGTATCAGGACTGACGGTTCCTAAGACACCAGATGTCTTTGTGCTGGGAAATATGTGTGAAATCGCTGGTACCTCACATCAGGTTAGATGGTTGGGAATGGCACTACAGGTGGCTCGCTGTATACTGATTTATTATTGATATCCCCTAAAAGACCATCCATGGCAGAATGGCATAAGAGACTAGATAAAATAAACATTTTTGAAAAATTAAATATATAGAATTAGGAAAGGTGGAAAAAAAGATGGCTAGACAATAATGTAGAGAACTAACTGTGAGGAGGAATTATGTATATATGTATGTGTATGTAAATTTTTTTAAATTTATTTATTTATTTTTTTTTTTTCCGCTGACTGGGAGGGGTGAGGAGGGAGGGAAAGGAATAGATTAGGAGGAAAGAAAAAGTAAGAGGGAATCTGAGGATAAAGAATAGCACTATGATATCAAATATTTAATGTTGTAGTTAAGGTGATTATAAACGAGCTGTATAAGTGAAAGTGTTATGGTTATTTCTGATTATTGAGATTTTCAGATATCAATAATATAGCATATTTCTAATGTACTAAAAGGTTATTTAACACTGTGTTGATATCTTGTGATATCCCTCGCTTTTGATTAATGTTTTTTGTAATATTTATGGAAAATTTGAATAAAGAAAATAATAAAAAAAAAAGAACACGTGCGCAATACAGGGCGCATGGACCATCCCTCCTTGGTGCAGTGCGGACACCATGTTCCTCCCATTGTCTGTCACCATGGTTGCGATTTTTAGTTGTCGGGGAGAAAGCTGTCTCTTGTTGAAGTTGTTGGTGTTTCTGGGCGGGAAGCTCATTCACCGGACAAGAGCATGGTCAGCTTCTGCTCCTTAGGATGGCTGGACGCATAGAGTTGTCTTTTTATAATCGCCTCGCTCAACGACTGCTGACGCCATGCGTAGCGAGGAGCAGGAGCATCTGGACCGGGAGGTGATGTCAAAGACAAACAGCTCCCTTCGGCAGAGGTGCTGGAGCCTTGACTTGCTGAAACAGCATGTGTGCCACTAGGTGCTGCTGTTGCTGCGCCTGCAGGATGGACTGCATCTAACACCCGTTTCTCCCAGGCCATTGGCTGGTTAGCTCCCTTGCCACGCTTCACTTTCTGCCCGCAGATACGACATATACCGATGCTCGGCTCCTCTGGTGTCTTTACCAAAAACTGCCACACCGCTGAGGTGGTAATTTTACCGCCAACACTCTGCACTGAGCGACTACTACCGCCTCTGCCTCGCTGAGCCCCTGTGCCACTGCTTATTTGGCCTGCAAATCGGGATTTGTACCCCGCGGACGTTTGGCTCCCTTCCTCGCACTGCTGCCACCCTGCTGACTCACAGCCACAGTAGCGACTTGCTACCTGCTCCGCAAGCAGACACTCTCTTCGCCCGACGATGATGAATCCCCTGCTACACCCAGCTCCCAAGTGCGATCGGCTACATCATCGTCAATTTGCGTTTCCCGGTCACTGCTACTCTCCTCACCGATGTCAGTATGCACAGCCTGCCTACTGCAGGAAGCAGCTGAAGTCTGCCCCACCTCTTCACTGCAAAGCAGCTGCTGACTGTCCTCAAACACTTCGTCCTCGCTGAATAATGGCCACCTGCAGCAGCAGCCGGACATGAAGCAGACCCTGCACCAGCAGGTGGTGGCCTACTTGGACAGCTCTTTACCACTCCAGGTAGAGGATCCCCTGGACTACTGGGCAGCCAAACTTGATGCATAGCCACAACTTACAAAGTTTGCAGTAGAGAAGCTGTCCTGCCCAGCCAGTAGTGTGGCTTCAGAGCGGGTGTTCAGTGCAGCAGGGGCCATCGTTACCCTAAGGAGAACCCGCTTATCCACCCATTATGGGGAGAGACTGACCTTTGTCAAGATGAATCAGGCGTGGATCGGCCAGGATTTCAACACACACCTTATGTATCAGATTAGATCAGCTATCCCCCAAACTTAAAAAAATGAGTCTGGATTCTAACTACCTGCCTCAGCCACTATTCTGATGCTGCCAACCACCTGATGCCACACATCTGCTGCCATTTGCTACATCTGCCTCCCACCAACTCTGTCATTGTGCTACTTTCTGACTTCCTGCTGCTGCTGCTGCCGGCACCTCCACACTTTGTCATTGTGCCACAATGTGGCCTACCATTTTAATGCTACCACCAGAATTTGTCATTGTGCCACTCTCTGGCCTCATGCTTCTGCTACTGCTGCCGCCCACCTACACACACTGTGATTGAGCCACTCTCTGACCTCCTGCTGCTGCAGCTGCCGCCACCTCCACACTTTGTCATTGAGCCACTCTTTGACCTCCTGCTGCTGCTGCCACCACCTCCACACTTTGCCAGTGTGCCACACTGTGGCCTACCATGTTGCTGCCACCTAAAGAATTTGTCATTGTGCCACTCTCTGACAGCATGCTGCTGCCACCAGCTCCACACTCTGCCACCTGCCACACTGTGGCCTACCATGTTGCTGCCACCACCAGAATTTGTCATTGTTCCACTCTCTGACCTCATGCTGCTGCTGCCATCTCCACAGTCTGTCATTCTGCCACTCTGTGACCTACGATGTTGCTGCCACCTCCACAATTTGTGGTTTGCAGTTATTTTTTGGCTAAGACTTGATATTTTCAGGAGATTTGTAATGTATTATGCATGTGGCGTCTCAAATCTACAAATTGAAATTTAAATAAATAAATTTTAATATTTCAAATTCGAATTAATTTCAAACTTCATCATTGTGCCACAATGTTGCCTCCTCTGCTGTGGGTTTTGTGGGCTCCTGCTGCTGCTGACGCCGCCTCCACACTATATCATTGTGCCACTCTGTGGCTTTTCCTGTTGCTGCCACCATGTTGCTGCCACCTGTGGGCTCCTGCTGCCGCCACCTCCACACTCTTATCATTGTGCCACTTTATGGCCCACCATGTTTCCGCCACCTCCATAATTTGTCATTGTGCCACTCTGCGGCCTACTCATGCTGCTGCCAACTGACCGCTGTCTCCCTGGAACACCCTGATTTCCATAATGCTGTTTTCACCCTCCACCACTCTATGACGTTGTCAATATGTTTGGTTTTCCCCTTCATTTCTTCTGTCAGAAGGAATGAAAAGCTTCAGGATTGATAGCCAAAAACAGGAGTAGATACAGAACACACAGGACATGCAAATATCCCATTTACTTGTCATCTCTGTTTTGGATCCACTCCTGTTTGTTTTTGGCTTTAGCAAAACTGATGATGCATTATTGACCGATTGAAAGTGGACACTGATGGATGAAATGAAGGGCAAAATGATCAGTGACGTCAATGCAAAATTACTGCTGACACCTTCTCCTTTATTTTGGGGGGTTTCTACATTTATCAGCATTTAACAGAACAGGTTCTGTCGTAATCTATGAAATCATCTGATGTCAGTGTAAGAAGAGTGCACTCTTTGATGTTATAGTGGGATCTTGGACCTCAGCTCAGTCCTTTCGAGCTGGTACAGACATTACCTTGTCAGGCTGTCTTCCTGCTTCACTTATTTGGTCAAGTTGGCCCCTGTAAGAACCCATGGAATTGAAGAGTGAAGCGATTCTAAGAGCGGCAGCCATCATGTGCGTGTCATACTAAAACACAGCATTGTTTGAAGACCAAACCACGCTCCATATGCATATTTAAGCATGGCACAATGTTCTACACAACCCTACAGGCTCTCTGCAGCCAGGAAATACCTTTTTTTTTAACGTGATTAGCCCCGATTCGATTCAGATCAAATCAAATTTCGTCGTAAAATTTTCCGAATTCTGTGAATTGAATTTTTGAAAATTCGCCCATCTCTAGTTGCTAGACTATAAAATCGTAGGAACCGTTCATCCCAAAAACAATTTTTCTTGTTTTCTTTTTCCTTAATTTATATTAAAGTCACCCAAAAACAAATGCCCAGCCATTCATTCCATAATTCCTTAAGGGGTCATCAAGAATGGTTTTCCCTCTTTTTAGAAAAGAGAGGGAGAGACAGCAATCTAAGTCCTGCATGATAGTTCATGAAGTATGGTGCTCGCAGCCAAAGGTTCTGGTACACAAACCTGAGGTACGGGACATCGATGGGGGAGGTCACAGCATGCAAAGGATTCCAAAGAATGAAGGCTTTATTCACATAAAAGGCATAAAATTCGTGACGTTTCGATTCGCAATGAATCTTTCTCAAGCATATGCGAAAGATTCATTGCGAATCGAAACGTTGCGAATTTTATGCCCTTTATGTGAATAAAGCCTTCATTCTTTGAAATCCTTTGCGTGCTGTGGCCTCCTCCATCGATTTCCCTCTTTTTAATTATCCGTCATTTGAGAAAGGGTTCTAGTGACCTGAAATGCTATATGCATAATGTTATATGGACTGTTAATCATCCTTTTTGCTCAATAGAAACACTTTTTCTTATTTATGAGTAGAACTAGTCATCATACTTAATACTGACGCTCGTAGTAGTGGTAATTTGGTAAAGCGCCCCCCCCCCCCTTCTTCAGCCTTTTTTTCTCTATACTACTCTGTACATCATCCCATATACATGTGACTGGTTTTCATTTTGGAGCCAGGGAGCTGCTAGTGCCAATCACCACTATGAGTATTTAACAGGTGAGCGCCAATTACCTACAACTATAATTTTTTGCCAGACAATATCACCCGAGGCACATCCTCTGTTCTGTGTTTTTTACAATGCTCTTGAGGATCACCAGGTTTCTGTCTGACTTTGCACATTCTTTTTAGGACACACCAAAGTTATATAGAGAAACACAATAGTTAATCAAATAAATATCAATCATCTTTATTGTATAAACATAAAATGTCCCTTACAGACATAGGTAAGAACATGTGGTAGACCATACAAGAGCAACAAACAGACAAACAATACAATGCATGCTACCCTGATGGAAAGATCAGCAATGCTAACATAATCTCTGTTGGATATGTGAGGGTAAAATTAATTCAGTTCTACGACCATATTAAGTCCAAAACTGGCAAAGAATGCTCTACAAACAGAATGTATCTGCCTCACAAAACAAATATTTGAATATAGGAATATACCAAGGTACACAATTACAGGGAATAGCAGGGGTTACAAGTACAAACCACAGGTAGGAGCAAGGACCCGACACGTGTTTTGCCAAACCGGCTTCTTCTGAGGGACATTCTTTTTAGGGAAAACTGCTTTTACAGGTATTTAACCGGTTCACGACCGCCCGCCGTGTATTCACGGCGGCGGTCGCGTTCCGATGCATAGAGAGGGCTCGCCGGCCGAGCCCTCTCCACAGCCGGTAAGTCTCTGCTGCATATTGCAGCAAAGGCTTACCGGTAACACCTGCGATCGGTGCCGGCACCGATCGCGGGTGTTTTCTTGCTGATGCAGCTTTGCCGGCGGCTTCAAACAGATGGCGGCACATGGGCGCCGCCATCTTTCCGAGGATCATCGCTCCCCGTGTCGGCATCGGGGAGCAGCGATCCGTCGCCATGGTAGCTTCGGGTCTCACGAAGACCCGAAGCTACTTCGGGTTAACCCATTCATTACAATGTGCTATCAGCACATTGTAATGTATGAGGAGTAAAATCCCCATATACTGCCATACTGTAGTATGGCAGTATATGGTAGGATCGATCAGACAACCTAGGGTTAAAGTACCCTAGGGAGTCTGAAAAATAGTAAAAATTAAAAAAAAGTTACAAAAAAAAAATTATAATAAAAAAACCCTAAAAATTAAAATCACCCCCCTTTCCCTAGAACTGATATAAATATAAATAAACAGTAAAAATCATAAACACATTAGGTATCACCGCGTCCGAAAATGCCCGATCTATCAAAATATGATAACGGTTTTTCACTGCGTTTAACCCCGTTACGGAAAATCGTGTCCAAAGTCAAAACTGGCACTTTTTTGCCATTTAAAAAAAAATTAAAAATTCTATAAAAAGTGATCAAAAGGTCGTACAGTCCTAAAAATAATATAACTGAAAACATCATCAAAAGTTGCAAAAGATGACACCACCCTCAACTCCATACAACAAAGTATGAAAAAGTTATAAGCACAAGAAGACGGCAAAATAAAAAAAAAATGTTTGTACATGAGGTTTTAATTTTTGTAAATGTATGAAAACATTATAAAACCTATACAAATTTGGTATCCCTGTAATCGTATTGACCGAAAGAATAAATTAAATGCCTCTTTTGTGGCGTGAAGTGAAAGCCATAATATCCAAGCCCACAAGAATACGACACAAATGCGTTTTTTCACCATTTTCACTGCATTTGGAATTTTTTTCCCGCTTCCCAGTACATGGCATGGAATATTCAATGTGATCACTATGAAGTGCAATTTGTTATGCAAAAAGCAAGCCATCACATAGCTTTTTACGTGTAAAAATAAAAAAGTTATAGATTTTTGAAGGTGCGGATTGAAAAATGCAAATGAAAAAACGGGAAAGGGCCTGGTCCTTAACCCCTTAGCGCTCTGCGCCGTAGCTGTACTGCGCTGAGTCCCGCGATTAGCGCTCAGCGCAGTACAGCTACTGCGCAGAGCCGATGCCGGTTCAGCGCTGCATAGCAGCCGAACCGGCATCGTTAGCCGCGGGATTTAAGCGGTAATTTACCGCTGACATCCCCGGCTAACACCCGCGGTTGGAGTGGGCTCCGGTCGCGGGTGTTTAACCCGTTAAATGCCGCGGTCAACGCGACCGCGGCATTTAACATCCCTTCTGGGGGGGGGGGCGATCGCTGTTTTGGCTCCTCTGGGGTCCGATCGGGACCCTAGAGAAGCCTGGAGGGTTTACCTTTAAGATGGCGTCTGTGATGTCATCTTAAAGGCAAAGTGTCAGCCTATGCATCTGCATAGACTGGCACTGATAATACCCTGCAATACATTAGTATTGCAGAGTATTATCAAGAACAAGCAATCAGATGATTGCTTGTTCATATCCCATGGTGGATCAGGTAAAAAATGTACAAAATAATGTTTTTCAATAAAAAATTACTTTATAAATCACTAAAAATGCCCATAAGCCCCAAAACATATAAAGAGACATATAACGCTCAAAAAAGTCTAAATCATAACACAAACCCCACATATATAGTATCACCGCGTCCGTAACAATCCATAGAATAAAACGAAATAACTATTGAACCCATATGATGAACGCCGTAAAAAAAAAACGTCAAAAACCCGCCAGAAATTATGGATTTTTACCTATTATATCCCACTAAAAATGCAATAAAAAGTGATCAACAAAACATATGTACTCCAGAATGATATTGTTGCAAAGAACAACATGTCCCGCAAAAAACAAGCCATCAACCAGCTCTGTAGCCAAAACCGTAACAATGTTATGCCACTTGGAAGACGGCGATGCAAAAATGATAGATTTTTCCCCACATTAGGGTTTTATTTGGCAAATTTAGTAAAACATAAGAAAAAATATTCATGTCTGGTATCCCCGTAATCATATCGACCCATAGAATAAAGATAACAGGATTATTAGGCTATACGGTGAACAAGTAAAAAATCCAGTACAGAATTGATGCTTTTCTACTCATGACCTCAAAAAAAGTTCCAAAATTTTCAACAATAGGTGATACCAACCCCAAAATGGTAACACTGGAAAAAGCATCTCGTCCCGCAAAAAAAATGCCGTCACATGGCCCAAATAACGGAAAAGCAAAAATTTTATAGCCTTCAAAAGGGGGCAACCAGAAAACTAAAATCCTGGCAGCTGCAGGGTGCTCCTTCACTTCTGCGCCTCGCTGTGCCCCCATAACACAAGTAATGTCCACATGTGGGGGGTCGCTGCACTCAGGAGAAATTGTAGAACAAATTTTATGGTGAGTTTTCTCTTTTTATCATTTGGAAATGTGTAAATTTTAGGGCTAAATGAACGTATAACCGACAAAATTTGACCATTCTAAATTTCACCGCCATTTTGATTCAATTACTATGAAGATCTCAAGGGGTTAACAATCTTTGTAAATGCTGTTTCTGATAGTTTGAGGGGTGCAGATTTGAAAATGGGTTGGTTATATAGGGGGTTTTGTTGCTAAATATGTAAAATTTGATTTCAAACAGTATTTATCCCCAAAATAGTAAATTCTGAAAATACGGAAAATCGCTATTCGATTTGTAGGCCGCGTGACGTCAAAATAAATTATCCAAACATTTCAAAAATTATGAAAATGTAAAGTAGACAAATGGGAAATGTTATTCTGCAAGTTATTTAGGTGGTAAATCTATCTGCCTGAAAACGCGGTGATTTTGAATTTCGAAAATGGCAAATTTTTCTAAAAATTCATCATTTTTTTCTTTTTTTTGTAAATAAACGCAAAACTTATCAGCCAAAATTTACCACTAAAATGAAGTACAACATGTGGGGAAAAAACACTGGTCAAATTTCAAAAAAAAGCTGCGAGCCTTAACCTGCAAACAGGCTGCGGGGTTAAGGGGTTAACCGGTTAAGAAGTGCCTGTACCACATTTGTATCGCATGCAAACCCTTTTGAGGAGCGGCTGAACTAGGCATCTTGCAACATTAATGAGGGGGCGTTACGGTGCTAAGTCAGACCGTGCGCCAGATTTAACATGCAAAGCCCGACAGAATTGTGTCACCCGCCCTATGTTAAAGGTGTACCAAAAAAAGTTGGTCACTCTGTCAGAGCTGTGCAGGGGGCACTAGACTGGTTTTAGTAAATGTGCCCCAATGTGTAACAACTCCCATCACCCCTTCCCCCCAGTGTTGTGTTTTTTTAAGTTTGTTTTTGTAAGTTTGTGTGATGTAATGTCATCTAAAACTGATTTATTTTTTGGACAGAGCTAAACTGTGCAAAATAATTTCCCAATTTTGGGATATGAGTGTGACCTTTTTGGAAAGAGGCATGACCAATGGAATATACAGTCGCACAGTTTAAACCAACTAAAACTTGGTCTAACGTATAAACCAACAGTCTTATGCTGCAACAGAATTTATCATTACAGTAATAAAACTGGCGCCGCAAAACACTAGTGTTTTCTAGCTATAGATTGGCAGAATCTGAGACACAGGGGCACATTTACTAAGGACAGTGCGACAGTCTTCTGTCGGACTTTGTACATTCTTTCTAGTGCAAACTGCTTGCACAGGTATTTAAAGGAAACCTACCATTTAGAATGGCAGGGGTAAGCTGTAAGTAACGAGCACCAGCTCAGGGTGAGCTGGTGCCGGTACTTACTTTTGTTAGTGTTATAAACCGCGATCGTGCGCGCGCAACATCTCCGCTATTTCCTATGTAGGCGCACGCACTCTTCTGGTCTAAAGTTTAAAGAGTGTTAAAACCGCAATACCGCGGTTTATAACACTAACGAAAGTAAGTACCGGCACCAGCTCACCCTGTGTGTCTCAAACAACCATTTTGTGGTGCAACTGTACTAGTCTTTGTGTGACACAAATTTCTGCACTGAAGGGGGCGTTCTGGTGCTCGGTCGAACCGTGCGCCACATTTAACGTGCAAAGTCTGACCAAAATGTCGGCCCATGTTAAAAGTGCTAGTTTTGACTAGCAGGAGCCTTCACAAGTACATTTAGTGATAAACACTCTGCTCTCTTGAGAACAGCACTTAGAGAAATAATACATAAAGTTCAGCAACATTATTTTGGGAAACATAGCCTAAGGGAGGTTCTGGTATATACAAGCTAACCTATAGCATTTCAGTATTTCATCACCTTTTCACGCTCTCGGCAAAGTATTTCTGTTTGCTATATACATGGCTACGCGCCTGGAATAAAGTGTGATTTGAGTTCAGCTTATGACTAAATGTCTGTGTCTGTTTGTCATCCCAGTACCGGCAGCCATCTTATCCTCTTTCTGTAAGAATTAATTTGAGATCACCTTACATCTGTGGGAGGGTTGTTGGAACCCTGATAAAAATCTTTAATAAAAGGCAAACTGCACAAAGAGAAGTCCCAAGAAATAGAGAATAAAGCCAGAGCACATCCAAATGTGATCCAAAGATTCTTTATTACAAGTCCATTAAAAATGACACACAATCTGTGTGCATGGTTGGTGTAGGTCCAGCACACAGTGCAGTTTGCACTAGTCTTAGTAAATGTGCCCCACAAAGTTAAATTCCAATTATTGGGGCTCATTTACTAAGAGTCCGCGGACTGCACGATCGTCAGAATATCTGACGATTTCTGATGTGCACCACATTTAGAAGGGCTTTTTATCGCCTGCGATCGGATTTTGGCGCATCGGTGCTGGCTTTCTCACGAAATCAGGGGGTGGGCCATCGGACGATCTGACGGATTCAGACAAAACGCAGGATTTAACATTATAAAATGGTGTTGCAAGCCTTGCACTTAGATGCACCGAGAAGAAGAAGGTGAATTCCGGCGGACCTCAGCGGGGTAGCGACACATGCAGGAAATTGGATGCATGATCTTAGTGAATCGCGGCAGCACCGAATCCTCGTTGGTCTACGCACCTCGGGATCACGATGGGACGGGTAAGTAAATATGCTCCATTGTGTTAAAATGCTAGCCTGTTAAAAATTTGAATCCCAACGCTGCCTTACTGCTTAAAATTGATCTAAAATAAGTACATAATGTTCATTAAAAATAACAAACTGCTACAAACTCCTTATTATGTGCATTACCATAAAATCCTTCAGTAATCAGGTGGTTGAGTCCTATTAAAAGTGGATTTTCTCAAGACTGCTTTTCTTTTTAAAAGCAGATTTTCTCAAGGCTGCTGTTTGCCTTTAAAGAAAGAAAAATGCAAAAATGCAACCAATAATTTCCCAGTTATGAGGTAATAAAGGTACAATCACATGCAGGTCTCAGAAAAACAATCTCTCATAAGGAATTAAATAGTCAAAATCTCTTAGTGGGAGATTAAACTGAAATACTGAGGAATGATTGTACTTCATTGAGGACAAAATGGTTTGGTTTTAGCAAACAGGGCAATTTCTACCACCCAACAATGCCTGTGACACCTGCCGAATGGGGTAGTTGGGGGCAGGGCCTACATTTGCTCCAAGCTGCACAAGCATCAATAAAACCAACATCGTTCAGATGTGAATAGTAATGATGAGAGCACTGTGCCAGGCTTCTTCTATGAACTCTTGTGTACCTTAATGTCAACCGCAGATGCCAGGATTTGGCAATTGGCAGCAGAAGGATGAGGTGGTTCTAGGAGCACTGGAAAGGTAAGTGGCTTTATTATGCTATTACAGGGCCACAGTATACACTCACCGGCCACTTTATTAGGTACACCTGTCCAACTGCTCGTTAACACTTATTTTCTAATCAGCCAATCACATGGCGGCAACTCAGTGCATTTAGGCATGTAGACATGGTCAAGACAATCTCCTGCAGTTCAAACCGAGCATCAGTATGGGGAAGAAAGGTGATTTGAGTGCCTTTGAACGTGGCATGGTTGTTGGTGCCAGAAGGGCTTGGTCTGAGTATTTCAGAAACTGCTGATCTACTGGGATTTTCACGCACAACCATCTCTAGGGTTTACAGAGAATGGCCCGAAAAAGAAAAAACATCCAGTGAGCGGCAGTTCTGTGGGCGGAAATGCCTTGTTGATGCCAGAGGTCAGAGGAGAATGGGCATACTGGTTCGAGCTGTTAGAAAGGCAACAGTGACTCAAATCGCCACCCGTTACAACCAAGGTAGGCAGAAAAGCATCTCTGAACGCACAGTACGTCAAACTTTGAAACAGATGGGCTACAGCAGCAGAAGACCACACCGGGTGCCACTCCTTTCAGCTAAGAACAGGAAACTGAGGCTACAATTTGCACAAGCTCATTGAAATTGGACAGTAGAAGATTGGAAAAACGTTGCCTGGTCTGATGAGTCTAGATTTCTGCTGCGACATTCGGATGGTAGGGTCAGAATTTGGCGTCAACAACATGAAAGCATGGATCCATCCTGCCTTGTATCAATGGTTCAGGCTGGTGGTGGTGTCATGGTGTGGGGAATATTTTCTTGGCACTCTTTGGGCCCCTTGGTACCAGTTGAGCATCCCTTTATGACCACAATGTACCCAACATCTGATGGCTACTTTCAGCAGGATAATGCGCCATGTCATAAAGCTGGAATCATCTCAGACTGGTTTCTTGAACATGACAATGAGGTCACTGTACTCAAATGGCCTCCACAGTCACCAGATCTCAATCCAATAGAGCATCTTTGGGATGTGGTGGAACGGGAGATTCGCATCATGGATGTGCAGCCGACAAATCTGCGGCAACTGTGTGATGCCATCATGTCAATATGGACCAAAATCTCTGAGGAATGCTTCCAGCACCTTGTTGAATCTATGCCACAAAGAATTGAGGCAGTTCTGAAGGCAAAAGGGGGTCCAACCCGTTACTAGCATGCAGGGTCGGACTGGGATGCCTAGGGCCCACCAGTGAAATTGATTATGGGGGCCCACTTACTGCTACATGGAAAGATTACATGTCCATTTTTAGGCCTCTGCATATGGATAAGTGGATTATAGTGCATCTCACAATCACAACTGTATTGGCCACTGCTGTATAGCAAAGTGCGCTTTTTTTAAATTTAGCAATGCAAACATGGCATTTGGTAGAGAAATGTTAAGGGGATTGTTCGAGGGGTTAAAGACCTGTCTACTTTCTTCCAAAAACATACTGGTATTATAAGCAAGATTTATTTATTTCTATACATCTGAACTGGACTACCTGCACAAACCATGGTCAGGTGTGGTGCTGTTTATGGAAGAAGAAAGCAATGTTTCTGAAGTACCAGGCTCCATTCTGTTTCATATGGAGGGGGGAGGGGTCACCCCCCTCCTCCTTTCCAGCGCACGGCGGAATGCCTGCCCGGCGGGCATAACGCCGTTTGAATGTAGCGTAAGATTACTGGCGGTACAAGTAGTTTAACAGAGATGAAATTATCCCCGTAAATAAAGCTTTGACATCAGGTCAACATCTGCAAAGAGTTTGTATGTTCCCTCTGTGTTTGCGTGGATGTTCCCTCTGTGTTTGCGTAGGTTGATTAGATTGTGAGCCCCATTGGGGACAGGGACTGATCTAGAAAGCTACTTACAGCCATTGCCGAATCTGTAGGCGCTATATAAAAAAAAGGATTATTATTATTTATTATTAAATGTATCCATGGTGCTCCATTAACTTTTAAAGGGGTCGTCCACTTTCAGCAAATAAGTGCTATGGTTTGTGTAAGGAAAAGTTATCCAATTTTCCAATATACTTTCTGTATCAATTCCTCGTGGTTTTCTAAATCTCTGCTTTCTGTCATTCTATAGGAAGCTTCTAGGTTTACTTCCAGTGGATACAAACCAGTTCCTGGTCATGTGATGGTCATGCAGGTGCATGGCCAATTATTATCGGTTAACGCACCTGTGTGTCCATCACACGACCATGGACAAATCTCTATCTTCTGGAAGTAAACAGAGAAGCTTTCATAGCAGGACAGTAAGTAGAGATCTAGAATTGATACAGAAAGTATATTGGAAAATTGTATAACTTTTCCTTACACAAACAATACCATTTATTTACCGCGAGTGGACAGCCCCTTTAAGTGGCTGTTAAATTGACAATTGCATAGAAGTCTGTTGGAATGTAAAGGCTATGGTTGGGACTAGGTGACATCATAATAATGATTCCTTTATTTACATAGCACCTACAGATTACGCAGCGCTGCACAGAACGTGTCACATCAGTCCCTGTCCCCAATGGGGCTCACAATCTAATTACCTACCAGTATGTTTTGGAGTCTGGGAGCAAAACGGAGGACCCGGAGGAAACCCACGCAAACACAGAGAGAACATACAAAATCTTTGCAGATGTTGACCTGGATGAGACTTGAACCCAGGTCCCCAGCGCTACAAGGCTGTAATGCTAACCACTGCGCCACCGTGCCGTCCATAATCATGTAATGGCAACATTGGTCACTCTGCAAAAATGGATGACACACAGATCACACAGAGACTACATATGGCTCAGAAACTGACTACAATCCGATAACACATAGGCCTGGGTCTATTATTCTGGCTGCGTCAGTTTTCTGTTGACTTTGCACTAGAAAGAACATTTTGGAGCTTGCACATGTATTTATAAAGTGTCTGCTCCAGTTTTGTGCCGCGGCTGCTCTGCGTTTTACACCTAACGGGGCGAGTTACTGCTTAGTCAGAGTTTAATTTATTGCTGCCACTTGACAGAATTATGTCGCATGCTGTATGCTAAAGGAGCAGCAAAAAATGGATGGTGGCCACTTCCTGAGCAGTGCAGGGGGCATTAGATTACTGAAGACCGTGCGCCAGTATATGTCGCACATTGCCTCACTTCTGATAAGTGTAGTTAGCATACGTTAGCCCCGCATTTCTGTCAGTATATCCTATTCGGTTTCATGTACTGGGAAGTATTAAAAAAAATCAGATGTGATAGAATAAAACACAGTCTATTGGTCGGTGCGATCATGGCGATAAAACAGGGCGATTTAAAAAAGGGGTTGTTTTTAATTTTCTGAAAGGAAAAGGAAGTTGTGTTTTTTATACTTCGGTGAGGTATAATATGCATTTTGTTGAATCTTTGGAAAATCTTTGGTGGAGGGGGAAAACATGGGGCAAAGGGGGTTAAAGTAAACCTATACAAAATTAGAGTGGGCTGAAGAACTACAACTTTCTGCAGCTCCTTCAGCTGCTGGGAGTTGTAGTTCTCAGATGGGAGGTTAGTGTAGTGCAGTGTATTGTTGTAAATACCTATTGCTCTGTGCAGGAAGCCACCATGCAGATCTGAGGAGAGGGAACAGCTCTTCAGTACCCAGGTCCCGCAGGCGCGCAGCTCAAGGCTAGATGGGGCAGAGTAATGATGCCTCAGCTACAAGCTGCCTTCTCATTGGTGGCGCCAGGTGCCTGTCAGGAGCAGGGGTGGGCCCACTGTGCAATCTAGTGGGCCCATGTCTGCTCAGCAGCTCCAGTGCTGGCTGCTCTCTGCCTGGATGCTCAGTGCAGCTGGAGGTACAATTAACCCTTTCTTTACCTGCTGGCAGGAGCAGAGCCAGGAGACTCTCATCTTCCCCCAGCACTGGGCAGTGAGGTGTAATGTGCTCACAGTGACTCTCACTGCCGTAGCTTTGTGTGAAGATGAGAGACTCCTCCGCTCTCCAGCTGATTCTGCCCTCTGCTGCTCCTGCAGGTATGAATGTGCCAGTCCTGCTGGGATCACTGAATGTGTCTGCTCTCAATCATAGGGGCCAGTCCAGACCTAGTGCTGCGAGCAGACACATTCACTGACACGGATACATGGTTTCACAGATGCAGGAGGCACTGCCTCAGCGTTCTGCATAGTATAATGAGGGGGCGGAGCCAAGAGCTGCCGGGGCCCACCGGGGGTTTTCCGGCTCCCCGGTGGCTCAGTCCGAGCCTGCTAGCATGGTGTACCTAATAAAGTGGCCGGTGAGTGTATATCTCAATAAGGTGAACAAAATATAGCTTAATAATACAGGGAGAAGAGTATATTACTCCACCTCCTGTATTAATACTGTAATACACTCTGCCCCTGTATTAAAACAGAAATATTCTCTTCCCCATGAATTATTACAGTTAAACATTCTGCACACTGAATTAATAGAGTAATGTACTCTGTCCCATATTTTAATACAGTTGAACAATGTATATAATACAAGAACAGAGTTTATAGATTAATATGGGGGCAGCCAGGGCCGGCGCTATGGGTAGGCAAAGGTGGCAATTGCCCAGGGCCCCTGAGATAAAGGGGAGAATCTCTTCTTTCAAATGAATCTTGAATTTTGTTTCTAGGTGCTCTGGATCCAGAGATATTCAGGTTTAAAGTGAGAATATCAGGTGACATTTTTATATTTAAAAATCACTCCCAATATTTCCGTTTCCCTACATTTTAGAAACACAAATTTAGATTCATATAAAAGAGGAGACTCTCTTCTTTCATAGAAAAAAAGAAGTGAGGTTCTATGTGTCACAGAGCCAGAGATACAGCCCCCTGAATTGTAAACCCCCCCCCCCCCCATCCAGATTCTTAGCCATCAGGCTGCAGGGAGCATTTGCTGCACACAGGAGCTGCTGCGCCTCACAGATAATGGAAATATTCACTTTATATGTTACTACATTTTGAGAAGGGATAATATCAACTAATATTCATGTTTTTAACCCTTCTCTATGCAGAACTATCTAAGAACACACTTTGGGCCACATGTATCAATAGTTTTTTTCTGTTGTTTTTGCGCCTTTTCATTCAGGCGCACCGTTTTTGTGCCATTTTTGCGACTAAACCCCAAATTAGCTGCGCAGCAAAAATAACCAGCTTTCCCTCATTTATCCTAGCAATCCAGCGCCTAATGATATTCATCACTTGCGACTTTTCATTTAGGCGCAAAAACGGGCGCAAAAACACTCCAGCCCGAAGGTGGCGTTAACTGAGAAGAAAGCACTGAGCCCCTTTGCAGCTAGAAATGAGCTCTTCTGCAAAGCTCATCCAGACACTAGAACATATAATAGATACATGAGATACTCTGCAGACACTAGAACATATAATAGATACATGAGATACTCTGCAGACAGGAGCTGCAGACTCTATTTACAGTTCATCACCTTCTATTTACAAAACATTCTGCAGAATCCTGAGCTCAAAGCAAGAGAGAAGAGAACGTTACAGAATGTTGCACATAGTACTGACAAGTGTCCCCCATGTCATTCTGCACAGTATCATTAGTGTGTCTGAGGGGGATACTGTGCAGGATTACAGGGGTGCAGCAGGAGACTAGCACTGGGGGATCCCCTCCAGGAGAAGCCCCTGCTGAGGAGGTCACTGGGTGCTGGGTGTCACACACCTGGGTGCTGCTGTGAGTGTTATCTTCATTCTGGGCTGTGGGAGAAGCAGAGAGGAGCTTGTAGCAGGATTACATGTAAGTGCCTAAATCTAACATTACACCTAAACTGCGCCAAAATTGCGCCTAAACTGTGTTAAAGTAAAGTGATTAATAAGAGGCAGGAAATTACCTTATCACAGATGGTTGTAGCTTGTAATAATTCTGCAAAACAGTGCGCAAAAGTGATAAATGTGGCCCTTTCTCTCTTATTCCCTTTTATTTTGTGATAGTTATTTTTTGTTGGGAAAATTGACTGATACGATGAACATTCAATCCTCTTCGCCTAATGTGACTACACCGCAACCAGAACGTGTCCATAAAGTTATATGTAACACCAAAAACAGACACATGTCCTGGAATAAAGTTTTTATTTCCCATCATCCTCCATTATTTACACCTATGTTATGACGTTCTCACTCTCATTCTTATGAAGCGCGGAGGGTTCTGTTATTGTGCAGCTAATACATTGGCGCAAATCTAAAAGTGACTTTATTATCGCATTAGAGAGGTTTATGGATATATAGTTATTTATTTGGGTGACCATTGTGTAAGGAACAGACAATGATAGATCTGGGTGATTTTCTGCAGTTCCCTTTGCTGCATATTTTGGTGAATATATTGGTGTGGGGTCTGTATGATCTCCTCACATCTTACGGTTTTAGGAAAGTAGATTTTCTTTATATAAGTATTCTGGATTTGTACAGATTTTAGAGGAAATTTTGAATGTTGTGAAGGTAAACATTTTTGCCATCAAAGTCAAATTTTAAGTATTTTTAATAAAATGTTTCAATTTGAATCAAAATTGTATGCAGGCGCCTATGTCTATAAAATCTTTGATGCAATTTTGAAAATGCGGCAAGTGTCTGCTTTCAGAAAATATCGGTCCCTCTCCCCAATGGGCCTCACAGTCTAATCAACCTACCAGTAATTTTTTGGAGTGTGGGAGGAAACCGGAGGACCCGGAGGAAACCCACGCAGACACAGAGAGAACATACAAAATCTTTGCAGATGTTGACCAGCGCTACAAGGCTGTAGTGCTAATCACGGAGCCACCGCGCTGCCCATAAATCTCCCTATCATTTATCTATCTCCTATAAAATTCTCCCATATTACAGTTTGTTTTACCATACTAAAGGAGCCTCTTACTGACAGTGACTGGTCATAAAATAGTTTTATTTTGGGGCCCCACTTTTAGTTTTGCCCAGGGCCCCACTTTGTCTAGAACCGGCCCTGGGGGCAGCATATAGATTAATGCAGGGAGCACAGTACATAGATAAATGTTTTAAGTGTTCTATTTCTCAGGCAGTTATCTTTTACACTTGAACAAAAAACTAGCAATTTTTTGTCCTTTACATATAATTAACACAGTGGATAGATCAATGTAGGGGGCTCAGTATAAAGCTATTAATACTATTAATACTGGAGATACATAATATAGACTGATACAGTAGGGCACCCTATCACCCTGGTCACATGACATGCTGAGAAGAGGCATGGGACATCGGGAGGTGTAGATAGGAAGGGCTGGCTGAGCAGAACATGCCCTCTGTGATGCCAGGTAAAATAAGACAAAGTTGATTAATGCGGAAGTAAAAGAAAAATAATTTAGCTAAGAAAAAGGTGTCAGCAGGAGCGCACCATCCATGAGGTGAGTTGAGAATCTCGCCTCGGTAGGCGCCCCCTGGTGGACACACTGGCCGGGTAGCATAAGCCAGCAAGGACATGCCGCATTCAAATAAGCATGGCCGCAACATATCCTGGAGGCTGGCTGGGAGGTAGGCCGACAGGAGGCAGGGGTGGCATTGCAGGCTTAACCCCTAGGCGCACCAGGACGTTATAGTACGTCCCCGGGGCTAGATGCTTAGCGCACGGGGACGTTCTATAACGTCCTGCTTCTGGCACCGGCTCACGAACGGAGCCGGTACCAGAAGCAGCGGCTGTCAGCTGTCTAGTACAGCTGACAGCCTGCGCTAACACCCGCGATCGGAGCCGGCTCCGATCGCGGGCGTTAACCCCTTACACGCCGCGGTCAAACATGACCGCGGCGTGTAAGGGTGTTTGCGCTGTGGATCGGATCCCCCGTGCCGCTTACCGGGGGATCCGATCCACTTCTGGGCAGCTCCGAGGACTGGCATGTGCCCCGGAGCTGCCCGGTCTCCATGGCAGTCAGACCCCTTCCGGGTCTGACTGTAAACTGTCTGAGCATGCGCAAGCATGCTCAGACAGTTTACACTGCTCTACAATAAAATAGTATTGTAGAGCAGTGTATTGAACTTAAACCAGTGATCAGAGCATCACTGGTTCAAGTTCAAGTATGTATAAGTAAAAATATGCAAAAACACTTAACACTACACATTATAATAAATAAAAAATAAATACATAAAAATATAAGCCCCTAAAATGTCACTTTCCCATAAAAACACTTAATAAAGTATAAAAAACACAAAAACACAAAAAACCCCGCATATTTGGTATTGCCGCGTCCGTAACAATCTGTATAATAAAACAGAATCGTTACTGGACCCGCACGGTACACGCCGTAGAAAAAAAACCGCAAAAACGTTCCGAAAAAAGATAATTTTTAATTATACCCTATCAAAAAATGCTCTAAAAAGTAATTTAAAAAATGTTATGCACTCCAAAATAAGCCCACTAAAAAGAACAACTCTTCTCGCAAAAAATAAGCCCGTAACCAGATTTGTCAGCCAAAAAATAAAAAAGTTATGCACATGAAAAGATGGTGATGCTAAAATGAACAAGATTTTCTCCAAATTGGTTTTTATTCAGTACAATTGAATAAAATACACAAAACCCCCACATATTTGGTATCCCTGCGTCCGTAACAATCTGCATAATAAAACAGAATCGTTATTAGATCCGCAAAGTGAACCCCGTAAAAAACAAAACAAAAAAAAGCTCCAGAAAAAAGATCATTTTCAATTAATACCCTATAAAATGCTCTAAAAAGGGATTTAAAAAATGTTATGCACTCTAAAATAAGACCACTAAAAAGAACAATCCTTCTCGCAAAAAATAAGCCCTTAAACAGATTTGTGAGGCAAAAAATAAAAAAGTTATGCATATGAAAGACGGTGATGCTAAAATTAACAACATTTTTGCCAAATTACTTTTTATGCAGTAAAAATGGGAAAAAATAAAAAATCTATATAAATTAGGTCTTTTTGTAATCGTGGCGACCCATAGAATAAAAATAATATACTATTTTTATGGTATGGTAAACGGGCAAAAAAAAAAACCCATAAAATCTTCCTGAAAAGTGATGATTTTCATTTCCTCCACCAACAAAGAGTTAATAAAATCTCACCAATTAGCCTATAGATTCCCCCAAATTACGTACCAGAAAAGTGCATCTCATGTGGCAAAAGAAATAAGCCCCTATAGGTCCACATTAAAAAAAAGAAAAAAATTATAGCCTGTACAATGTGACAAAGAAAATCTGATCTGGATGGCGCCTCCTTCCCTTCTATGCCCGGCCGTGCGCCCATACAGCAGGTTACCACCACATATAGGGTATCCGTGTACTCGGGAGAAATTGGGTAACAAACTTTGTGGAGCCTTTATTCATTTAATCCATTGTAAATGTTTAATTTTCCACCCAAAATGGGTGTATTGTGAAAAAATATTACAATTTGCAGACTGCACCTCCATTTTGTTTTAACCCCTATAAAACACATAAAGCGTTAACAAACTTCTTAAATGTGGTTTTTCATACGTTGAGGTGTGTAGTTTCCACAATGGGGTAATTTACGAGTCTCACTATTATTTAGGCCCCTCAGTGTCAATTAGAAGTTGAGCAGGTCCATCTAAATGCGGGTTTTGGTGATTTTACAAAAAATGTGAAAAATTATACCTAAATTCTGAGCCTCATAACATTCTAGTAAAATATGTGGAATCTTAAAAAACCATGCCAACATAAAGCAGACATTTGGGAAATGTAAGTTATGAATTTATTTGGGAGCTATGACTATCTGCATCAAAAGTAGAGAATTTAGAACGTTGAAAATAAAGAATTTTTCCAAATTTTTTCCAAATTTTGTTTTTTTTCATAACTAAACACAAAAGATATCATCCAAATTTTTAAACTAATTTGAAGTACAATGTGTCACGAGAAAACAATCTAAAAATCCCCTGGATATCTCATAGCGTTCCAAAGCTATAACCACTTATAGTGACACAGGTCAGATTTGAAGAATGGGGCCGCGTCCTTAAGGCCAAAATAGGCTGTGTCCCCTAGGGGTTAAGGTTAGATGAGCACCGTTGTGGAATTTTTGCATACTGTAGACAACACAGTACAATTAGACAGCCTGTGGCCGTGGCTGTCTGCCACTGGGGTGGGTCGGTGCTTGCACTTACCTTGTGATGTCGACATCGTCGGGTCACAGGTGCAGGGGCCAGCTGGCAATGTAAGCCACCCCTCCTGCGGCCACTGGATCTCTTTTTCTTTCTCCTCCTGACATAAGAGAGAGCACAGTACACCTGGGGTTATTTCCTCTACATGTAGCAGCAGGCAGCATGGAGAAAAAGAAGCAGTAAGGAGAGTGCTGCAGCCCTGTTACTTTAGCTCCACAGGGAAATGAGGGAATGGAATGCTCCTGTAGAGAGGTCAGAGAAGTAAGTGGCTGTATGGGAGCTTTATTTTATTCATGTGGCACATTGGGGAGTGGAAAACATTAGTTTAACACATCACCTACCAAGGACTTACCTCATATGTCCTGGCAGGGTGGCTGTTCAGTAGCTAGGGATAAGAAGTCCTACCAGTTCCTACTTCATAACTTTGGATCTGTGATACATAAAACCTGGTGCAATCTGGTTTCAGTTTAAACTTGAGCATCTTATGTTTATAACCCTGCTTCATTCATGCTTCTATTTCCTACAGAACTAGAGATATCAACAGTTAAAGGAACTGTCAGGAGTGGGATTGTTAGCACGTAGGAGCAGTAGGACAGACAGGGCTGGGAGGGAAGGGAAAATGAGGGGAGGAGTAGTAGTGCATGAAGGTGCGTCCTAGCATGGAGAGTCTGGTGTTTGTGCATGTTGATGGGTTAACACTCTCAAGGTACCAGTTTGTGGCAGTTTTTCAGGCATGTTTGAGGCTTTTGGGGTTACACGACAAAGACTATAGCTTGCATTCGTTCCGTATTAGGGTGTCTACTGAGGCGTCTAGGTGGGTATGTCAGAGAAGGAGGTCAAGCATATCTATCAAACATAGTGGAGTGTTAGAGTGTTATGGTTAGGAAGGGGTGGCGGTTAGTTTTTATTCTGTTAATTTTATCTGTTTGAATAGGTTTGTGAAAATGCGTGGTATGGATATATGGCCATTCCTTCATCTATTGGGTGGAGAGGAGAGCGCAGCTGCATTTGGGAAGTAGGTGTTTAGGGCTTGCTGAGGTAATGAAGTGTCTGCTAGTTGGGTTTTCGGAGGCTTTGTTGGGACAGGGTGAGGTCAAGATTGCACAAAGCCTTTCAAAAGTGGGGTACCCCAGATGTGTTGTTGCTGCGATTTGTTGTGACTGTAGGATGTGCATTCAGACAGCTTGATTGTTTGGTCAGAGATGGTGTGAAGATTGCAATACAGGAAGTGTGTTTCCAAGTTTGTGAGGTTGAACGGGGTTGGTGGTTCTGCATGAGTTGCTTGAGGTGGAGGCGAGTTATACTGACTGATTGACTGATTTGGGTTTGGATGTGTTCAATTACTGCTTGGCTGAAGTGACTAGTCTTGTGGTACGTGTGTGGATGGGCATGCTGTGGCGGGGCAGGTTCTCGTCAACAGCAAATACATTTAAAAGTTGATAAACAACCACCACCATCTTTTTATTTAGTGCAAAGTTATGATGTGCTTTATTCCAGGCTCCTTCACAGGGTGGACCTGTAGGAACTGGTTGGTTTTACTATGTTGGATGATTAGTCACCTCTGCTCTTGCCACTGGCTAGGAAGTTGGCAACCAGTGGTTTTGGTAGTTGCGGCATAGTATGCTGAGCATGTTTTCTGAGTATTCATGAATTAAGTTAAGACCGGACTGAATTCTTGTATTGGTAGTAATTATTGGGTCTGTTGTCAAGAACTCTGCCTTTCATCATTTTAACAAAACCTGTACAATGTTGTATATTTTTGTGTGTTAATTTTTTCTTTCAGATTGTTAACCATGATTTCAATAAAAGCTGTGACCAATCACCTTCCAATTTATAAGAAGTTGTCTGTGTCATTTTATTAGTTAGAAGGGATTGCTCAGGCAGATCCTTTTTTCCTTCCCTGGGTCATTTTCCCCCAAGTTAGCCATTGCTTTGTAATGTATATATGATGCTTTCATTCATGGATACATAATTATTAGAGATGAGCGAGTATATTCGTCCGAGCTTGATGCTCGTTCGAGTATTAGAGTACTCGGAACGGCTCGTTGCTCGGACGAGTATTTCCTCTGCTCGAGATCGAGCATTTAATTAAGAAAAGACAGTGAAGAACAGTGAAGAATAGAATAAATACAGTGAACACAGTGAACACAGGATCATTTAAGTGAAGAACACAGTGAAGAACCGATTGCAGATGTTCGGAACATCTGCTCACTTAGCCGAAGACACGAGCGACGACGCTGGATCAGGCATGCAGGAGCGGAGGTTGAAGTGGAGCGGGGCTGGAGCGGGCATGGAGGAGCGGAGCGGGCATCACCGAGCAGGTATGCGGGCATCACGGAGCGGGGCTGAAGCAGGCATCAGAGCGGGGGTGGAGCGGGCATCGGAGCAGGGCTGGAGCGGGCATCGAAGCAGGGCTGGAGCGGGCATCGGAGCGGGGCTGGAGCAAGCATCGGAGCGGGGCCGGAGCTGGCATCGGAGCGGGGCCGAAGCTGGCATCGGAGCGGGGCCGGAGCGGGTATCGGAGCGGGGCTGGAGCTGGCATCGGAGCGGGGCCGGAGCAGGCATCGGAGCGGGCATCGGAGCGGGACCAGAGCTGGCAACGGAGCGGGGCCGGAGCGGGCAACGGAGCGGGGCCGGAGCGGGCATCGGAGCGGGCACCGGAGCGGGGCCGGAGCGGGCATCGGAGTGGGGCCGGAGCTGGCATCGAAGCGGGGCCGGAGCGGGCATCGGAGCGGGACCGGAGCTGGCAACGGAGCGGGTATTGGAGCGGGGCCGGAGCGGGCATCGGAGCGGGGCTGGAGCAGGCATCGGAGCAGGGCTGGACTGGGCATGGAGGATCGGAGAGGGCATGGAGGAGCGGGCATCACGGAGTGGAGCAGGTGGAGCTGGGCTGGAGGATTGGAGCGGGGGCTGAAGCAGAAGCTGGAGCGGGGCTGGAGCAGCACCAACAGCACAGAAAGAACACAGTGAAGAACAGATTGTATGTGAAGAACAATGTGTGAAGAACACATTGCAGATGTATGGAAACATCTGCAATGTGTTCTTCACTGTGTTCTTTCAACGTGTTCTTTCAGTGAAAACATCTGCAATGTGTTCTTCTTTAGTGTTCTTTCAATCTGTTCTTTCAGTGAAAAATGCTCGAGTCTCCCATTGACTTTAATGGTGCTCGTTATTCGAGACGAGCACTCGAGCATCGGGAAAAGTTCATCTCGAATAATGAGCACTCGAGCATTTTAGTGCTTGCTCATCTCTAATAATTATGGTCATCTGAATTACCTGTCTGATTTACATAGTTCTGTGTACAATGTGGGGCCACAGCATGAAGCCTTTATGCAACTCTAACAAAACTGCTATACATTGTAGCTCCATACATTACTGCATGTAACTGTCTGCTCTTAGAACTACTGCCTCTTAGTTTATACTTGACAGCTTTGTCTGGAGAGACAGTGGAGGAAGAAGTAGTAATCCTATGGAAGGATAGACAGTGCCGCATTCTCTTTCCTGTTCTTTTCTGTTACAAATGAGTCCTCCTCACAGCAATTTTTTGTCTGGACATTGTAAAGAAAATCACATAGATCCCATTATAGCCTCAGCACACATTAAAGGAGTTGTCCACAGGATAGGGCCTAATTTGCTGATCGGTGGGGGTCTCAGTGATGAGACCCCCAAAGATCACGAGAATGAGGGGTCAGATGGGGTCATCACTGAGACCCCTACCGATTAGCAAGTTAGGCTGGATAGGTCCTAACTTGTTTAGTGGGACAACCCCTTTAAGCAAAGGAGAGGCAACTGCCATAGATATTCACGCTATAAATACTGTACATCATAATGTTACAGTAACCAAAATTTGATAAGTGGAGCTGCGCCGTGAATAAAGGATCCCAAATGGGTCCATGCTTTCAAATAGCTTTAAGATAATCCAGTAACTCCAGTAAGGAGTTAAGGGGTTCAAGTTTTAAAAATTACTTGATGAGCTGAAACGTTGTATTTGTACAGTGAACAAAAAAACCTTTTCTTGAACCTCTGGAATGCAGCCCCTACATGAACATTGTTAGTACAGTGTTATATAGTACATATTGGGCAGTATTATAATAGTATTATAGTAGTATAATAGTAGTTATGAGAAGATAACTATTATAATACTGCCCTACTATGTACACAAATTTACCTACTATAACCTAAATTTTTCCAGGGCCACTTTAATTTCCCAGTACACCCCTGCACACTGCCGCCTGCTTAGCCTGAGGGTGCGGTCACAGAGAGATATTCACGCTTTTCCTGGCATTGTTCCAGCTAGAGAGATAAAGTCTCGTCTCCTGGTCCCGGGACACAATACTGTAGATTCAGAGACACCGTCTCTGGAGCAGAGCCCCTGCAGGTCAGAGAGCTGAGAGCTCCCAGCACTTCCTCCTCCCACGGGGCGGTCCCTCCCCCCTGTGTGAGCTGTGCCTCATCTCCGTATCATCACAGAGCACAGCACATCACATGCTTTCATTGAAAACGCAAATGTGATTGAGCCGAGGCACTCCCAATGCACTACCGTTGTGTTTCTAAATGCAGCACTAGTGGTACATGTAACTGCACTCTGAGTCTTTCAAAAATTATGTGGTCACCTTTGTAAAATTCAGCTTTGAAAGAAAACAATTAGAGATGAGCGAGCACTAAGATGCTCGAGTGCTTGTCTCGAATAACGAGCGTCATTGAAGTCAATGGGAGACTCGAGCATTTTTCAAGGGGACCAAGGCTCTGCACAGGGAAGCTTGGCCAAACACCTGGGAACCTCAGAAAAGGATGGAAACACCACAGAAATGGACAGGAAACAGCAGGGGCAGCATGCATGGATGCCTCTGAGGCTGCTTAATCGCAGCATTATGCCAAAATTATGGGCAACAGCATGGCCATGACAGAGTGACCGAATGAGGCTAGATAGCATCTAAAACATACAATAATTGACCCTGACACTATAGGGGACGGCATGCAGAGGCAGCGGCAGCAGCGGCAGGCTAGAGAGTGTCATGGCGACATACCCTAAATGGACTCAGGCTTCACCAAAGGAGGTGAGCAAGAAGCGCTGAAATGATTTCCTATGTGAACAAAAGGTTGACGGTATATTTAGTCGATAACACAGCATGGTGGCGACATAGTGACCAAGTTCCATAACATATCTGGTGAAACACCCGAAAAGGGAACGACATGTGGAGGCAGCCATGGAGACGACTTCCATGATTAAGAGCGACAGTATGGGGCATCCATATTGCGCTGCTATGATTGCAACTTCAGGTCTCCAGCATGGCGGCGACAGATGGGCCGAGTTCCACTATGTATCTGGTGAAAAACCTGAAAATTCTGCCTGATACAGCTCGTTTGATAAGGGGATGATGTGCTGCATATCCTCTCGTGCTCCAGCGTCTGGGGTATAGAGAGTTGAAATGAGACATTGGTGGACGCTGTGGAGGATCGTGGAGGCAAAATGGACAGGAAACCGCAGGGGCAGCATGCATGGATGCCTCTGAGGCTGCCTAATCTTGGGATGGAGCTGGCGGTCCACTGCCAGACGAGCTTTCGCCTGTCCAAGCCCCTGTCACTCGGCTCCTCCCCACCCAAAATGGGCCTGGGGGCCAGAAGCATTTACTTTGAAAAAATTATTATTTTCAAAGCAGGCCGGGTCGTTTGAATATTTCACCTAGGAATAATGGAATAGCATAGGGGTTCTATTTTTAATTGTTTTTACGGAAATGGTTCCATGATTAAGAGCGACGGTATGGGGCATCCATATTGCGCTGCTATGATTGCAACTTCAGGTTGCCAGCATGGCGGCGACAGATGGGCCGAGTTCCACTATGTATCTGGTGAAACACCTGAAAATTCTGCCTGACACAGCTCGTTTGATAAGGGGACAATGTATGGAGGCAGTGAACTACCGGTAATAGTAGATTAAAGGTGCTGCAGTTAAAACTATGTTAGTTGGATCTTGGGATGGAGCTGGCGCTCTGCTGCCAGGCGAGCTTTCGCCAATCCAAGCCCCTGTCTCTAGGCTACTCCCCAAACAGCACTTCTAAGAACCTTTTGTATAAGATCAAGTGTAGTAGCGTTCTTATAAGTTTGGGATATGGCGGGTGAGGGGAATGTAAACAGATGCGCAAGAAGCGCTGAAATAATATCGGTAAACGATAAAAGTTTGCCAGTATATTTTGTGGATTACACAGCAGGGTGGCGACAAAGTTAACAAGTTTGATGTGGAAGCCATGAAAACAACCCAAAATTCTGCCTGACACAGCTCGTTTGATAAGGGGACCATGTATGGAGGCAGTGAACTAGTAGTAGATTAAAGGTGCTGCAATTAAAACTATGTTAGTTGGATCTTGAGATGGAGCTGGCGCTCCGCTGCCAGGTAAGCTTTCGCCAATCCAAGCCCCTGTCTCTAGGCTACTCCCCAAACAGCACTTCTAAGAATCTTTTGTATAAGATCAAGTGTAGTAGCGTTCTTATAAGTTTGGGATATGGCGGGTGAGGGGAATGTAAACAGATGCGCAAGAAGCGCTGAAATAATATCGATAAATGATAAAAGTTTGCCAGTATATTTTGTGGAGTACACAGCAGGGTGGCGACAAAGTTAACAAGTTTGATGTGGAAGCCATGAAAACAACCCAAAATTCTGCCTGACACAGTTCGTTTGATAAGGAGACCATGTATGGAGGCAGCTATATGGACGACTTTTGGAGGCAGCTATGGCGATGACGTGTGGAGGTAGCAATGGAGACAACGTGTCGAGCCAGCTAAAAAGACGACATGTGGAGGCTGCTATGGAGACAATTTAATTTGGATAGTGCCTGTATGTGGCAGTCCAAAAAAGTTTTCAAACCAGAGGAGCAGGTAGGTGGTCCTCCAGAAAAATTTAATAAATTGAGTGCCTGTATGTGGCAGTCCAAAAAAGTTTTCAAACCAGAGGAGCAGGTAGGTGGCCCTCCAGAAAAATTAAATACATAGAGTACTACAGCTAGAGCCAGTTGGCCCTGGCAAAAAATAGCCAGTTTCCTCTGCTTTAGTGTACAAAGAGGAGGAGAAGGAGGACAATGAGGAGGAGGAGTGCATACATTATTCAGGTTGAGCTTCTTTCACATTGTGGATAATGAAAATCAGTGATGATGCCACCAGCTGCACTGAAAACCCGCTCGGACAACACACTAGCGGCAGGGCAGGCAAGAACCTCCAAGGCGTACAGCGCCAGTTCGTGCCACATGTCCAGCTTTGAAACCCAGCAGTTGTAGGGAGCTGTGTGATCATTTAGGACGATAGTATGGTCAGCTACGTACTCCCTCACCATCTTTCTGTAAAGATCAGCCCTACTCTGCCGAGACTGGGGACAGGTGACAATGTCTTGCTGGGGTGACATAAAACTGGCAAAGGCCTTGTAAAGCGTACCCCTGCCAGTGCTGGACAAGCTGCCTGCTGGCCTACTCTCCCTTGCTACTTGTCCCGCAGAAGTACGCCCTCTGCCGCTAGCGCTGTCAGAAGGGAAATACTGTTTCAGCTTGTGCACCAGGGCCTGCTGGTATTCATGCATTCTCACACTCCTTTCCTCTCCAGGGATGAGAGTGGAAAGATTTTGCTTGTACCGTGGGTCCAGGAGACTGAATACCCAGTAATCGGTGCTGGAATAAGTTCTTTGAACGCGAGGGTCACGGGATAGGCAGCCTAGCATGAAATCTGCCATATGCGCCAGAGTCCCAAGAACGCGCAAGAATTCACTCCCCTCACTGGCCTGACTGCCCATTTCCTCCTCCTCCAACCCCTCCAACTCCTCTTCTTCTGCCCATACACGCTGAACAGTGAAGGACTGAACAATGGTCCCCTCTTCTGTCTCGCCAACATTCTCCTCCTCTTCCTCCTCATCCTCCTCCACCTCCTCCGATATGCGCTGAGAAACAGACCTAAGGGTGCTTTGGCTATCAACAAGGGAATCTTCTTCCCCCGTCTCTTGTGACGAGCGCAAAGCTTCCGACTTCATGCTGACCAGAGAGTTTTTCAACAGGCCAAGCAGCGGGATGGTGAGGCTGATGATGGCGGCATCGCCACTGACCATCTGTGTTGACTCCTCAAAGTTACTCAGCACCTGACAGATATCAGACATCCACATCCACTCCTCATTGTAGACTTGAGGAAGCTGACTGACCTGACTACCAGTTCTGGTGGAAGTTGACATCTGGCAGTCTACGATCGCTCTGCACTGCTGGTAAACTCTGGATAACATGGTTAATGTTGAATTCCACCTCGTGGGCACGTCGCACAACAGTCGGTGAGCGGGCAGTTGGAGGCGGCGCTGCGCTGCCCTGAGAGTGGCAGCATCTGTGCTGGACTTCCTGAAATGCGCACAGATGCGGCACACCTTCGTGAGCAAATCAGACAGATTGGGGTATGTCTTGAGGAAACGTTGAACTATGAGATTTAACACATGGGCCAGGCCAGGCCAGGCCAGCCAAAAGAGAGGAACTATTGATGCCAAGACCAAAGACGAAGAACAACAAGGACACAGTGAGGTTCATTGCAACGTTTAACTCCCAATGGGAAAAGGTGAAACAAATCCTACTACGACATTGGCAAGTACTAAGAATAGACAACACTCTCCAACAATTTTTACCATCCCAGCAATCACTTATCGACGCTCTAAGAACTTACGCGATTGATTGGTGAAAAGTACACATAGGGAACAAAAGGTAAATATATTTGGTTCCAAAGGCCCCAAATGGGGCAGCCGGCCATGTGGTAATTGTGTGGCATGTCCCAATATTGAGAAAAAACAACTTTTTTCAATTCCAACAGACAAAGGGAATATGTGATCACGCAGTCAATCACCTGTACTACAATCGGAGTTATATACTTCGCTACCTGCCCATGCAACCTGATATATGTGGGACTAACCTCCCGTGAACTTCGCCGTCGCGTACAAGAACATGTCCTTGGGATCGAGGCGGCTAAAAAGGAAAGTGATCTGTCTAAACTCAAAACTATTCCACGCCACTTCAGGGAACATCACGGATGTGATAGCTCCAAGTTCAAGGTAAGGGGCATTGATAAAGTGGTTGTCGACATTCGGGGAGGGGGGATTGGAGACGTACTTTGGCACAAAAAGAAACACGTTGGATTTATCTACTAGCCACCATGTCACGCCGAGAACTTAATGAACATTTTAGTTTTTCATCCTTCCTCTAAAATTTATGAATGTGCTCCTCTAATTTTTAACGTACTGTTATCCTGTTTGTTATATTCTATGTGATAGTGTTTTTATTTGTCATCCCTCTTGGGATCACATTGCATGTGTATATATGTATAATTGTTTATAGTTCTGTGTCTGTCACATTTTTTCCTTTTGTTTTACAGATATTTCGTATTCTCTACCCATCTTGTAGACGTTGATTTAACTGCTCGCACTTCTCAAATTTTCATTCATCATTCGCCGCATTCTTCACTTTGCATGTCACCTCACTTGCACTTTGCACTTTTTGCACTGGTTTGGCACTGCTCACTTACATGGTCTTCATTATTTATACATTTTATAGGATATATATATACTTGTATTTTTACCCTATTTATGTGGATATACTTGTATGTTTATTTTATTTGCTTATATGTATCTGTTTTTAACTATTGATTATCCCCTCATCACCATGTAATTATCCGTGGTTTTTGTTTGATGTGTTCTCATATACCTTTGATTGGCACCTTTAATCTTGTACGCATTTTGCACTTTATACCTGTCATATTCCCGCCCCGTTTCGGAGCCCTATACTCACTTTAAGGGGTTAATAACCTTTTTCTTAGCAGTACCTGTAGCCCATCCATCATTGGCTGTGATGCATGCATGTGCACTTTTCATCTTCAAAATCCCTATATGGCGCATGCACAGACCTTCTGACATCACCATCATGCGGCGATGCTTCCGGCTGCGTTGATGCCCGTCATCTCGCGATACCTCATTATGAGAATACCTCTGTATGCACCACATTGGCGGTTTATTCGCATGCGCCACATATTGCATGCAACTAATTTAGACGCACTCTCCTTATTGGAGCGACCCACTTTGTCACCTCCCATTCCACAACGTGCACTGATTGATGATTCCATCCTATTGGGTAGTCGATCCTTATATACCTCCTCTTCCCATCACCAGATACTCCCCTTGAGAAAGCCTTAGCGAAACACGTGTCGGGGTCGTGCAGTGCATGTTTGATTGTTTAGTATGGTAATTATGCCCTAGGTGTATCCACTGTCTCACAATGTATCTATGATATGCTGTTTAATTCTACTTGATCTTTAGCCTATTGCACTTTACCACCTTACCCTTTACCCACATTTACTGTTTACAACTATTTAATATTCTCATGCATTGCTTCTTCGTTTTTAACTGTTCCTATGTTATGTGCCTATGAATTTCTATAGATTTTTTGTTTATCATGATTAATAAAGACTATATTCCTATATATATTTTAAATCTTCTTTGAATTTTTTATGCATATTGTTTGAAACATGGGCCAGGCATGGCACATGTGTCAGTCTGCCGAGTTGCAGAGCCGCCACCAGGTTACAGCCGTTGTCACACACAACCATGCCTGGCTTCAGGTTCAGCGGTGCCAGCCACAGATCAGTCTGCGCCGTGATGCCCTGTAATAGCTCTTGGGCGGTGTGCCTTTTATCGCCTAGGCTCAGCAGTTTGAGCACCGCCTGCTGTTGCTTAGCGACGGCACTGCTGCTGTGCCTAGAGCTACCGACTGATGGCGCCATGCCCACGGATGGTAATTCGGAGGAGGAGGTGGAGGAGGGGTGGGAGGAGGAGGAGGCATAGTAGGCCTTTGAGACCTGGACCGAGGTATGCCCCGCAATCCTCGGCGTCAGCAGTATATGACCAGCCCCAGGGTCAGACTCGGTCCCAGCCTCCACCAAGTTAACCCAATGTGCCGTCAGCGATATATAGTGGCCCTGCCCGGCAGCACTCGTCCACGTGTCCGTGGTCAGGTGGACCTTGTCAGAAATGGCGTTGGTCAGGGCACGGATGATGTTCTCTGACACGTGCTTGTGCAGGGCTGGGGCGGCACATCGGGAAAAGTAGTGGCGGCTGGGGACCGAACACCGAGAGGCGGCCGCCGCCATGAGGTTTCGAAAGGCCTCGGTCTCTACCAGCCTATAGGGCAGCATCTCCAGGCTAAGCAACTTGGAGATGTGGACGTTGAGGGCTTGGGCGTGTGGGTGGGTTGCGCTATACTTCCTCTTGCGCTCCAGCGTCTGGGGTATGGAGAGCTGAACGCTGGTGGATGCTGTAGAGGATCGTGGAGGCGAAGATGGGGTTTTCTCACGGGAGGTGTTTGGGCCGGGGTCCTGGGCAGGGGGCTGACTAGCAGATGACACAGGGGAAAGAGCAGTGGTGTGCCCGGCCGGAGGTGAACGGGCTTGGTGCCATTGAGTGGGGTGTTTAGCATTCATATGCCTGCGCATACTGGTGGTAGTTAAGCTAGTAGTTGTGGAACCCCTGCTGATCTTGGTTTGGCACAGGTTGCACACCACAGTCCGTCGGTCATCCGGTGTTTCTTAAAAGAACCTCCAGACTTCTGAAAATCTAGCCCTCGCCACGGGAGCTTGACTACGGGAAACATTTGGCGCTGATGCACCAGCTCTGGCCCTGCCCCTCCGTCTGGCCCCACCACTGCCTCTTCCAACCTGTTCTGCTATATGACTCGCCTCCGTCTCAGAAGCACTGTGTTCACCTGGCCTATCAACCCAGCTTGGTTCTGTCACCTCATCATCCTCCGATCCCTCAGTCTGCTCCCCCCTCGGACTTCCTGCCTTGACAACAAGTTCACCACTGTCTGACAACCGTGTCTCCTCATCGTCCGACACCTCTTTACACACTTCTTCCACTACGTCAATAATGTCATCATCACCCACAGACTGCGACCGGTGGAAAACCTGGGCATCCGAAAAGAGCTCAGCAGCAACCGGACAAGTGGTTTGTGACTGTGGGAAGGGTCCAGAAAACAGTTCCTCAGAGTATGCCGGTTCAAATGCCAAATTTAGCTGGGAGGGGGCAGACTGGGGGGAAGGAGGCTGAGGTGGAGGAGCTGGAGGAGTGCTGATTTCGGTGACATTGGTGGACTGCGTGGAAGACTGACTGGTGGACAAATGGCTAGAAGCATTGTCTGCAATCCACCACATCACCTCTTCGCACTGTTCTGGCCTCAACAGTGCTCTACCACGAGTCCCAGTAACTTGAGACATGATGAACCTAGGGAGTGTAGCTCTGCGGCGTTCCCCTGCTCCCTCATCAGCAGGTGGTGTCTCACCCCGCCCAGGATCACGGCCTCTGACCCCTGCAGTAGTTGGACGCCCACGTCCACGCCCTCATCCTCTATCCCTAGCCCTCGGGTTAAACATTTTCAAAATTAAAGTGTAAACTTTAAATGTTTGTTTTTTTTGTGTTTATTTTTTTTTATTTTTATTTTTTTTTTAAACAAAACGATGCTATCCTATTGCTATGGCTAGTTTCTAACCTACACTTACAGCACACAACTGGATTTTGTGCTGTGCCTGATGATTTTGAGTTATAAAAAAAAATAAACGTAAAAAAAAAATAAATCAGCAGACTCTGCCTAATTCAAATCAAACCCCTAATAAATTGTCCCACTTCGGTGTTTGAGGTGGATATGTGTGTCACTAAGAGCTAAACACAACGGTCGCAAGTCTCCCAGCAAATTCCTCACAATATGGTACTGGCTGCACTACTAATGCCAGCAAGCCCAGCCACAAGCAAACAAAAAAAAGTAAAATATAACGCTATTGTAGGCCTAAGTAAGCCGTTGGGGTTCTCCTATGGCTATTTTCTAGCCTACACTGAAAGCACACTGCTTTGCCAGATTAGTTTGAGCTATAAAAAGAAATAAACGTAAAAAAAAATAAGTCAGCAGACTCTGCCTAATTCAAATCAAACCTCTAATAAATTGTCCCACTTCGGTGTTTGAGGTGGATATGTGTGTCACTTAGAGCTAAACACAGCGGTCGCAAGTCTCCCAGCAAATTCCTCACAATATGGTACTAGCTGCACTACTAATGCCAGCAAGCCCAGCCACAAGCAAACAAAAAAAAGTAAAATAGAACGCTATTGTAGGCCTAAGTAAGCCGTTGGGGTTCTACTATGGCTATTTTATAGCCTACACTGAAAGCACACTGCTTTGCCAGATTAGTTTGAGCTTTAAAAAGAAATAAACGTAAAAAAAAAAAATCAGCAGACTCTGCCTAATTCAAATCAAACCCCTAATAAATTGTCCCACTTCGGTGTTTGAGGTGGATATGTGTGTCACTAAGAGCTAAACACAACGGTCGCAAGTCTCCCAGCAAATTCCTCACAATATGGTACTAGCTGTACTACTAATGCCAGCAAGCCCAGCCACAAGCAAACAAAAAAAAGTAAAATATAACGCTATTGTAGGCCTAAGTAAGCCGTTGGGGTTCTCCTATGGCTATTTTCTAGCCTACACTGAAAGCACACTGCTTTGCCAGATTAGTTTGAGCTATAAAAAAAAATAAACATAAAAAAAAATAAATCAGCAGACTGTGCCTAATTCAAATCAAACCCCTAATAAATTGTCCCACTTCGGTGTTTGAGGTGGATATGTGTGTCACTAAGAGCTTAACACAACGGTAGCAAGTCTCCCTCACAATATGGTACTAGCTGCACTACTAATGGCAGCAAGCCCAGCCACAGGCAAACCAAAAAAAAGTAAAATAAAACGTTATTGTAGCCCTAAGAAGGGCTGTTGGGTTCTTGTAGAATCACTCCTGCCTAACACTATTCTAATAGAACACCCTAACGCTTTCCCTGACCAGCAGCAGCTCTCTCCCTAACGGCATCCAGTCAGAGAATGATCCGAGCAGCGCGGGCAGGGGCTAGTCTATTCCAGGGTCACCTGATCTGGCCAGCCAACCACTGCTATCGACGTGTAAGGGTACCACGTCATGCTGGGTGGAGTGCAGAGTCTCCTGGCTTGTGATTGGCTCTGTTTCTGGCCGCCAAAAATCACAACGGCGGGAGATGCCATTTTCTCGAGCGGGCGAAGTATTCGTCTGAGCATCGAGCAGTTTCGAGTACGCTAATGCTCGAACGAGCATCAAGCTCGGACGAGTATGTTCGCTCATCTCTAAAAACAATCCCTGAATAGCGAGAAGGGGGCGTGGTTAGGCGGTATGGCCAAGGGCGTGGTTAATGTCCCTCTTTCTATTTGTGAAAAGTTGGGAGGTATGCATTCACCTGTTGATTTGATAATAAGTAATATCACCTAAAACCACCCCAAAACTAATTGCGATGCAGTTTTAACTGCAACGTGTGACCACACCCTGAAGTGTCGCGGACAAGCATTGTTGTTGTCAATTAGCATCAGGCAGTAAAGTGCAACAGCTGCGCTTGAAAAATCTCTAAGCCTGCTGTCTGCTGGTAAATGATCTGCCCCCACAACCTGTTAGATTCTAGCAAAGTTGAAGGTCAAATCATATACCAGTACTGAGAGGGGGGACAGGACAAGTAGAATGTCCACCTCAGCCCTGCTACATCGCTCCACCTCAGCTACATTCTCTAATCCTCAGCACATACTCTTGAGATATGTTAGCGTTCTGCTATATCCAGTGCACTCCCACAATCACGTGTAATATATGTGTTGGTGGGGGGGGGGGTGTTTCTATAGTTCGCCTCAGGCAGCAGAGAGGCTAGGTTCACCCTTGGGTGTCAGTTAGTTAATAGGGCCCTATAGGAACTTGTCACTACTTGTTCCTATTGGTTAAAATGTGGTAACGGGTTCCCTTAATCTCTCCCACTGTATGCACATGGCTAGAAACAATGCTTTTGAGACTGATTGATGTTACCCCTTTGTGTCTTGTCACACCAATTTTCTGACTTCCCATTACCAGTTTTGCTTCACTATCCAGTAGCTCCCAGACAAAGTAAGGTTTCTCTTCTGACTTGCAGGGTCTCTCAGGGTCCATTAGCAGGTTCCTGGTAGCCTTTATCAGGGTGGTTTATTTGCTGTACACAAGGCCCTAGTCTGCATGGATGTCACAGGTTTGCCACCCCTTTCCTAGTCTGTCAGCTTGCGCCAAGTCTGGTTGTGGTTGCGCTGTTTGCTGATCAGGTTAAGACAGGTTCTTGACAGAATAACGAGGCATACTTTACCTGAATTTGGAGGTCATGTAAGCTGCAGATCAGATGTGCAACATCCTCCACTGGGGCCTAGCCTTTTTTTGTGGCTTGGAGGCAGTCGGGACCCAGAATACCAGAGTGGCTGGCTATTGCGGCCTTGGGCATACTGTGGGCCCGAGCTTGGTATGGGGAACAGAGGGCTGACCTACAGCCTGCAAGTCTCCAGCAGGTGGTGTGTGCAAGAAATATGGAGGGAGAGGCTGATGCAATGGTTTCTCCCTGGGGCAACCCCTGAGGTGTCTGTAGGATGAATCCCTGAATGATGGATGGGGAAGCCCGTGGTAGTAAACAGCATGGATCCAGGGATGAGACGGAGGAAAAATTGTGCAAATCAACTTACAGTTCTCTATTCAACATCAGACAATGGCCAAACGATTAACAGTAACCTTAGCAGCTTGGCTTGAGAAACAGCTTGGCTTGGCAAGAAATAGAAACAGCTAATTCGAAAGGAACATTAGAAAAGAAAAAATATGGGGAAACTACAGCTGCGCGACATTTTAAAGAATGTAGGCACCAGATATCAGAGCTGAGATGGATGGTTTTAGAAGAGGTATTTGGATGTGATAGAGAACAAATAAGGAAACGCTTGTTACAAAGAGAGGTTTATTGGATTTGTAAATTAGAGACAAAGAGCCCGAAGGGGTTAAACGAAGATTGTAACTTTAATATCTTTCTGTAAGAGAAATACTAAAAGGTTTACATCGAAGGATAGTTAAGCTGTGGATAAGATATTATGTATGTAATGTTTTTAATTGTTCATATATATTAAGGTGTATCTATAAGAGGTTCCGGTTTCGGTGACTATAACTTACGTGAACGGTGGAGAGCGTGTCATGTCTGAGGAAGGGGGCGTGTCCCTCGAAATGTTCTAGGATCTAACTAAATGTGAGTCTAGTTCAATTTTTTCAATATGAATGTATCCGGAAGGATGAAATAATGATGTACAATATACTAGAACGTTAATAGACTCCTATGATCCCAGTTATTACCATCTATACAAGCTGAACTTGGATAAGTTTAATTCATTATGGTATCATCACCTATGGGACAAACTAATGCTTTGAATTAAGAGTGTATATGTTGAAGTTTCGTGTGGTCATTATATTGGACACTATTCATAGAATGCGGTAATATGGGAGAAATGGAGGTTCCCCCATCCTAGACCACCATACCTAATATAATCAAAGTACTCCACATACTATTCCAAAAATTATTTTGAAACCGTTGAGTGCCGTCATCTTTTTCTATTTTTGCTTATGGTAACTTTAGCAGCAGATTCCACAAGCTGGAAGAGTCATGGAGACACACAGACTGGTAGTAGCTTCAGGCTGGGCTGGTCGAAATGGAGCTAAGTCCTGGTGTTGGGTCTCGCCTTCGGACTTGCCCTGGGCGCTGGGCAGGGGCCTGAGGCACCTGTGGTATTAAGACGGCATGTGCTGTCTCTTTCCTCTGTTGAGAAAGACCATGAGGTTCTCTCTGGAAACTCTAGATAAAGACCCTGTGCTCCCACCCACCAGGAGCATGGGGTCTTTATATACGCAGGGTTTATATATTTCCTGGGTCAGGTGGTAGCACTCCTCCTCCACTCTAGCTTCTAGCTTACTTTATCCCTTAGCCATAGGATAAAGCGACCGCACACAGGCCCCATGCATTGTTTTTTTTATCATTGCTAGTTTAAATATGTATTCATGTCAAATATTGATCTTTTTTGTGATTATTACTTACTTTGTGGAAATTTCTTTGTGGGTACATATGTGTAATATATATTCCACGGCCTTTGCATGCTTTCAGATTGTAGCATTATTAGCAGAATTTTATTTTGATGGTATATTAATACCATATGCACGTATGCACATATGCACGTATGCAGCACAGCTGTGTTTAAGCTCTAACACGCAGCTAGTGGGGGAGGGGGGGTTGATGGTCCTTAGTCATGTGACCAGCCCATGGCCCAATAAGTTGTATATAAAATACAATTCTATCATACCCTGGATGTTTCCAATTCTATAGTTGCCAAAGCCCCTGTGGTGATCTGTGGGATAGAATTTATGACAATATGGATTCTATCCAAAACACTTCTGACGATCTGACAATCAAAGCTGACCATCCAACTCTGTAAACAGAAACATAGAAATGTTATTGTTTTTTGGAAACAATGCTGTGTAAATGCATTGCTGATGTTTGTTTTAGATATGCACCTGTAAATCTAGTAATCTGTGATATTTTTAAACTTTTTTACATTTATATACTCAGTTTAGCATATCCATGTGAATGTAATTATCAGTTTTTTTACTAGTGTACAGTTTATATAGTAGTATATTTCAACACGGGGTGAGCCCTCTTCATACAGACATGGGGTTTGCTTCATATTGCAGCAAAAACCCATCGCTAACACCCACGGGTGTTAACCCTTTGATTGGTCTTTGCCGGCTGAATTGAAAAGACGGTGGGACATGGGCTTGATTGAGATTGCCACTCTGCGTGATGTCATCAGGGAGGGTGATCAGTTGCTTTACAGCCTCTGGTCTTCCTCAGAAGATTCTGAAGATTCTGGTCTTCTGAAGATTTGTTACAATGAGCCAGTGGCATTGTAGTATATTGTAGGAACGATCAGACCATTTAGGGTTAAAGTACCCTAGAGAAAGAAAAGAATAGTAGAAAAAAAAAGTGAAACAAATAAAGAAATAAAAATAAAATATGAAAAATTCAAATCTACCCCCTTTCCCTAGAACTGATATAAAACTAAATAAACAGTAAAAATTGCAAACATGTTTGCATCGCCACATTCAAAAATGCCTGATCTATCAAAACATTAAAACGTTTTTTGCTGGCAGTAAATCACATAACAGAAAATATCACCCAAATTTATTAGTATAGAAAACATCAGCTCATCTCGCAAAAAATGACACCTTACACTGCTCCGTACTTCAAAGCATGAAAAGGTTATTATGATCAGAAGATGGTGAATCAATTCTTTTTTACATTATCGATACAACGAAGATAAAAGAGGAAGTTGCATTCACCATCAGTAGTTTTAAAACTTATTTTAATAGAGCAAGGCCCTACGCCGGACCTGAAGGGAAACTACTCAGCTGCATTCCTCCAATCCCGTTGCGGTGGGCGGAGATCAACTTGAAAAAAAGATCGGACCTCATCGAGAACTACACATGCATATCAAAACACGGACCTAAAAGGGGAATAATGTCCGCATTAACCAATGAAAAGAGCGGGCGGTTAATAGCAAATATCTTTATCTCTGTGGCTCCTGTATAACAAGCGGAGCCCTATCCTATACATATCATCATAGTAAAAAGATTTTCAAAAAGATGCCCATATTGTTCTTATTGTTCAAACCATGTGCTCCAAGTGCCTTTTCTCATCTTTTTTTTTTTTTTTAATAATCCTTCACAAATACCGTATATACTCGAGTATAAGCCGACCCGAGTATAAGCCGAGGCCCCTAATTTTACCACAAAATGCTGGGAAAACCCATTGACTCGAGTATAAGCCGAGAGTGGGAAATGCATTGGTCACAGCCTCCCCAGTATATAGCCAGCCAGCCCCTGCTCCAGTGTATATAGCCAGCCAGCCCCTGCCCCAGTGTATATAGCCTGCCAGACCCTGCCCCATTGTATATAGCCTGCCAAACCCTGCCCCAGTGTATATAGCCTGCCAGCCCCTGCCCCTGTGTATATAGCCTGCCGCCGCTGCCGGACAGATCGCACAGAAGTGAGTTTAGATATATTTATTTTTTTGACTCGAGTATAAGCCGAGTTTGGGTTTTTCAGCACATTTTTTGTGCTGAAAAACTAGGCTTATACTCGAGTATATAAGGTACATAAATTTTGACCCCTCTTGGGTGTCTATTTATATAAAAGATGTACAGAATTTTCATCATCCTTTCATTTCATTTACTGACATACAGTAAAATCTTTATATTTATACTTTAATTTTATGCCTTCCAAACCCACTCACCCCTCCCTACTTTTTATTCTGCCCTGGTGTCCAAAACCCACTGGAATTTTTTTTACTCCTCTCTTTTCTACTATATTATGTCATAGAAAACAACCTTATTATTCCTGGGAAAATATGCGACTTACAATTGGTAACCAATAACGTTCCCACTTGGTCACATTCTTTTTCATAAGAACTTTCTTTACTGCTAATATCATCAAATTTATCAGTTCTCCCTTAATTTAATAATGGAATATACATCGCCAAACTTAATTGGCTCTCTAAAGATGTAGCTTACATACTGTTCCGCCACATTCCATAAATTCCTAACTGCTGGACACTGCCATTAGCAGTGTATTACTTTTGCATTTACATCTCCACATTTAGGACATTCATTCTTACATTCTTATAGCCTAGAATATTTTTCTCATAAGGGACATTAAATGCCTGGTATGCCGTTATTGATATCTTCCATTGCATTTCCCTTAGAATTTCTGAACAGGTTCTAAACTCTACTTCATCTTTTGAGATATTATTCATTATGTGCTGAAAAATTATCCATTATGTGTACAAAAATGTGCTGAAAAACTCGGCTTATACACAAGTCAATACTTTAAAAAAAACTTAAAAAAAAAAAAGCTTACATACTCGCCCTCCGGCGGCCCTGATTCGCAGCGCTGCTCCCCCGATGTCATCGCAGCTCCTCTTCTGGCTTCCCGGCTCCTCTTCTTTCTTTGGTAACAGGTGGCATGTTATATCCCAGCTGGGAGGCGCATAGTATGACGTCGGCAGCGGCCGCGTCATACTATGCGCCTGCCGGCATTTAACATGGCCGCGTCCTGCCGCCTGTTACAGAAGAGTGAAGAGGAGCTGGGAAGCCAGAAGAGGAGCCGCGATGAGATCAGGGGAGCAGCGCTGCACATTGGGGCCGCCGGAGGGTGAGTATGTAAGCTTTTTTTGTTTTTTTAAGTGCTGGGCTGGCTGTATACTACTGGGGCAGGCTGGGCTGGCTGTATACTTCAGGGGGCAGAATGGGCTGGCTGTATACTGCAGGGGCCAGAATGGGCTGACTGTATACTTCAGGGGGCAGAATGGGTTGGCGGTATACTACAGGGGGCAGAATGGGCTGGCTGTATACTACAGGGGACAGAATGGGCTTTCTGTATACTATTGGGGGCAGAATGAGCTGGCTGTATACTACAGGGGGCGGAATGGGCTTGCTGTATACTACAAGGGGCAGGTTGGCTGTATACTACTGGGGGCTTGCTGGCTATATACTGGGGGGGGGCTGTGACCAATTCATTTCCCACCCTCAGCTTCTACTCGAGTCAATAGGTTTTCCCAGTTTTGGTGGTAAAATTGGGGGTCTCAACTTATACGGCTTATATTTGAATATATACGGTATATTCTTCCTCTTCCCAGGTAACAAGCCATCCGTGCTCTCCTTTTCAGTTAAACATATTGAAGAAATCTCCAAGGGACAAGTATCCAGAGATGTCAGCTGGTAACTGATATTTCCTCCTAACAGTTTTCCAAACTGCTCTTGTATCCCTTTAGAGCAGGGGTCTCAAACTCAATTTACCTGGGGGCCGCTGGAGGTAGATTCTGGGTAAGGCTGAGCCGCATCAAGTTTCCACACAAAATGCGCTTACAAAATATCATTATTCAGATTCAAATGTCATGGCGTCTCCCAGCGCAAGGAAAGCCCCGAGCTGGGAGACGTGTTCTCTCTATGAACGCGTCCTGTGCACCGAGGGGTCCCAAGCTCCTACCGCACTGAGCCCAGTCAGGGACACTCCATCCCCCCCTCCCCCCCGGTACTTGCCTCCCATCGAAGAAGATGAAGTCGCCGCTCTGACCTTCACCAAGTGGGTTCAGAGCGGCGACTTCATCTTCTTCAAGTACCGGAGGGAAGGGGATTAACCGGTTACGGGCCCTTTACTGTTTTTTCATGTCCATTTTTCACTCCCCACCTTCAAAAATCTATAACTTTTTTATTTTTACACGTAAAGAGCTGTGTGACGGCTTGTTTTCTGCGTAACAAATTGCACTTCATAGTGATGGTATTAAATATTACATGCCATGTACTCGGAAGCGGGAAAAAAATTCCAAATGCAATGAAAATGCATTTGCGCCATTTTCTTGTGGGCTTGGATATTACGTCTTTCACTGAGTTTCAAAGACTTACCGGCTTTCAAAGACTTACCGGCTATGGAGAGGGCTCAGCCCGTGAGCCCTCTCCATGCAGCGCGACCCGACCGCCACCGTGAATACACGGCGGGCGGTGCTTTTCCAGGTGGGGGCCGCAAAATGTTGTCCCGCGGGCCGCGAGTTTGAGACCCCTGCTTTAGAGAATGGATGCTTTACATTTATATGTTAATATATCTGGAAAGGACACCCCACCTACTGTATACCTTGTAGTTTTTGGAAATACTTAATAGATACTCTGGTTTTCTCATTTCTCCATAGGAACTTTTGGAACATAGCATTTAGTTTATTTACATCTTTATGTTTGAGTAACAAAGGGAGCATCTGCATCATGTATAGGGAAAATTACCATCTTTATTCAATTCTTCCTAAAAATAGTGAAAGCAAAAGTTCCATCCATCTCCAAAATACGCCTTTTTCTTGTTTGAGCTAAATTTTTTTTCCCGCGAGCCATTTCTTCATGTTAGGGAACAAGAAAAAGTCGCAGGGAGCCAGATTGGGTGAATACGGGGGGAGTGGCAGCAATTCATAACGCAATTCGTGCAGTTTGGCGGTGACAACTCCGGATGAATGTGCTGGTGTGTTATCGTGTTGAAACAGAGTATCATGTCATGGACATGATTTCTTCGTTAACCACGTCTGTCGGGCATCCTGGTAGTTCCTCACTTAAAAAACGGATGTTTGCCCGCATTTAAATTCATTGAACCAATATCTGTGTTCTGTGGTAACTGTGGCCATAGATGGCGAAGTGTCCCCATAAACAGAATCCAACTTTGCTTTTTATCTCATTTTATCGCATTTTTTTCCATCCAAAATACAAAAAGTGAATTACCGAATGTTACTGCTCTTTTTCCACATTAGCGAAAATCACAAAACACGTCTTACTCAAATGGCTGCCAAATCCAAACAAACCTATCAGTCTGCAATTTGTTTTGCCGTTGTTTGATAGGTGGCAGCACACAATGATAACACTAATTTCCCCCAGGAACTTGCTCTATCCTCAAACATGAGTACTTATTGAACCGCCCTTGTATGTTTTCAAACAGCCCTGTGTAATTTAACCCATACATTTTTGTGATATCCCTATCTAACCTAAAATTAACCTTTTACCATTTTTAACCCCCATTCCTTGTTCCAGGACAGACCCTCCCCTTTATCTAATAATAAAACTTCAGTTTTGTGCATATTCATCTTATACCCCCAAATCTCATACCCCTGCTTTTCCTTCCACCTGTATGCCTGCCTCTCAACACTTTACTGGGTAACTAGCAACTTTGTGCCTTGGTTTACCTCCTTCTGGACATTTTTCAATGTGCTCTGGGGCAATTTGCTGGTTGTGCTCTAGCACTTTAGAACCATAAATCTGTTTGGCACTTTACTACTAGGATATTTTTGCCTTATAGACATCTTACCAATATACATTCTGTGCGGATCCTGTGTGGTAGGAATGTTTTTGCACCACTGAGTGTTCTTTGCAGGTGGTAGTACTGTGTTGACCCGCACCACGGTCTCCAGTCGCATTCCTTGTATATTGCATGTTTTAAATGTATGTTCTACTTTTTGTGTCTGTTTGGATTTAAATAAAATTTACTTGATTGTCAAAGATGAGCAGTTTTTGGTGCATTCTGTTTTTCTTGTTGGGTTGTTGATATATTTAATTGCACCAGCTCAGTTGTACTACAGGTTGTGCTGACCACTTTATTGTTTGATGGAATACCCCAAAATCTCCCCATAGTTTTTTAATAATCTAAACATTTTGGGGGACATTTACAATATGGATACTCCACCATGTTTATTCTAAAAATCGCCGGCGGCAGCTTGTGCGCTGGCGCGGGGACAGTAACGGCCCGTGTCGGCCCACTCCCTTCCATCCGCAAATGGCATTGGGCAGTTAGACTGGGCAGGTTGAAGCCAGCGACTATTTGCAGTAGTAAGCACTCAGGATAGTCCAGAGCAAAGTGTAGTATAAGATGCACAGTACAGTCTCTTAAGGGGTTACTATATGTTGAACACCACAGGAAAGTCACTGGGTCAATGGGGTAAGCAGAGCGCAGGGTGCTAAGATCCTGGGTATAGGTGGGTATATATATGGGCTACTACCCCCTTCTTTGAAGACAGCCTGGGTTTGATAGGGATAATCCCCACTGGTGGCTGCAGGGCACAGCAAGGCAACGTGGATCGCTGTTACAATATGGCGCTGGCTGGAGCAAGACAGGCCAGAAAAGGTTGCGGTCAGACCACCCGCAGAGGGGCAGCGATGCAAGGGAGGGACACTAGAACGGCAGTACGGCCGATAATGCAGGCGGATTGAGTCTGGTGGAGGAACAGGAGAGTGTCAGCGCTCCCCACGTGGCAGACGCAACAGTAGGCCACGATTGCCGGACGAGCCCGGCGGCTGCTGCTACACCTTGCGGCACAATCAAGGACAGTGCCCGGAGACTGAACGGTGCAGACAAGGTGAGATAACCTGGGGGTGGCAGCCAGACAAAGTGGTTTTGGGTTAGGGTCCCTGAGATCTCACCAACACGCTTCCGCTCAGCCTGGCAGGGCACCTGTCAGGGGCATAAATATTATAAATCATAATAACGCATGACTCATATTTTAATAGAGTTCTCATAGCTCTGCCTTCAACACCAAATTCTGTGTAGACAATCTCGGCTCTTAAATGTTTATTCATCAAAACAATCACCCCATTTCCTTTTTCTCACTCCTTGTCCTATGGCCTTCCCTACCCATCTACTTTCTAATTTCCGAATTTCCTTACCCGCTTAAAAGGTCTCCTGAAGTAAAACTATTTTAGAATCTAATTTTTTAAAATGATTTAGAATTTGTTTTCCTTTTGGCTGGAGTTGTAATATGTTACATTGAAATTAGAGATGAGCAAACACACTCGTCCGAGCTTGATGCTCGTTCGAGCATTAGCGTACTCGAAACTGCTCGTTGCTCGGACGAGTATTTCGCCAGCTCGAGAAAATGGCATCTCCCGCCGTTTCGATTTTTGGCGGCCAGAAACAGAGCCAGGAGACTCTGCACTCCACCCAGCATGACGTGGTACCCTTACACGTCGAAAGCAGTGGTTGGCTGGCATGATCAGGTGACCCTGGAATAGACTAGCCCCTGCCCGCGCTGCTCGGATCATTCTCTGACTGGATGCCGTTAGGGAGAGAGTTGCTGCTGCTGCAGGGATAGCGTTAGGGTGTTATATTAGCTTACTGTTAGGCAGGAGTGAGTCTACAAGAACCCAACAGCCCTTCTTAGGGCTACAATAGCGTTATATTTAATTTTTTTTTTGTTTGCTTGTGGCTGGGCTTGCTGGCACTAGTAGTGCAGCTAGTACCATATTGTGAGGAATTTGCAGGGAGACTTGCGACCATTGTGTTTAGCTCTTAGTGACACACATATCCATCTCAAACACCTAAGTGGGGCAATTTATTAGGGGTTTGATTTGAATTAGGCACAGTCTGCTGATTTATTTTTTTTTACGTTTATTTTTTTTTATAACTCAAAGTCATCAGGCATAGCAGTGTGCTTTCAGTGTAGGCTAGAAAATAGCCATAGGAGAACCCAAACGGCTTACTTTGGCCTACAATAGCGTTATATATTTTATTTTTTGTTGATTTGCTTGTGGCTGGCCTTGCTGGCACTAGTAGTGCAGCTAGTACCATATTGTGAGGAATTTGCAGGGAGACTTGCGACCATTGTGTTTAGCTCTTAGTGACACACATATCCACCTCAAACACCGAAGTGGGACAATTTATTAGGGGTTTGATTTGAATTAGGCACAGTCTGCTGGTTTTTTTTTTTTACGTTTATTTTTTTCTATAACTCAAAGTCATCTGGCATAGCAGTGTGCTTTCAATGTAGGCTAGAAAATAGCCATAGGAGAACCCAACCGGCTTACTTAGGCCTACAATAGCATTATATTTTATTTATTTTTTTGTTTGCTTGTGGCTGGGCTTGCTGGCACTAATAGTGCAGCTAGTACCATATTGTGAGGAATTTGCAGGGAGACTTGCGACCATTGTGTTTAGCTCTTAGTGACACACATATTCACCTCAAACACCGAAGTGGGACAATTTATTAGGGGTTTGATTTGAATTAGGCAGAGTCTGCTGATTTTTTTTTTTTTATGTTTATTTTTTTTTATAACTCAAAGTCATCAGGCACAGCGCAAAATCCAGTTGTGTGCTGTCAGTGTAGGTTAGAAACTAGCCATAGCAATAGGATAGCATCGTTTTGTTTAAAAAAAAAAAAAAAAAATTTACAGTTTACACTTTAATTTTGAAAATGTTTAACCCGAGGGCTAGGGGTAGAGGACGAGGGCGTGGACATGGGCGTCCAACTACTGCAGAGGTCAGAGGCTGTGGTCCTGGGCGGGGTGAGATACCACCTGCTGATGAGGGAGCAGGGGAAGGCCGCAGAGCTACACTCCCTAGGTTCATGTCTCAAGTTACTGGGACTCGTGGTAGAGCACTGTTGAGGCCAGAACAGTGCGAACAGGTGATGTCGTGGATTGCGGACAATGCTTCTAGCCATTTGTCCACCAGTCAGTCTGTCCACCATGTCACCGAAATCAGCACTCCTCCTGCTCCTCCACCTCAGCCTCCTTCCCCCCAGTCTGCCCCCTCCCAGCAAAATTTGGCATTTGAACCAGCATACTCTGAGGAACTGTTTTCTGGACCCTTCCCAGAGTCACAAACCACTTGTCCGGTTGCTGCTGAGCTCTTTTCGGATGCCCAGGTTTTCCACCGGTCACAGTCTGTGGGTGATGATGACATTATTGACGTAGTGGAAGAAGTGTGTAAAGAGGTGTCGGACGATGAGGAGACACGGTTGTCAGACAGTGGTGAACTTTTTGTCAGGGCAGGAAGTCCGAGGGGGGAGCAGACTGAGGGATCAGAGGATGATGAGGTGACAGACCCAAGCTGGGTTGATAGGCCGGGTGAACACAGTGCTTCTGAGACGGAGGCGAGTCCTATACCAGAACAGGTTGGAAGAGGCAGTGGTGGGGCCAGACGGAGAGGCAGGGCCAGAGCTGGTGCATCAGCGCCAAATGTTTTACGTAGTCAAGCTTCCGTGGCGAGGGCTAGATTTTCGGAAGTCTGGAGGTTCTTTAAAGAAACACCGGATGACCGACGGACTGTGGTGTGCAACCTGTGCCAAAACAGGATCAGCAGGGGTTCCACCACTACTAGCTTAACTACCACCAGTATGCGCAGGCATATGAATGCTAAACCCCCAACTCAATAGAATAGAATAGAATAGAATACTTTTATTGTCCCCATAGGGGAAATTGACTTGTCACAACGACAGCAGCAACACCTCCATTCATGATCACAATTACACATATACAAAACAATAAGATACAACATACATATAATTAATAACAATTATTATAAAAAAGTCAATAAAAAGTTAAAAAGGAGAAAAAACACCATGGTTACAGACATTAATTACTTGCCCATGTTAACCAATACAATTGCCCTAGGTATAAAGGAGTTTTAACTCAACTCCGGCCGGGCACACCAGTGCTCCTTCCCCTGTGTCATCTGCTAGTCAGCCCCTGCCCAGGACCCCGGCCCAAACACCTCCCGTGCGAAAACCCCATCTTCGCCTCCACGATCCTCCACAGCATCCACCAGCGTTCAGCTCTCCATACCCCAGACGCTGGAGCGCAAAAGGAAATATAGTGCAACCCACCCACACGCCCAAGCCCTCAACATACACATCTCCAAACTGCTTAGCCTGGAGATGCTGCCCTATAGGCTGGTAGAGACCGAGGCCTTTTGAAACCTCATGGCAGCGGCTGCCCCTCGGTATTCGGTCCCCAGCCGCCACTACTTTTCCCGATGTGCCGTCCCAGCCCTGCACAAGCAAGTGTCATCCGTGCCCTGACCAACGCCGTTTCTGACAAGGTCCACCAGACCACGCACACGTGGACGAGTGCTGCCGGGCAGGGCCACTATATAACGCTGACGGCACATTGGGTTAACTTGGTGGAGGCTGGGACCGAGGCTGACCCTGGGGCTTCTCATATACTGCCGACGCCGAGAATTGCGGGGCCTACCTCGGTCCAGGCCTCAAAGGCCTACTATGCCTCCTCCTCCTCCCACCCCTCCTCCACCTCCTCCTCCGAATTACCATCCGTGGGCATGGTGCCATCAGTTGGTAGCTCTAGGCACAGCAACAGTGCCGTCGCTAAACGACAGCAGGCGGTGCTCAAACTGCTGAGCCTAGGCGATAAAACGCACACCTCCCAAGAGCTATTACAGGGCATCACAGCGCAGATTGATCTGTGGCTGGCACCGCTGAACCTGAAACCAGGCATGGTTGTGTGTGACAACGGCTGTAACCTGGTGGCGGCTCTGCAACTCGGCAGACTGACACATGTGCCATGCCTGGACCATGTGTTCAATCTCATAGTTCAGCAGTTCCTCAAGACATATCCCAATCTGTCTAATTTGCTCACGAAGGTGCGCCGCATCTGTGCGCATTTTAGGAAGTCCAGCACAGATGCTGCCACTCTCAGGGCAGCGCAGCGCCGGCTCCAGCTGCCCGCTCACCGACTGTTGTGAGACGTGCCCACGAGGTGGAATTCAACATTAACCATGTTATCCAGAGTTTACCAGCAGCGCAGAGCGATTGTAGACTGCCAGATGTCAACTTCCACCAGAACTGGTAGTCAGGTCAGTCAGCTTCCTCAAGTCCACAATGAGGAGTGGACGTGGATGTCTGATATCTGTCAGGTGCTGAATAACTTTGAGGAGTCAACACAGATGGTCAGTGGCGATGCCGCCATTATCAGCCACACCATCCCGCTGCTTGGCCTGTTGAAAAACTCTCTGGTCAGCATGAAGTCGAAAGCTTTGCGCTCGTCACAAGAGACGGGGGAAGAAGATTCCCTTGTTGATAGCCAAAGCACCCTCAGGTCTGTTTCTCAGCGCATATCGGAGGAGGTGGAGGAGGATGAGGAGGAAGAGGAGGAGAATGTTGGCGAGACAGAAGAGGGGACCATTGTTCAGTCCTTCAATGTTCAGCGTGTATGGGCAGAAGAAGAGGAGTTGGAGGAGTTGGAGGAGGAGGAAATGGAGAGTCAGGCCAGTGAGGGGAGTGAATTATTGTGTGTTGGTACTCTGGCGCATATGGCAGATTTCATGCTAGGCTGCCTATCCCCTGACCCTCGCTTTCAAAGAATTTATTCCAGCATCGATTACTGGGTATTCACTCTCCTGGACCCACGGTACAAGCAAAATCTTTCCACTCTCATCCCTGGAGAGGAAAGGAGTGTGAGAATGCATGAATACCAGCAGGCCCTGGTGCACAAGCTGAAACAGTATTTCCCTTCTGACAGCGCTAGCGGCAGAGGGCGTACTTCTGCGGGACAAGTAGCAAGGGAGAGTAGGCCAGCAGGCAGCTTGTCCAGCACTGGCAGGGGTACGCTTTACAAGGCCTTTGCCAGTTTTATGTCACCCCAGCAAGACACTGTCACCTGTCCACAGTCTCGGCAGAGTAGGGCTGATCTTTACAGAAAGATGGTGAGGGAGTACGTAGCTGACCATACCATCGTCCTAAATGATCACACAGCTCCCTACAACTACTGGGTTTCAAAGCTGGACATGTGGCACGAACTGGCGCTATACGCCTTGGAGGTTCTTGCCTGCCCTGCCGCTAGCGTGTTGTCCGAGCGGGTTTTCAGTGCAGCTGGTGGCATCATCACCGATAAGCGTACACGCCTGTCGACTGACAGCGCTGACAGGCTGACGCTTATCAAGATGAATAAAGCCTGGATTTCTCAGGATTTCCATTCTCCACCAGGTGAAGGAAGCTCAACCTGAATAATTTATGCACTCCTCCTCCTCCTCATTTTCCTCCTTCTCCTCCTCTTTGTACACTAAAGCAGAGGAAACTGGCTATTTTTTGCCAGGGCCAACTGGCTCTAGCTATAGTACTCTATGTATTTAATTTTTCTGGAGGACCACCTACCTGCTCCTCTGGTTTGAAAACTTTTTTGGACTGCCACATACAGGCACTATCCAAATTAAATTGTCTCCATAGCAGCCTCCACACGTCGTCTTTTTAGCTGCCTCCACACGTTATCCATATAGCTGCCTCCATACATCGTCCCCTTATAGCCGAGAGAAAGGGGCTTGGATAGGCGAAAGCTCGGCTGGCAGCGGATCGCCAGCTCCGTCCCAAGATCCAAATAACATAGTTTTAACTGCAGCACCTTTAATCTACTACTAGTTCACTGAATCCATACTTCGTCCCCTTATCAAACAAGCTGTGTCGGGCAGAATTTTGGGTTGTTTTCATGGCTTCCACATCAAACTTGTTATCTTTGTCGCCACCCTGCTGTGTTATCCACAAAATATACTGGCAAACTTTTATCATTTACCGATATTTTTTCAGTGCTGCTTGCGCATCGGTTTACATTCCCCTCACCCGCCATAACCCAAACTTATAAGAACACTACTACACTTGATCTTATACAAAAGTTTCTTAGAAGTGCTGTTTGGGGAGGAGCCGAGAGACAGGGGCTTGGACAGGCGAAAGCTCGCCTGGCAGCGGACCGCCAGCTCCATCCCAAGATCCAACTAACATAGTTTTAACTGCAGCACCTTTAATCTACTACTACTTCACTGCCTCCATACATCGTCCCCTTATCAAACGAGCTGTGTCAGGCCGAATTTTCAGGTGTTTCACCAGATACATAGTGGAACTCGGCCCATCTGTCACCGCCATGCTGGAAACCTGAAGTTGCAATCATAGCAGCGCAATATGGATGCCCCATACTGTCGCTCTTAATCATGGAACCATTTCTGAAAAAACAATTAAAAATAGAACCACTATGCTATTCCATTATTCCTAGGTGAAATATTCAAACGACCCCGCCTGCTTTGAAAATTATAATTTTTTCAAAGTAAACGCTTCTGGCCCCCAGGCCCATTTTGGGTGGGGAGGAGCCGAGAGACAGGGTCTTGGACAGGCAAAAGCTCGCCTGGCAGCGGACCGCCACCTCCATTCCAAGATTAGGCAGCCTCAGAGGCAACCATGCATACTGCCCCTGCTGTTTCCTGTCCATTTTGCCTCCACGATCCTCCACAGCGTCCACCAATGTCTCCATGCGCAACTTTCAACTCTCTATACCCCAGACGCTGGAGCATGAGAGGATATGCAGCACATCACCCCCTTATCAAACAAGCTGTGTCAGGCAGAATTTTCAGGTGTTTCACCAGATACATAGTAGAACTCGGCCCATCTGTCGCCGCCATGCTGGAGACCTGAAGTTGCAATCATAGCAGCGCAATATGGATGCCCCATACTGTCGCTCTTAATCATGGAAGTCGTCTCCATGGCTGCCTCCACATGTCGTCCCCTTATCAAACAAGCTGTGTCAGGCTAATTTTTCGAGTGTTTCACCAGATACGTTATGGAACTTGGTCACTATGTCGCCACCATGCTGTGTTATCGACTAAATATACCGTCAACCTTTTGTTGACATAGGAAATCATTTCAGTGCTTCTTGCTCCCCTCCTTTGGTTCCTCTCTTCCACCCATTGGTTTGAAGCCTGAGTCCATTTAGGGTATGTCGCCATGACACTCTCTAGCCTTCCGCTGCTGCCGCTGCCTTTGCATGCCGTCCCCTATAGTGTTAGGGTCAATTATTGGATGTTTTAGATGCTATCTAGCCTCATTCGGTCACTCTGTCATGGCCGTGCTGTTGCCCATAATTTTGGCATAATGGTACGATTAAGCAGCCTCAGAGGCATCCATGCATGCTACCCTTGCTGTTTCCTGTCCATTTCTGTGGTGTTTCCATCATTTTCTGAGGTTCCCAGGTGTTTGGCCAAGCTTCCCTGTGCAGAGCCTTGGTCCCCTTGAAAAATGCTCGAGTCTCCCATTGACTTCAATGGGGCTCGTTATTCGAGACGAGCACTCGAGCATCGGGAAAACTTTGTCTCGAATAACGAGCACCTGAGCATTTTAGTGCTCGCTCATCTCTAATTGTAATACATTCCATGACTTTCCAACACTTTCAAATTTGGCAAACTATTGTTATTCTAAGTTGCAAAAAATTCCTACATGTAGGCTTTCAGACACAAGAGCGGATTCCCCTCCCTCTCCCTACCTCCCATCCTAATTCTCTCTTACTTCCATAAAGACTCCCTTTTTTCCCTAAAGTTCTCTTTGTCTTTCTCACCGAATATGCAACTTCCCTCCTCTACGACATTGTAAACACTTGAAAAAGAGAAAGAGAATTAAAAAACAAAATTCCTTTCTCTACCTTCCTACCTTTAATCCTCCCTGTCTTTCTTCTTTACTGATCTTAGAAGTTTATAGCTTTAACTATCATCATGAACTTTACTGATTAAAATTTTCTCCACTCCTAGTATGAGTCTTACAAACTACATCAACCTCTTACCTAAACACACATCAAAATTCTGCTTATTGATTCAAAAGTCGATCCTATGTTAGCCAACAAACAAATGTCCTATCACTATTTTCATTTTATACAAGTTTTGAGAGAGAAGGAAAGAAAACTGGAGAAAAAAAAAAGAAAAAAAAAATTATTTAGAAGGTGAAACAAGTAACAAGCTTGATAAAGTCTTCGTATGAGCCAAAACCTTGCTGTTCTTTGTTGTACTTTTTCTAAAACATGGAATAAAGAAGACTACTTGTTTCACCCTATATTGGACTTTTTGGAGTGCTTTTCATGTTCTCCCTCCACTCCTTACCACCCCTCTTCTTTCATTTACCTATACCTTTGCCGCTGTTTCTCCCTCATACTATGTTCAAATGCTTCTTACAGTACTCCTCTGCTTCTTTAGGATTGGTAAAGGATTTAACTTCGCTTTGACCACTTTCTTGAAAAATCTTTAGTATTGCTGGTACTTGTAATCTGAATTTAATCCCCACAATTCTGTGTAATTTGGAGTATAATGGAATGAATAGTTTCCTCTTTGAGCTTGAATCTGCAGAATAATCAGGAAACAGAAACAATTTAGAATCTTCTACCTTCAGTTCTTTTTTCTGTCTATACAATCTCATAATATCTATCTTATCGGTACAGTCTTCACTATAACAACTCTCTGCTTTTGTCTTGCATCACTGTTTGGACCCAATCGGAGAGCTCTTTCAACTTTAACTGTTCTGCCCAAGCCTAGTTGCTCTGGGATGTCCTTTGAAATTATTTTTTTTAGTTTTTCAAAGGGTACTGGTGCCCCTTTTCTATTCACAATGGAATTTTTATGTTCTCTGAAATGGGTGAACAGTGTCCTTATGGTTTTCCTTATATAAAACCGTCAAAAAATCACATACACTACATAGCAAGTTTTTTTCCCCTCTTTTTTCAGCCAAATAAGCGCAAGCACAATGTGTTACATGGGACAGAGAATTCTGGGAAGGAGAAAGGAACACCCCCGATGACATCAGCAGACCTGTAAGCCAATCAGCGATCGACAGGCTTATGTGATGTCACACAGGCTCACAGCCCTATAAAAACTGTTGGGCATTTGCAATCCCGGCATTTTACACTGGATGTGCTATCTGGTAAGTCTAGCTGCTGCTACTTTACTGTGCAGTAGCGATTCCTGCTCCAATCCCTGGATGTTCTTTAAGGGGAATTTGTTTATCCCAAATAGCAGTTCTATTTAGTGAAAAAATGGAATAAGAAGAAATCTGTCTCACATTCATGCATCTGCAGTAGAAACTTGTGGACCAATCCCTGGTTGTTCTTTAAAGGGGATCTGTATACCCAAAATAGTAGTTCTATTTAGTGACAAAATCGAATAGGAAGAAATCTGTTTCACATTCATGCATCCGCAGTAGCGGACTTGTGGACCAATCCCTGGTTGTTCTTTAAGAGGGATCTGTGTACCCCAAATAGCAGTTCTATTTAGTGACACAATCGAATAGTAAGAAATCTGTTTCACATTCATGCTTCTGCAGTAGTGATTTGTGGACCTCTCACTATTTTGTGGCTATAGTATAGAGACAGATTTACGTGTCAAATCCACATAGTTTATACAGTGATTTTCGCTGAAATTACAAAGTGTCTGTTGTGGGGTATCTGTGTAACGCAAATTCCCATACCTTTTTGTGGCTATAGTTTAGAGCCAGATTTTTGTGATAAATCCACATCGGTTATGCAATGATTTTCGCTCTTATAGAGTGTCAGTTGTGGGGTATCTGTATAACGCAAATTCCCATACGTTTTTGTGGCTATAGTTTAGAGCCAGATTTATGTGTCAAATCCACGTAGATTATAGTTGATCAATAACCCAAAGGTTGTTGAATGGTTGACTAGGTCTTCCAATTCCTTAAATATAACATCTGACAACCCCAGCCAAGAGTCCGTGGGATCCTCAGATAAAACAATTAGTTGGCATGGCCCAGGAGCAGGTCAGCGGCCCTCACCTTCCATCAACCAGCCTCTGTCCTGTTCCTTTCGCGCAGCCAGAGAGCTACTAGGTGGTCTATTCAGCGGGGACAAAGTGTTTGAGGACAGTCAGCAGCTGCTTGGCAGTGAAGAGGTTGGGGAAGACTTCTGCTGCTTCCTGCAGTAAGCAGGCTGTGCATACTGACACCGGTGAGAGTAGCAGTGACCTGGAAACGCAAATTGATAATGATGTAGCTGATCGCACCTGGAGCTGGGTGTAGCAGGAGATTCATCATCGTTGGGCCAAGAGAGTGTCAGCTTGCGTGTCAGGCAGTGAAGCAGGCAGCAAGTCGCTACTATGGCCCTCAGTCAGCAGGGTGGCAGCAGTGAGAGGACGGGAGCCCAACGTCGACGGGGTACAATCCCGATTCACAGGTCCAAGTAAGCAGTGGCGCAGGGGCTCACCAAGGCAGCAGCGGTAGTAGTCGCTCAGTGCAGAGTGTTGGCGGTAAAATTACCACCTTGACAGTGTGGCAATTTTTTGTAAAGACACCAGAGGAGCTGAGCATGGGTATATGTCGTATCTGTGGGAAGAAAGTAAAGCGTGGACAGGGAGCTCACTTTGGCACCATGGCTCTGTGCCAACACATGCAGCATCACCATCCAATCGCCTGGGACAAACGGTGTCAGATGTGGTCCATCCTGCAGGCGCAGCAACCGCAGCAGCACCTAGTGGCACACATGCTGTTTCAGCAAGTCAAGGTTTCAGCACCTCTGCCGAAGTTGAGCTATTTGTCTTTGACATCATCTCCTGGTCCAGATGCTCCTGCTCCTTGCTACACATGGTGCCTTTTCCAAGTCGTAGACTGCACCCTTCAGAGAACTAATGGCTTGTGCCGAACCAAGGTGGAGAGTTCCAAGATGCAATTTTTTTTCCAAAAAGGCAGTGCCAGCCCTTCCCCAATATGTACAAAAGAAGTTCATAGTATCATAGTATATAAGGCTGGAAAAAGACGCAAGTCCATCAAGTCCAACCTTTAAGAATTAAATAAATGTTTTATCCCCATAACCCGTGATATTTTTTCTCTCCAGAAAGTCATCCAGGGCTCTCTTGAACATGTACATAGAGTCTGCCATAACAACCTCCTGCGGCAGAGAGTTCCACAGTCTCACTGCTCTTACAGTAAAGAACCTTTGTCTAGATTGATGGTAAAATCGCCTCTCCTCTAGGCGTAGAGGATGCCCCCTTGTCCTGGTCACAGGCCTAGGTATAAAAAGATCTTTGGAGAGATCCTTGTACTGTCCGTTCAGGTATTTGTACATTGTAATAATGTCTCCTCTCAGTTGTCTTTTTTCTAAACTGCATAATCCCAAATTTCGTAATCTGTCAGTGTATTATAATCCCTCCATTCCCCTAATAATCCTGGTTGCTCTCTTCTGCACCCGTTCCAGCTCTACCATATCCTTTTTATACACTGGTGCCCAAAACTGTACACAATATTCCATGTGTGGTCTGACCAGGAATTTGTATAAGGGCAAAACTATGTCTTTATCATGAGAATCTATTCCTCTCTTGAGGATTAAAATTAAGTTTACCATTCACCAATACCCCCAAGTCCTTTTCAGCTCCAGTTTTACTAAGTAATTGACCGTTTAGAACATAATTATACTTTTTGTTTCCATGGCCCAAGTGCATAACTTTACATTTATCTACATTAAATCTCATCAACCATTTCTCTGCCCACTCCTCAAGCTTCCACAAATCCCTCTGTAATGCTAAACTATCAACCTCAGTATTTATTACTTTACACAGCTTAGTATCATCTGCAAATAGGATCAGGACTAGACTCCCTACAACTCTTCCCTCTACCCCGCCTTCTACATGTTACCCAACTAGCTTCCCCCTCACTCTGCACCTCCATACTTCCCTCCCCACACCCATCTTCCCCAGAGAGCTTGTGCTCCAGGAGCAGCAAACTTCACTCCATATTGTCAATTGCCCGCAGCCTTGAAACTTGCTCATTTAGATCTGCGCTTCCAGATGAGCAATTTTCACACATCCCACACAGCAGTATTCCCCCTCGAACGGCTGTTCAAGGAAAGCATAGGATGTACACTGTGTAGCAATGCCACTTATGGAGTCCATTGTTCTAATGGGGATTACAATAGAAATATGCACGGAAAGAAGAATTTACAGTCAAAGTAACACAAAATACAGCAGTTACCTGCTAAAGCCCCTCAAACTTCACACACTTCGGATCAATGCACACTCGCCACCAAGCTCCCACACTCGCTTTTCTGATGCTTTTTGAAAGGTTATGTGCCACAAAACTCTGCTGAGCTCACTGCAACAAGATCTGGCTGCAAAAGTTGGGCCAGTCCTTGAGCTTATCAGTTTCTTCCAAGGTGCACGGCAGCCCGCACATGTGGAGCTGTAACTATAGTCCGAGCCAGTACATGTCCTTTACAGCCCTCTGGGTGAATGTGCTTCCCGCCCAGCCACACCAACAACTTCCACAAGAGAAGGCGCTTTCTCCTCCACGTGGTGAAAATGCACTTGCACCAGTGTTCGCCTCCTCCTTCTCCACCACCACCTCAGCCTCCACAAGTGCTGCTCCATCATACCACATGTGCAGGGCATAGCGGTGTCATGCAGTTCTACACCTGGTTTGCCTGGGTGAACAAAGTCACACAGGGAAGGAACTGCTCCGCATCATGCAACAAGAAATCGATGTGTGGCTTTCTCTGCGACAACAAAAAATCGGAACCATGGTGACAGACAATGGGAGGTAAATGGTGTCCATGCGGCACCGAGGAGGGATGGTCCTTGCACCCTGCATGGCGCACATGTTCGATCTGGTTGTCAACAAGTTCCTTAAGTCTTAAGACCCATCTGCAAGACATTCTAAATATGGCCAGGACACTGTGCAACCACTTTAGCCATTCTTATAAAGCCAAGCACACCCTCCTCGAGTTGCAGCATCAGAATGGCCTACCCCAACATAGCCTGATATGCGATGTTTCCTCCCGTTGGAATTCCAACCTCCATATGTTAGACCGCCTGTATGAACAGAGAAAAGCCATTAATGATTTTTTGATGATGCAGGCGGACCGGAGTACTCCCCTGTGTAACTTTGATGTCAGCCACTGGCTGCTCATGCATGACACCTGCCGTTTGCTCAGGCCCTTTGAAGATGCTGGTTTATTGTCAGTAATGAAAAACTTCATTCCACTACTTCATGTCCTGGAACTCATGCTGCAAAATCTGTCTGGTCAGGGCACTGGAGAAGCGGAGACTACATCTCATGGCCACATGAGTCCGGTGGGGGCTGAACTGGAGGAGGAGGACATTGGAGCGCAAGCAGAGTCTGGTGCAATTTGTGGTTTTTCTACTCAGGTGACAGGAGAGGAGGAGCAAGAGCATCCGTAGGAGGTAAAAGACAAGGCAGATGACCCAGAAGCAGTGTGACATTATACAGTGGAGACAGTTGGCCGCTGCATATGTGCACCATTGTCCATCCTCTGTGAGGTCTGACCGGGGAATTCTTGGCAGTCATCGCTCACGTACCACTGCCACGGCTGCTGTGGGGTGCTAGGGGGGGGGGGGGGGGCGGTAGGAGCAGTAGCTATTCCATCAGCAGCATCTCAAGTCTGGATTCCTTAATGAGCCATTTCCTGAACCTGCCTAGTGAGGAGGGTAGCCGCCACCAGCTGCAGCAGCAGGACATGGACCAGACCCTGCACCAGCAGGTGGTGGCCTACTTGGATAGCACTTTACCACCTCAGTTAGAGGATCCCATGGACTACTGGGAAGCCAAACTCGATCATTGGCCTCAACTTGCAGAGTTTGCAGTCGAGGAGCTGTCCTGCCTGGCCAGTAGTGTGGCATCAGAGCTGGTGTTCAGTGCGGCGGGGGCCATCGTTACCCCAAGGAGAACCCGCTTGTCCACCCGTAATGTGGAGAGACTTACCTTTGTCAAGATGAATCAGGCTTGGATCGGCCAGGATTTCAACTCACCAAAGCCTAATGCATCAGATTAGATCAGCCATGACGCTTGCTCCAAACGTTGAGTCTGGGTTCTAACTACCTGCCTTAGCCACTATTCTGATGCTGCCACCCGTCTGATGACACACATCTGCTGCCAGTTGCTCCATCTGCCTCCTAAAATCTTTACCAGGGACTGGAATTGTCCGCCACCTCCACACTATACCATGGTGCTACTCTGTGGGCTCCTGCTGCTGCTGATGCCACCTCCACACTATATCATTGTGCCACTCTGCAGGCTGCTGTTGATGCCACCTTCACACTATATCATTGTGCCACTCTGTGGGCTCCTGCTGCTGCTGCTGACACCACCTCCACTCTATATCATTGTGCCACACTATGGGCTCCTACTGCTGCTGATGATGCCACCTTCACACTACATCATTGTGCCACTCTGTGGGCTTCTGCTACTGCTGGCGCCACCTCCACCTCCACACTATATCACTGTGCCACTCTGCGGGCTCCTGCTGCTGCAGACGTCACCTTCACACTATATCATTGTGCAATTCTGCAGGCTCCTGCTGCTGCTGATGCCACTTTCACACTTTATCATTGTGCCACTCTGCGGGCTCCTGCTGCTGCTGACCCCACCTCCACACTATATCATTGTGCAACTCTATGGGCTCCTGCGTCTGCTGATGCCACCTTCACACTACATCATTGTGCCACTCTGTGGGCTCCTGCTGATGCCAACTCCACACTATATCAATGTGCCACTCTGCGGGCTCCTGCTGTTGCAGACGTCACTTTCACACCACCATTTTGCCGCCACCTCCACACCTCTGACCTCATGCTGTTGATGCTGCTGCTGGTACCACCTTTGCAGTTCTTTTTTGGCAAAGACTTGATATTTTCAGGAGATTTGTAATGTATTATGCATGTGGCGTCTCAAATCTACAAATTGAAATTTAAATAAATAAATTTTAATATTTCAAATTCGAATTCATTTCAAACTTCATCATTGTGCCACAATGTTGCCTCCTCTGCTGTGGGTTTTGTGGGCTCCTGCTGCTGCTGACGCCGCCTCCACACTATATCATTGTGCCACTCTGTGGCTTTTCCTGTTGCTGCCACCATGTTGCTGCCACCTGTGGGCTCCTGCTGCCGCCACCTCCCCACTCTTATCATTGTGCCACTTTGTGGCCCACCATGTTTCCGCCACCTCCATAATTTGTCATTGTGCCACTCTGCCGCCTACTCATGCTGCTGCCAACTGACTGCTGTCTCCCTGGAACACCCTGTCATTTTCAGAATGCTGTTTTCATCCTCCATTGCTCTATGGCGTTGCTACTATGTTTAGTTTCTTCAATGGGAAATACCTGTTTTTTAACATGATTTGACATCATTCGATTTGGGCCATTTCGCCCATCTCTAATGGCAACCAATCACCTCTCTCCAATGATGCCACAACTAAGATGGCGGCACCCAAGCTACGCTATCTGTTATGCAATGTTACCAGTGGATGTTTACTGCAATATGCGGCAAACCCCACCACTGTATGGCGAGGCCTCTTCAAACAGCATTCACAGCTAATAGTACGGCGTAGATTGTGAAGAAGTTAAAAAAAAAAAAATGGGTCAAAATATCCCCATAAATATCAACCTGCAGTGTTACCCATAGTTCCTATGTTTAATGTTCTTCTGGGTGGCTCCGCAGCCTTTCAGATATGACTAGCCAGAAGGAAGAAACATGCGTAAAATCTTTTGATATGGTGTGCCGTTAAATTAGTGCTACAGTGCTTGTTTTTTTATGTTGTACAGACGGTACAACTGGAATCTTATATCAACATATATACATGTCAACACATGTAACACTGGTTTGGCTTTACATTCATAGGTGCTTTATCTGGGCCGAGAAGGACAAGATGTGACTAGAGACAATACTTCCATTTAGATGATTGCGCCAATCACTCAGATGGTTTAAGAGCAAATCTTCATTTATTGAGTTTAAAGACCTACCTGGTCTTTCTTTGGTTACAAAAGCATATATATATATAAACATCTTTGTGATTCCCCATTTAAATAGTGGAGCTATGTTCATACAGTGCAAAGAGATGCATCATGGCATGTGTAAATTAAGACTAAGAATCGTAGTCTCCATCATAAAGAAGCTGTGTTATGCAATAATATTGTGGGGGACATTTACTTACATGGACACTGGAGTTTGCAGAAACTGCATTGTTCGACTATAATCCACCGTGCCGCAATTCACTAAGATAGTGCGCATGATATCATGCATGTGTCACTTCCCCGCTCAGGTCTGACAGAGTTCACCATCATTTTAATGGTGCATCTAAGTGCTTGGGCTTATCTTTTTTTTATAATCTGGAACATGTTGCTTTATATGGTTATAACTAGAGATGAGCGAACACACTTATCTGAGCTTGATGCTCGTTGGAGCATTAGCGTACTCGAAACTGCTCGTTGCTCGGATGAGTATTTCGACGGCTCGAGAAAATGGCATCTCCCGCCGTTTTGATTTTTGGCGGCCAGAAACAGAGCCAATCTTGTGAGACTTGTGAGATCTTGGGAGACTCTGCAAACCACCCAGCATGACGTGGTACCCTTACACGTCGATAGCAGTGGTTGGCTGGCCTGATCAGGTGACCCTGGAATAGACTAGCCCCTGCCCACGCTGCTCGGATCATTTTCTGTCTGGATGCCGTTAGGGAGAGAGTTGCTGCATCTGCAGGGATAGCGTTAGGGTGTTATATTAGCTTACTGTTAGGCAGGAGTGAGTCTACAAGAACCCAACAGCCCTTCTTAGGGCTACAATAGCGTTATATATATATTTTTTTTTGTTTGCTTGTGGCTGGGCTTGCTGGCACTAGTAGTGCAGCTAGTACCATATTGTGAGGAATTTGCAGGGAGACTTGGGAACGTTCTATTTAGCTCTTAGTGACACACATATCCATCTCAAACACCTAAGTGGGACAATTTATTAGGGGTTTGATTTGAATTAGGCACAGTCTGCTGATTTATTATTTTTTTTACGTTTATTTTTTTTTATAACTCAAAGTCATCTGGCATAGCAGTGTGCTTTCAGTGTAGGCTGGAAAATAGCCATAGGAGAACCCAAACGGCTTACTTAGGCCTGCAATAGCGTTATATATTTTATTTTTTGTTGATTTGCTTGTGGCTGGCCTTGCTGGCACTAGTAGTGCAGCTAGTACTATATTGTGAGGAATTTGCAGGGATACTTGCGACTGTTGTGTTTAGCTCTTAGTGACACACATATCCACCTCAAACAGTGAAGTGGGTCAATTTATTAGGGGTTTGATTTGAATTAGGCATAGTCTGCTGAATAATTTTTTTTTACGTTTATTTTTTAACTCAACTTACTTTTATAACTCAAAGTCATCTGGCACAGCACAAAATCCAGTTGTGTGCTGTCAGTGTAGGTTAGAAACTAGCCATAGCAATAGGATAGCATCGTTTTGTTTAAAAAAAAAAAACAAGAAAACAAAAAAAAAAAAAATTACAGTTTACACTTTAATTTTGAAAATGGCTAGGGGTAGAGGACGAGGGCGTGGACGTGGGTGTCCAACTACTGCAGGGTTCAGAGGCCGTGGTCCTGGGCGGGATGAGACACCACCTGCTGATGAGGGAGCAGGGGAACCACGCAGAGCTACACTCCCTAGGTTCATGTCGCAAGTTACTGGGACTCGTGGTAGAGCACTGTTGAGGCCAGAACAGTGCTAACAGGTGATGTCGTGGATTGCGGACAATGCTTCTAGCCATTTGTCCACCAGTCAGTCTTCCACGCAGTCCACCCATGTCACCGAAATCAGCACTCCTCCAGCTCCTCCACCTCAGCCTCCTTCCCCCCAGTCTGCCCCCTTCCAGCAAAATTTGGCATTTGAACCGGCATACTCTGAGGAACTGTTTTCTGGACCCTTCCCACAGTCACAAACCACTTGTCCGGTTGCTGCTGAGCAATTTTCCGATGCCCAGGTTTTCCACCGGTCGCAGTTTGTGGGTGATGATGACATTATTGACGTAGTGGAAGAAGTGTGTAAAGAGGTGTCGGACGATGAGGAGACACGGTTGTCAGACAGTGGTGAAGTTGTCAGGGCAGGAAGTCCGAGGGGGGAGCAGACTGAGGGATCAGAGGATGATGAGGTGACAGACCCAAGCTGGGTTGATAGGCCGGGTGAACACAGTGCTTCTGAGACGGAGGCGCGTCCTATAGCAGAACAGGTTGGAAGAGGCAGTGGTGGGGCCAGACGGAGAGGCAGGGCCAGAGCTGGTGCATCAGCGCCAAATGTTGCCCGTAGTCAAGCTCCCGTGGCGAGGGCTAGATTTTCGGAAGTCTGGAGGTTCTTTAAAGAAACACCGGATGACCGACGGACTGTGGTGTGCAACCTGTGCCAAACCAGGATCAGCAGGGGTTCCACAACTACTAGCTTAACTACCACCAGTATGCGCAGGCATATGAATGCTAAACACCCCACTCAATGGCACCAAGCCCGTTCACCTCCGGTCCGGCCCAAACACCTCCCGTGCGAAAACCCCATCTTCGCCTCCACGATCCTCCACAGCATCCACCAGCGTTCAGCTCTCCATACCCCAGACGCTGGAGCGCAAAAGGAAGTATAGCGCAACCCACCCACCCACACGCCCAAGCCCTCAACGTCCACATCTCCAAGTTGCTTAGCCTGGAGATGCTGCCCTTTAGGCTGGTAGAGACCGAGGCCTTTCGAAACCTCATGGCGGCGGCCGCCCCTCGGTATTCGGTCCCCAGCCGCCACTACTTTTCCCGATGTGCCGTCCCAGCCCTGCACAAGCACGTATCAGAGAACATCATCCGTGCCCTGACCAACGCCATTTCTGACAAGGTCCACCTGACTACGGACACGTGGACGAGTGCTGCCGGGCAGGGCCACTATATATCGCTGACGGCACATTGGGTTAACTTGGTGGAGGCTGGGGCCGAGTCTGACCCTGGGGCTGCTCATATACTGCCGACGCCGAGGATTGCGGGGCCTACCTCTGTCCAGGTCTCAAAGGCCTACTATACCTCCTCCCACCCCTCTTCCACCTCCTCCTCCGAATTACCATCCGTGGGCATGGCGCCATCAGTCGGTAGCTCTAGAAACAGCAACAGTGCCGTCGCTAAGCGACAGCAGGCGGTGCTCAAACTGCTGAGCCTAGGCGATAAAAGGCACAAAGCCCAAGAGCTATTACAGGGCATCACGGTGCAGACTGATCTGTGGCTGGCACCGCTGAACCTGAAGCCAGGCATGGTTGTGTGTGACAACGGCCCTAACCTGGTGGCGGCTCTGCAACTCGGCAGACTGACACATGTCCCATGCCTGGCCCATGTGTTAAATCTCATAGTTCAGCGTTTCCTCAAGACATACCCCAATCTGTCTGATTTGCTCACAAAGGTGCGCCGCATCTGTGCGCATTTTAGGAAGTCCAGCACAGATGCTGCCACTCTCAGGGCAGCGCAGCGCCGCCTCCAACTGCCCGCTCACCGACTGTAGTGCGACGTGCCCACGAGGTGGAATTCAGGCTGAAGCTTATCAAGATGAATAAAGCCTGGATTTCTCAGGATTTCCATTCTCCACCAGGTGAAGGAAGCTCCACCTGAATAATTTATGCACTCCTGCTTCTCATTTTCCTCCTTCTCTTCCTCTTTGTACACTAAAGCAGAGGAAACTGGCTATTTTTTACCGACTGTTGTGCGATGTGCGCACGAGGTGGAATTCAACATTAACCATGTTATCCAGAGTTTACCAGCAGCGCAGAGCGATTGTAGACTGCCAGATGTCAACTTCCACCAGAACTGGTAGTCAGGTCAGTCAGCTTCCTCAAGTCTACAATGAGGAGTGGATGTGGATGTCTGATATCTGTCAGGTGCTGAGTAACTTTGAGGAGTCAACACAGAAGGTCAGTGGCGATGCCGCCATCATCAGCCTCACCATCCCGCTGCTTGGCCTGTTGAAAAACTCTCTGGTGAGCATGAAGTCGGAAGCTTTGCGCTCGTCACAAGAGACGGGGGAAGAAGATTCCCTTGTTGATAGCCAAAGCACCCTTAGGTCTGTTTCTCAGCGCATATCGGAGGAGGTGGAGAAGGATGAGGAGGAAGAGGAGGAGAATGTTGGCGAGACAGAAGAGGGGACCATTGTTCAGTCCTTCAATGTTCAGCGTGTATGGGCAGAAGAAGAGGAGTTGGAGGAGGAGGAAATGGGCAGTCAGGCCAGTGAGGGGAGTGAATTCCTGCGCGTTGGGACTCTGGCGCATATGGCAGATTTCATGCTAGGCTGCCTATCCCGTGACCCTCACGTTCAAAGAATTTATTCCAGCACCAATTACTGGGTATTCACTCTCCTGGACCCACGGTACAAGCAAAATCTTTCCACTCTCATCCCTGGAGAGGAAAGGAGTGTGAGAATGCATGAATACCAGCAGGCCCTGGTGCACAAGCTGAAACAGTATTTCCCTTCTGACAGCGCTAGCGGCAGAGGGCGTACTTCTGCGGGACAAGTAGCGAGGGAGAGTAGGCGAGCAGGCAGCTTGTCCAGCACTGCCAGGGGTACGCTTTACAAGGCCTTTGCCAGTTTTATGTGACCCCAGCAAGACACTGTCACCTGTCCCCAGTCTCGGCAGAGTAGGGCTGATCTTTACAGAAAGATGGTGAGGGAGTACGTAGCTGACCATACCATTGTCCTAAATGATCACACAGCTCCCTACAACTACTGGGTTTCAAAGCTGGACATGTGGCACGAACTGGTGCTATACGCCTTGGAGGTTCTTGCCTGCCCTGCCGCTAGCGTGTTGCCCGAGCGGGTTTTCAGTGCAGCTGGTGGCATCATCACCGATAAGCGTACACGCCTGTCGACTGACAGCGCTGACAGGCTGACGCTTATCAAGATGCGTCAGCCACCATTCTCCACCAGGTGAAAGAAGCTAACCTGAATAATGTATGCACTCCTCCTCCTCATTGTCCTCCTTCTCCTCCTCTTTGTACACTAAAGCAGAGGAAACTGCCTATTTTTTTTGACAGGGCCAACTGACTCTAGCTATAGTACTCTATTTATTTAATTTTTCTGGAGGGCCACCTACCCGGTCCTCTGTTTTAAGCAATTTTTGGGAGTGCCACATACAGGCACTCAATCTATTTAATTTTTCTGGAGGACCACCTACCTGCTCCTCTGGTTTGAAAACTTTTTTGGACTGCCACATACAGGCACTCAATTTATTTATTTTTTCTGGAGGACCACCTACCTGCTCCTCTTGTTTGAAAACTTTTTTGGACTGCCACATACAGGCACTATCCAAATTCAATTGTCTCCATAGCAGCCTCCACATGCCGTCTTTTTAGCTGGCTCCACACGTTGTCTCCATTGCTACCTCCACACGTCATCGCCATAGCTGCCTCCAAAATTCGTCCATATAGCTGCCTCCATACATGGTCTCCTTATCAAACGAACTGTGTCAGGCAGAATTTTGGGTTGTTTTCATGGCTTCCACATCAAACTTGTTAACTTTGTTGCCACCCTGCTGTGTAATCCACAAAATATACTGGCAAACTTTTATCATTTACGGAAATTATTTCAGCGCTTCTTGCGCATCTGTTTACATTCCCCTCACTCGCCATAACCCAAACTTATAAGAACGCTACTACACTTGATCTTATACAAAAGGTTCTTAGAAGTGCTGTTTGGGGAGTAGCCTAGAGACAGGGGCTTGGATTGGCGAAAGCTCGCCTGGCAGCGGAGCGCCAGCTCCATCTCAAGATCCAACTAAAATAGTTTTAACTGCAGCACCTTTAATCTACTACTAGTTCACCGCCTCCATACATCGTCCACTTAGCAAACGAGCTGTGTCAGGCAGAATTTTGGGTTGTGTTCATGGCTTCCACATCAAACTTGTTAACTTTGTCGCCACCCTGCTGTGTAATCCACAAAAATACTGGCAATCTTTTATCATTTACTGATATTATTTCAGCGCTTCTTGCGCATCTGTTTACATTCCCCTCACCCGCCATAACCCAAACTTATAAGAACGCTACTACACTTGATCTTATACAAAAGGTTCTTAGAAGTGCTGTTTGGGGAGTAGCCGAGAGACAGGGGCTTGGATAGGCGAAAGCTCGCCTGGCAGCGGAGCGCCAGCTCCATCCCAAGATCCAACTAACATAGTTTTAACTGCAGCACCTTTAATCTACTACTAGTTCACTGCCTCCATACATCGTCCCCTTATCAAACGAGCTGTGTCAGGCAGAATTTTCAGGTGTTTCACCAGATATATAGTGGAACTCGGCCCATCTGTCTCCGCCATGCTGCAGACCTGGAGTTGCAATCATAGCAGCGCAATATGGATGCCCCATACTGTCGCTCTTAATCATGGAACCATTTCCGTAAAAACAATTAAAAATAGAACCACTATGCTATTCCATTATTCCTAGGTGAAACATTCAAACGACCCCGCCTGCTTTGAAAATTATAATTTTTTCAAAGTAAACGCTTATGGCCCCCAGGCCCATTTTGGGTGGGGAGGAGCCGAGAGACAGGGGCTTAGACAGGCGAAAGCTCGCCTGGCAGTGGACCTCCAGCTCTATCCCAGGATTAGGCAGCCTTAGAGGCATCCATGCATGCTGCCCCTGCTGTTTCCTGTCCATTTTGCCTCCACGCTCCTCCACAGCGTCCACCAATGTCTCATTTCAACTCTCTATACCTCAGATGCTGGAGCACGAGAGGATATGCAGCACATCATCCCCTTATCAAACGAGCTGTGTCAGGCAGAATTTTCAGGTGTTTCACCAGATACATAGTAGAACTCGGCCCATCTGTCGCCGCCATGCTGGAGACCTGAAGTTGCAATCATAGCAGCACAATATGAATGCCCCATACTGTCGCTCTTAATCATGGAAGTCGTCTCCATGGCTGCCTCCACATGTCGTCCCCTTATCAAAAGAGCTGTGTCAGGCTCATTTTTCGGGTGTTTCACCAGATACGTTATGGAACTTGGTCACTATGTCGCCACCATGCTGTGTTATCGACTAAATATACCGTCAACCTTTTGTTCACATAGGAAATCATTTCAGCGCTTCTTGCTCACCTCCTTTGGTGAAGCCTGAGTCCATTTAGGGTATGTCGCCATGACACTCTCTAGCCTGCCGCTGCTGCCGCTGCCTCTGCATGCCGTCCCCTATAGTGTCAGGGTCAATTATTGCATGTTTTAGATGCTATCTAGACCCCTTCTATCCCCAAGCTGGAGGATCTAGACATTGAGGTAAATTGTGACTTTTTATAGACTATATGCTTGATGCTCACCTTGGTCTTTCATTTCTACTTATGTCCACTTTAACTTTAGCCTCAATGACCTATATCTCCATTTACCTACTATATCTTTAGCAGATTTATCTACCATTTGTGATAGTGGGGCATGTGCAGCACAGAATTGTGCTTTTTAAATGTTTTTAAAAATACATATGTCTTCTGTAATTAAATAAAATTGTTATTTGCATTGAAAAATTTTCATAGACATCCGTCTTTTCTCTTTAATTTATAGATGTTACCTGCTCTTCATCAATCCAACTGGTAAATTTTGCTGGATAGCCGCACCACTTTACCAAATAAACAGTTTTACCCCCGACATGTCTTTTCTTCAGGATTTTTTTAATCCTGTAAACACGATCCGCACCCAAATGGACCTTTTGTAACTCTTCCGCGTACAAGGACCCTTCTATCGGATCACCAAGCAAATTAATGATTTTATAGAGAGGCTTTTGGAATTTTGTGTTTATGGCGCTAATGATAAAAATTTAATCCGTGTAGCTTTGTTCATATCCTTTAGTGAAAGTTCCTTTATACTGGGAGATTCTTACACGATCACCAGTTTTTAAAGACGTTTTATTAGATTTTCAGGGAGTTACTTTTGGTCACTTCAACAGGCTTATGACAAGTTGCATTGTGATAAGTGTGATTGTAACTATATACCAGATCCCATAAAATGTCTATATACCCAAATGTATTGCGTTGTGTGAAGTAGCTCCACATTTTTGTTTTCAATATATGATTAAAACGCTCCACTATGTAGGCCTTCACAGTGTTTGTAGTAATATGTATTATTGTGGAAATGAGGTATATTGCTCAACTTACAAAGGCGCTTCATTGCATTATTCATAAATTCATGGCCACTATTGGTCTGTAATTTTTGGGGTACACGATCAGCCGTATTAAAAATCAAAGGCTCGTGCAACAGAGGCGCAAGGCTTATTTGGAAAGGACATCAATTACAGTTAAAATATATTTTAGGCCATCATTTTCTTTTGAATAGTCGATCGTGCTAACAAGATCAGCTTGCCATTGCAAGAAACGAGGTTATTGCTTCAGATATAGATGTTCAAAGTTTTTTTCTTACAGGTTTATGCAACGTATAGGCATCTTGATACATTAGCTATGCACAAAGTTCTTTTCTGTTTATTCCATATTTCTTAACTTTTCTGTATAAGTTTTCAACACCCCCAAAAGAACCAGCCACTTTAGGGTTAAAATAATGTTCACACAATATATTTTCAAAGCAACTGTTTAAGATATTTCCAGTGAAAGCAGTAAATCATATGCTTTATACTTGTATATCGATGATACATCTTCTATACAAGGCTTTATATTATATGATATATTTCAGCATAGTATAGGATTATATCACAAATAAAGCCTCTGATAAGCATTAACATGTTACCACCCACATCGCTCCACCCCCCACCTCTTACCAGCTGAAAAAACAGGATGTAAGGCCACACACTCAAAGCAGAGGCAACCTCTTCTGTCTAAGCTAAGCTGGTCAAGCTCTCACAACTTGTCCTGACCTCCTAACAGAAAACATCCAAAAAGTAAGTTGTAGTTATTTTTTATTACATGTTATATTACATTATAAATTGTGCATGTGTATATTTTTAACTGTTAAGATTTAATGTCAGTAAAGTTATTATTTTTAGATGGAGAATCATTGCAGTGTCCCCAACCGGTAGTTAGTAGCTTTTATTAAAAATATTTTTTTTTGTGTAGAAAGAAAGGTTGTTGTAATAGATGACACATGTACTTCTGATGACAAAAAGAAAAAAAACGAGCGGCGAGGGTAGAAAAGGTAATATACTGAATACTTTTTTTTTTTGCATGCATGCAAAAATGTATCGCTAACATAATAATATATATAATCATGAAACGTATCTATAACTATGTTTTCTGTGCATAACTATGTTTTCAGGAAATTGAAACCTAAGAAACATGACTGAATCTGCTGCACCCCAACACACGCCTGTCTATGATATGTTGTCAAATACTATATCGGGAAACACAGCTCCATCTCTAGGATCCAGCATATCGTGCCAAGCGTGTAAATCTTCAATACATAACAACTAGTTATTTATATTATTTTCTGGTATTGCGCTTCTATATTTATATTCCTAGACTAGTTATATGATGCTTGAATTTAAATGGGGTCCTCCTTTACTTTTAGCTACAGACTTATCAAGACTTTGTGAAGCAAATGGAATTAAACAATGAAAAACTCTCAAAAAGATCGCCATCATTACCTGCAATCCCTGAATAGGTTGAAAATAAAGCTTACAAAGATACTGTCAGTAAGCCACACTTTATAAAACCAAACAATGTTCAGGTTTGCAAAAATAAGCACGACTCACATACACAAGTAGATCAGGTATCTACAGAAAAACTACGTCGCTCTGTAGAAATGTATAATTGCATGACCCGTTTGCCAGCCTTCTGACAGAATACGCAGTCAAAAAAATTCATTTACATTTGGATCTTAGGACATACCCTTACAATGAAATACAGGACATATCAGACCTACAGCATAGCTCCCAACCGTCCCAATTTTGACGGGACTTTCCCGTTTTTCGTACCTCTGCCCCGCGTCACGGGCAGCTATGATATTGTCACGGATTCTCCCCCCAGGTCCCGCTGTGTCCCGGCGCTGTGTCCGCATAGTAAATACTTTGAAAGTCTGAACTCACAGTACAGAATGGCTTCTACAGACATCGGGAGGGAATCCTTTTCAGAGAAGTGTCGGGCTTAGCGGAGAGAGAGCAGGGACCACGTCATCAGCTTCAGATCAGTATCTGTCCATATATGGTCACTGCATCTCCTAGGGTTCCCCAGAGCAGACATCGGGCAGGGAATCCTTTTCAGAGAAGTGTTGGCTTAGCAGAGAGAGCAGGGACCACGTCATCAGCTTCAGATCAGCATCTGTCCATATATGGTCTCCAGGGCTTCCCCAGACACAAGCTATTTATATAATTAAATTAAATAAAGTTTTGCCCAGGCTGAGATTCGAACCTGGGACCCTCTGCAAGACAGGAGCTTAACTAACTGAGCTATAAGCCCAGTGATACAGAGCTTAGGATTTCTGGTAACTAAGAAGTGTTATCTGCAATTTACACTGTGATACAGACTAATGCACTGATATATAGAGAGGAATCTTCTCAGAGATTATTATTGTAATTATTGAGACTATTATTATTATTATAAATTTTATTATTTTTATTATTGTGGAGATGATTATTAATAATGGTAAAAATAATAATAATCATCTCAATAATAATAATAATCTCCATAATAATAATAATAGTCTCAATAATTACAATAATCTGAGAAGATCCCTCCCTATATACCAAGGCAGTATATAGTCATAGTTCTTAGTTACCAAAATTCTCCACCTTATTAATCACAGAGGTTATAGCTCAGTTGGTTGAGGCGCTGTGTTATTATTGTACATGGACACTGCAGGTTCTGGGTTCAAATCCCAATGAGGATCATTTTTTTTCTTTTTTATTGAGATGATTTTTATTATTTTAATATGGCTAAAATTTGGGGCGTGGCAAGGGAGTGATTGGGGGTGCCGTCATTTTGTCCCTCTTTCGTTTTCACAAATGTTGGGAGGTATGCCTACAGACTGTCAAGAGCTACTTGCTGAGTATAAAAAGATAGCTGGGGAACATAATTTATGACTAGATATGACCAGTAGGGGACTGAGCAAAGTTAATAAGGACGAAGATCGCTGACATTAAAGCATGCTATAAAAACACTGATGAATGCTAGGCGTTCACTAGCGGCTAGGAAACATAGAGTTATGCGGAGGTTAAGCAGACTAAGTACATCGCTGCAAACTACGCCTCACTTCCAACCCCCAATTGAGCTTGATGTTGTAGAAGAGCTCAACACATTGAATCCTGCATATACGCCTCACTCAACACACCAGGGTAAAACAGAGGATTATGAAGATCCACTTGAAGGCCCTAAGTGGCTCATTTTTTCAATAGAGAGATCCCTACAGACTTTTAACGGTGTTGAGTACACAGTCCATTTTAGGTTTGTGAATTTAGATCGTATTCAATCATTTGAAGATGCTGTTAGATCTGTACATGAAGCCATTCAAATGTTACTGGACAGCGTGCTCTGGGTTGTCCACCTTGGCGATTTTATTCAGTTGCGGCTTCAAGGTGGCCAGACATTAGATCCTGTGTATACATCAAAGCAGGCTAGGAACGAATCTAATTCGGACACTTTCCTAAATGCAGTAGCTGCCACACTGCAAAGTAACACTGAATGTTTTTCATCAGATTGTTTGAACTAGTGGTAACCGTCATCAGAAATAGAAGAGGTGGTGGGAAACGGAAGCTGAAAGCTATAGGGTATAGTCTTTTCATTAAACAGAAAAGGGCTTGGTGTAAAACTTTAACAATTATGATTCTAATCTGTGTTTAGCGGCTAGCCTATGTGCCCTGATGGCCAATGGTGATATTGATGATGGTGTGTTATTGTCACTAGCTAGACAGATTCACCTTGATTTGGGCATCCCAGACAATGAGTTAGTGAGTTTCAGCGCCGTTAAAGAATTTGAGAAATATTTGAATATCACTATTAAAGTTGTGTATCACAGTCAGGGAGATTGGCGCCATTTTCACACAGGTAGAGAACCTGAAGGAGGAACACTCTACATTTAACACCACAATGAACATTACTACCATGATGAACATTACGTTGTATGGTATGTAAAGCAGTATTGGATAAATTTGATGAACATCTGTTACATGCAGAAATACAAGGCGAAGACGGGCTCTGATCTGTATTTTTTCTAAGATATTGAATGCATGCAAGAGGCAGGTACACCTATACCAAACTACATGTATGTAAAAACATTGTATGGTCAATCTTCTTGGTAATTTTAGGGTAAAAATTGTACGCGTAAATTTGTGCAATTCTTACCGTTAAATTTACGGGTTATACTTTTATTGCGCACAATTCTGGTAGATACGATTGTTACTTTGTTGTTAAGGAACTGATTAACCCCTAGGCGCACCTGGACGTTATACTATGTCCCTGCCGCTAGATACTTAGCACACCGGGACATAGTATAACGTCCTGCTTCTGCCACCGTTTCACGTAGGGAGCCAGCACCAGAAGCAGCGGCTGTCAGTTGTCTATCACAGCTGACCACGCGCTGTAACACCTGCGATCGGAGCCGGATCCGATCGCGGGTGTTAACCCCTTACACGCCGCAGTCAATCATGGCCGCGGCGTGTAAGGGTGTTCCTGCTATGGAGGCACGGGGGATCCGATCCTCTTCTGGGCAGCCCCAAAGTCTGCTGAGTGCTCCGGGGATGCCCAATCTCCTTGGCAGTCATACCCCTTCCGGGTCTGGCTGAAAACTGTCTATACATGCGTCTGCATGCTCAGACAGTTTACACTGCTCTACAATGAAAAAGTATTGTAAAGCAGTGTATTGGACTTGAACCAGCGATCAGAACATTGCTGGTTCAAGTTCAAGTATGTAGAAGTAAAAAAAAAGTTAAAAACACTTTAGAATGAATAAAAAATAAATACATAAAAATAGAAGCCCCTAAAATGTCACTTACCCATAAAAAACTCCAATTATAAAGTGTAAAAAACACAAACACACAAAAAAGCCACATATTTGATATTGCCGCGTCCGTAACAACCTGTATAATAAAACAGAATCATTACTGGACCTGCACGGTAAACGCCAGGGGAATAAATGCAAAAAACGTTCCAAAAAAGATAACACCTTTAAAAAAATGCTCTAAAAAGTGATTCAAAAAATGTTATGCACTCTAAAATGAGACCACTAAAGAGAACCACTCTTCTTGGAAAAAATAAGCCATTAACCAGATTTTTATGCCAAAAAATTAAAATATTGTGCATATTTAAGTTGGGGATGCTAAAATTTACATTTTCACCAAATTACTTTTTATTCAGTAAAAATGGGAAAAAAATTAAAAAACCTATATAAACAAGGTCTTTTCGTAATTGTGGAGACCCATAGAATAAAAATAATATACTATTTTTAGGGTATGGTAAACGGACAAAAAAAAAACACAAAAAAGTTCCTAAAAATTGATGATTTTCATTTCCTCCACCAACAAAGAGTTAATAAAATCTCACCAATTAGCTATAGATGCCCCAAAATTATGTACCAGAAAAATGCATCTCATGTGGCAAAAAATAAGCCCCTATAGGTCCACAATAAAAAAACAAAACAAATTATAGCCTGTACAATGTGACATAGCAAATCTGATCTGCATGGCGCCTCCTTCCCTTCTATGCCCCGCCGTGCGCCCATACACCAGGTTACTACCACATATGGGGTATCAGTGTACTTGGGAGAAATTGAGTATCAAACTTTGTGGAGCCTTTTATCATTTAATCAAACTTCTTAAACGTATTTTTTCGGGGGGCGTGGCTAGCAGCCAAGATGGCCGGATGAGTTTAGCGGAGCTCCGTGGAGACCCGAAAAATCTGTAGGGTAAATCCTGAGAAACCCAGGCTAAAACCGGTAGAAAGTAGTGGCCCCACCTACCGCAACCACCGGAGACACCGGGAGCAGTTCCGACCCGCAAGAAACTGTGAGAAGCAGTCGGAGACTGGGCAGCTGAGGGACAGCGAGAGCAGCGCCTTGCTTACGATCTGGACCACCTCAAGCGCCAGTGCCGCAGCCGAACCTGCAGGAAGACCCTGCGCACCGGTCACCGAAGCGCGGAGGTACGGGCACGTGTGAGCGCGGGACGCACGAGACGGGCTGCGGCACACAGCGGCAGGCGCCATCTTGCAAGGGGGAGCACGTAATCCCAACACCGCCACCCTGATACTCCGCTATCCAGGGGCCTATAACACCTAGAGTGTTTGGCACACCATTATAAGGGCAAAAAGAGGTGCCAAAACATCAGCGCCATCTTGGAGACAGCAGCCTGCACTGAGGGACCTGTGGCTGCAAGAGATAACTGTACCCCGAGCCCTCAGGTCTTACACTGATACAGCCATCCGGCACAGAAGCTTCAGAGCTATCTACAAATAACTGTGAGTGCCACCTTCGATATCACTTAACCCTGAATTGCCACCCTGCATACAGTGGATTACTGACAAGAGTACATATTATTAACACAGCCACAACCTGCCAAAGGATTGTTGTTCCTGCCACATTGTGTGACTCTGATTTACCAAGACTGATAAATAATTTCAAGCAATATGAGACCCCCTAAAGCAAGTGCTTTTGATAAGCTCAGAAAATTTGCAAGAGAAGATTCTGCAGAACAGGCACGTACACCGCAACCGCAACGTACGTTGCACACCAGAGCTAAACCTAACACGACCGCCTCGTTGGCGCAAATGGAGACAGACGTAGAAGCAGAAGAACCCACTCTGAAACAAGTAACCCTGCAAGTGTTGGCAGCAATAGACTCCTGCAAAAGTTCTCTCACAGGCAAGCTTGATGAGGTGAGAGTTGATGTTGGCCTGCTTTGCCACGATTTACAAAACCTCAGAGACCGTGTCAAAACCACAGAGGACTTCTGTCCTATCTATCGCAGGTAGAGGACCGCACAGCCACTGTCCCACAGTCCCTATCCTCTCTCAAATCAGAGTATGACTTGCTAAAGCAAAAGGCGGACAACTTAGAAAATCGGCTCCGCAGAAATAATATCAGGATAGGTAGAAACCCTGACGAATTTCTTGAAAAATGGTTGCAGGAACTGTTTCCCGCGGCAAAATTCACAGCGGCCTCGCGGCAGAAAGGGCACACAGGGTGCCTGCCAGGGCTCCCCCACTGGAAGCAACTCCACGTCCATTACTAGCAAGAAAGCTGAACTGCAAAGATCGGGACATGATCCTCCAACAAGCCCGCAAGCACCCTGACATCCGCGTGGATAACGCAAAAATTTCAATTTTTCCAGACTTCTCTCTGGAACTTCAAAAACGACGAGCAACCTTCACGGATGTGAAACTCAGGCTTTGGGATAAAAACGTCCCTTATTCCATGGCGTATCCAGCCTGCCTGAGAGTCCTAGACGGCGACAAAGCCATTTTCTTTACGTCTCCAGCAGAGGCTAGTGAATGGCTGGATCTACGCAGAAACGCAACACCGAGACAGCGCTGAACAAGAAGTCCAAGAAAGGCAACCCCCAAGATTGCATCAATGAGGAGCACGTGAGATTGAGGACTGAGCCTTTAAAAAAGGGGTAGCATAATCCTTATAGCATTTTTGTAATTTTTACCGGTCTTAAAGGGTTACTTAACACTAAGTTGATAATTGTGTTAAAAATGTGATAACAGTTCACTATCTCTAGTGAGACGTAACAATTGGAAAGTTGAACAATTATTTGAAGTAGCCTGGGAACAAATGTATAAGAGTTTGGGTCTCTAGGTCCAACGCACATACTCTATGCCTATGCTCCATCAGATATGGCAAGAGTATCCCAGTTTTCTAACCGTGTTAGTCGGGAGCGCCTCATGTCCTTCACGACCATGGTTGGGTTGGAATGACAGAGGGACGACCCGAATAGCTGTTAAAGATGTATATAATATTATGTTTAAAGTTTATTGTGTATGCCAGACTAGAAACCAGTTGAATAATGCAGAGGAGGACAGGTTATTTACACATTCTACGATTGGGGCACTAGCTAACAAGCCTGGGACCCACTCTCATGACACCAACCCGAATGTCTGAAATACGACTATTTTCATGGAATGTGAGGGGATTGGGCACTCCTGGGAAGCGGATCATGGTATTTTCACAGGTCACTAAACAAAATCCGCATATAATATGCCTTCAGGAGACACACTTGCTCCCAACCAAATCACACATTCTACACAAACCTTGGGTGCACTGGGGACTACATTCATGCCATAACTCAGCTTCTAGAGGAGTGTCCTTGCTACACCCGAACCTAGATAGATTCCAGGTTACGCAACCTACATCGCCGGACCTCAGACCCACACCCCTGTCCACCCCTGTCCACCCTGTTAGCCGAACTGGGCTGGGCTGACTTGTGGAGGTATCGGAACCCTCAGACACGTGCCTTCTCTTGCTACAGTGCAACCCACAAATCACTATCACGTATCGACTATATAGTGGGTTCTACCTTGGTGATCCCATACATACAAAATATCAAGTATCTCCCTATGGGGACTTCAGACCACTCACCGATAACATGTACACTGGGCACAAGAGCAACATCCGTTATGTATAGACAAGCAATACACCCCTTCTGGCTAGGATTAATAGTCCCCCAGGATAGAACTTCTGAACAATTGGCTGCTTTCCTTCAGGCCCACTCCAGAGAACAGGATCGAAGAATCCAATGGGACGCCATGAAAGCATATTTACGCACCTGCATACAGTCAGCCATTTCCCACGTTAAAAAAGAGTCGAGGCAACAAGAATTGGAGTTAGTCGAGCTATGCCACAACTTAGAGCAGAGATATGTAGCAGACCCAACTGAGCCCAACAGGGAAGCCTGGCTGCAGACAGGTAGATTATACATCCATACAATGAAAGAAATAGCAGACAACAAAATTTTCTAACAAACAAACCGCTTTTGAACTTGGCAATCAATCAGCCAAATTACTTTCACACATAGCTAGACAACACTCATTGTCACCCCCTATTCTACGCATATGCTCATCAGAGGTATTACAAACCCACTCAGACATCCTAGCCCGATTTACAGAATTCTATGAGAACCTATATAGGTCATCGTTGGAGAGGAGGGATGATGATATAGAACAATATCTAGATAGGATTACATTACCGACTTTGACCCCCGAACATGCTGACCTTCTAGAAAAAACAATAACTTTAGAGGAGGTGGAGGACGCAATAGATCAACTGAGCAATAATAAATCACCTGGACCAGATGGACTTCCCAAGGAAATATATAACAAATACAAGGACCTGCTTCTCCCCAATCTACTGGAAATGTACGAAGCTACATTTGTTGAGGGAGAACTCCCAAGATCGCTAACAGAAGCCACAATCATTTTGATTTTAAAACCTGGTAAGGACCCGTTAGACTGCGGATCCTACAGACCTATAGCGTTACTAAATACTGACTACAAAGTCCTTACTAGAATACTAGCTTCCCGACTGAACCGGGTTATCCTAACATTAGTTCACCAATGTGGATTCATGCCGGGAAAATCCACCTCGGACAACATCTGACGAGTACAGGTCATTGCCCAAATAGGACAGATGAGGGGAAGGGATTGGGCTCTGGTGGCCCTTGACACAGCAAAGGCAAATAGATAGGGATACTGTATTCAAACCCCAATAGCAGATTGCTGGTCAATGGAGAATTATCTTCTACCTTCACTCTTCACCGGGGCACACGCCAAGGCTGCCCATTGTCCCCACTTTTTTTTGCCCTTACCATCGAGGTGCTAGCTGCCCAACTCTGCCAAAACTCCATATACACAGGAATCAAACTAGGACAAAGGGAGGATAGGGTGGGCTTATACGCCGACGACATGATCCTCTTCCTATCCAAATTCACCACATCCCTACCACATGCCATCACACTTATTAATGATTTTGGCACATATTCAGGATTACAGGTAAATTGGTCGAAATCAGTATTCATGCCACTAGGCACGCAGGACTGGGATGGCCCAGCAATAGTGGAGGGTCTAGCTGTAGTGACAGAATTCAAATACCTAGGGATCATGATCACCAGGGCACATCAGAATATACGTAACCACATCACGGGCCCATTACTCTCCTATGCAAAAGAGAAATATAAGGCTTGGAAGGCGCTACCACTTTCAGTAGCGGGAAGGATAAACTTAGTCAAACTCATAATCCTCCCGAAATGCCTTTATATCTTACAACACGCAGCAATGCCCCTCCCCAAAAAATTCTTTAAAGAACTGCACTCTTTAACAGGCGTATTTATTTGGGCCACCTCCAGAGCCAAACTCAGTCTTCAAACCCTGCAATGACCAAAAGATGAAGTAAGCATGGCACTCCCAGACTTCTACAATTATTACCTGGCAGGTCAGCTCAGATACCTCAAATGCTGGGTGGGAGGACAGACCCTACCTAACTCAGAACACCACCTGCAGCACTACCTGAGCCTCAAATCCCTATGGCCGGTCCTAGAACCCCCTCAAGACTTAAATGTATCTTTACTTCCCTTGCATAGGCTAGGCAGACAGGTCTGGAATGCGACCAAGCAAACAACAGGCTTCACAGATATAATAGCTGAAACTCCACTATGGCATAACCCTACTCTCTCCCAATTGCACACACTGGAGGGACAGTTACACTGGGAACAGAAAGGCATAATCACGCTAGGAGACATTTACACAACAAACACTCTCTGCTCCTTTCTAGAACTACAAACCAAATTCGAGTTAGACAGATCCTTCTTTTATAAATATTTACAGCTCAGACACGCACTAGATGCTCAGTTCCCGTCTCCCCGCCCTCCCATATCCTCTTATCCATTAATTGGCATCTACAGGACACAGGGGCCCGGGGGGGCTGGTATCAGCACTCTACACCCATCTAATCCGAAAAAAGACTCTAAAATCTCCACTCCCTGCTATAGACAAATGGAATGCTCGCATCCCCTCGCTAGAGGAAGAATCTATCCCTGACATTCTCTCTTCACACCTTAAAGTCTCCCCATCAATAAACAACAGACTTATCCAGCTATATTTCACGCATCAAGCATACCTGACTCCTGTGCGACTAAGACATATGGGTCAAGTACCAACCACAGCGTGCCCCAGGTGCGGAAACCTTGACGCAGACTTTTGGCACATGAGTTGGAGTTGTGCTCCAATCCAAAAATTTTGGGAGGACGTAACAAATGTCCTTACAACTATCTTACCGGTACCACTACCTCATTCCCCTGAGATATGCTTATTGGGCCTAATTCCTGATGTAGATTGGACTCATTACCAAATAATATTCTTACAAGAAACATTGTTTATGGCCCAGAAATGTATAGCACTGAGGTGGTACTCCCCTACTACTCCTACCCGAAGTATGTGGAAGCTACAGGTGAACCAAATACTACCATATGAAAAAATGATCTATAAACACAGACAAAAACCGGACAAGTTCAACCGTATTTGGGGGGATTGGTGCGACACACCAACGACCAATTATTCGCTGCCTAGACTTAGAATAGCCATGAGAGATTTATAGAATACAACCCGGACCCAAAACCCTGTCTCCTAGAGTGGAGGGGAGCCGGAGCATCTGCATCGTAGTTCTAAGAATATCCAGCAAAGCACACCCAATCACAAACATTAATCCTCCTTAATTATTATATTATTATAAAAAGCACACTTAGCTATGACAGAATAAGACAACTCAACTGGTCAATGGCATATACTTGATGTTTATTTGTCTACTGTTTCCTTGTTATCTCGATTCTCAGGCAATGACAATGTTACACTGTACAAGATTGTAAGCATGATTTGTTCAAAAGTCTGATGTTCTGTTCTATTTATTGTGCTTTACAATAAAGAAGTTTTAAAAAAAAAAAGTATTTTTTTATACATTTAGGGGTGTAGTTTCCATAATGGGGTCATTAACAATTCTAGCTATTATTTAGGCCTCTCACAGTCAATTAAAAGTTGAGCAGGTCCATCTAAATATTAGTTTTGGTGAATTTCCCAAAAATTTAAAAAATGGCTTCAGATTCTGAGCCTCATAACATTCTAGTAAAAAATGTGGAATCTTAAAAACCATGCCAATATAAAGCAGACATTTGGGAAATGCCAAATTAATTTTTTTTTCATAACTAAACACAAAAGATATCAACCAAATTTTTTAACTAATTTGAAGTACAATGTGTCACGAGAAAACAGTTTCTAAAATCCCCTGGATATCTTATATTGTTACAAAGCTATAAGCACTTATAGAGACACAGGTCTGATTTGAAAAATGGGACCGCCTCCTAAAGTCCAAAAGAGGCTGAGTTCCGTAGGGGTTAATGAAAGTCAAAATGATTGCTCAAGGAGGTTGTCTCTTATGCGTGTCCTTGCCCAACATGAAAATAAGATTAATAGATTCTCTAAATTTCATTCCCATGAAGCTTTCCACACATTTTTAACACTGAAGAAAATCAAAACTATGTAGGCCACCTACCAGATGTTAAGTACTATGGCCCTGAATACATGATGCCTAGTGACAAAAAGGAATTCCTTGAATGATATGTGGAACAAAAATACAAAACTTTTGATTTTTAAATCTGAATTGAAATCGTACGCAAGACGTCGAAGTTTTGAGGCAAGTGTGCTATAGAGATCGTGTGATAAAGATGACAGGGAAAATAGTTTCAAAATACTCTAAGCTCAAAAAGAAAACTGTTGTGGTGATGCACTATGCTAATCCTTTTCAGCTCATCACTTTGGATTCTGTGTGCATGGCCATGTACCAATTTAAATTTATGCCAAAGACACCATTGCTATTTTGCCTTCAGACAATTACCACAAAACACAAAAACATTTTTCCACACCCGCTACACCACATAGAGAACATTGACATTCAAAATGCTTTGAAAGGGGGTGAAAATCAAGTGGGGTGGTATTTTTTAGATGGATATGCATGTGTTGATGGGCAGCCCACAGCCTTTGAGTGTCAGGGTTGTTTTTACCACGGTTGTCCCATTTGTTTTAGTGAGGCAGACACAAACAAGGTCACAAACACCAGCTACGGTCAGCTATATTATGCTTTTTTGAGTAAGAAGCAATATCTTCAGAGCAGTGGTTACATTGTGAGAGTAATGTGGGAACATAAATGGAAAGAATTGGTTAAAACTGATTGCAAACCTCAAACATTTTTACTCAAAATGCAATTCCCAATCCCGTTAGACCCCGTGATGCTCTTTATGGGGGTAGGACTAACAAGGAGAAACAATACATTACTATGATTTTACTATTCTTTATCCCTATGTTAACAAAACAAAGAACTATCCTGTGGGTCAGCCGCACATCATTTATGACACTTTTAGTTACATCAAAAGCTACTTTGGCATTGCTAAATTTAAGTTTTACCCACCAAGAGACTTGTTCTTCCCGGTACTGCCTGTGAAAATGAACAAAAAATTAATGTTTCCCCTTTGTTACACTTCTGTTAATTCACACACTGATCTCTGCAAACATGACGACGACATCACTGACGGGTACATGGTGCACTATAGAGCTAGAGATGGCCTTGGAAAAAGGGTATACGATCGCATAAATCTATGAAGTGTGGCATTTTATTGAGACTACAGAAGACTTGCTTACCCCTTACATCAAAATGCATCTTAAAGAGAACACGTCAGGCAAAATAACCCCCCTAAACTAAATATATTTTCACAAACTGCCATTAGAGAGCATTGCCTCTATCCCTTCATTGTGCCTCTACATGCCTGTAAACCTAAGCAATGAGGTCCTAAAGCTGTATGCAAATGACCAGTGAAATGTCCAATGAAGCATTAGCATATTCAAGCTGTCCACTCTATTCATGAGTGGGAGGCACAGCCACACCCCCAGTGCATGACTGACAGCCTGTATAATGATGTGAGGCTGTATAATGATGTGCTTCCTGGTGCTGGTGGCCACGCCCCCTGCAGCCTGTGTCTGCATGTGTGTGTGTATAGGAGGGATACAGCAGCTCCAGGCTGCAGCCATGTTATAGCAGAACATGTCAGATTCATGTGTAGCTGATGTCTGTGTCTCTCACCTGTATATTAGGAGGATGCAGCATGTCAGCAGATACAGCACACACACTAGCCATGCTTTACTATACATTACACACAGACATGAGCAGGGGGAGGAGAGGGGAGGGGGAACAGGGGTGAGATCACTGCCTCTGACCATGTGACCCGCCTCATTTACATAATAAAGAATAGATGATTTTTATAATGATTAATGTATGAAATAACTAGATAAAGGCTGGGATGGATCCTTGTGAGCTGCTCCAACAGGTAGTAGTGACAGGACTAGTGACACAGACCTGATGACAGGTGTCCTTTAAAGATAAACAGGAAGCATCGGGTTACCCAAGCTGGTGTACAGATGACATCAAAAAACAGCAATACATTGACGCCTTTCTTGAAAAAGAAGGTGTACAATTAGACGCTGCAAATATTGTAGTGAACCCGGCTAAAAGTCAGATTTCAAAACTTTTCTTAAATTCCTTACTGGGAAAGTTTGCACAGAGATTAAATTTACCTTGTACCAGCATTGTGACTGACCCTGATGAACTGTATCGTCTTTCTACCGTACTATGAAATCTCTGAGTTACATTTTATTGATGACGTTACAGTGACTGTCAACTGGAAACACACCAAGGATCATCACACAGTCAACAAAAACACAAAACATGTTTATAGCGTGCTTTACAACCGCCTACGCCAGAGTACAACTGTATGTGCTTCTGGATAGACTGTAGGAGAGATGCCTTTATTATGAAACAGATTCAATAATTTTTATACACCGAGAGGGTGATTGGAACCCACATTTAGGTGATTATTTAGGGGAATTAACAAGCGAGATTCCTGATAACCCGTACAACACTGAATTTGTATCTGCGTGTCCAAAAACTTACGGCTACAAATTGAACACAGGCAAAACAGTCTTAAAGGTAAAGGGCATAACACTTAATGCGGCTAACACACAGATTATTAATTTTGATAGCCTAAAGGACTTGGTTTTGAACTACCCCCATAATTCCACCTCTGAAATCCAAAATCGAATAAATGTGACACAATCTGGCATTGTACGAAATAAGAAGTAATGGAATATTGAAACAAGAACGCAGCAAAAGACACAAAGGTGTGTTTACACAAAGAGACATTTGTCAGATGATTTTACAACACTGTCTTTTGGATTCTAATATTATGGAAACTCGACTACAACATCCTTTTATCTGTATTTTAGCAGGACCGTCCAATTCTGGAAAAAGTTATTTTTTAAAGCAGTTGTTACAGAATGCCGCTACTTATTTATCACACAAACCTGGAAATAAGGAGACCGTGTCTCCTCATCGTCCGACACCTCTTTACACACTTCTTCCACTACGTCAATAATGTCCTCATCACCCACAGACTGCGACTGGTGGAAAACCTGGGCATTGGAAAATTGCTCAGCAGCAACCGGACAAGTGGTTTGTGACTGTGGGAAGGGTCCAGAAAACAGTTCCTCAGAGTATGCCGGTTCAAATGCCAAATTTTGCTGGGAGGGGGCAGACTGGGGGGAAGGAGGCTGAGGTGGAGGAGCTGGAGGAGTGCTGATTTCGGTGACATGGGTGGACTGCGTGGAAGACTGACTGGAGGACAAATGGCTAGAAGCATTGTCCGCAATCCACGACATCACCTCTTCGCACTGTTCTGGCCTCAACAGTGCTCTACCACGAGTCCCAGTAACTTGAGACATGATGAACCTAGGGAGTGTAGCTCTGCGGCGTTCCCCTGCTCCCTCATCAGCAGGTGGTGTCTCACCCCGCCCAGGACCACGGCCTCTGACCCCTGCAGTAGTTGGATGCCCACGTCCACGCCCTCGTCCTCTATCCCTAGCCCTCGGGTTAAACATTTTCCAAATTAAAGTGTAAACTTTTAATTTTTTTTTTTTATTTGTGTTTATTTTTTTTTATTTTTTTTTTTTTTTTAACAAAACGATGCTATCCTAATGCTATGGCTAGTTTCTAACCTACACTGACAGCACACAACTGGATTTTGTGCTGTGCCTGATGACTTTGAGCTATAAAATGAAATAAAGGTAAAAAAAAAAAAAATCAGCAGACTCTGCCTAATTCTAATCAAACCCCTAATAAATTGTCCTACTTTGGTGTTTGAGGTGGATATGCGTGTCACTAAGAGCTAAACACAACGGTCGCAGGTCTCCCAGCAAATTCCTCACAATATGGTACTAGCTGCACTACTAATGCCAGCAAGCCCAGCCACAAGCAAACAAAAAAAAGGAAAATGTAACGCTATTGTAGGCCTAAGTAAGCCTTTGGGGTTCTCCTATGGCTATTTTGTAGCCTACACTGAAAGCACACTGCTTTGCAAGATGAGTTTGAGCTATAAAATGAAATAAAGGTAAAAAAAACAAAAAACAAAACAGCAGACTCTGCCTAATTCTAATCAAACCCCTAATAAATTGTCCCACTTCGGTGTTTGAGGTGGATATGCGTGTCACTAAGAGCTAAACACAACAGTCGCAGGTCTCCCAGCTAATTCCTCACAATATGGTACTAGCTGCACTACTAATGCCAGACAGCCCAGCCACAAGCAAACAAAAAAAAGGAAAATATAACGCTATTGTAGGCCTAAGTAAGCCATTGGGGTTCTCCTATGGCTATTTTGTAGCCTACACTGAAAGCACACTGCTTTGCAAGATGAGTTTGAGCTATAAAATGAAATAAAGGTAAAAAAAAATAAAAAATCAGCAGACTCTGCCTAATTCTAATCAAACCCCTAATAAATTGTCCCACTTCGGTGTTTGAAGTGGATATGCGTGTCACTAAGAGCTAAACACAACGGTCGCAGGTCTCCCAGCAAATTCCTCACAATATGGTACTAGCTGCACTACTAATGCCAGACAGCCCAGCCACAAGCAAACAAAAAAAAGGAAAATATAACGCTATTGTAGGCCTAAGTAAGCCGTTGGCGTTCTCCTATGGCTAGTTTGTAGCCTACAATGAAAGCACACTGCTTTGCAAGATGAGTTTGAGCTATAAAATGAAATATAGGTAAAAAAAAAAAATAAATCAGCAGACTCTGCCTAATTCTAATCAAACCCCTAATAAATTGTCCCACTTCGGTGTTTGAGGTGGATATGCGTGTCACTAAGAGCTAAACACAACGGTCGCAGGTCTCCCAGCAAATTCCTCACAATATGGTACTAGCTGCACTACTAATGCCAGCAAGCCCAGCCACAAGCAAACAAAAAAAAGGAAAATATAACGCTATTGTAGGCCTAAGTAAGCCATTGGGGTTCTCCTATGGCTATTTTGTAGCCTACAATGAAAGCACACTGCTTTGCAAGATGAGTTTGAGCTATAAAATGAAATAAAGGTTAAAAAAAAAAACAAAAAACAGCAGACTCTGCCTAATTCTAATCAAACCCCTAATAAATTGTCCCACTTCGGTGTTTGAGGTGGATATGCGTGTCACTAAGAGCTAAACACAACGGTCGCAGGTCTCCCAGCAAATTCCTCACAATATGGTACTAGCTGCACTACTAATGCCAGCAAGCCCAGCCACAAGCAAACAAAAAAAAAGAAAATACAACGCTATTGTAGGCCTAAGTAAGCCGTTGGGGTTCTCCTATGGCTATTTTGTAGCCTACACTGAAAGCACACTGCTTTGCAAGATGAGTTTGAGCTATAAAATGAAATAAAGGTAAAAAAAAAAAAAAAAATCAGCAGACTCTGCCTAATTCTAATCAAACCCCTAATAAATTGTCCCACTTCGGTGTTTTAGGTGGATATGCGTGTCACTAAGAGCTAAACACAACGGTCGCAGGTCTCCCAGCAAATTCCTTACAATATGGTACTAGCTGCACTACTAATGCCAGCAAGCCCAGCCACAAGCAAACAAAAAAAAGGAAAATATAACGCTATTGTAGGCCTAAGTAAGCCGTTGGGGTTCTCCTATGGCTATTTTGTAGCCTACAATGAAAGCACACTGCTTTGCAAGATGAGTTTGAGCTATAAAATGAAATAAAGGTAAAAAAAAAAAAAATCAGCAGACTCTGCCTAATTCTAATCAAACCCCTAATAAATTGTCCCACTTCGGTGTTTGAGGTGGATATGCGTGTCACTAAGAGCTAAACACAACGGTCGCAGGTCTCCCAGCAAATTCCTCACAATATGGTACTAGCTGCACTACTAATGCCAGCAAGCCCAGCCACAAGCAAACAAAAAAAAGGAAAATATAACGCTATTGTAGGCCTAAGTAAGCCGTTGGGGTTCTCCTATGGCTATTTTGTAGCCTACACTGAAAGCACACTGCTTTGCAAGATGAGTTTGAGCTATAAAATGAAATAAAGGTAAAAAAAAAAAAAAAATCAGCAGACTCTGCCTAATTCTAATCAAACCTCTAATAAATTGTCCCACTTTGGTGTTTGAGGTGGATATGTGTGTCACTAAGAGCTAAACACAACGGTAGCAAGTCCCCCTGCAAATTCCTCACAATATGGTACTAGCTGCACTACTAGTGCCAGCAAGCCCAGCCACAAGCAAATAATAAAAAAAAATGTATAACGTTATTGTAGCCCTAAGAAGGGCTGTTGGGTACTTGTAGAATCACTCCTGCCTAACACTATTCTAATAGAACACCCTAACGCTTTCCCTGACCAGCAGCAGCTTTCTCCCTAGCAGCATCCAGACACAGAATGATCCGAGCAGCGCGGGCAGGGGCTAGTCTATTCCAGGGTCACCTGATCTGGCCAGCCAACCACATGCTGGGTGGAGTGCAGAGTCTCCTGGCTTGTGATTGGCTCTGTTTCTGGCCGCCAAAAAGCAAAACGGCGGGAGATGCCATTTTCTCGAGCGGGCAAAGTATTCGTCCGAGCAACGAGCAGTTTCGAGTACGCTAATGCTCGAACGAGCATCAAGCTCGGACGAGTATGTTCGCTCATCTCTAGTTATCACCTTTGCTTTATAGTTGATCACCAAACTGCTCTTAGACGGTTGGAAGAAGTTGCTCTTGGAGGACATTCTGGTACCATTCTCTATTCATGGATGTGTTTTTAGGCAAGACTGTGAGAGCCGATTCCCTTGGCTGAGAAGCAACCCCAGACATGAATGGTTGCAGGATGCTTTACAGTTGGCATGAGACAAGACTGGTGGTATGGCTTACCTTGTCTTCTCTGAGCAAGCTGTTTTCCAGATGTTCCAAACAATCGTAAAGGGATTCATCAGAAAAAATAACTTTACCCCAGTCCTCAGCTGTCCACTCCCAGTCCACTCTCCGCCTTACAATGCGTGCAGATGCACTTACACCTGCCTGCTTCCATTCCTGAGCAAGTTCTGCACTGCTGGTAGCCTGATCCCGAAGCTGAAACACTTTTAAGAGACGGTCCTGGCGATTGCTGTTCCTTCTTGGGTGCCCTGGAGCCTTTTTGGAAACAATGTAACCTCTCTCCTTGAATTTCTTGATGATGCCATAGATTGTTGACTGAGGTGCAATCTTTCTAGCTGCGATACTCTTCCCTGTTAGGCCAGTTTAGTGCAGTGCAATGATGATTGCATGTGTTTCTTTAGAGATAACCATGGTTAACAGAAGAGAAACAATAATGCCAAGCCCCAGCCTCCTTTTAAAGTGTCCAGTGGTGTGATTCTTACTTAATCATGACAGATTGATCTCCAGCCCTGTCCTCATCAACACCCACACCTGTGTTAATGGAGCAATCACTGAAAAGATGTTAGCTGCTCCTTTTAAGGCAGGCCTGCAATGAAGTTGAAATGTGTTTTGGGGGAAAAAGTTCATTTTCTAGGAAAATATTGACTTTGCAATTAATTGCTGTTATATGCAAATTGCCATTATAAAACCTGATGTAGTAGACTTTGTAGAAATTAACATTTGTAATCATTCTTACAACTTTTGGTCATGATTGTACATGGTCATTTTTAAGAATCCCAGTGATAAATTGCAAATTCTAACATTAGCGAGACAAATGTACCCTGGGAAAAGACATTTCTTCTTAGAAGCTTCTGAAGATGCCACAAGTTAGCCCAGAGGAGCTTCAGTTACGTTCGGGATTCTTCCCACCAGCTTTACCGGCTGCGTATATTCAAAAGAAAAAAAACACAAAATGACATTTTGGTCACAAAAAGCCCTTTGGTCATTCCAGGCCTTGTGCATAGCGCTGACAAGATGTCAGAGAGATTAAGATGCAACTGGGCCCTCTTAAAAACTCTGGTGAAGGCCACTCCCTCAGTCAGAAAATCTATTTTGTGCCAGGCGAGTGATGATTTAATCTTAGCCATAGGTTAAATCGCTTTGAATATCTTGATAGGACGTATACCTCTAACAGAAAGGCAGAAAAACATGCTAAAGAAGTGTCCACCACATAATAGTCATATGAGAAATAAAAAGACAAATTTATTGTAAACACTTTTAAAAATACACTTTTCAATTTGACTTTGCAATTAGACAACAATTTGCTTAGGAGACAATATGCCTGGGTAGACACGGCGTGGGTTAAAGTCAGATACATTGAAATATATCTTTCAAGTAGAAAACAATTACTCATATACACTTACCGGCCACTTTATTAGGTACACCATGCTAGTAACGGGTTGGACCCCCTTTTGCCTGCAGAACTGCCTCAATTCTTCATGGCATAGATTCAACAAGGTGCTGGAAGCATTCCTCAGAGATTTTCGTCCATATTGACATGATGGCATCACACAGTTGCCGAAGATTTGTCGGCTGCAAATCCATGATGCGAATCTCCCGTTCCACCACATCCCAAAGATGCTCTATTGGATTGAGATCTGGTGACTGTGGAGGCCATTTGAGTACAGTGAACTCATTGTCATGTTCAAGAAACCAGTCTGAGATGATTCCAGCTTTATGACATGGCGCATTATCCTGCTGAAAGTAGCCATTATATGTTGGGTACATTGTGGTCATAAAGGGATGGACATGGTCAGCAACAATACTCAGGTAGGCTGTGGCGTTGCAACGATGCTCAATTGGTACCAAGGGGCCCAAAGAGTGCCAAGAAAATATTCCCCACACCATGACACCACCACCACCAGCCTGAACCGTTGATACAAGGCAGGATGGATCCATGCTTTCATGTTGTTGACGCCAAATTCTGACCCTACCATCCGAATGTCGCAGCAGAAATTGAGACTCATCAGACCAGGCAACGTTTTTCCAATCTTCTACTGTCCAATTTCGATGAGCTTGTGCAAATTGTAGCCTCAGTTTCCTGTTCTTAGCTGAAAGGAGTGGCACCCGGTGTGGTCTTCTGCTGCTGTAGCCCATCTGCCTCAAAGTTCGACGTACTGTGCGTTCAGAGATGCTCTTCTGCCTACCTTGGTTGTAACGGGTGGCGATTTGAGTCACTGTTGCCTTTCTATCAGCTCGAACCAGTCTGCCCATTCTCCTCTGACCTCTGGCATCAACAAGGCATTTCCGCCCACAGAACTGCCGCTCACTGGATGTTTTTTCTTTTTCGGACCATTCTCTGTAAGCCCTAGAGGTGGTTGTGCATGAAAATCCCAGTAGATCAGCAGTTTCTGAAATACTCAGACCAGCCCTTCTGGCACCAACAACCATGCCACGTTCAACGGCACTCAAATCACCTTTCTTCCCCATACTGATGCTCGGTTTGAACTGCAGGAGATTGTCTTGACCATGTCTACATGCCTAAATGCACTGAGTTGCCACCATATGATTGGCTGATTAGAAATTAAGTGTTAACGAGCAGTTGGACAGGTGTACCTAATAAATTGTCCGGTGAGTGTATATTATGTTCACATAGGGGGGAAACAAACAAATATATATCATACTACATTCTTATAGGTATTATTGTCAATGCCAACAGATATACAAGATGTGTTTGACACCGATGGGTTAACACACGTGCCCTTACCCATGGAACAGAAACCACACACCGACCCCGACGTACATTTCAGCCGTCAAGTCTTCATCTGGGGGTGATGTGAGGCTGACCCGATTGCAATATAATATATAGTCTATTTTCTAGCCAGGCATATTGTCTCCTGAGCATATTGTTGTCTAATTGGAAAGTCTATTTTTAAAAGTATTTACAATAAATTTGACTTTTTATTTCTCATATGATTATTATGTGGTGGAATTTTTTCTTTTGGTTCAATTGTTCTCAATACATTCCACATTTTTTGACGTGTTCTTGAGCTTTAGCATTGTTGGCAAAAGCTTCATATATTGGAGTTTGTATACTAAAGAAGTGGCGTAAAGCTATCAGGAAGCTGAGTGATAAAACACTGGGCATAAGGAAGAAGAAGCTCTTAGTAAATCAATCCGGAAGGTTCATAGCTCCGCTATTAGGTTTTGCAATTCCATTAATATCTAGTCTGCTTTTTAACAAGTAATGGAACACACAACTAAAATGTACTCTGTTCCAAAACATGCGCTTAACAAGATAAGTCAGCCTTCTACCCCGGCAACTAACATTCGTCAGAGTCTAATTCAACGTTTGGAAGATGAAATTGCTGGTATTTTACACAGCCCTGATTTGCAGGATGATGTGAAAATGAAAAAATACAGTGATGTACTACAAAGATGCTTTGTACATACTAAAAAAGATACACGAGAACTAGCGACTTCGAACCTTGTTACGCCTCATCAACATAAGCCAAATACAGCATCTGATAAAAGCACTGATACCCTTGAAATTGTTAGCCATGTCAATCCACGGTTTAAGAAAAATACAGGACTCTTGCTAAACAAACTGTCCCAAAACCATGACATTACAACGTGGAATGATAAAGGTGAATTTATTTACAAAGGTAATGTGGTCACGGGCTCTAACATGATAGACCTGATACGCAACACGAGTCACAGCCTGCTAAAAAACTAAATACCTACTGGGTGGGACATATTTATGCAAGCCATGGCTGAACTAAATATACCCTCTACAGTAGTGGGTATTTCAACTGCTCGAGAGAATCTGAATGTCACTGATAGAACCATCCGGATCATTCACTCCTACACGCAGAGGACTGTCTATTTCATCCACCCCAACATGGATAACACAGGAAAGTTTATTCTTAAAGAAAAAGGGGCTCCCCTTATTACAAACTCTGTGGTTTCTACTAGATTTATACATTTTATTATTCTTTGATGTATACATTTTTGCTCAATATTTAAACTTTGTATTAAAGTTACCGTATATTCCGGCGTATAAGACGACCTGGTGTATAAGACAACCCCCCTACTTTCCTGTTTAAAATAAAGAGTTTAAGATATATTCGCCGTATAAGACTACCCCTTTCCCAACGCATACAAAACAGTGTTCCGCGCCGTCTTCTTTCTTCTGCTGGGCGCCGCCATTGATCTTCTCCGGCAGGCGCCTAGTATGACGCGCAGCTGCTGACGTCATACTAGGCGACGCCCTGGGGAAAAACATGGCGGCGCCCAGCAGAAGAAAGAAGATGCCGCACAGGCATCGGGGCCACCGGAGGGTGAGTATGCGCCCATGCGCCGCTATCTTTTTGAGGCTGCCGGCAGCTTTGCTGGCAGCCATCGCTGTGAAAACACCCGCGATCGGTGCTAGCACCAATCGCGGGTGTTACCGGTAAGCCTTTGCTGCAATATGCAGCAAAGACTTACCGGCTATGGAGAGGGTTTAGCCCGTGAGCCCTCTCAATGCAGCGCGATCCGACTGCCGCCGCCGTGAATACACGGCGGGCGGTCGGGATTACCGGCGTATAAGACGACCACAGACAAGACAGAAGATTTTTCTGTCTTCAAAAGTCGTCTTATACGCCTGAATATACGGTATATTAAACTGTGTTACAATATCTATATTCAGACAATTGCATTAATCTGACAAAAACAATATCTGGGATATTGTTTTTGTCAGATTAATGCAATTGTCTGCATATATATATTTTTTTTGTTCAATAAAATGTTAAACTTCGAGGCGTCCGTTTCTTTTTTGGTAGTATCATAGATAAAAAAAATGTTATCTATCATGCACAATCAAAGTTATATCAAACTATGTGTTACAATCAAGGTAATATAAACCGAGATCACATACAATTTCATTCAAATTTATACTTGAATTCAATTTATACTTCAATTAAGAACACGGCATTAGATAAAAGGGGGTTCACTCTGCACCCACACATTACAACAGCCCTGCACCCACACATTACACACTCCATAGAACACAACGCATTACATACAGGGCACCCCATAAAAAAGGAGGGTGGAAAATAGGACTGAATCAAAGGGGGCTTCAAATTATACTTCAATTAAGGACACTGCATTAGATAAAAGGGGGTTAACTCTGTACCCACACATTACATCAGACCTGACAACACCACGCATTACATAAAGGGCACCCCATAAAAAAGGGAGGAAGGGAAATAGGACTGAATTAAAGAGAGCGTGGTAGGACAGAATCAAAGGGGTCTCAATAAAATGCCACACTTCATAGATTTGTGCAATCGTATACCCTTTTTCCAAGGCCATCTCTAGCTCTATAGTGTACCTGTCACTTCCAGGAAGTGGGCGGTTTGACAAAAGGTATGTCTGTTTCACTCCTTGGGTTTCTTTAACTTGCATCCATTGTAATTAATTTTTTATGTGTCTAATAAAGTTTTGATTTGTCATTTTACATTGAGAACTGTGTAGCTCCTTTTCTCTTGTGGTAGTGCAATCGATATCTCAGTAGTTATATACACTCAATAGCAATCTGCCTCAGGACGAGGTACTTGCCGGGAGAAACAGTTCAGGATGACAGGCTTTAGAAGACAGGCATGGAAGGAGTTCTGGATGTGCATGGTGGGAGGAAGATGAAGCTTAGAAGCCACAGGGTTGATAAGCTTCAGTACCTTGAATGGACCCAGGAAACGAGGCCCGAGTTTTTAGATGAGGATTTGCATACAAACCTGGCGACAACCACACTTTATCACCCGGAGAGAAGATAGGAGGAGGTTTGTGTCTTTTGTTGGCCTGGGTCTTGGTTCGAGCAGACTCCCGAAAGAGAGAAAGACGTGTCTGATGCAGGATGAACTTAAGATCTTCCACAGCAGGAACATCAGAAGGCACAGAAAGAGGTAGAGGAGGGCATGGAAGTTGTCCATATTCAATGAAGAAAAAAAGCAGAGCCAGCTGTCCAGGGAATTGTAGGAAAATTCAGCTCAAGGCAACAGGGTGGTCCAGTCATTTTGTCGGGTGGAGACAAAATGGCAAAGATAGCAGCACAGAGTCTGATTAACTCTCTCAACTTGTCCATTAGACTGTGGATGGTACGCAGAGGAGAAATCTCCAAGCTTTACATAGAGTTGACTGCACATGGAACGCTAGATTCTGGAAACAAACTGGATCCCCTGGTCTGAGACAATATGCAGAGGGAGTCCATGAAGCCGAAAATGTGGAGAAAGAACAGGCTGGCAAGATAAGGAGGTGATGGTAGCCCCAGGCAGAGGAATGAAGTTGTATATCTTGGAAAACCTGTCTGTGACCACCCAGATGATAGTATTACCAGAAGATAGCAGAAGATCCGTAACAAAGTCCATGGCTATCTGAGTCCAATGGCAGGAGCAGACCTGCTGGCTTGAAACGTGTCAACTTGTTAAGGGCACAGAAGATGCAGGAACTCCTGCCAGTAGAAACGAGATATGAGAGTGACAGATCTCTGCATCCCAGAGTGCCCAGCCACACGAAAGCAATGTCCCCAAGTCAGTGTCCTCTTCTGGAGAGCGGGTTGGACGTCTTGCCAGGAGGAAGCTGCCATTGTTCCACAGGAGCTGCAACAACCAGACGTTCAGGAGGAACAATATGTTGAGGGATTGGTTCTTCCCCAATTACATCTGAGGCTTGAGAAAGAGAATCAGCCTTGACATTCTTCTCTGCAGAACGGAAATGTATTAGGAAGTAAAAGCAGGAGAAGAAGAGGGACCAATGGGCCTGTCGTGGATTGAGATCCTGAGCGGTCTGGAGGTATAGGAGATTCTTGTGATCGGATGATGAGCTCCTTCCAGAAGATAACGCCATTCTTCTAATGCAAGTTTAATGGGCAGAAGCTCCCGATCACCTATGGAGTAATTCCTCTCTGCATCTGAAAAAAGTCTTAGAGGAGAATCTGCAAGTGAGGGTTCGATGTTTGGGCCCTTTCAGGGTGAGAATGGCTCCAGCAGCAACCGGGGAGGCTTCAACCTCCAGCCAAAACGGTTTCTCAGTATTGGGGCGGGTGAGAATGGGAGCAGAGGCAAAGGCAGACTTCAGCTTAGAGAAAGCTTCTTCAGCCGCCGGAGGCGACAGCCTAGAATTGATGTTTTTCTTTGGAAGTGCCACAATGGTAGACACGAGACAGCACAAAGTCCTACTTGGCAAGGCCCCTGAATATCGCAGAGAGCTTGGCAGGATCCATCTGTAGTCCCTTGTCAGAGATGATGTATCTGAGAAAAGGAAGACTTTTTGGTGGAATTGGCACTTCTTGAGCTTGGCATATAGGCGATTGGCCCTTAAGCGCCTTAGAACTTGCCGTCCATGGGCCTGATGGGGTGGAGAAGACCACGACACAGGTATAAGGCAAGTCTATGTAATTCACCAGCAGTGTTCCAGGAGTTTGTCATTTTCAGAGTCCAAACAGCATGACAAAATAATTGCCCATCACAAGTATTGAATGGAAGACTTTCAATTCATCACCTTCACGAAGGCGGATGAGATTATATGCCCCACGTAGGTCTAATTTGGAGTGGAGCTACTATGTAAATATTAAATTGAATGGTGAGTTGGGGTCTTCTGGAGGAGACTGCAATAAGTCCAGGCACGGCGACCAGGACTGTAAAAATTTAGGGTTGTTACAGTTACTCATGGCACATATTTCTTCCAGGTGGCATAATTGCGATTGCTTGTTCACCCAATGTGAAGGTGAGGGGGCGGTGACCGTATGCCAATGTAAAGGGATAAGGGATTTTGCCACCAGAACCATCTGCAGCCATAGCTGCTTATTGTATCACTTGCTCCAGGGGGAGGGCAGAAGATTCTAACATACAATAGACTCATTTAAGGGTGGGTCATTTGGGAATATACTGCTAATGGTAGATTCCATCGATTTCCAATATAGGCAGATATCAGGACAGTTTCACCAGATGTTTGAGATTGTGCCCTCACTTAGCTGACAACACCAACACAATTTGGATATTTTTGCGTCATACTTATAGGATAGTGAGGGTTTTGTACCACCTACTTACTAGCTTGTAGCTTGTTTCTTGGAGGGTTATACATCTAGAGGGTTCTGAGCAATGTTTAAGGATCAATGATTTTTTTTCCTGATCTGAAAATAAGCAGTCTAGCTCCTTCTCTCAGGCCTCAATGTAACTGGGCACCTGATCTGAGGGGTCAGATAGGAAAGATTTGTACAAGGTAGATACTGTTTAAGTGACCGGGCGTTGGAAGAAATCAATTTTTCAAACCAGGTAAGGTCACGCAGGAAACTCCCTTTTAGAGGCATGGACTTAAAGTTTTCCAATAGTTCAGCATGTGAATGGTATGAATTTCTGCATGTAGGAACCATTCCCTTAGTTTTGCTACTGAGGCTGGAAGGCTCCATCTTTTAAGGAGTCTCTCTATTACTCTTGTGTTCAACAATCTCTGCTGGGGGGGACTAAGAAGAGAGTGAAGGGGAATTTAATTCTAGGAGGTCACCCAGATTTGTTAGTGGGGAGGGATGGGGCATTAAACCCCCTGCATTCTGTAGGGAATGCCATAGTTTGACCAGAACTCTAGTCAGCATGTTCAGGGATTTGACCATGGGGGAGTTTTTGAAATTAGGTAGTAGCAACTGTGTCAGAGAAATTTTGCTGCCAGTTCCTCAATTGGGACATATAGCTTAGTGTTTGGTTTTTTGGCAGGCTAATACCCGGTTGCATTGTACGGCCTTGTAGTAGGTAAAGATTTCAGGGAAATTTAGACCCCCAAGTTGCTTAGTAGAGATGAGCAAACATACTCGTCCGAGCTTGATGCTCGTTCGAGCATTAGCGTACTCGAAACTGCTTGTTGCTCGGACGAATACTTCGCCCGCTTGAGAAAATGGCATCTCCCGCCGTTTTGCTTTTTGGCGGCCAGAAACAGAGCCAATCACAAGCCAGGAGACTCTGCACTCCACCCAGCATGACGTGGTACCCTTACACAGTGTCGGACTGGCCCAGCGGAGGACCGGAGAATCCTCCGGTGGGCCCTGATACTGGTGTGGGCCCCCCTGGGAGAGAAACTTTTTTTCATTAAAAAAAAAAAAAAAAAATCGGCACCGAAGGCCCCCCCCCCCGCGGGATGGGGGGGCGGGGTTCCGGGGGGTGGTCGGGTGATAGGGGTGGGCTGCGGGGACCAGGCACAGGGCGCATCTTCACTTTCCCCGCAGGCTCCTGCACAATGGTAAAGGACCTTTGATGAGGTCATTACCATGTGACGGGGAGGAGCTACTCAGCATGTCCTCGGATAGAGCTGCCCTGGGGTATGTGAAGTTATGCTGCACCTGTATGTAATATAGGGGTGCAAGTGGGAATGTGGGGGTGCAGTGTAATATACATGTAATGTAGGGGTGCAAGGGGGATGTGGGGGTGCTGTGTAATCTGCATGTAATGTAGGGGTGAAAGGGGGAATGTGGGGGTGCAGTGTAACCTGCATGTAATGTAGGGGTGAAAGGGGGAAATGTGGGGGTGCAGTGTAACCTGCATGTAATGTAGGGGTGAAAGGGGGCAGTGTAATGCACCCCTACATTACATGCATATTACACTGCACCCCCACATTCCCCCTTGCACCCCTTCATTACATGCATATTACACTGCACCCCCACATTTCCCCTTGCACCCCAACATTACATGCATATTACACTGCACCCCCACATCCCCCCTTGCACCCCTACATTACATGCATATTACACTGCACCCCCACATCCGCCCTTGCCCCCCTACATTACATGCAAGGGGGGATGTGGGGGTGCAGTGTAATATGCATGTAATGTAGGGGTGCAAGGGGGGATGTGAGGGTGCAGTGTAATATACATGTAATGAAGGGGTGCAAGGGGGATGTGGGGGTGCAGTGTAATCTGCATGTAATGTGGGGGTGCAGTGTAACCTGCATGTAATGTAGGGGTGAAAGGGGGAATGTGGGGTGCAGTGTAATCTGCATGTAATGTAGGAGTGCAAGGGGGAAATGTGGATGTATGTAATGTAGGAGTACAGTGTGACATGGATATAATGTGGGGAGCAGTGTGACATGGATGTAATGTGGGGTGCAGGGTGACATGGATGTAATGTGGGGTTCAGGGTGACATGGATGTAATGTGGGGTCAGGGTGACATTGATGTAATTTGGGGGTGCAGGGTGACATGGATGTAATGTGGGGGTGCAGTGTGACATGTATGCAATGTGGGGTGCAGGGTGACATGTATGTAATGTGGGGGTGCAGGGTGACATGGATGTATTGTGGGGGTTCAGGGTGACATGGATGTAATGTGGGGTTTAGGGTTACATGAATGTAATGTGGGGTTCAGGGTGACATGGATGTAATGTGGGGTTCAGGGTGACATGGACGTAATGTGGGGTTCAGAGTGACATGGACGTAATGAGGGGTTCAGGGTGACATGGATGTAATGTGGGGTGCAGGGTGCCATGGATGTAATGTGGGGTGCAGGGTGACATGGATGTAATGTGGGGGTGCAGGGTGACATGTATGTAATGTGGGGTGCAGGGTGACATGTATGTAATGTGGGGAGCAGGGTGACATGTATGCAATGTGGGGGTGCAGGGTGACATGTATGTAATGTGGGGGTGCAGGGTGACATGGATGTATTGTGGGGGTTCAGGGTGACATGGATGTAATGTGGGGTTTAGGGTGACATGGATGTAATGTGGGGGTGCAGGGTGACATGGATGTAATGTGGGGTTCAGGGTGACATGATGTAATGTGGGGTGCAGGCTGACATGGATGTAATGTGGGGGCGCAGGCTGACATGGATGTAATGTGGGGTTCAGGGTTACATGAATGTAATGTGGGGTGCAGGGTGACATGGATGTAATGTGGGGTTCAGAGTGACATGGATGTAATGTGGGGTGCAGGGTGCCATGGATGTAATGTGGGGTGCAGGGTGACATGGATGTAATGTGGGGTGCAGGGTGACATGGGTGTAATGTGGGGTGCAGGGTGACATGGGTGTAATGTGGGGGTGCAGGGTGACATGGATGTAATGTGGGGGTGCAGGGTGACATGGGTGTAATGTGGGGGTGCAGGGTGACATGGATGTAATGTGGGGGTGCAGGGTGACATGGGTGTAATGTGGGGGTGCAGGGTGACATGCAACTTCACTACTTGGGGGGGGGGGCATTGCTCTGCAAGAATTGTGGGTATGTGGGGTCAAGACTATATCCACTATAGGAGAATAATTGTGATCTCTAGGGGAAGAACATAACACTATTACATTTGTCATAAGAAGGTGGGGGAGATGATGAGAAAAGGAGGAACTTAACTTTTTGTGTTTCTTAACCTTCAGAGCAGAGATCTGGCTGCTAGAAGCTGATGTATCCTCCAGATAGAAGGATAGAGAAATTAAAGAGAATTCCTTCAACTATAGACGTCATGTGTGTGAGTTGTTGGATTTACAGTAATTGCTGGTGTTACACAGTGTCTCCCCCATCTGATTGTACCCCCCAACCGCCCCGGTCTGTATGTATGCAAAGATACAGCAGTGACATCACCACCACAGCGCCCCCTGTGCAGCCTCTGCCTGCAGCCTGTAAGTGTTACACTGACCACAGCCAGGACCTGCCACGGCTGCTGGTTGTGATGTCACTGCTGCGCCTCTGTATACATACAACCCGCTGGTAATGGGGGGCACAATTAGTCAGGCTGGGTATAGTTGGATTAGGGTTAGTGGCCACATTTAGGTTCCTGATGTTTGTGTTCACACATTGCATTTAGGAACACCGCACTGCACTGGAATTGCCTTCCTAAATGTAATTCAAGTGCAGAGTGTGAACGCAGTCAGAGGCCGCTTTCTGATGATACGTTTGCCATTGAAATTATTTGGGCAAAATGCATCAAATGCATTGCTCTGCAAGTAGTAACATGTGCTTTGTCTTTTAATGTGACTCATGGCAGCCAATCAGAGCTCAGATTTCGTTTCATAAACTGCTATGGGAAAATGAATGCTGAACTCTGATTGGTTGCCTTGAGCAACTAGAACAGTTCTGCTCTCAGATAAAACTACCCCATTGTGTTTAAGGCTACATTCACACAGCCGTATGGGGGACATATATACGTCTGATGTTTATATGCCGTATAAACGTCCCCCATAGACAGCAATGGGTGCTATGGAGAGGGGCAGGGTTGTGAAGCGCTCACCCCCTCCTCCTCTCCTGGGCGCTGCCGTTTGCCCGCCATGCTACAGTACGGAGATCATATCGTCGTGTGAATGTAGCCTAAAACTGTACACCTTTATCTGCTGTTTTTTACACTTCCATTAGTAGTCTGGTAGTCTTACTAGCAAAAAGATAGGGTGGGCCCTAAAAATAATTTCCTCTGGTGGGCCCCAGGTACTCCAGTCCGACCCTGCCCTTACACGTCGATAGCAGTGGTTGGCTGGCCAGATCAGGTGACCCTGGAATAGACTAGCCCCTGCCCGCGCTGCTCGGATCATTCTGTGTCTGGATGCCGCTAGGGAGAGAGCTGCTGCTGGTCAGGGAAAGCGTTAGGCTGTTCTATTAGAATAGTGTTAGGCAGGAGTGATTCTACAAGAACCCAACAGCCCTTCTTAGGGCTACAATAATGTTATACATTTTTTTTTTATTTGCTTGTGGCTGGGCTTGCTGGCACTAGTAGTGCAGCTAGTACCATATTGTGAGGAATTTGCTGGGAGACCTGCGACCGTTGTGTTTAGCTCTTAGTGACACTCATATCCACCTCAAACACCGAAGTGGGACAATTTATTAGGGGTTTGATTAGAATTATGCAGAGTCTGCTGATTTATTTATTTTTTTTACCTTTATTTCATTTTATAGCTCAAACTCATCTTGCAAAGCAGTGTGCTTTCAGTGTAGGCTACAAAATAGCCATAGGAGAACCCCAACGGCTTACTTAGGCCTACAATAGCATTATATTTTCCTTTTTTTGTTTGCTTGTGGCTGGGCTTGCTGGCATTAGTAGTGCAGCTAGTACCATATTGTGAGGAATTTGCTGGGAGACCTGCGACCGTTGTGTTTAGCTATTAGTGACATGCATATCCACCTCAAACACCGAAGTGGGACAATTTATTAGGGGTTTGATTAGAATTAGGCAGTCTGCTGATTTATTTATTTTTTTTACCTTTATTTCATTTTATAGCTCAAACTCATCTTGCAAAGCAGTGTGCTTTCAGTGTAGGCTACAAAATAGCCATAGGAGAACCCCAACGGCTTACTTAGGCCTACAATAGCATTATATTTTCCTTTTTTTTGTTTGCTTGTGGCTGGGCTTGCTGGCATTAGTAGTGCAGCTAGTACCATATTGTGAGGAATTTGCTGGGAGACCTGCGACCGTTGTGTTTAGCTCTTAGTGATACGCATATCCACCTCAAACACCGAAGTGGGACAATTTATTAGGGGTTTGATTAGAATAAGGCAGAGTCTGCTGATTTTTTTTTTTTTTTTTTTACCTTTATTTCATTTTATAGCTCAAACTCATCAGGCACAGCACAAAATCCAGTTGTGTGCTGTCAGTGTAGGTTAGAAACTAGCCATAGCAATAGGATAGCATCGTTTTGTTAAAAAAAAAATAAAAATAAAAAAAAATAAACACAAAAAAAAAATTAAAAGTTTACCCTTTAATTTGGAAAATGTTTAACCCCAGGGCTAGGGGTAGAGGACGAGGGCGTGGACGTGGGCGTCCAACTACTGCAGGGGTCAGAGGCCGTGGTCCTGGGCGGGGTGAGACACCACCTGCTGATGAGGGAGCAGGGGAACGCCGCAGAGCTACACTCCCTAGGTTCATCATGTCTCAAGTTACTGGGACTCGTGGTAGAGCACTGTTGAGGCCAGAACAGTGCGAAGAGGTGATGTCGTGGATTGCGGACAATGCTTCTAGCCATTTGTCCACCAGTCAGTCTTCCACGCAGTCCACCCATGTCACCGAAATCAGCACTCCTCCGGTTCCTCCACCTCAGCCTCCTTCCCCCCAGTCTGCCCCCTCCCAGCAAAATTTGACATTTGAAGCGGCATACTCTGAGGAACTGTTTTCTGGACCCTTCCCACAGTCGCAAACCACTTGTCCGGTTGCTGCTGAGCAATTTTCCGATGTCCAGGTTTTCCACCAGTCGCAGTCTGTGGGTGATGATGACATTATTGACGTAGTGGAAGAAGTGTGTAAAGAGGTGTCGGACGATGAGGAGACACGGTTGTCAGACAGTGGTGAAGTTGTTGTCAGGGCAGGAATTCCGAGGGGGGAGCAGACTGAGGGATCGGAGGATGATGAGGTGACAGACCCAAGCTGGGTTGATAGGCCGGGTGAACAGAGTGCTTCTGAGACGGAGGCGAGTCCTATAGCAGAACAGGTTGGAAGAGGCAGTGGTGGGGCCAGACGGAGAGGCAGGGCCAGAGCTGGTGCATCAGCGCCAAATGTTGCCCGTAGTCAAGCTCCCGTGGCGAGGGCTAGATTTTCAGAAGTCTGGAGGTTCTTTAAAGAAACACCGGATGACCGACGGACTGTGGTGTGCAACCTTTGCCAAACCAGGATCAGCAGGGGTTCCACCACTACTAGCTTAACTACCACCAGTATGCGCAGGCATATGAATGCTAAACACCCCACTCAATGGCACCAAGCCCGTTCACCTCCGGCCGGGCACACCACTGCTCCTTCCCCTGTGTCATCTGCTAGTCAGCCCCCTGCCCAGGACCACGGCCCAAACACCTCCCATGCGAAAACCCCATCTTCGCCTCCACGATCCTCCACAGCATCCACCAGCGTTCAGATCTCCATACCCCAGACGCTGGAGCGCAAAAAGAAGTATAGCGCAACCCACCCACACGCCCAAGCCCTCAACGTCCACATCTCCAAGATGCTTAGCCTGGAGATGCTGCCCTATAGGCTGGTAGAGACCGAGGCCTTTCGAAACCTCATGGCAGCGGCCGCCCCTCGGTATTCGGTTCCCAGCCACCACTACTTTTCCCGATGTGCCGTCCCAGCCCTGCACAAGTGCGTGTCAGAGAACATCATCCGTGCCCTGACCAACGCCGTTTCTGACAAGGTCCACCTGACCACGGACACGTGGACGAGTGCTGCCGGGCAGGGCCACTATATATCGCTGACGGCACATTGGGTTAACTTGGTGGAGGCTGGGACCGAGTCTGACCCTGGGGCTGCTCATATACTGCCGACGCCGAGGATACCTCGGTCCAGGTCTCAAAGGCCTACTATGCCTCCTCCTCCTCCCACCCCTCCTCCACCTCCTCCTCCTCCGAATTACCATCCGTGGGCATGGCGCCATCAGTCGGTAGCTCTAGGCACAGCAGCAGTGCCATTGCTAAGCGACAGCAGGCGGTGCTCAAACTGCTGAGCCTAGGCGATAAAAGGCACACCGCCCAAGAGCTATTACAGGGCATCACGGTGCAGACTGATCTGTGGCTGGCACCGCTGAACCTGAAGCCAGGCATGGTTGTGTGTGACAACGGCCGTAACCTGGTGGCAGCCCTGCAACTCGGCAGACTGACACATGTGCCATGCCTGGCCCATGTGTTAAATCTCATAGTTCAGCGTTTCCGCAAGACATACCCCAATCTGTCTGATTTGCTCACGAAGGTGCGCCGCATCTGTGCGCATTTCAGGAAGTCCAGCACAGATGCTGCCACTCTCAGGGCAGCGCAGCGCCGCCTCCAACTGCCCGCTCACCGACTGTTGTGCGACGTGCCCACGAGGTGGAATTCAACATTAACCATGTTATCCAGAGTTTACCAGCAGCGCAGAGCGATTGTAGACTGCCAGATGTCAACTTCCACCAGAACTGGTAGTCAGGTCAGTCAGCTTCCTCAAGTCTACAATGAGGAGTGGACGTGGATGTCTGATATCTGTCAGGTGCTGAGTAACTTTGAGGAGTCAACACAGATGGTCAGTGGCGATGCCGCCATCATCACCCTCACCATCCCACTGCTTGGCCTGTTGAAAAACTCTCTGGTCAGCATGAAGTCGGAAGCTTTGCGCTCGTCACAAGAGACGGGGGAAGAAGATTCCCTTGTTGATAGCCAAAGCACCCTTAGGTCTGTTTCTCAGCGCATATCGGAGGAGGTGGAGGAGGATGAGGAGGAAGAGGAGGAGAATGTTGGCGAGACAGAAGAGGGGACCATTGTTCAGTCCTTCACTGTTCATCGTGTATGGGCAGAAGAAGAGGAGTTGGAGGAGTTGGAGGAGGAGGAAATGGGCAGTCAGGCCAGTGAGGGGATTGAATTCTTGCGCGTTGGGACTCTGGCACATATGGCAGATTTCATGCTAGGCTGCCTATCCCATGACCCTCGCGTTCAAAGAATTTATTCCAGCACCGATTACTGGGTATTCACTCTCCTGGACCCACGGTACAAGCAAAATCTTTCCACTCTCATCCCTGGAGAGGAAAGGAGTGTGAGAATGCCTGAATACAAGCAGGCCCTGGTGCACAAGCTGAAACAGTATTTCCCTTCTGAAAGCGCTAGCGGCAGAGGGCGTACTTCTGCGGGACAAGTAGCGAGGGAGAGTAGGCAAGCAGGCAGCTTGTCCAGCACTGGCAGGGGTACGCTTTACAAGGCCTTTGCCAGTTTTATGTCACCCCAGCAAGACACTGTCACCTGTCCCCAGTCTCGGCAGAGTAGGGCTGACCTTTACAGAAAGATGGTGAGGGAGTACGTAGCTGACCATACCATCGTCCTAAATGATCACACAGCTCCCTACAACTACTGGGTTTCAAAGCTGGACATGTGGCACGAACTGGCGCTGTATGCCTTGGAGGTTCTTGCCTGCCCTGCCGCTAGCGTGTTGTCCGAGCGGGTTTTCAGTGCAGCTGGTGGCATCATCACCGATAAGCGTACACGCCTGTCGACTGACAGCGCTGACAGGCTGACGCTTATCAAGATGAATAAAGCCTGGATTTCTACGGATTTTCATTCTCCACCATGTGAAAGAAGCTCAACCTGAATAATGTATGCACTCCTCCTCCTCATTGTCCTCCTTCTCCTCCTCTTTGTACACTAAAGCATAGGAAACTGGCTATTTTTTTTGCCAGGGCCAACTGGCTCTAGCTATAGTACTCTATGTATTTAATTTTTCTGGAGGGCCACCTACCCGGTCCTCTGTTTTAAGCAATTTTTGGGAGTGCCACATACAGGCACTAAATCTATTTAATTTTTCTGGAGGACCACCTACCTGCTCCTCTGGTTTGAAAACTTTTTTGGACTGCCACATACAGGCACTATCCAAATTAAATTGTCTCCATAGCAGCCTCCACATGTCGTCTTTTTAGCTGGCTCCACACGTTGTCTCCATTGCTACCTCCACACGTCATCGCCATAGCTGCCTCCAAAAGTCGTCCATATAGCTGCCTCCATACATGGTCTCCTTATCAAACGAACTGTGTCAGGCAGAATTTTGGGTTGTTTTCATGGATTCCACATCAAACTTGTTAACTTTGTCGCCACCCTGCTGTGTAATCCACAAAATATACTGGCAAACTTTTATCATTTACCAATATTATTTCAGCGCTTCTTGCGCATCTGTTTACATTCCCCTCACCCGCCATATCCTAAACTTATAAGAACGCTACTACACTTGATCTTATACAAAAGGTTCTTAGAAGTGCTGTTTGGGGAGTAGCCTAGAGACAGGGGCCTTTGATTGGCGAAAAGCTCGCCTGTCTGCGGAGCGCCAGTTCCATCTCAAGATCCAACTAACATAGTTTTAACTGCAGCACCTTTAATCTACTACTAGTTCACTGCCTCCATACATTGTCCCCTTATCAAACAAATGTTGTATATTTGGACTTTTCAAAGGCATTTGACACCGTGCCTCATAAAAGGTTGGTATATAAAATGAGACTGCTGGGAATAGGAGAAAAACTGTGTATTTGGGTAAGTAATTGGCTTAGTGATAGAAAACAGAGGGTGGTCATTAATGGCATATTCTCAGATTGGGTTGATGTTACCAGTGGAGTGCCACAGGGGTCAGTATTGGGGCCACTTCTTTTTAATATTTTTATTAATGACCTTGTAGTGGGTTTACACAGTCAAGTTTCAATATTTTCAGATGATACTAAGCTGTGTAAAGTAATAAATACTGAGGTCGATAGTTTAGCATTACAGAGGGATTTGTGGAAGCTTGAGGAGTGGGCAGAGAAATGGTTGATGAGGTTTAATGTAGATAAATGTAAAGTTATGCACTTGGGCCATGGAAACAAAAAGTATAATTATGTCCTAAACGGTCAATTACTTAGTAAAACTGAAGCTGAAAAGGACTTGGGGGTATTGGTGGATGGTAAACTTAATTTTAGTGACCAGAGCCAGGCGGCTGCTGCTAAAGCAAATAAAATAATGGGATGTATCAAGAGAGGAATAGATTCTCATGATAAAGACATAGGTTTTGCCCTTATACAAATCCCTGGTCAGACCACACATGGAATATTGTGTACAGTTTTGGGCACCAGTGTATAAAAAGGATATAGTAGAGCTGGAACGGGTGCAGAGGAGAGCAACCAGGATTATTAGGGGAATGGGGGAACTAGAATACACTGACAGACTAAAAAATTTGGGATTATTTAGTTTAGAAAAAAGACGACTGAGGGGAGACCTCATTACATTGTACAAATACCTAAACGGACAGCACAAGGATCTCTCCAAAGATCTTTTTATACCTAGGCCTGTGACCAGGACAAGGGGACATCAACATAGACAAAGGTTCTTTACTGTAAGAGCAGTGAGACTGTGGAACTCTCTGCCACAGGAGGTTGTTATGGCGGACTCTATGTACATGTTCAAGAGAGGCCTGGATGCCTTTCTGGAGAGGAAAAATATCACGGGTTATGGGGATAAAACATTTATTTAATTCTTAAAGGTTGGACTTGATGTTCTTGCGTCTCCTTCCAGCCTTATATACTATGAAACGAGCTGTGTCGGGCAGAATTTTGGGTTGTTTTCATGGCTTCCACATCAAACTTAATAACTTTGTCGCCACCCTGCTGTGTAATCCACAAAATATACTGGCAAACTTTTATTATTTACCAATATTATTTCAGCGCTTCTTGCGAATCTGTTTACATTCCCCTCACCCGCCATATCCTAAACTTATAAGAATGCTACTACACTTGATCTTATACAAAAGGTTCTTAGAAGTGCTGTTTGGGGAGTAGCCTAGAGACAGGGGCTTGGATTGGCGAAAGCTCGCCTGGCAGCGGAGCGCCAGCTCCATCTCAAGATCCAACTAACATAGTTTTAACTGCAGCACCTTTAATCTACTACTAGTTCACTGCCTCCATACATCGTCCCCTTATCAAACGAGCTGTGTCAGGCAGAATTTTCAGGTGTTTCACCAGATACATAGTGGAACACGGCCCATCTGTCACCGCCATGCTGGAGACCTGAAGTTGCAATCATAGCAGCGCAATATGGATGCCCCATACTGTCGCTCTTAATCATGGAACCATTTCCGTAAAAACAATTAAAAATAGAACCACTATGCTATTCCATTATTCCTAGGTGAAATATTCAAACGACCCGGCCTGCTTTGAAAATTATAATTTTTTCAAAGTAAACGCTTCTGGCCCCCAGGCCCATTTTGGGTGGGGAGGAGCCGAGAGACAGGGGCTTGGACAGGCGAAAGCTCGCCTGGCAGTGGACCGCCAGCTCCATCCCAAGATTAGGCAGCCTCAGAGGCATCCATGCATGCTGCCCCTGCTGTTTCCTGTCCATTTTGCCTCCACGATCCTCCACAGCGTCCACCAATGTCTCATTTCAACTCTCTATACCCCAGACGCTGGAGCACGAGAGGATATGCAGCACATCATCCCCTTATCAAACGAGCTGTGTCAGGCAGAATTTTCAGGTGTTTCACCAGATACATAGTGGAACTCGGCCCATCTGTCGCCGCCATGCTGGAGACCTGAAGTTGCAATCATAGCAGCGCAATATGAATGCCCCATACTGTCGCTCTTAATCATGGAAGTCGTCTCCATGGCTGCCTCCACATGTCGTCCCCTTATCAAAAGAGCTGTGTCAGGCTCATTTTTCGGGTGTTTCACCAGATACGTTATGGAACTTGGTCACTATGTCGACACCATGCTGTGTTATCGACTAAATATACCGTCAACCTTTTGTTCACATAGGAAATCATTTCACCTCCTTTGGTGAAACCAGAGTCCATTTAGGGTATGTCGCCATGAGACTCTCTAGCCTGCCACTGCTGCCGCTGCCTCTGCATGCCGTCCCCTATAGTGTCAGGGTCAATTATTGGATGTTTTAGATGCTATCTAGCCTCATTCGGTCACTCTGTCATGGCCATGCTGTTGCCCATAATTTTGGCATAATGGTGCGATTAAGCAGCCTCAGAGGCATCCATGCATGCTGCCCCTGCTGTTTCCTGTCCATTTCCGTGGTGTTTCCATCCTTTTCTGAGGTTCCCAGGTGTTTGGCCAAGCTTCCCTGTGCAGAGCCTTGGTCCCCTTGAAAAATGCTCGAGTCTCCCATTGACTTCAATGGGGCTCGTTATTCGAGACGAGCACTCGAGCATCGGGAAAAGTTCGTCTCGAATAACGAGTACCCGAGCATTTTAGTGCTCGCTCATCTCTATTGCTTAGGCTTTATCATAGTGCAATAAGCAATTCTGTTTCCATACATATCTTAGTAACAGATGTCTGTGTGGAAGAAATGGGCCAGAAGGTGTATAGGCAGAACTTGTAACAAATAGGTTATTTTAGGTACTATCATCATTTTTATAAGGTTAGATCTCCCAATTCACAAAATGTATGGGATTTTCCACTCTTTAATGATGTTTGTGATAGAGGCAAACAGTGGGGTGTAATTTACAGTGGGGTGTTACCAGGAGTCGAGAAATTTGCACTCCTAAATATGTGATAGCCATGTTTGACCACAAGAAAGAAGAGGCAAACTTGGCTTGCACCACAATGGATGGGGGGGGGGGGGGGGGAATGCTATGTATAGGGCTACAGATTTGGAGGTATTGATCTTAAAATTTGAGACTTGTTGACAATTGGCATCTTTTGAAGTGTTCATGCAGCTTTTTATGACATCCTGGAGATTTTACAGCCTGATTTACTGTGACCTGAAGACCCCAAAGGACATGTAGTCAACTCCCCCCTGCACCAGGACTTGGAAACAAAGAACTGTTCAAATACTCCCCCTCATTAACATTTTTTCCAATCCTGAATGACCCTGTGGACTAATTAATAAGGTTATGTAACCTGAACTAAAAGAGATTTTTTAAAGAATATCAGATACAGGAAATAGTGTTCACTCTATGGGGGCTGCTTAGACAAGCTGAGTGTGTTCCATATTTCTCCCACCTCCAGGGAATCAGGATTTACTTTAAGTTGTAAGTTTCTGTTATTTTTCTCCCTTTTTATTTTTAACTGTTTTGCCTTGTTGTGTATCATTTTATTTTGTAATTCTTTTGTTTTTAACATTTTTTTTGTGCACTGAACAACTTTTTTTTGTATCAAAAATTTTTGTCCCTGTATGCTCTGCGAACTCATAGGGGCACATTCACTTACCCGGTCCGGAGGAGATCTCGACGACAATACACTGTGCCACCATTCAAGAAGATTGTGCGCCCGATTTCCTGAATGTGCCGCTTCCCCTATCAGGTCCGGCGGATTGTCCGAATCCGTCGGATCATCCCACAGCCCCCAATTTGTGTTGCATGAAAGCCGGCGAGATTGCGACTACATCCGATCGCGTGCAACGCAATCACCTAATAATTACCTGTCACAGCGGCATGATCCCCGAAAACGTTGGAAAACCCGACAGAAATGCGGCTGCGGGACCCTTAGTAAATAAGACCCATGGCCTTGAAAAGTGTGGTTTAGCTGTGTGACTGCTAGGGTGCTGAGCGTGCATGTCTAGTGGTATGACAAGGTGACTGCTTGAGAAGAAAGATTTGATGTAGAGTGGGATATTTATCGGTCCTAGCATTAATGCAATAAGTGGTGGCAGCGGATTGGGGTGCTGGAGCTGTGTGAGGTGTGATTTGTGCTCAATTTGTGTCCTGATTGAAAGGTGAGCGCAAGTTTGAGTAGGCTAAATTAACCTGTACAGTTGCACCCCAAGTCACGTGATGAGACAGAGGTATCCTCGCCATGACAAATTGGTGGAACCTGTGGGATTATTTCATTTTTGTTAGACCATTAAGTGCTGGGATTAAGCAACTAATCCCTGCACTGAAGGACTAGTGGAATCCTTGCGAGGAGTGCCCTAGTCTTACACGGACCAAAATAGTGCTGTTCTTAGACAGACATGCAAACAGTTCCCCTTCCCCGCTTTTCTTTCCTATATTTTATTTGGCAAAGTGATGAACCATCTACAAGAGGCAGAGCAAGGAGGTTCTAGTCCACCTCTGTGAGCAGGTTTGTGCTTTGATGGAGCGAGATTCAGAGCAAGTATCTGGCACGGCTTAAGTGAGCAAAGATATGGACATTAATCCTGCAAGAGTTTCCCCTGAGGATACTCACAGCAGGAGCCCTCAGGAAGGAATGGATTTTTCTCTAAAAAAGGAGAAAGTGGCCGCAGAGCGAGAGAAGGAGAGAGAGGCCGCAGAGTGAGAGCGCCAGGCTGACAGAGAGTTCAAGTTGGAAATGGTGCATATTGAATCAATTCTGTGCAATCTTAATCCCAGGATGTAAACCCCAAAAGACCTCGTCAAGAAAGTTTTCCAGTACTGAACAAGGATGGGAACTTGGAAATTTTTTTGTGAGCATTTGAGAAGACCTGCAGATAGAGATGAGCAAGCACTAAAATGCTCGAGTCGAACTTTTTCCGATGCTCAAGTGCTCGTTGGATGCCGCTGAGGCTGCCTAATCGCACCATTATGCCAAAATTATGGGAAACAGCATGGCGATGACAGATTGACCGAGTGAGGCGAGATAGCATCTAAAACACCCAATAATTGACCCTGACACTATAGGGGACAGCAATCGTAGGCCGCCGCGGCAGCGGCAGGCTAGAGTGGCATGCCGACATACCCCAAATGGATTCAGGCTTCAAACCAATTTAAAAAATTCCTTTTGGTGAGGGTAACGTGTAGCACTGTACGTATCAGTAATTGGCATGGTTATGGCGGCAGAGAGGAACCAAAGGAGGTGAGCAAGAAGCGCTGTAATGATTTCCTATGTGAACAAAAGGCTGACGTTATATTTAGTCGATAACACAGTAGGGCGGCGACAGAGTGACCAAGTTCCATAACGTATCTGGTGAAACACCTGAAAAATGAGCCTGACACAGCTCGTTTGCTAAGGGGACGACATGTGGAGACAGCTATGGAAACAACTTTTGGAGGAAGCTATGGAGACGACATGTGGAGGCTGCTATGGAGACAATGTGTGGAGGCTGCTATGGAGACAACGTGTGTAGGCTGCTATGTACACAACGTGTGGAGGCAATGGGGACTGTTATGGCACCCATGGTAAAATACCCGAAAATGTAGCCTGAAACAGACAACGTGTGATGGCAGCTATCAAGACGACGTGTAGAGGCTGCTATGTAGACGACGTGTAGAGGCAGTGGGGACGGTTATGGCACCTGAGGTGAATGTAAGGAGGTGAGAAAAGAGGAGTGAAAAGATAGAATTTAGAGGTAAAAGATTATAGTAGTGGATTAAAGTTGCTGCAGTTAAAACTATGTTAGTTGGATCTTGGGATGGAGCTGGCCGTCCGCTGCCATGCGAGCATTCTCCTGTCCAAACCCCTGCCTCTCAGCTCCTCCCCACCCAAAATGGACCTGGGGGCCCGCAGCGTTTACTTTGAAAAAAATTCTCATTTTCAAAGCAGACGCGGTCGTTTGAATACTAGAGACTGATGGCGCCATGCCCACACATGGTAATTCGGAGGAGGAGGGGCAGGAAGAGGAGTTAGTGTCTCACCCCGCCCAGGACCATGGCCTCTGACCCCTGCAGTAATTGGATGCCCACGCCATCGTCCTCTACCCTTAGCCCTCGGGTTCAACATTTTCCAAATAAAAGTCTATTTTATAGACAAAAGAGAAATCTAAAAAAAAATTACCCAAAAAAATTTACAGTTCATGTTTGTTTTGTTTTGGATTTATAGAAGAACAAAAGGTGCAGAAGAAATAAGACAGCAACCTCAGAAGATGAATGCGATGGCTAGTTTCTAAACAACACAGAATTTTTTTTTAAATGTCCTGGTATTGATGCGTATTTACTTAAGTCACACGTGACGTACAGTACGCTTCACCAGCAGAGAGAATGTGAATTGGGATTTCTGGAGACTAGCTTGCTAAGCAGTAGCAGGCACAACCGTTCAATACAGTAGACAAAATGTGATTGCTATAACGGAGATTTCCCAGTCCCGCAAAAAATTAAGAGAAAATGTATATTTTTTTGGGGTTTTTTTTACGTTTCTATAAAACTTTTAAAAAAATTTTTTAATTTCTTTATGAACGAAACACGCAGAAGAAATCAGAAAGCAAACTGAAATGCGGATTGCTGAATGTCCCGGTACTAATTTGAACAAAAAAAAATTAGATTACGCCACACGTGATGTACAGTACGCTTTACCAGCATAGAGAATGTGAATTGGGATTTCTGGAGACTAGCTTGCTAAACAGTAGCAGGCTGACTAAGCTAGATGAAATTGCATTTGCACCACTGGCAGCACACAAAAGGATTTTGTGCTGTGGCTTCCACTTTCACTTTTGAAAAGAAAAAAAAATGCCAGACTCTGCCTAATTCAATCAAACCCCCAATAAATTGTTTGCTGTTTGAAATGGATATGTGTGTCACTAAGAGCCAAAAATAATGTTCGCAAGTCTCCCTGCAAATTGGTCACAATATGGTAGTAGCTGCACTACTAGTGCCAGCAAGCCCAGCCACAAGCAAATAAAAAAAATTATAAAATAACGCTATTGTAGCCCTAACAAGGGCTGTTGGGTTTTTGTAGAATCACTCCTGCCTAACACTAATCTAATAGAACACCCTAACGCTATCCCTGACCAGCAGCAGCTCTATCCCTAACGGCATCCAGGCAGAGAATGATCAATGATCCGAGCAGTATTTACCAGGGTCACCTGATCAGGCCAGCCAACCACTGCTATGGACATGTAAGTGTACCACGTGATGCTGGGTGTACTGCAGAGTCTCCTGGCTTGTGATTAGCTCTGATTCTGGCCGCCAAAAATCAAAATGGCGGGAGGTGCCATTTTCTTGAGCTGGCGAAATATTTGTCTGAGCAACGAGCAGTTGCGAGTATGCTAATGCTCGAACGAGCATCAAGCTTGGACGAATATGTTAGCTTAGCTCTAGTCACAGAATAATAAACAAAATTATGCTTAGATGATACTACACACCAGATAGATTGCACAAACCATTGCCGTAGACTTCGGATAGATGCCTGCAGGGTCCCAGTGCTCCGATGCCGCCCCGGCGCTCCCATGCCGACGCGGCCCCAGCGCTCCCATCTCTGGGTGGCTGCGTGGTCCTGGCGCCCGATGCCTGCTTCCTGCTCCTGTGCTTGCCGGCACCTGAGATGGCGTGTTCCCACGGCTGCGGCACACGTTAAGTCCCTCTGTGTGTGTATGTCTGTCGGTACTGGGGTTGGGGGAGGCCCTATCTCTATCCTGGGGTGGGGGGTGAAGCCCTTTTTCTATGCTGGGGTGGGGGATGAGGCCCTATATTTATGATGGTGGTAGGGTGTGAGGCCCTATTTCTATGCTGGGGTGGGGTGTGAGGCCCTATTTCTATGCTGGGGTGGGGTGTGAGGCCCTATTTCTATCCTAAGGTGGGAGGGGAGGCCCTATTTCTATCCTAGGGTGGGGGAGGCCCTATTTCTATCCTGGGGTGGGGGGAGGCCCTGTATCTGTACAGCCGCAGTACACAGCCATACATGGAGCTAGAGGAGCAGTACACAGCCATACATGGAGCTACAGCCACAGTACACAGCCATACATGGAACTACAGCCGCAGTACACAGCCATACATGGAACTACAGCCGCAGTACACAACCATACATGGAACTACAGCCGCAGTACACAACCATACATGGAGCTACAGCAACAGTATACAGCCATACATGGAGCTACAGCCGCAGTACACAGCCATACATGGAGCTACAGCCGCAGTTCACAGCCATACATGGAGCTACAGCCGCAGTACAGAGCCATACATGGAGCTACAGCCGCAGTACACAACCATACATGGAGCTACAGCCGCAGTACACAACCATACATGGAGTTACAACCGCAGTACACAGCCATACATGGAGCTACAGGAGCAGTACACAGCCATACATGGAGCCACAGTACACAGCCATACATGGAGCTACCGGAGCAGTATACAGCCATACATGGAGCTACAGCCGCAGTACACAGCCAAACATGGAGCTACAGCCACAGTATACAGCCATACATGGAGCTACAGCCGCAGTACACAGCCATACATGGAGCTACAGCCGCAGTATACAGCCATACATGGAGCTACAGCCGCAGTACACAGCCATACATGGAGCTACAGCCGCAGTTCACAGCCATACATGGAGCTACAGCCGCAGTACAGAGCCATACATGGAGCTACAGCCGCAGTACACAACCATACATGGAGCTACAGCCGCAGTACACAACCATACATGGAGTTACAACCGCAGTACACAGCCATACATGGAGCTACAGGAGCAGTACACAGCCATACATGGAGCCACAGTACACAGCCATACATGGAGCTACCGGAGCAGTATACAGCCATACATGGAGCTACAGCCGCAGTACACAGCCAAACATGGAGCTACAGCCGCAGTACACAGCCATACATGGAGCTACAGCTGCAGTACACAGCCATACATGGAGCTACAGACGCAGTACACAACCATACATGGAGCTACAGCCGCAGTACACAACCATACATGCAGTTACAACCGCAGTACACAGCCATACATGGAGCTACAGGAGCAGTACACAGCCATACATGGAGCTACAGGAGCAGTACACAGCAATACATGGAGCTACAGCAGCAGTACACAGCCATACATGGAGCCACAGTACACAGCCATACATGGAGCTACAGGAGCAGTATACAGCCATACATGGAGTTACAGCCGCAGTACACAGCCATACATGGAGCTACAGCCGCAGTACACAGCCATACATGGAGCTACAGCCGCAGTACACAGCCATACATGGAGCTACAGCCGCAGTACACAGCCATACATGGAGCTACAGCCACAGTACACTGTAATATAATAAGATGTTTTCCCAGCAATGATTGGACACAGTTAGTGCACATTCACACTGCCATTGAGGGGACGCATATATGGCTGCGACCTTGGCTTTATGCTACAGTTTTGCATGGACCTCAATTCTGGCTCTGTATATAATGTTTGATAGAACGTGATTTACACTTCCATTAGGAGTAGTCTGGTAGTCTTTCTTATTACAAGAAGGGTAGCCACCCCCCCCCCCAAAAAAAAAAATTTTCTCTGGTGGGCCCGAGGTACACCAGTCCGACACTGTCTGGGGTTGTCCAGTAATACGGACGTACTGGGTGGAAATCAAATACTTAGTCTCATCGTCCCTATCTCTCCTAAAACGATGCTTCTCCAACTTAATAGCGATAGCATCCCTGTTAAAAAACAATCTCTTGTTTGCAAGGTGCTTATGCTAGCAAGAATTTGCTATATCAACTGCTCCTCAATAAATACTACTTACAGTAATGAACTTACCATTGCTCAGGGTAACGGAAAAATTAAACTGTTTAACAAAATATGGGAACCGTGGACAAAACATCATATCTTTTCATCTATATGTTAGCTAATTCTTACTGCTCTTGGTAGTAAAACAATAATTTGCAAGACATTTTGGTCTTCTGCGACAGGAAGAAGCAGCTTAACAACAGAAGATTTAGATGTCGTGTTACATAACAAACACCACTTTTTACATACCATCTTCAACATGCATGGGTGAAGTTATAATTGTTCTAGTTGTTACGTTGTACTATGTTTCACTCGTTTAATGATATTTCAGGGACCCTTGGTGGTAGACTAGGTCAATCTGGTCTTCTACTGAATACCTTCTGCTCTGTTATCTTTTATTTCCCAGACAGGAAATTATGGTAGGATGCATGTTTTCAGTAAAGCAGGTTTTGTCTGTTAAGCCCTCTAATTAACTACCCAGCTACACTGTGATCTACCACATCTACAATCTTGACTGCAAAATATATATGGCAATGTCTTGTATATTGATAACATTGGGGGTCATTTACTAAGGGACCGATTCACGTTTTCCCGACGTGTTACCCGAATATTTCCGATTTGCGCCGATTTTCCCTGTATTGCCCCCAGGTTTTTGGCGCACGTGATCGGATTGTGGCGCAACAGCGCCGGCATGCACGTGACGGAAATCGGGGGTTTGGCCGTACGAAAACCCGGCGGATTCGGAGAAACCGCCGCATTTAAAAAAAAAAATAAGTGTCGCGGGAGAATCGCCAGAAGACCCTAATCCACCGCAGGGAACGCGCCGCTGGATCGCGAATGGACCGGGTAAGTAAATCTGCCCCATTGTCTTGACCTCTGTGTTTTTCTATTTAAATTTTTTTTTAACTTGTAATAAAAACTTATGGAAGTAACTCGGTTCAGTGTACGCAGAATTTTCCGACAAAATGCGCTTCGACCCGAATCGAATCATGGCGAATCACATTAAAAAACAGTTATTTCCTGGCTGTAGAGAGCCTGTAGGGTGTTGTAGAATGTTGTGCCATGCTTGAATATGAATAGGGAGCTTGGTTTGGTCTTCAAACAATGCTGTGTTTTAGTATGACACGCACATGACAGCCGCCACTCTTAGAATCGCTTCACTCTTCAATTCCATGGTCACTTACATGGGCCAACTTGACCAAATAAGTGAAGCGGAAACACAAGATACCTGACAAGGTAACGTCCGTGCCAGCTCAAAAGGACTGAGCTGAGGGCCAAGATCCCACTATAACATCAAATAGTGGACTCTTTTTACACTGACATTAAATGATTCCAAAGATTACGACAGAGCCTGTTCTGTTAAACGTTGATGCATGTAAAAACCGCCCAAAAGAGTGGAGAGGGTTTCGGCAGTAATTTTGCATTGACGTCACTGATTATTTTGCCCTTCCTTTAATTCGTTAGTGTCCGCTTTCAATCAGTCAATAATCCATCAGTATTGCTCAAGCCAAGAACAAACAGGAGTTGATCCAAAATAGAGATGACCAGGAAACGATATTTGCATGTCCTCTTTGTTCTGTATCCAACTCCTGCTTTTGGCTATCAATCCTGAAGCTTTTCATTCCTTCTGACAGATGAAATGAAGGGGAAAAACATAGTGGCAACGTCATAGAGTGGTGGAGGGTGAAAACGGCATTATGGAAATCACAGGGTGTTTCAGTGAGACAGCAGTCAGTTGGAAGCAGCCAACAGGAGGTCGGAAAGTGGCACAATGACAATGAGTGTGGAGGTGGGTGACAATTCCAGTATCTGGTAAAGATAGAGGGAGGCAGATGGTGCGAATGGCAGCAGATGTGTGGCATCAAGCGAGTGGCAGCATCAGAATAATGGCTGAGGCAGGTAGTTAGAATTCAGACTCATTTCTCAACGTTTGGGGGAGGACCTGCTCCTGTTCCATGCCAACTAAGGGTTGTATCTGACGAACCCACGGACTCTTGGCTGGGGTTGTCAGATGTCATTTGGTAGGAAGTGGATGACCTAGTCAACCAGTCGAGAACCTTCAGGTTGTCCATCAACACACTGCCGCTAGATGACACTGGCAGTTCTGGCCTCACAGAGTCACCCCTGCTGCAACGTCCCCTTACTGTGCTGCGACCTGTGCCTGCTCCACCTGCCACCTCTCTGTCTGACATATTGGTTAATCAACTATGTTGATTTGACACAGATTTCTTGATATCAACTTTAGCAACAAAAAAAAGAATTGAAATTTTGGGAATACAGAACCCCAAAATCTGACACCCTGGACTTTTAGCAAAAATCACTCCATCAGCTGCTGAGTACAAACTGAGACAGCACATGCAGTGTGAAATGATGGGATTGCAAATGGCCGTCTGTTTTTATAGGGCTGTGACATCACATAAGCCTTCCGGTCGCTGATTCGTTTATATGTCTGTCCATGTGATCGAAGATGTTCCTTTCTTCTTCCCAGACTTCTTTGCCCCATGTAACACGTTATGCTTGCTTCCATTTCACTAATAATGGGGGGTGGGAAAAATTCGCTCCCACAAATCACAGTAAACTTTGGATTTGTGCTGAATCAAAGTTTTCTTGACATTCTAAATGAATTCCACTTTGTTAGAATCGATTTTCCCATCTCTACTACATATATATTAACATTAAGTTAACATATGTGTTAACATCAACTTAGTGGCATTTTGTAAACACAAACTTAATAGCAATTTAATTAGGCAAATCTCTTTTGAGCTGTTGCATTGTGTTTCAAACCCATGCGTGATCGCACCCTCAGGTGAAAGAACTCTTTCCTCACCCACATTTATGGCCTCTCACCTAACTAAACAAGTCCTCTAAACCATACTGATAAGATGCAATGATATCAAAACAGTCCTGTGTACAGTTTATTCAGAAAGTAATCACTGTGTTCATTTCAAAGATTGATTGCGCTCTGCTTGTCATCCTAATCTCTATTCAAGCAATAGTGAATTTTGCTATGTCAACATACTCCTAGGGTATCAGGCAAAGTACAGTTAAGTAAAAACAGGTGAAAAAAGGATTCTGGTTTAAACATTTAGCAGCGTTTGTATCTTAGATTACCAGCCTTTAAGTCCCCTGTTAATTCTATTTGGGAATGACTCATTTTAAGTAAGAAATTCCTGGGCTGGAAAATGAGTATGTTGTTTGAAAATGAGTTATACAGATGACCTCACAGGAAAAAAAACTCTGTAGACTTTTAGGCTGCATTCCCAGTAATAAATAAACCTTAATACAAGAGCTGTACTGAGTAATCCTATCATGAAAAAGCAGAGATACAGATACTGGGGTGGCATGGTGGCTGAGTGGGTAGCACTTCTGCCCTGCATTGCTGGGGTCCTGGATTCAAATTCCACCCAAGTCAACATCTGCAAAGAGTTTGTATGTTCTCTCTGTGTTTGTGAGGGTTTCCTCCCATACTCCAATAAACATACGCAACATCCCCCACCGGGGCCTAGCCTTTTTATTGGGGCCTGGAGACAGCCGGGGCCCGCAGTACCTGAGTGGCTGGCGGTTGTGGCCTAGGCACGCTAGTGTCACGGTGCTTGGTATGGGGAACCGGAGGGCTATCCTACAGCCTGGCAGGTCTCCAGCAGGGTGGTGTTGGCAAGAAATGATGAGGGAGAGGCTGCTATAGCAGGTCTCCCTGGGGCAACCCTTTGGGGTCTGGAGTATGAGTCCCTGTGTAGTGGATAGGGTACCCGTGATGGTGACAGCCATAGTAGCAGGGACCAGACGGGGGCAGACATTGAGCAAAAATAGCTTACAGTTCTTTATTGGAACCGACAGGAACAGTAGCAGTTGGAGGGAGCCACAGGATGGATCATCAGCCTGGATGCAATGGCAGGCTAGAAGATAGCTGTGTCCTGGAAGGATGCTTCAGCTTGTCCTGGGTTGCTTCAGATATCACCCTTGAAGGTAGGATGATATCCCTTTCCTCTCACTAAGTAGCTCTTAGTTCCACTCTTCAGGCAGGGAGTTGGGTCTGGTGTGCTGGCTGCACAGACTCCTCTGAGTCTCTAATCTGATCTGTTCAGACTCCTAGGTCTGCCAGACTTCTTCTTCTTCAGACTCCCTCGTCTGACTGACTTCTAGAAGTTTCCTGACCAGGGGTTTTGTTACTCCTTCTGGTCAGGTGGTGGCTACTCCTCCAATTACATCTCAGCTCACAGAAACAAAGTATAAACACATGTGATTGGTTGCTGGAATTACATCACATAAAACAATTAACTCCTGCCTTACCAGGCAGACTCTACCACTGCAGTGCTCATCAGTGTCATGTAGTTGTTATGTAGTGACCTGCTGTGGGGTTGATCAGACCCTTCACAGGCTGCAAGCTACATGGTGGGACGTATTCACAACAACCTCTCTGCCTTGCATCGGCGAGGGTGTTGCACATACTTTTAGGTTGTTTAGATTGTGAGCCCCATGGGGGGCAATCTGTAGGCGCAATATAAATAAATAATAATCATTATTATTATTATTACTGCACATCATTATTGACATTGATGAAGTTTAACCTTTTCACGCTCCACGTCCCATATATCAGACGCTGAGTGCAGTGGCTTAACACTCAGCATCCGATATATTGGAAAAATAAAATCTCGTCCCCACTAGCTGACTCTGTATCAGAGGCCATATAATTATACCTTCCCTGCTGAGCTCTGCGTGTGCCCAGCCTGTAGATTATTGCCACATATGAGGTATTGCTGTACCCCAGAGAACTTGCATCATGATTTTTGGGGTGTTTGTCTCCCGTGGCAGGAGCTGGGCACAAGGTGACAAAATGAATAGTGCATAGTACAAATTTATCCATCATGCTTGGGGTCCGCCAGTAGGGTAAAAATGCTCACTACTGGAGGGATGTTGTTTTCAAATAGGGTCAGTTCTTAGGGGTGTTTACTGTACTGATCAATAAAGGCATCTACAAATTTTTTATGATGCCATAAAAAGAAATTAAAATGTCTGTTTTCCAAATACCATTCTCTTCCGAGCCCTGCCGTTTCTCCATCTTGTAGCCTATTGCCACACATGGGGTATTGCCATAACCGTAATAACCCAAATAATGATTTTTGGGGTATTTGTCCACAGTGGCATGAGTTGGGCTAATTTCATTTGTCACTTCAATGCCACATTTGAGAAAACAATGCAATTTTTACACTGCCCCATTCAATTTGTATTACATTTGGGCCAGCATCTCAGGGGTTACAATGCTCATTTATGAATTGATTTATGAATAGAGATGAGTGAACATACTCGTCCGAGCTTGATGCTCGTTCGAGCCTTAGAGTACTCAAAACTGCTCGTTGCTCGGACGAATACTTCGCCCGCTCGAGAAAATGGCATCTCCCGCCGTTTTGCTTTTTGGCGGCCAGAAACAGAGCCAATCACAAGCCAGGAGACTCTGCACTCCACCCAGCATGACGTAGTACCCTTACACGTCGATAGCAGTGGTTGGCTGGCCAGATCAGGTGACCCTGGAATAGACTAGCCCCTGCCCGCGCTGCTCGGATCATTCTGTGTCTGGATGCCGCTAGGGAGAGAGCTGCTGCTGGTCAGGGAAAGCGTTAGGGTGTTCTATTAGAATAGTGTTAGGCAGGAGTGATTCTAAAAGAACCCAACAGCCCTTCTTAGGGCTACAATAACGTTATACATTTTTATTTTTTATTTGCTTGTGGCTGGGCTTGCTGGCACTAGTAGTGCAGCTAGTACCATATTGTGAGGAATTTGCAGGGGGACTTGCTACCGTTGTGTTTAGCTCTTAGTGACACACATATCCACCTCAAACACCAAAGTGGGACAATTTATTAGGGGTTTGATTAGAATTAGGTAGAGTCTGCTGATTTATTTTTTTTTTTTAACCTTTATTTCATTTTATAGCTCAAACTCATCTTGCAAAGCAGTGTGCTTTCAGTGTCGGCTACAAAATAGCCATAGGAGAACCCCAACGGCTTACTTAGGCCTACAATAGCGTTATATTTTCCTTTTTTTTGTTTGCTTGTGGCTGGGCTTGCTGGCATTAGTAGTGCAGCTAGTACCATATTGTGAGGAATTTGCTGGGAGACCTGCGACCGTTGTGTTTAGCTCGTAGTGACACGCATATCCACCTCAAACACTGTAGTGGGACAATTTATTAGGGGTTTGATTAGAATTAGGCAGAGTCTGCTGATTTATTTTTTTTTTTTACCTTTATTTCATTTTATAGCTCAAACTCATCTTGCAAAGCAGTGTGCTTTCAGTGTCGGCTACAAAATAGCCATAGGAGAACCCCAACGGCTTACTTAGGCCTACAATAGCGTTATATTTTCCTTTTTTTTGTTTGCTTGTGGCTGTGCTTGCTGGCATTAATAGTGCAGCTAGTACCATATTGTGAGGAATTTGCTGGGAGACCTGCGACCGTTGTGTTTAGCTCTTAGTGACACACATATCCACCTCAAACACCGTAGTGGGACAATTTATTAGGGGTTTGATTAGAATTAGGCAGAGTCTGCTGATTTATTTTTTTTTTTTTAGCTTTATTTCATTTTATAGCTCAAACTCATCTTGCAAAGCAGTGTGCTTTCAGTGTCGGCTACAAAATAGCCATAGGAGAACCCCAACGGCTTACTTAGGCCTACAATAGCGTTATATTTTCCTTTTTTTTGTTTGCTTGTGGCTGGGCTTGCTGGCATTAGTAGTGCAGCTAGTACCATATTGTGAGGAATTTGCTGGGAGACCTGCGGCCGTTGTGTTTAGCTCTTAGTGACACGCATATCCACCTCAAACACCGAAGTGGGACAATTTATTAGGGGTTTGATTTGAATTAGGCACAGTCTGCTGATTTATTTATTTTTTTTACCTTTATTTCATTTTATAGCTCAAACTTATCAGGCACAGCACAAAATCCAGTTGTGTGCTGTCAGTGTAGGTTAGAAACTAGCCATAGCAATAGGATAGCATCGTTTTGTTACTGCAGGGGTCAGAGGCCGTGGTCCTGGGCGGGGTGAGACACCACCTGCTGATGAGGGAGCAGGGGAACGCCGCAGAGCTACATACATGGTCTCCTTATCAAACGAACTGTGTCAGGCAGAATTTTGGGTTGTTATCATGGATTCCACATCAAACTTGTTAAATTTGTCGCCACCCTGCTGTGTAATCCACAAAATATACTGGCAAACTTTTATCATTTACCAATATTATTTCAGCGCTTTTTGCGCATCTGTTTACATTCCCCTCACCCGCCATATCCTAAACTTATAAGAACGCTACTACACTTGATCTTATACAAAAGGTTCTTAGAAGTGCTGTTTGGGTGCTGTTTGTGCTGTTTGGCCTAGAGACAGGGGCTTGGATTGGCGAAAGCTCGCCTGGCAGCGGAGCGCCAGCTCCATCTCAAGATCCAACTAACATAGTTTTAACTGCAGCACCTTTAATCTACTACTAGTTCACAGCCTCCATACATCGTCCCCTTATCAAACGAGCTGTGTCAGGCAGAATTTTCAGGTGTTTCACCAGATACATAGTGGAACGCGGCCCATCTGTCGCCGCCATGCTGGAGACCTGAAGTTGCAATCATAGCAGCGCAATATGGATGCCCCATACTGTCGCTCTTAATCATGGAACCATTTCCGTAAAAACAATTAAAAATAGAACCACTATGCTATTCCATTATTCCTAGGTGAAATATTCAAACTACCCGGCCTGCTTTGAAAATTATAATTTTTTCAAAGTAAACGCTTCTGGCCCCCAGGCCCATTTTGGGTGGGGAGGAGCCGAGAGACAGGGGCTTGGACAGGCGAAAGCTCGCCTGGCAGTGGACCGCCAGCTCCATCCCAAGATTAGGCAGCCTCAGAGGCATCCATGCATGCTGCCCCTGCTGTTTCCTGTCCATTTTGCCTCCACGATCCTCCACAGCGTCCACCAATGTCTCATTTCAACTCTCTATACCCCAGACGCTGGAGCACGAGAGGATATGCAGCACATCATCCCCTTATCAAACGAGCTGTGTCAGGCAGAATTTTCAGGTGTTTCACCAGATACATAGTGGAACTCGGCCCATCTCTCGCTGCCATGCTGGAGACCTGAAGTTGCAATCATAGCAGCGCAATATGAATGCCCCATACTGTCGCTCTTAATCATGGAAGTCGTCTCCATGGCTGCCTCCACATGTTGTCCCCTTATCAAAAGAGCTGTGTCAGGCTCATTTTTCGGGTGTTTCACCAGATACGTTATGGAACTTGGTCACTATGTCGCCACCATGCTGTGTTATCGACTAAATATACCGTCAACCTTTTGTTCACATAGGAAATCATTTCACCTCCTTTGGTGAAACCTGAGTCCATTTCGGGTATGTCGCCATGAGACTCTCTAGCCTGCCACTGCTGCCTCTGCCTCTGCATGCCGTCCCCTATAGTGTTAGGGTCAATTATTGGATGTTTTAGATGCTATCTAGCCTCATTCGGTCACTCTGTCATGGCCATGCTGTTGCCCATAATTTTGGCATAATGGTGCGATTAAGCAGCCTCAGAGGCATCCATGCATGCTGCCCCTGCTGTTTCCTGTCCTTTTCCGTGGTGTTTCCATCCTTTTCTGAGGTTCCCAGGTGTTTGGCCAAGCTTCCCTGTGCAGAGCCTTGGTCCCCTTGAAAAATGCTCGAGTCTCCCATTGACTTCAATGGGGCTCGTTATTCGAGACGAGCACTCGAGCATCGGGAAAAGTTCGTCTCGAATAACGAGTACCCGAGCATTTTAGTGCTCGCTCATCTCTATTTATGAATCTGGATGATAAATTTGTTGTAGTATAAGTCTTTTTAGTATAAATTTGCACCTTCTATTAGTAAGTTTAGATTACATTTTAAAATACGCCTGATTTTTGGGCCCTTTTGAAACTGCTACTGAGGCACAGCCCCTTTACTAATATTAGTTGCAAAACTGTTTAAATACTGCACTGCTAAGCTCAGTAAATAACTGCAGCACACCAGCAAAGCTCAGTACACAAATACAGTAACAGAACTATACAAAATACAACATTTGTACATTGCCAGCACCAACCTTAGGCCTCATTCACACGGCTGTATGGGGGACGTATATATGGCAACATATATACATCAGATATACATCCCCCATAGGCTGGCAATGGGCGCACGGCGCAGTACGGGAGTCCGAATGTAGCCATAACAACATAACAACACAGGTGGCATTACTGTTCTGCAAGCCCCAGGCAGGGAAGATATGGTTAGTGTATCCACCGACCTTTAGATGAGAGACAGACCTAAAAGCGAAATATAGAGTACCAAAAATGTCTATTGTAACTAACAATGACTAATAGTAAGATACAAGGTATACACAGGGGCTCTGCAATACTCTCATTCTCCATTAAATAAAAATTCCAAGACACATTTTTCTCCAAATCCTGGATTGAGGATGTTATTCCTCTGTATATGTCTGCATAATGTGACAACTGGGTGTTCCATTTCTTTTGTTAGAGACCTATACTCAGGGGTGGACTGGGAATTTAAAGTGGCCCCATTCTGTGGGCGGGGTCAAACTCTTTATAGATGGTCTAAATAAACATGTACACCGCAGAGAAAAAGACTCTTACTGCTTCCCTTTTACAGGAATAAAGCTTCTTTTTTTAAGAGAACACAACGTAATACTGTCTTATATATACACTAAAAAAATACTACACTACCTTCTCTGATAAACAAGAATGTAACTACTATAATACTGCCCCCTATTTACAAGAATATAACTACTATAATACTGCCCCCTATGTACAGGAATATAACTTCTATAATACTGCCCCCTATGTACAAGAATATAACTACTATAATACTGCTCCCTATGTACAGGAATATAAGTACTATAATGAAAGGGAAACAGCTATAAGCACTCACACACCTGGACATTTAGTCTGTAATCCAGTCTCCAATCCTCTGGGATGCAATCGAGCCTAGTGCGCCGGCCACAGACACAAATAGTTAAAATTAAAATGCAAGGAATAGCTCAGCATCAGTAGTGAAAATCCATTCTTCTTTTTTTCATTTACATTAAAAAGTGTGTAATATAGTAAAAAAGTATCTACCAATGCTTCAGCATAAAATTAATAAATCACTAATAATTAATAAATCACTAATAATCACTAATAATCACTAATAAAATTAGTGACATAAAATTAAGAAGCATCTTAAATTAGGGAGTGCAATTTGTAGCCAGACGAGATAGAACCATTGGAAGCATAGTGTCCCCTAGTCTTTACAAAGAACAAAAAAACAAAAAAATTTGGCTCTCACAGAAGGGCTTTTTTTCCTTGTCACGGGAGTAGGTGCAATATGTGCGCATATGACAAAAAATGTAACACTGAAAAGTAATGACAGATCCTTTGATATTGAAACATTTATTAATTGCAATTTAGACTATGTGATTTATGTCATTGAATGCACAACATGCTGCATAAAATATGTGGGAAGCACAAAAAGAAAAATAAAGGACAGAATAAGTGAACATACAGGGGATGTGTCAAAGAAAAGTAAGGGAATATCAGGGGCGACAAAGCACTTTGTAGAAAAACACAATAGAACAACAAATTTTTGGAAATTCTTTGGTGTGGAGAGGGTTAATCGACCAGAAAGAGGTGGTGACTGGCTAAAAGCATTAAGAAAAAGAGAGGCTTATTGAATTATAAATTTAAACACTAGGATCCTCTCAGGTATGAATTTTAGGGAAGACTTTATGATGATTTTCTAATGAAATGTATAAAATGTATTGTAATGACAATTGTATTCACTGTGTATCCATAATTGTATCTGCTGTGTAAAGAGGAAATGACATCCAGACTTGGGTGTACCCACCCATGTCAGTCCTCTTTTCTTTTAAATATGGTTGTGCATTGAGCAAAATGTTACCATGATTAAGGGAGATTGTTGTCCTGAAACGCTATGGACTAGCAAACTGTCTTTGCTATGGACTTTTTAATCTAAATGAAATAAATAAGAACAGATTTTCACTACTGATGCCGAGCTATTCCTTGCATTTGAAGTACTATAATACTGCTCCCTATGTACAAGAATATAACTACTATAATCCTGCCTCCTATAGGTGAGGTTGTGCTCCTGACCAGTCTTGATGTCTGGAGATAGCCCAGGGCGGGGCCACCCTAGGTGGGGAGCTCCCCAAGCAAGCAAGGCTTATCTGGAAAACAACAAGCAGCCAGATCAAGAAAGGAATGGAAATGTGTTTTTGGAAAGAAGAAATGCTAATCGTGCTAGTTCCAGTAATGCAAGTGTAGGTGTGGAAGTAGCATCATATAGGAATCTGGTGATGCACCTTGCTAGTATGACTGAAAGATCTCCTGTGAGTAAAAGTACATTTTCATTAAGTCCAAGAGCAAGAAACATTCAGAGTGAGCAGGTGCCTCCATGCCAGGCTTCAGGTGGACAATCCACCTCGACCCAGGGCAGGCAGATGAGGACATCAATGGAGAGACAGACCATCCAGGAGAACCTGCAGCAGCAAGGTATGTTGCCTTCTGTCGGGGGGCTTCCAAGCTGGAAAGGAGACCAAAGGTAGCTAAAATCTAGAAGTACCACCATTGTTGTGTCTGCTCAGTCGTCCATTAACAGACTGTAACCCCTGTGCAGTGACAGCAACCACTAACCACGAGAAGTCACAGGACTCTGTGCTAAAATCTCAGGGTCTGCTGCCAGGAAAGAGCGGTGGTAGTGTGGCTACAGGATCCAGGCCTGCAAGCAAACAACATGTCAGCAGCAAACTGCAGCCCCCATCGTCTGAGCTCCAGCTGGCTGCTCAGATCCCAGGACTGGTGAGAAAGATTGAGATGCTCAAAATCCAGAAACTTCACCTGCAGAAACAAATAGACTGCTCATACAAACTAAAGGCAGCAAACCCCGGGAAGTAGGTCCTGCTGGATAAGAAGCTTGACTCACTGGCCATACAACTGGCTGACTTTGTGCAGGAGATGGAGTCTGCAATTGATCAACTGGGACCAGTGGGAGAAATGTACAGGAACCAACAAAGGTTTGAGAGAGACCAGGCGTCATCATCCAGGTCTGAAACCCAGCAGTCCCCTGTACGACCCATACTGAAACCAGAAACACTGCCTTTTAAGGAGGGAGACGTGTACAAGAAAACGCAACAACAGCCAAGTCCTGCAGCAGCTCCCAGTGAAGTACTACAAATCCCAGCTGCCCATTGTGAGGTACCACAAGTCCCAGCAGTCCCTGGTGAGGTACTACAAGTTCCAGCTGTCAGTGGACTGTATAAAAGCAGTGAAGTGGAGGAGCAGACACCACAAGTCTCAGGTGGCAGTGCACTATAGAATGACTCTGGACTAACTCCAGAAGGAAACTCTGTAGCACCTCAGGGTGTATCTACACAGGACTGTGATATGAGGGGTGTATCTGAGCAGGACATTCAGGACTGTGATCTTCAGGAGGTTAATGTTGCTGATATGCCTAATATCGTTGATATCTCTGTTACTGAAATGTCTGAAATTGACTGAAAATATCTGAAAATGTCACCATGGCTAATAATGTCCTAGCTAAGCAGTCATCTCAGGTACATACATAAACATAGAGAAAGATGACGGCACTCACCGGTTCCAAAAGCAGGAAAAGCGTCCTTTATTGGTAGGGAAGCATGCAGGGGGGTAAACAGACAGGTTCCGGCAACGGGCCGTTTCACGCTCTGTGGCGCTTTCTCAAGCCGATACAGTCTATGGCTGGTGACACGCAGAGCACTGATGTTGTCGTGGAGGGTGAGGGACAATCTACAGCTGAGGAGTTCCCCCCCCCACTTTAGTTACACCACAGGCAACAGAGCCCCATGGTCTAAGTGATCAGCAGCCCCATGGTTTGGGGGTTCAGCAGCCCCCTTGTATGTGAGGGTCCACAGCCCACACATCCCCACAGCAGGACAGGGGTAAGACAAGGGAATGCATGGAGTTGGAGTTGCCCATTATTCTCCTCTAATGCTAGTTACACCGGCCAGGCTTTCAAGAGGAGAAATGTTGTCAGGTTTAGACAGAGGGGCTAAGGAAGATCTACCTCACAGGAGGCATGTGGAGAGGGACATGTTGTGCACCCAGATGGGTTTCCAGCCAGCCAACATCCTCACCATAATAAACCTTCCAGATAGACAGGGATATGATATAAGCTTCAAGCTAATGTCTAATCTGGACCGGTTCTGGGCTCAATACCCCCAGTATAGAGATACTGAAGGGTGGAATAAGTTCATTCCCATCTCTAAGCCAGATACTGCAAATGTCACCATCATGTTCTGGAATGAGTCTGCCCCCCCTGAGGACATCATTATCTGGCTCAGAAGACAATTTGCCCTCATGTCAGACATGACCAAGACCAGGGATGAAGATGGAATCTGGACCGGGGGGTGGAAGGTCCTGGTTAGATTACACCAGAACTAGAACATCACCCATCACATCCCTAATTCCTTCTTTATCAGCAGAGAGAAGCGTGTATGCTTTTATGCTGGTCAGCCCAGGCTATGTTTTAGGTGTGGGAGATCTGGTCATGTGGCGAGTAACTGCCTCGTAGGGAAGTGCACCCTGTGTGGGGACCTCGGCCATGTGAGCGCCAACTGCCAGACCATAAGCTGTAACCTACGTGGTCAGATCGGTCATCCCCATAGGGACTGCCCTGAAGCCTGACACAACATCTGTAGGGACCACACTGATGAAGACCTGATGGAAGAAGAAGATGAGGAGCAGGAGGAGGAGGCGGAGGAGTTGGCATTATTATCAGGGTCAGTGTGTATGGTGCCAGAGACCCCTGACGCTAGTGCCCTGGACCACCCAGACACAGGTAACATTGAGGGGGACAAGGAGGTAGTGTAGCAATCTGGAGAGCAGCCAGAAAATAGCGGTGTTAAAAAGAGGAAAAAGGATAAGAGCACCTGCAAACTTGAGAGTGCGTGGACCACCATCCAAAAACCTTCAAAAATGAGAGTGGTGAGTCAGGCTGATGGTACTGTGACCTCTAATAGGTACAGTGTACTATTCGAGTCAGATGGGGAGGAGGAGATAGAGAGAGCTGAAACGCATGATGGAGGAATATGATGATGATCCAAGGGGAGATCCTCCCACAAAAAGAAAACCCCTTCATGATGAGTCTCCGTCAGTTTGGGATATGGAAACGGGTAGGCAGGAAGACAACTCTGACTCTGATCTATGATGATGGGGATAATCTTTCTTCTTCCTTTCCTGATGGCAGACTTCCATCTTACTATTGTCACCAGTAATGTGAATAGCATTAGAGCTAGAAGAACCAGACATGTTGTATATGATAATCTAAAGTATCTCAAGGCTGATGTATTTTTCTTGCAGGAGACACGATTGGCGGAGATTGGCAGTCTGTTCCTTCTTTTTGGTCTCTGGCTGTGGAGCCTTATGTCGGAGTCTCTATCTTGTTTGTCACTTTCCATAGACTCACAGAGGTATTGATGGGATGGTGCCTGCTGCTAGAGATCACCATCAGAGGTAGAAGACTCTGGCTCATTAACATTTATGGCCCACAGACTACGGAGTACGCTTTTAATGTGAAGCCTTATCTATTCATGTCTTTTCCTCTCATCATGGCTGGGGACTTTAATGTCACCACTACCACCAGGGACAGTTGGCCCCTTACCAGGGACTGTAAGGTCCTAAATAGTATTATTCAGCAGTCTGGCCTGTCTGATGTTGTTGTACAGTGTGGTAGGAGTCCTAAGTTCACCTACACCTGTGCAGGACGCAGCAGTAGGATAGGACTTTCTCTGGTCAGTCCTACTGAAGCCATCAGTAAGAGAACAGAAAGAACAGTACCATATTCAGATCACTTAGCCATATACTTTTGTTTGGGTGCCACTAAGTATCCTGAAGCAGGTAGGGGACTGAATTATAATCGACTAGATTCCAGTGTCAACTGGAAAGAGTGTTTTTTTACAACAACATGGCCGACTGGTGGGAGGACGTCAAGGAGGAGATCCGATCCCTCTTACAGAGACTTTGAATTAAGAAGGGGAGAAGAAAGTATAGCTAGTATTTGAGACTGCGTAAAGAATTGGAATCACTGTGTTCGGTGGGTGGGGATGACCAACAAAGGATTGACCGGCTGAAATCTGAGATGAGACAGTATCATTACAGTAGGTACACATCCCTGGTAGGTAAAAGGGACTATGGGACCCTAGGGGCACCTGATCCATTTGAGAATTGCCGGAAGCGTGTGGAGAAAAAAATGATCACAGGTCTCATTGACTCCCAGGGTGTTTTTTTTTTACAAGAGTCTCAGAAGGGAATCATGGGGGTGGTGAAATCTTACTATATTGATTTGTTTCAGAAGAAGGCTTTGGATACGGAAAAAGTTACCCAATTCTTGGAGGCAACTCCAGGCCCTCATACTAGAGAATTGGACTTTATCTCCTCCACCTCTATTTCTGCTGTCAAAGGAGAAAAAGAGGCAATTGATAAGTTACATCTGAAGAAGGTCCAAATGGTATAAAAGCAGAATTTAGAAGTTGTTCAGAGACCTCTTGGCTCCAATCCTCGTGAATCTTTACAGAAATTGTCTAGAAAATCACCTGATGCCTCCATCCATGAGGGTCTCATCATTACTTATGTGGTCCAAAGGTAAGGAGCCTGCTGACATCAAGAACTGGAGGCCAATTTCCCTCTTGAATGTCGAAAGGAATATTCTATTTTCTAGATTAGTCAGTTTGTCCCCGGCACTGTTGGCAGGCAGTGAGTACGGCACAATAAAAGGGTGGAACATCTCTGGAGCAGTCATCTCGATAAGAGAGATGTTTGAGAGATGTAAAGCTCTGGCGTGTGGGAGATATGTCGTAGGCATGGACCAGGCTAAAGACTTTGACAGAGTTTATCATGTTTATCTATGGGCAACTTTATCAAAGTACAGTATTCCGGGAAAATTTTTGGATTGGCTCAGGACTTTGTATAGAGAGGCGAAGAGCTTTCCTCTGATCAAGGGTTGGCAAGGGAATACTTTCAGGGTAGAGGCAGGGGTGAGACAAGGCTGTCCTCTGAGTTCACTGCTGTATGTGTTTGCTATCGATCCGTTCCTGAGATCACTGCAGCCGTGTGAATTTCAGGGGGTGTCGGTCCCCCATTGTTTGGCCCTTGATGCTGTTGCCTACGCAGATGATGTGACTGTAGTTATATTTGATCCTCGTGAGGTGGAGATGTTATCTGCAGCCATCAGAAGTTACTCAGAGGCCTCTGGGTCTCTGGTCAACTTAGAGAAGAGTCAAGCTTTGGATACTGCTCCTGGATTTGAACTGCCACAGTTTGCAAAGGCCTCCACCCATATTAAAATTCCTGGGGTTAAATTCAGGAGGGAAGATAGTTCAATACTAAATTGGTAGGATAAGTTGGAAACCGGAAATGTAAAGGTTCAGCGATGGAAGAACTGGAAGCTGACCTATTGAGAAAGGGTTACTCTGCTGAAGACTTACCTGGTCCTTGTCTTCCTGGGTGTCTCTGTCGTCTTTCCTTTGACAGAATCTTTCTCCACTAGGCTCTTAAGCCTGTTCTTCCAACTTTTATGGGGTAAAAGGTTGAACCCAGTAAAAAGAAGGATCACCTATCTGCACAGGAGAGAGGGTGGACTGGATATGTTGGATGCAAGGGTTTTCTTTGATTCCATGTTTCTGAAAGCTAGTTTTGGTTGCCTGGACTCAAATAATGGTCTCCTGTGGGTAAGTAGTGTCAGGGACTGGATATTGCCTTTGGTAGAATCTTGGATGCGAGGCGGGAGTCTCAAGAGGGGTCGATTGACTCCTGGCTACGTCCCCCAGTATCTGAAGTATGGAATAAGATGTCTGAAAAAATGGGGTATCGAAAAAGTCTTTTATTGAACATAAGACCAGGAAAGATCTATACTCCAGAATATGTAAGACCTTCTAAGCACTTCCAGACTGTCCAACTACCACCTTAAAGGACAGTCTGAAGTTTCTGAATGGTCGGAGGCTTCCCTTTAAGTTCTGTGACATCGCCTGGCTGTCATTACAGGGGAAACTAGGGTGTCAGACAGTGGAGACTATGGTCTATTTTATATCAGAGTGCTAGGTTGGACACAACATCTGGTGTGACATATCTACCAAGTTAACAATACTATCACTCTAGTCCCTTAGGTGTCACGCCATAGAGGATCTCTGGGCACCTAATATATGTAACATCGACCAGGAGACCATGTATGTGATAATCCAGGTCATTAAGTATTATCACTGGAACATGAGAACCAGAGTGTCCATAGATAACGAGCCGTTCCATCGTAACAAAGCCATAAGCCTCATGTCCGAGTTCAGGTGGATCCAGTCATTAGAGGTCAGGAAAAAGTGGGAGAATATGAATCCATGGAGGAACATCCATCTAGAATTAAATCTGTCTGATTATACAGTGTGGATGCATTTGTTTTCTTTTTTTTTTGTTTCCCCTCCAGCCAAAATGGACTCTTAAAATAAAATTAAGATTAAATGTAACTTATGAACATGTATGATTTATACTGAATGATCTAAGATTTATCTTTAAGGAAAAGTATTTCTGTATTTGTTTGTTTTATACTAAAAAATTGCCCCATATGTACAAGAATATATTCATACCTACATCATGGAGAAATGGCTTCACATATATAGGGAAAAAGGAAACACGTCAGAGTGTTCCCCCCTATATACACAGCTGTGAGCAATAGGCACATAATTAACAACACAGGCACTAGCAGGTTATAAGCAATGCACAACAGTAAAATATTTGTAGGAGAAACAAAGTTAGTATTAGTATAAATACCAGTGGAAAGAGGTAAAAATATTAAATGAATACGTGTTGCAGTATTCAGTATATGAAATTCAGATCGCTTCTGAAGTTCAAACCAAGTGGATAGCACAATCTCCTCCAACCTCTGGTCACCAGGTTACCTGGATATATAATAGACACTAAAGCCATCCTTGCAGCGGTCAGCCAAATGTCCTGGTGTGAACAGGACTCTTGGGTGTCATGCGATGTCACTTCACTATACACCAGTATTCCCCACTGTTTGGCATGTGAAGCAGTCACTTATCACCTGTACAAATACTCTGTGCATAACATCAAACTTCAAAACTATATTTCTACTGTTTTACACTTTCTGCTACAAAAGAATTTTTTTATGTTTGATGACCATTTTTTCTTACAGGTTACTGGATTCCCTATGGGCCCGTGCTTCTCCCCATCACTGGCCAATATTTACATGGCCACATGGGAAGAGCAGTACCTTTTTCACTCTGACAATACTTTCCTCTCTCAGATAAAATGGTACGGTCGATACATCGACGACTGCCTCCTAGTGTGGACCGGCCACCGGGAGGCAGTCGCCAAGTTTGTATCTTATATCAATTTTAACACCTTTAACTTGTCTTTTACCTACGAATACGGTGGTTTGTCCATTCCATTCCTGGACGTTTACTTAAGGGGTGACCCCAAAATGGGCATTGTTCACACCAGTCTGTACCGTAAACCCACTGCCGGTAATACAATCTTAAGAGCTGAAAGCTGTCACCCAAACACACTATCCGCAATCTACCAATCAGTGAATTTATACGTGCGAAATGTGCCTCATCCACTGAGGCACAATACACAGCAGAAAGTATTACCATGACCACTTGCCTCAAACAAAGAGGTTACACCTCCACCTCATGTGAATGTGCTAAACGCATAGTCAACTCTAAACCCCGTTCACACTATCTAGCAAACAACTGGTATTTATACTAATACTAACTTTGTTTCTCCTACATATATTTTACCGTTGTGCATTGCTTATAATCTGCTAGTGCCTGTGTTGTTAATTATGTGCCTAATGCTCACAGCTGTGTACATAGGGTGGAACATTCTGACGGGTTTCCTTTTTCCCTATATATGTGTAGCCATTTCTCCATGGTGTAGGTATAAATAAGGACCCAGGTCCGAAATGCGCCACCTTTCTTTTTTTGCCATGTGATCGCATTTTTAACCATGTTCCAATAAATTTTTCCTGTAACTTTTCTTTGCCTGTTGCCAATGGTTTCGCTTGTTTTTCCCTCCACCATATTGTCTCCGGGTCCAGACCGGACCATCCATCGTGGCTCGGCACCCACTCCTGCTGCTGACTTAAAGGTGAGCAGACACTGTCTTTTGTGTTTTTTAACATAACTACTATAATACTGCCCCCTATGTACAGGAATATAGCTACTATAATACTGCTCACTATATACAAGACTATAACTACTATTATACTGCCCCCTAGGTACAGGAATACAACTACTATTACTAGTTGCCAGCCAGCCACCCCCCAGTATATAGCCAGCAGACCCCCCACCCAGTATATAGCCAGCCAGCCCCCCAGTATATAGCCAGCCAGACCCCCCAGTATACAGCCAGCCCCCTCAGTATATAGCCAGCTACCCCCCACAGTATATAGCCAGCTACCCCCCCCCCACAGTATATAGCCAGCCTCCCCCATTTTTAGTCAGCTAGCCCCCACAGTATATAGCCAGCCCAGAGTAGTATATTGCCAGCCAGCCCCCTGTAGTATATTGTCAGCCAACCCACCAGTATATAGCCAACCAAGCCCCCAGTATATAGCCAGCCAGTCCCCATTATATAGCTAGACCCCCCTTTACACAGCCAGCCAGCCCCCCCTGTATATAGCCCCCCACTCCAGTAGATACAAATAAAAAACGTGAACTCACCTTTCCAATGCTCCCCCCCTCCCACACACCTGCTCCGCTACTTGATCCAGTCCAACCGGGCGGTGACAGCTCCGTTTGCACCGGTGTCGCAAAGATTATGAGTTCATGGGGGTTTTTTTTCCACCGGCCCCAATAGAGTCAGACCGACCCCAAAGGAGTCGGTCCATCGGGATTTATCCCGGTGGGTCTTATGGTCAGTCCGCCCCTGCCTCTGCTCAATATACACTACAACTGTGTTCAGTCATCACTATTTGTCTTCATTTAATGAGACTTCATGTAGTGCTAGATAACTATAGAGTGACAGCTGCAGCTCTCAAGCTTGAATGGAGCTCCATGTATGACTGTGTACTGCCGCCGTAGCTCCATGTATGGCTGTGTACTGCTGCCGTAGCTCCATGTATGGCTGTGTACTGCCGCCGTAGCTCCATGTATGGCTGTGTACTGCCGCCGTAGCTCCATGTATGGCTGTGTACTGCCGCCGTAGACCACACCGGGTGCCACTCCTTTCAGCTAAGAACAGGAAACTGAGGCTACAATTTGCACAAGCTCATCGAAATTGGACAGTAGAAGATTGGAAAAACGTTGCCTGGTCTGATGAGTCTCGATTTCTGCTGCGACATTCAGATGGTAGGGTCAGAATTTGGCTTCAATAACATGAAAGCATGAAAGCAGCTGCTGGTGGTGGTGTCATGGTGTGGGGAATATTTTCTCTTTGGGCCCCTTGGTACCAATTGAGCATCGTTGCAACTCCACAGACTACCTGAGTATTGTTGCTTACCATGTACATCCCTTTATGACCACAATGTACCCAACATCTGATGGCTACTTTCGGCAGGATAATGCGCCATGTCATAAAGCTGGAATCATCTCAGACTGGTTTCTTTAACATGACAATGAGTTCAATGTACTAGAATGGCCTCCACAGTCACCAGATCTCAATCCAATAGAGCATCTTTGGGATGTGGTGGAACGGGAGATTCGCATCATGGATGTGCAGCCGACAAATCTGCGGCAACTGTGTGATGCCATCATGTCAATATGGACCAAAATCTCTGAGGAATGCTTCGAGCACCTTGTTGAATCTATGCCACAAAGAATTGAGGCAGTTCTGAAGGCAAAAGGGGGTCCAACCCATTACTAGCATGGTGTACCTAATAAAGTGGCCAGTGAGTGTAGTGCTACAGTAGCTCCATCTGTGGCTGTGTAGTGCGGCTGTCAATCCATATATGAAGGTCACAGGACAGATTCTGCAGAATTGTCAGTTCATGGGTAAAACTAGCATCACATGACTTATGGGTGACATCTAATTGGAGGAGTTCTCTTTCATCTACTTCTTAGAAGTATACCATGGCATGGCATCCGTGGTTTGTTGTGGGCTCAGGTTCTCCCTGAGGTTGTGTTTCTACTTTCCCAGTGGTTCTGGTGCTCGCATGGCTCGTTTTGTCAGGTCCGAGTCCGGGGTGGTTGTTCGGCATAGAGAGTTGGAAGGTGATGCTTTCTCATGGAGTACATGTGACGGACATAGGTTAAGACATATTTTACCCAACAATTATGGGTCAAAAGTAACAAAGAACATCCAAAAAAGGAATACATGAAATATTGGAGAAAGAAGCGGATGCCCATGAATAAATAAATTTAACAATTTTATTAATTTACATAGATACACAAAGGAAGAATATAAAAACAATTAAAAAGCACCTAAGGTGCTGTACAAAATACCCTTGTCCCCAGCGCACAGTAGTCTATAATACAAAAATGGTAAATACAGGCTGTATTGTATATTAGTAAGGCATGATAAGTTTACAAAACTTATTACAAAAGTTTACAAAACTTATTACAAAAGGTAATCAATATAGCATCTGAAAAAATATATAATATATAAAGATAGAAATAGCCTGTATATTACCTAGGTGAAGGACATCCAAGTGTGACACTGGGGGCACTAATCCCCACGCGTTTCGCCTGTGTCACCAGGCTTCCTCAGGGGTAAGTTGGTAGTGTGGGGGCACAGAATAAATAGTCCGCCCAGCCCTCTTAGCGGGGTTGAAAACAGCTGCGGTCGGGCGCCAAACGGAACTATGCGTTCCATGTGGCCGTGGTGCGTGTCACATCCCCTTGAGGAAGCGACGGCGAAACGTACGTCGGGGTGCTGCGGTGGTGGTCATAGTGAGTTGTCCTGGTAGAGTGGTAGGCCTTTGTACATGTAATGCCCTTTTGTTTTCTTGGGCATAATGACTATTGGGTCTGGACACTCTAATGGAGACATGTATTGTACTCTGTGTACTTAACTCTATACCTACTGTGGTTTAATTGTGTTACTATTTACCACCACCGCTCATGAGTGCTTGTTGTTGTGTATTTTAGTGATGTTTTTAATTGTGTTGTCCTTTTTGGTACCTTGTGAGAATAATAAAAATTGATTATTTGGATGTCATTGTTTCATGTATTGTGATTTTTTGGTGAATATGGTCCTGATTACTATTGTTGGTATTTTGTTTCGTTTTTAGTATATGGACATGTTACTTATGTAGTGGTTATTCTTTTTTTGGTATTGATTACCGGAAGTAGTAATTCATCACTTCCGGTATCGCGGAGGCAAGAGAGGGTCCCGTGGCGCCTGTGCAATCTGTGGCGATTTGTCAAAGTTAGTTAAGCCCATTCATACACTCACACAGAACAATATATTATGATAAATAAATAAGCAAGAGCATAAGCCAATTAGTAAGAAAGTGCTAGTGCAATAAATAAAATAAATAATATAAATAAATATATATGGGGGGGGGGGAGAAAATAAATACATTTATATGTACATGTAAATATCCACATAGATATGTATCTCCTTATCTGATGGCCAAAAATAACTGCAATCGCAGGTGTATGTGCATTATGTTAAAACTCTTGGAATAGAAGGAACCCAGACGAGAAAAGTGCTTGTGCATAGATTAGTGAAAATTTAATAGAATGTAATTATTGAGTGGGCGTATTGAGAAGTGGTAGATGATGTAAATAGCTGGGACTGGGGCTAAGAGGGCTGGGCTGGACTAGACGAAAATAAATTTTGTGTATCTATCATGTGGAAATTACAATTAATTAAGAGGTGTTATATGGCAATAACAAACAGGTAAGTATGCGAACACTGAGTACATTTAACCATAAAGCTAAAAAAGGAAAGACGTAGATGAAGGACAGGGGGGGGGGGTAAAGGAAAGGGGGAGAGAGAGGAAGGGAAATGACAGTGTCTTTCCCTTGGACAGATCATTCGGCGCCGTTGGACGAGAGATGCTGTTGTATGCGTCTTCTTAGTTCCTGCCCCGTCTGTCCCACATATATCATCGGACACGAGCATTGTAAAACGTATATCACGTTTTTAGTCTTGCAGTTAACATAGTCATGTAGCCTAAATGTGGAATGGTTCTTTGGATGGAGAAAAGTGTCTTTGGAGACCACCATGCGGGGACAGATAGAGCAATCCCCGCAGGGAAAGGAGCCTCTTAATCGTAGGCCCGTACCAATGGGTGTTGTAGGTCTCTGAAAGTGGCTGGACGTGAGTACATCCTTTAGGTTTTGTGCTCTTCTGGAAATTAATTTCGGTTTCTTAGGGATGTGTATATGGAGTCTACTGTCACTAAGGAGGATGCCCCAGTTGTTCTGCAGGATTTGGTAAATGTCCCTCCACTGGTTATTATAAGTGGTAACAGGGCAAGGTTTAGAATCAGTATTTCGTCTGGCTGGCTGTAGTAGGGTCTGACGGTCGCTGTCCCTGGCCCTTAGGAACGTTCTCGAGATTACCTTCTTAGGGTATCCTCTTGCTCTGAACCGATCGGAAAGGTCCTTCGCCTGAACCCGGAAATGCGTGACGTTGCTGCAGTTACATCTGGCTCGGAGGAATTGACCCACAGGGATGCTTTCCCTAAGGTGTTTAGGATGGAAGCTGTAAAAAGAAAGCAAGTTGTTAGTTGCAGTGGGTTTTCTAAAGAGTGAGGTCGAAAGGTGGGTTCCCTCCACCTGGATTTTCAGATCCAGGAATTCCACTTGAGTTTCCGAAATAGAGCATGTCAAAAATATCTTCCAGGGATTTGAGTTCAGGTCCCGGATAAATTCAGTGCAGGCGTCACGGGCCCCCTGCCAGATCAAGAGGATGTCATCGATGTATCTATACCATCCTATAACCTGTGTCTTAAAGGTGGCCAGACGGTGCACGATGTGCTCCTCCCACCAGCCCAAAAATAGGTTGGCGTAGGAAGGGGAGCATCCCGCACCCATGGCCGTTCCCGAAATCTGTTTGTAGTAGGCTCCATCAAAGGTGAAATACTTCTGATAAAGAACAAGGGACAGCAGATCCACAATAAAAGAGTTGTGTCGGCGGTCTAGAGAGCCTTCTTTGTCCAAAAAGTATTCAATCGCCTCAATACCCACCTGGTGGTCGATGATGGTATAAAGAGATTCGACGTCCAATGTAACCAGGAGTGTATTGGGCGGAATATGTAGGTCCTTGATCTGTTGGATCAAATGGGTTGTGTCACGTACAAAGGCAGGGAGTTTGGTGACCATCGGCTGCAAAAAGAAGTCAATGTAAGAGCAGAGCTTTTCATTAAGTCCCCCGATTCCAGACACGATTAGCCTACCTGGTGGTTCCTGTAGTGACTTGTGGATCTTAGGTAACATATAGAACGTTGGGGTCCTAGGGTCATCAACCGTCAGGAATCTATGTTCTTTCTTGTTTATAATGCCATGGGTCAAAGCAGCCAGTAAGGTGCGGTCAATTTTGTTTTTAAACACCTGTGTGGGGTCAGAAGGTAAGAGTACATAAAACTCACGGTTATTCAGTTGCTTCTGAGATATATTGTTGCATTGGCCAGATGACAATATTGCCGCCTTTGTCGGCCTCTTTAATAAGGAATTCCTTGTTATCCCGTAATCCCATTATTGCCGCCCGTTCCCTACTGGACAAGTTATCCATTTGATTGTTGTCAAGTTTCAGATTCTTAATTTCAGCCATGACACGGTCATAAAAAATCTGAATGGCCAGAAAGAGTCTGAGGTTGGGTGTATTTTGGGAGGGGGCTCTCATGGGGAATGGCTTCCTACCTGAGGGAGTCTCATTTTCGTCCAATAGGTCCATCAGGTCCCTAAGTACCCGTCTATCATTTTCGGGGAGGGCATCCATCAATGTTGGCTGGTGATAGAGTAGTCTAAATGTCAGCTGTCGGCAAAAAAGGTAAACATCTTTTGTCAATTTGAATTTATCTAGGACATTCATAGGTGAAAACGAGAGCCCCTTTTGAAGGATATTAAGTTCCATTTCATTAAGATGGTAAGAGGATAGATTGACAATCTGTAAGTTACCTGTGGTGTTCTTTTTGCCACGTGCCGATCTGTCCCTTTTATATGAGGGTGACCAGTCCCGGTGCCTAGGTCCCCTCTTTTTATTTTTAGCCCTCTGATCCTCATCCTGTGAGGATTCTTGTTCGCTGGTGTCAGATGACGGGGGTTCGCTAGGTGTTGAATGTGTATGAGGAGTATTCCGGTTGTGTTGAAAACGTCTTTTGTTACCTCTATGATTCCATTTGTATACATGGTCATTATCGTAGTCTTTTTTGTCCCTCGCAAATTTCTCTCTTTTACCCCTTAAGACCTCTTTTTCATATCTATCCATGGTGTCTTTTAATTTTGTTTGGAATGGGGTAACCTGAGTCTCTAGGTCGAACTTCTGTAGATCGATTTCGGCTTTCTTGATCCGATCCCGGATCAGGGTAAGCAAACCTCTGTCATGGTCCAGGAGCATGTTGATTAAAATAATCGAACATTGATGTAGTCCCTTTTCCCAGCGCTCTTTCTCGGTGGCTTCAACCTCCCAAGAGGGGAAAATATGCACTCTTAGGCCTCTGGGAGACATCTTGAGTTTATGATACTCCTTGAGGCTCCTAATGTTCCACCAGACTCTAGTTAGAGCTTTATGAGCATCCAACAATTCATCACTCACAGTTTGCCTTGGAAGAATTCGAAAAAATTGTGGGTAGCTGTTGTGACCAAGCCGCCTCCCGGGCCTGTAAATCCATCCCCCTCACTTGAATAATAGTAGGAGATAGAGATAAAAATAGAAAGACAGAGTAGCAATATAGTTAGATAAATGAATCTTTAAATAATCAGTCAGAATATTTTCAGTGTCACAAGGTCATATGTGACCCAAAGAAGCACACTGTATGGGGGCAGTGTGATAACAATTATAGTTTACCCAACAATTAGGGTCAAAAGTAACAAAGAACATCCAAAAAAGGAATACATGAAATATTGGAGAAAGAAGCGGATGCCCATGAATAAATAAATTTAACAATTTTATTAATTTACATAGATACACAAAGGAAGAATATAAAAACAATTAAAAAGCACCTAAGGTGCTGGACAAAATACCCTTGTCCCCAGCGCACAGTAGTCTATAATACAAAAATGGTAAATACAGGCTGTATTGTATATTAGTAAGGCATAATAAGCTTAGTAGATAGTATACAACAAAAAGTAATCAATATAGCATCTGAAAAAATATATAATATATAAAGATAGAAATAGCCTGTATATTACCTAGGTGAAGGACATCCAAGTGTGACACTGGGGGCACTAATTCCCACACGTTTCGCCTGGGTCACCAGGCTTCCTCAGGGGTAAGTTAGTAGTGTGGGGGCACAGAATAAATAGTCTGCCCAGCCCTCTTAGCGGGGTTGTGACACTGAAAATATTCTGACTGAATAATTGTTTTTATATTCTTTCTTTGTGTTTCTATGTAAATTAATAAAATTGTTAAAATTTCTTTCAGCTTCTTTCTCCAATATTTCAGGTTAAGACATATTTTTGTCTGGCTTACAGGATGGTACTGAGCAGGCGCTCTTCCTGTTGGGTGGAGGTTGGAGCTCCTAGTGGCCGTAAAAAAAGGAGAATTGCTGGAGATTGATGGTGATTTGATTTAGGCTTGGAGATTTGGCCGAAGACGCAGTGCTAGTTGGGAGTCCAGCCGAGCAAACCGCTTCGGATAGCTGCAGCTTTGCACCAAAGAGAGAAAGATCCAACAGTGACGTTTAATTGTTTGGAGAAATTGTTAATATAATCTTAATAAATAGCTGTGACCTTTTCTACCCAACAGGAAGCCTCATGCCATTTGTTTATTATAGGAGAGGGTCTGGACCGATTCTATGAATCAGGAGTAGAAGGGAAAAGACCAGGGCGCATCGACTCAGGTGTAGGTTTGATTAAAAAAGGTATTTAAAAAATGCTAATAAAAGCTGCTCACCTTGCGGCTATCTTTTAGCCTAGCATGTAGTCAAGTATGTGGAGTGCTGCCGGTGGAGCCACGAGGATTGAACGTCCAGAGGTAGAATCCCGCGGTGTGGAGATGCTTGTAGGTAAGCAAGACAGAGAAGATCCACAGTGTGGCGCAACTTCACTTTGGTAAGAATCTTTATTGCAAATGAATTGCAATAAAGATTCTTACCAAAGTGAAGTTGCGCCACACTGTGGATCTTCTCTGTCTTGCTTACCTACAAGCATTTGTTTATTATAGTTATTAGAGTTTATTATCATGGTTGCTGAGTTAATTTTTATGTTACTGAGGCACACAATGCTCATTGCCAGGCGGAGTTACTGAATCAGATAATGCTCGGTGCCAGGCAGGTTGTAGTTACAGAGGCACACAATGCTCATTGCAGGCAGTGTTACTGAGGCATACAATGCTCGGTGCCAGAGTGTGGGTGTAACTGAGGCACACAATGCTCATTGCCAGGCTGGTTTGGGTTACTGAGGCACACAATTTTCATCGCCAGTCAGGTACTGATGCACGCAATGCTCGGTCCAAGGGGGGTGGGTGTTACTGAGACAAACAATGCTGTTTGATTGTGAATTTATGCGCAAGAAGAAAATGGGCGTGGATCAGGGATCAGACTTTGTCTCTCTTTCTGAAAAGTTGGGAGGTATGTTACTGAGGCACATAATGCTTTTTGCCAGGGGCATCGGGGTTACGGAGGCATACAATGCTCGTTGCAAGGCGGATTGTGGTTCCTGATACACACAATGCTTGTTGCCAGGCAGGTGTACTGAGGCACACAATGCTTGTTGCCAAGGGGGTGGGGGTTACTGAGGCATCAAATGCTTGTTGCTCAGTGGCTTGAAGTTACTGAGGCACAGAATGCTCATTGCCAGCAAGGTTACTGAGACACAGAATGCTCATTTCCAGCAAGGTTACTGAGACACAGAATGCTCATTGCCAGCAAGGTTACTGAGACACAGAATGCTCATTGCCAGAAAGGTTACTGAGGCACAGAATGCTTGTTGCCAGGCAGGTTTACTGAGGCACATAATCCTTGTTGCCAGGTAGGTGGGGGTTACTGTCCTTCATCCCTCTCCTGTTGTCCCCTCTCCTCTAGCCTCCTCTTATTGTGTCCTCCTGTACTCTAGCCTCCTTCTCTAGTCCCCTGTTCTCAAGCCTTCTCTCATTGTGACACAGTGGGGCAGATTTACTTACCCGGTCTATTCGCGATCCAGCGGCGCGTTCTCTGCGCTGGATTCGGGTCCGACCGGGATTCATTAAGGTAGTTCTTCCGCCGTCTACCAGGTGCTGCACTGAAAAGCATCGGAACGCACTGGAGTTCACTGAGCCGGGCTGAGTGAAGGTAAGTGCAAGCTCCGCGACAGATTTTTTGTTTTAAATGCGGCGGTTTTTCTGAATCCGTCGGGTTTTCGTTCGGCCACACCCCCCGATTTTCCATTGTGTGCATGCCAGCGCCAATGCGCCACAATACGATCACGTGCGCCAAAATCCAGGGGCAATTCAGGGGAAATCAGTGCAAATCGGAAATATTCAGGTAACACGTCGGGAAAACGTGAATCGGCCCCTTAGTAAATGACCCCCAGTGTCTTACAGCCTCCTCCTGTAACCCTTTGTGCTCCAGCCTCTGCCTATAGCTTCCTGTCCTCCTCCAGTGGCACCCTGTCCTCCAGCCTCCGCCTGTGGCCCCCTGTCCTCCAGCCTCCTCCTTTGACATCCTGTTCCCCAGCCTCCTCCTGTCTTCCAGCCTCCTTCTTTAGCCCCCTGTTCTCCAGCCTCCTCATGTGGCCTTCTGTCCTCCAGTCTCTTGTCCTCTAGATTCCTTCTGTCCTCCAGCCTCCTCTGAAAATACCTTCCTCCTTTGCAAACCCCTGTTTCCTTGCCCACTCCTGTGGCTCCTGTACTCCAGGTGCCTCCCACCTGTCCTCCAGCCTCCTCTTTTCCTTCAGCATCGTCCTGTCACCCCTTGTCCTCCAGCCTCCTCCTGTGGTTCCTGTCCTCCAGCTTCCTCATGTAGCCCAGTGTCCTTCAGCCTTCTCCTGTAGCACACTGTCCTGTAGCCCACTGTCCTCCAGCCTCCCTCTGTAGCCCCCTGTCATCCAGCCTCTTCCTGTGCCCCATCCTCCTCCTGTAGCCCCTGTCCTCCAGTCTCCTCCTGTAGCCCCCTGTTCTACAGCCTCCTCTCATTGTGATGCCCTGTCCACTGGCCTCCTCCTGTAAAGCCCTGTCCTCCAGCCTCTTCCTGTAATCAGTTGTCCTCCAGCCTCCTCCTGTCCTCCAGCCTCCTGCTGTAGCCCCCTGTCCTCCAACCTCCTCCTGTAGCTCTCTGACCTCCTCTTGTTGCGCCCTCCTGTACTCCAGCCTCCTTCTGTAGCCCTCTGTTGTCCAGCCTCCTCTTATTGTGGCACCCTGGCCCCTGGCCTCCCCCTGTAACCTCCTGTCCTCAGCCTCCTCTTGTAGCCCACTGTCCTGTAGCCCACTGTCCTCCAGCCTCCCTCTGTAGCCCCCTGTCATCCAGCCTCTTCCTGTCCCCCATCCTCCTCCTGTAGCCCCTGTCCTCCAGCCTCCTTCTGTAGCCTCCTGTTCTCCAGCCTCCTTTTATTGTGACGCCTTGTCCACCAGTCTCCTCCTGTAAACCCCTGTCCTCTTCCTGTAATCCGTGGTCCTCCAGCCTTCTCCTGTGGCATCCTGTCCCCCAACCTCCTCCTGTCCTCCAACTTCCTCCTGTAGACCCCAGTCCTCTAGCCTCCTCCTGTAGCCCCCTGTCCTCTCGCCTACTCTTATTGTGTCCTCCTGTACTCCAGCTTCCTTCTGTAGCCCCCTGTTCTCCAGTGGCGTCCTGTCTTCCAGCCTCCTGTCCTCTAGCCTCCTCCTGTCCTCCAGCGGCTTCTGTAGAACCAGGTCCTCCTGCCTCCTCCTGTGACTCCTGTCTCCCAGCCTCCTCCTGTAGCCCCCAGTCCTCCAGCCTCCTCCAGCCTCTTCCTGTAGCACCCATTCTATAGCCACCTATTGTGCCCTACTGTACTCCAGCCTCCTTCTGTAGCCCTCTGTCCTCCAGCCTACTTCTGTACCTCCTTGTCCTCCAGCTTCCTCCTGTAGCCTCCTGTCTTCCAGCCTCCTCCTTTAGCTTCCGGTCTTTCAGCCTCCGTAGCTTCCAGTCCACCAGCCTCCTCCTGTGGCCTCTTGTCCTGAATTCCTCTTCTTGTAACACCCTGTCCTCCAGCCTCCTTCTGTAGCACCCTGTTCTCCAGCCTCCTCCTTTAGCTTCCGGTCTTTCAGCCTCTGTAGCTTCCAGTCCTCCAGCCTCCTCCTGTGGCCTCTTGTCCTGAATTCCTCTGTCTGTGGCCCACCATGTTCTCCAGCCTCCTTCTGTAGCCTCCTGTCCTCTAGCCTCCTTTTGTCCTCCAGTGGCCTCTGTAGATCCCTGTCCTCCTGCCTCCTCCTCTGGCTCCTGTCTCCTCCTGTGGCTCCTGTCCTCTAGCCTCCAAATGTGGCCTCGTCTTGTCTTCCAGCCACCTCCTATAGCACCCTGTCATCCAGCCTCCTACTAGAGCCCCCTGTCCTCCAACCACCAAATGTGGCCTCCTCCTGTCTTCCAGACTCCTTCTGTAACCCCGTTTTCCGGCCTCCTTCTGTAGCCTTCTGTTCTCCAGCCTTCTCTTATTGTTGCACCCTGTCCTCCAGCCTCCTGTGACCTCCTGTCCTTCATCTTCCTCCTGTGGCATCCTATCCTCCAGCCTCCTCCTGTAGCTTTCTGTTCTCTTTCAGCCTTCTACAGTGGCCTCCTTTCCTCCATCCTCCTTCTGTAGCCCCCTGTTCTCCAGCCTCCTTTTATTGTGGCACCCTGTCCTCTGGCCTCGTCCTGTAACCCATGGTCCTCAAGTCTTCTCCTGTGGCATCCTGTCCTCCAGCCTCTTCCTGTAATCCCCTGTCCTCCAGCCTCTTCCTGTAATCCCCTGTCCTCCAGCCTCTTCCAGTGGCCCTCTGTCCTCCAGCCTCTTCCAGTGGCCCCCTGTCCTCCAGCCTCTTCCAGTGGCCCCCTGTCCTCCAGCCTCTACAGTGGCCCCCTGTCCTCCAGCCTCTTCCAGTGGCCCCCTGTCTTCCAGCCTCTTCCAGTGGCCCCCTGTCCTCCAGCCTCTTCCAGTGGCCCCCTGTCCTCCAGCCTCTTCCAGTGGGCCCCTGTCCTCCAGCCTCTTTCTGTAATCCCCTGTCCTCCAGCCTCTTCCAGTGGCCCCCTGTCCTCCAGCCTCTTCCAGTGGCCCCCTGTCCTCCAGTCTCTTCCAGTGGCCCCCTGTCCTCCAGCCTCTTCCAGTGGCCCCCAGTCCTCCAGCCTCTTTCTGTAATCCCCTGTCCTCCAGCCTCTTCCAGTGGCCCCCTGTCCTCCAGCCTCTTCCAGTGGCCCCCTGTCCTCCAGCCTCTTCCAGTGGCCCCCAGTCCTCCAGCCTCTTCCAGTGGCCCCCTGTCCTCCAGCCTCTTCCAGTGGCCCCCTGTCCTCCAGCCTCTTCCAGTGGCCCCCTGTCCTCCAGCCTCTTCCAGTGGCCCCCTGTCCTCCAGCCTCTTCCAGTGGCCCCCTGTCCTCCAGCCTCTTCCAGTGGCCCCCTGTCCTCCAGCCTCTTCCAGTGGCCCCCTGTCCTCCAGCCTCTTTCTGTAATCCCCTGTCCTCCAGCCTCTTCCAGTGGCCCCCTGTCCTCCAGCCTCTTCCAGTGGCCCCCAGTCCTCCAGCCTCTTTCTGTAATCCCCTGTCCTCCAGCCTCTTCCAGTGGCCCCCTGTCCTCCAGCCTCTTCCAGTGGCCCCCTGTCCTCCAGCCTCTTCCAGTGGCCCCCTGTCCTCCAGCCTCTTCCAGTGGCCCCCAGTCCTCCAGCCTCTTTCTGTAATCCCCTGTCCTCCAGCCTCTTCCAGTGGCCCCCTGTCCTCCAGCCTCTTCCAGTGGCCCCCTGTCCTCCAGCCTCTTCCAGTGGCCCCCTGTCCTCCAGCCTCTTCCAGTGGCCCCCTGTCCTCCAGCCTCTTCCAGTGGCCCCCTGTCCTCCAGCCTCTTCCAGTGGCCCCCAGTCCTCCAGCCTCTTTCTGCAATCCCCTGTCCTCCAGCCTCTTCCAGTGGCCCCCTGTCCTCCAGCCTCTTCCAGTGGCCCCCTGTCCTCCAGCCTCTTCCAGTGGCTCCAGTCCTCCAGCCTCTTCCAGTGGCCCCCTGTCCTCCAGCCTCTTCCAGTGGCCCCCTGTCCTCCAGCCTCTTCCAGTGGCCCCCTGTCCTCCAGCCTCTTCCAGTGGCCCCCAGTCCTCCAGCCTCTTTCTGTAATCCCCTGTCCTCCAGCCTCTTCCAGTGGCCCCCTGTCCTCCAGCCTCTTCCAGTGGCCCCCTGTCCTCCAGCCTCTTCCAGTGGCCCCCTGTCCTCCAGCCTCTTCCAGTGGCCCCCTGTCCTCCAGCCTCTTCCAGTGGCCCCCTGTCCTCCAGCCTCTTCCAGTGGCCCCCTGTCCTCCAGCCTCTTCCAGTGGCCCCCTGTCCTCCAGCCTCTTCCAGTGGCCCCCTGTCCTCCAGCCTCTTCCAGTGGCCCCCTGTCCTCCAGCCTATTCCAGTTCCACCCTGTCCTCCAGCCTCTTCCAGTTCCGCCCTGTCCTCCAGCCTCTTCCAGTGGCCCCCTGTCCTCCAGCCTCTTCCAGTGGCCCCCTGTCCTCCAGCCTCTTCCAGTGGCCCCCTGTCCTCCAGCCTCTTCCAGTTCCACCCTGTCCTCCAGCCTCTTCCAGTGGCCCCCTGTCCTCCAGCCTCTTCCAGTGGCCCCCTGTCCTCCAGCCTCTTCCAGTGGCCCCCTGTCCTCCAGCCTCTTCCAGGGGCCCCCTGTCCTCCAGCCTCTTCCAGTGGCCCCCTGTCCTCCAGTCTCTTCCAATGGCCCCCTGTCCTCCAGCCTCTTCCAGTGGCCCCCTGTCCTCCAGCCTCTTCCAGTGGCCCCCTGTCCTCCAGCCTCTTCCAGTGTTCTGCAGCGTCCTCCTGTGGCCTCCTGTCCTCCAGCCTCCGCTTGTGGCCTCCTGTCTTCCAGCCTCCTGTCCTCTAGCCTCCTCTTGTCCTCCAGCAGCCTCTGTAGAACCTTGTACTCCTGTGGCTCCTGTCCTCCAGCCTCCAAATGTGGCCTCCTCCTGTCTTCGAGCCTCCTCCTGTAGCCCCTGTCCTCCAGCCTCTTTCTGTAGCCTCTTGTTCCCATGCCTCCTCTTATTGTTGCACCCTGTCCTCCAGCCTCCTGTGACCTCCTGTCCTTAATCTTCCTCCTGTGGCATCCTATCCTCCAGCCTCTTCCTGTAGACCCCTGTCCTCTAGTCTCCTCTCATTGTGTTCTCCTGTACTCCAGCCGCCTTCTGTATACCCCTGTCCTACTGCCTCCTCCTCCTGTGGCTCCTGTCTTCCAGCCTTCTTCTGTAGCCTCGTTCTTCAGCCTTCTCTTATTGTTGCGTCTTGTCCTCCAGCCTGTCCTCCAGCTTCTTCACAGTTTTATAACTAGCATATGGCTATCAAGATTGGAGGTATGCTCCCGTGCACACTCTTCCCTGGAACTACTGCTCCAGCATTTATACATATGGCAAATACACAGTATAAAAACACAAATACACACATCCCTCTCACATATTTGGTATCATTGCATCCGTAAAAGTCTGCACAATAAAACAAAATCATTGTTAGAACCGCAGGGTGAAAGAATTATAATAAGAAAAAGTTACATACCCAAAAATGATATCACTGAAAAAAAAATCTGATCTTTTTGCAAAAAATAAGCCCTCAACCACCTCCATCAACATAAAAATACAGAAGTTATGCCTCAGAACGGTTGACAATACTAAAAGCAATGTGAATTTCTCCAGTATTATTTTTGTTTCGCAAAATTGGGCAAAGATAAAACAAACTATATAAATGAGGTATCACCATAACCGTAGTGAACCAAAGAATAAAAATAACAAAAGTATGAAAAATCCCAAACAAATATGAAGGATTTTCTTTGGGTCTACCTTGAAATGGTTAGTAAATCCAACAGTGAGGAAGCAGCACTCCAAGTTTCAATAGTGATATTTATTTCACCAGTGGAAAAAGATACTTTGAAATGGTGTGCTTTGAAATGGTTAGTAAATAGAGATGAGCGAACATACTCGTCCGAGCTTGATGCTCGTTCGAGCATTAGCGTACTCGAAACTGCTCGTTGCTCGGACGAGTATTTCGCCCGCTCGAGAAAATGGCATCTCCCGCCAAAGCAGTGTGCTTTGAGTGTGGGCTAGAAAATAGCCATAGGAGAACCCCAACGGCTTATTTAGGCCTACAATAGCGTTATAGTTTCCTTTTTTTTTGGTTTGCTTGTGGCTGGGCTAGCTGGCATTAGTAGTGCAGCTAGTACCATATTGTGAGTAATTTGCAGGGAGACTTGTGTTTAGCTCTTAGTGACACACATATCCACCTCAAACACCGAAGTGGGACAATTTATTAGGGGTTTGATTTGAATTAGGCACAGTCTGCTGATTTATTTATTTTTTACGTTTATTTCTCTTATAACTCAAAGTCATCTGGCACAGCACAAAATCCAGTTGTGTGCTGTCAGTGTAGGTTAGAAACTAGCCATAGCAATAGGATAGCATCGTTTTGTTTAAAAAAAAAAACAAAAAAAACATAAAAAAAAAAAAAAATTTAAGTTTACACTTTAATTTGGAAAATGTTGAACCCGAGGGCTAGGGGTAGAGGACGAGGGCGTGGACGTGGGCGTCCAACTACTGCAGGGGTCAGAGGCCGTGGTCCTGGGCGGGGTGAGACACCACCTGCTGATGAGGGAGCAGGGGAACGCCGCAGAGCTACACTCCCTAGATTCATCATGTCTCAAGTTACTGGGACTCGTGGTAGAGCACTGTTGAGGCCAGAACAGTGCGAAGAGGTGATGTCGTGGATTGCGGACAATGCTTCTAGCCATTTGTCCACCAGTCAGTCTTCAACGCAGTCCACCCATGTCACCGAAATCAGCACTCCTCCAGCTCCTTCACCTCAGCTTCCTTCCCCCCAGTCTGCCCCCTCCCAGCAAAATTTGGCATTTGAACCGGCATACTCTGAGGAACTGTTTTCTGGACCCTTCCCACAGTCACAAACCACTTGTCCGGTTGCTGCTGAGCAATTTTCCGATGCCCAGGTTTTCCACCGGTCGCAGTCTGTGGGTGATGATGACATTATTGACGTAGTGGAAGAAGTGTGTAAAGAGGTGTCGGACGATGAGGAGACATGGTTGTCAGACAGTGGTGAAGTTGTTGTCAGGGCAGGAAGTCGGAGGGGGGAGCAGACTGAGGGATCGGAGGATGATGAGGTGACAGACCCAAGCTGGGTTGATAGGCGGGGTGAACACAGTGCTTCTGAGACGGAGGCGAGTCCTATAGCAGAACAGGTTGGAAGAGGCAGTGGTGGGGCCAGACGGAGAGGCAGGGCCAGAGCTGGTGCATCAGCGCCAAATGTTGCCCGTAGTCAAGCTCCCGTGGCGAGGGCTAGATTTTCAGAAGTCTGGAGGTTCTTTAAAGAAACACCGGATGACCGACGGACTGTGGTGTGCAACCTTTGCCAAACCAGGATCAGCAGGGGTTCCACCACTACTAGCTTAACTACCACCAGTATGCGCAGGCATCTGAATGCTAAACACCCCACTCAATGGCACCAAGCCCATTCACCTCCGGCCGGGCACACCACTGCTCCTTCCCCTGTGTCATCTGCTAGTCAGCCCCTGCCCAGGACACCGGCCCAAACACCTCCCGTGCGAAAACCCCATCTTCAAATCCACGATCCTCCACAGCATCCACCAGCGTTCAGCTCTCCATACCCCAGACGCTGGAGCGCAAAAGGAAGTATAGCGCAACCCACCCACACGCCCAAGCCCTCAACGTCCACATCTCCAAGCTGCTTAGCCTGGAGATGCTGCCCTATAGGCTGGTAGAGACCGAAGCCTTTCAAAACCTCATGGCGGCGGCGGCCCCTCGGTATTCGGTCCCCAGCCGCCACTACTTTTCCCGATGTGCCGTCCCAGCCCTGCACAAGCACATGTCAGAGAACATCATCCGTGTCCTGACCAACGCCGTTTCTGACAAGGTCCACCTGACCACGGACACGTGGACGAGTGCTGCCGGGCAGGGCCACTATATATCGCTGACGGCACATTGGTTTAACTTGGTGGAGGCTGGGACCGAGTCTGACCCTGGGGCGGGTCACATACTGCCGACGCCGAGGATTGCGGGGCCTACCTCGGTCCTGGTCTCAAAGGCCTACTATGCCTCCTCCTCCTCCCACCCCTCCTCCACCTCCTCCTCCGAATTACCATCCGTGGGCATGGCGCCATCAGTCGGTAGCTCTAGGCACAGCAGCAGTGCCGTCGCTAAGCGACAGCAGGCGGTGCTCAAACTGCTGAGCCTAGGCGATAAAAGGCACACCGCCCAAGAGCTATTACAGGTCATCATGGCGCAGACTGATCTGTGGCTGGCACCGCTGAACCTGAAGCCAAGCATGGTTGTGTGTGACAACGGCCGTAACCTGGTGGCGGCTCTGCAACTTGGCAGACTGACACATGTGCCATGCCTGGCCCATGTGTTAAATCTCATAGTTCAGCGTTTCCTCAAGACATACCCCAATCTGTCTGATTTGCTCACGAAGGTGCGCCGCATCTGTGCGCATTTCAGGAAGTCCAGCACAGATGCTGCCACTCTCATGGCAGCGTAGCGCCGCCTTCAACTGCCCGCTCACCGACTGTTGTGCGACGTGCCCACGAGGTGGAATTCAACATTAACCATGTTATCCAGAGTTTACCAGCAGTGCAGAGCGATTGTAGACTGCCAGATGTCAACTTCCACCAGAACTGGTAGTCAGGTCAGTCAGCTTCCTCAAGTCTACAATGAGGAGTGGACGTGGATGTCTGATATCTGTCAGGTGCTGAGTAACTTTGAGGAGTCAACACAGATGGTCAGTGGCGATGCCGCCATCATCAGCCTCACCATCCCGCTGCTTGGCCTGTTGAAAAACACTCTGGTCAGCATGAAGTCGAAAGCTTTGCGCTCGTCACAAGAGATGGGCAGAAAAAGAGGAGTTGGAGGAGTTGGAGGAGGAGGAAATGGAGAGTCAGGCCAGTGAGGGGAGTGAATTGTTGCACATTGGGACTCTGGCGCATATGGCAGAGTTCATGCTAGGCTGCCTATCCCGTGACCCTCGCGTTCAAAGAATTTATTCCAGCACCGATTACTGGGTATTCACTCTCCTGGACCCACGGTACAAGCAAAATCTTTCCACTCTCATCCTTTGAGAGGAAAGGAGTGTGAGAATGCATGAATACCAACAGGCCCTGGTGCACAAGCTGAAACAGTATTTCCCTTCTGACAGCGCTAGCGGCAGAGGGCGTACTTCTGCGGGACAAGTAGCGAGGGAGAGTAGGCGAGCAGGCAGCTTGTCCAGCACTGGCAGGGGTACGCTTTACAAGGCCTTTGCCAGTTTTATGTCACCCCAGCAAGACACTGTCACCTGTCCCCAGTCTCGGCAGAGTAGGGCTGATCTTTACAGAAAGATGGTGAGGGAGTACGTAGCTGACCATACCATCGTCCTAAATGATCACACAGCTCCCTACAACTACTGGGTTTCAAAGCTGGACATGTGGCACGAACTGGCGCTGTACGCCTTGGAGGTTCTTGCCTGCCCTGCCGCTAGCGTGTTGTCCGAGCGGGTTTTCAGTGCAGCTGGTGGCATCATCACCGATAAGCGTACACGCCTGTCGACTGACAGCGCTGACAGGCTGACGCTTATCAAGATGAATAAAGCCTGGATTTCTCCACCAGGTGAAAGAAGCTCAACCTGAATAATGTATGCACTCCTCCTCATTGTCCAGATTCTCCTCCTCTTTGTACACTAAAGCAGAGTAAACTGGCTATTTTTTGCCAGGGCCAACTGGCTCTAGCTATAGTACTCTATGTTTTTAATTTTTCTGGAGGACCACCTACCTGCTCCTCTGGTTTGAAAACTTTTTTGGACTGCCACATACAGGCACTATCCAAATTAAATTGTCTCCATAGCAGCCTCCACATGTCGTCTTTTTAGCTGCCTCCACACGTTGTCTCCATTGCTACCTCCACACGTCATCGCCATAGCTGCCTCCAAAAGTCGCCCATATAGCTGCCTCCATACATGGTCTCCTTATCAAACGAGCTGTGTCAGGCAGAATTTTGGGTTGTTTTCATGGTTTCCACATCAAACTTGTTAAATTTGTCGCCACCCTGCTGTGTAATCCACAAAATATACTGGCAAACTTTTATCATTTACCGATATTATTTCAGCGCTTCTTGCGCATCTGTTTACATTCCCCTCACCCGCCATAAACCAAACCTTTAATCTACTACTAGTTCACTGCCTCCATACATGGTCCCCTTATCAAACGAGCTGTGTCAGGCAGAATTTTCAGGTGTTTCACCAGATACATAGTGGAACTCGGCCCATCTGTCGCCGCCATGCTGGCGACCTGAAGTTACAATCATAGCAGCGCAATATGGATGCCCCATACTGTCGCTCTTAATCATGGAACCATTTCCGAAAAACAATTAAAAATAGAACCACTATGCTATTCCATTATTCCTAGGTGAAATATTCAAACGACCCCGCCTGCTTTGAAAATTATATTTTTTTCAAAGTAAACGCTTCTGGCCTCCAGGCCCATTTTGGGTGGGGAGGAGCCGAGAGACAGGGGCTTGGACAGGCGAAAGCTCGCCTGGCAGCGGACCGCCAGATCCATCCCAAGATTAGGCAGCCTCAGAGGCATCCATGCATGCTGCCCCTGCTGTTTCCTGTCCATTTCGCCTCCACGATCCTCCACAGCGTCCACCAATGTCTCCATGTGCAACTTTCAACTGTCTATACCCCAGACGCTGGAGCACGAGAGGATATGCAGCACATCATCCCCTTATCAAACGAGCTGTGTCAGGCAGAATTTTCAGGTGTTTCACCAGATACATAGTGGAACTCGGCCCATCTGTCACCATGCTGGAGACCTGAAGTTTCAATCATAGAAGCAATATGGATGCCCCAGTAGTCACTCTTAATCATGGAAGTCGTCTCCATGTCGCCCCTTTATCAAACGAGCTGTGTCAGGCTCATTTTTCGGGTGTTTCACCAGATACGTTATGGAACTTGGTCACTATGTCGCCACCATGCTGTGTTATCGACTAAATATACCGTCAACCTTTTGTTCACATAGGAAATCATTTCAGCATTTCTTGCTCATCTCTTTTGGTGAAACCTGAGTCCATTTAGGGTATGTCGCCATGACACTCTCTAGCCTGCCGCTGCCTCTGCATGCCGTCCCCTATAGTGTCAGGGTCAATTATTTGATGTTTTAGATGCTATCTAGTCTCATTCTGACACTCTGTCATGGCCATGCTGTTGCCCATAATTCTGGCATAATGGTGCGATTAAGCAGCCTCAAAGGCATCCATACATGCTGCCCCTGCTGTTTCCTGTCCATTTCCGTGGTGTTTCCATCCTTTTCTGAGGTTCCCAGGTGTTTGGCCAAGCTTCGCTGTGCAGAGCCTTGGTCCCCTTGAAAAATGCTCGAGTCTCCCATCGACTTCATTGGGGTTCGTTATTCGAGACGAGCACTTGAGCATCGGGAAAAGTTTGTCTCAAATAACGAGTACCCGAGCATTTTAGTGCTCGCTCATCTCTATTAGTAAAATCTCTTGAAAAAGCTATAGATCCCTCAAACTGAATTACGTGTACAGTATATCTTATGCTGCATTATGTTTGCGTTACCAAAAAAATTAAAATTTTATAGCCTGTACAATGTGACAATACAAATCTGTTTTGAATGGCACTACTTCCATCCTAGCTGTGTACCCAAACGACAGTTTACTACCACATATGTGGTGTTGCCATACACAGGAGAAATTGTGTGTCAAACCTTCCAGAGCATTTCATCATTTAATTGGTTCGCGACCGCCGCCATGTATTCACGGACGAGGTCGGGTCCCGCTGCATAGAGAGGGCTCACGGGCTGAGCCCTTTTCATAGCCAGTAAATCTTTGCTGCATATTGCAGCACCGATCGCGGGTGTTATCACAGCAATGGCTGCCGGCAAAGCTGCCGGCAGCCTCAAAAAGATAGCGGCGGTAGGCCATCTTACCTGGGATCGTCGCTCCCCGTGACGTCATCGGGGAGCGGCGATCCATCTCCATGGTAGCCTCGGGTCTTCCGAAGACCAAAGGCTATTTCGTTTTAACCCCTTCATTACAATTTGCTGATAGCACATTGTAATGAATTAGGAGGAAAATCCCCATATTCTGCCATACTGTAGTATGGCAGTTTATGATAGGACCGATCAGACAACCTAGGGTTAAAGTACCCTAGGGAGTCTGAAAAATAGTAAAAAAAAAAAAGTTAAAAAAAAATTATAATAAAAAAAACCTAAAAATTCAAATCATCCCCCTTTCCCTAGAAGTGACATAAATATAAATAAACAGTAAAAATCATAAACACATTAGGTATCGACGCGTCCGGAAATGCCCGATCTATCAAAATATATTAATGGTTTTTAACCCCATAACGGAAAATAGAGCCCAAATTCGAAAATGGCCATATAAAAAAATCTATAAAAAGTGATCAAAAGGTCATACAGTCCGTCACACAGCTCTTTACGTGTAAAAATAAAAAAGTTATAAATTTTTGAAGGTGGGGAGTGAAAAATGGACATAAAAAAACAGGAAAAGGGCCCAGTTCTTAACCGGTTAATTCATTGTGAATCTGTAATTTTCAGCCTAAATGTATCTATTTTCCCCAAAAAATTACAGTTCCTAAATTGTAAGTCCATTTTGTTTGAATCCCATAAAACACTGAAAGGGTTAACAGAGTTCATAATTGTTGTTTTAAATACATTGAGGGGTGTAGTTTCTATAGTGGGGTCATTTATGGGGTTTATTATTTAGAAGTCACTTGAAATCTGAGTTGCCCCTCAAAACGTGAGTGGTGTCAATTTTCATACAAATGTGAAAAATCACACCTAAAGTTCTAAGCCTCATAACATCCTACAAAAACTAGATGAGGCATAAAAAACCATGCAAACATGATGCAAACATTCGGTAAATGTTAGATATCAAGCTATTTGGGTGGTCTGACAATCTGCCAGGTAAGAAGAAGAATTCAAACTTTGGAAATTCCGAATTTTTAAGAATTTTCTCATAATTTCCGTTTTTTTCAGAATGTAACGCAAAGCTTCTCGCTAAGATTTTTCAACCTACATGAAGTACAATGTGTCACGAGAAAACCGTCTCAAACTCACCTGGATATGTTGAAGCGTTCCGAAGTTATAACCAATTAACGTGACACATGTCAGATTCTAAAAATAGCATCTGGTCATTGAGCTGAAAACAAGTGTCATGATAAGGGGTTAAACTAGGATTACTGGTGGAGGAAAAGAAAGACACTAAAGAGCTAGACAGGTCAGAAAGCGGACAGCCTAAGTTGGTGGGCGGTGAAGTGGGCATTGAAAGGGGGAGTAAGGCAGCGGATAAGGAGATCGACATGTTACAAAACAAAAGTGAGAATATATATGCTAATAAAATTACTATAAATCAAATAAATAACTGTGGAAAATTAAAGTGTATGTTCACAAATGCCAGAAGTATCACAGGCAAAATGGGTGAGCTTGAGGCTTTGGTATTAGAGGAACAGTTAGAGGTTGTTGGTGTAGCAGAGATATGACTCGAATCACATGATTGGGGTGTTAATATTCAAGGTTTTACACTCTTTCGGAAAGACAGGGCAAATAAGAGGGTAGGTGTTTGTCTATGTGCGAGAAGAGACTTAAAACTGATTGTGAATGAGACAGTGGTCTCAGAAGAGTGTGAGGAGGCTGAAACTTTGTGGGTTGAAATTCAAAGCCAGGAGAGCTTTGAGAAAATTATTTTTGGTGTAATTTAAAGACCCCCCAAAATCTCTGAGGAAATAGAGGGTCACCTATATAAACAGATGGAGCAGGCTGCACAGGACGGGACTGTAGTGATAATGGGAGACTTTATAAATATAAATTGGGGTCAGGGCTCTTCATCTGTGAAAGGTAAAAATTTTATCAACTTTCTGCAGGGAGTTTTATGGTACAGCTTATAGAAGATGCCACAAGAGGTGAAGCATTGTTGGACCTTGTGATTTCAAATAATTCAGAAATTGTAGAAGAAAATCACTGTCGATGGGGACGGAGCCAGGCCACACTGCTAGATGGCTGCTTGAATCCAGAGCTCCTGGCACTCTTCACCCGAAGCAAGATAAATATCTCCTTTATCCAGACTAGATGGTCAAATACGGGAACCCTAACACCCAGGACCAGAAAGGGACCACAAAAACAGGAAAACAGCAGCAGAAATTAGATAAATTTCTGAAGAAAAAGCTAAAGACACCGCCACACAAGGGTCCCAAGAAGGCATCCGCACTGCCCGATCGGGAAGAGGCAGAGGACTCAGAATAAGACAGCAACAGTGAGTGTCCTCCACAGACCCAGTCTCCAGAGACTTTGTTAAAAAAGCCTTGTATCAGGCCCTGAACCCCATCGCTAAGGAATTAGCAGATATAAAAGCAGACATAAGACAAATTGGGGCCAGGGTGGAAGATTTAGTAGGGGCTTAGTCAGCACTACTACAATTTGGAGAAGCGGTACGTGGGTCCATGGCCAGGCAGAAAACTCCATTAAACACAGCCCTCCTGTGGGTAGAGGACCAAGAAACAGCAGCAGGCGCACAAATGTGTGGTTAAGAGGAATACCAGAAGATATAATGCACGATGATCTCTCTAAAGCAGCAGGGGAAATATTCGCAAGTATACTGGGACAAGGAAAGGCTGATCTCATACATATTGAAAGGATTCATAGAGCTCTGAGGCCCAAGCCGCGACCTGCTAAAGTACACAGATGCGGCAGACATCTTGAAAGGGGCCAGAAACCGCAAAGAGCTCCTATACTAGTCCCATGAAATACAAATATTTCAAGATATTGCACCATCCAAACTGGCTAAGAGGTGGCATACGGTGCAGAGCCTGAGGGGAAAGAAGAAGAAGTCAGCACGTAACTGAGCGGGACTGTCGGATAGGGTAATATGTAGAAACCCTAGCCATGGGTTGGGCAAAGAAATGTCTGTTGAGCCCACACTTATAAAAGGGTTGATTCTAGTTGTTGTAGCTAGATCTAGTTTAATTTGATCTAAATTAGCTGGAGTACCAAGACCACTGGTTAGAGTTCAAGACTGTTCTCCTGAACATTGTGTGCACTCTAAACATCTCACTTAGAAGCAATTCAAATGAGAGAGTATGAGACACACTATAGTTAATTTTCTGACTTAAGCTATGAATATTCGGGTGGGGGTGTTATTTTAGTTGCCACACAGTTTTTGCTATTACCCCCTTTAAATCTGTCGATGCCTACTTGTCTGTTAGTAGCCGCCGGCACTAAACCGAGCGGCGCCCACAAAGTGGATGCAGTGCAGATTTGGCTACAACAGAGGCATCGAGAAAAATTTGCATTTGTTTGTAGTAGCATATGTTGGCACTTTCTTTTTCTGTATATACACCTTTTACTTACCTTCTCCATCTTAACCCGCCCCCTTTTTTCCTAGCCGAGTTAGGCGATCCTGATGGTCGCTGCTTATTTTTGAAAGGATCTGTGAATGGCCAACTCATAACTTTGGGGAATGTATATGCTCCAAACTCTGGTAAGGTCTTGTGGCTCGTTGAATCCTTAAAAATGTTTGCTGATTTTTGCAAGGGGATAGTTGTGTTGGGAGGAGATTTTAATCTTGCATTCGACCACCTGCTAGACACGACCGGCTCTAGACACCTTTCATATAGGGATCTGGCAATCTTAAAAAAGGCTCTGGAGGAAAATGGTCTCAGGGACGCATGGAGACTTACGCACCCCAGCACGAGGGACTACACATTTTTCTCACAAGCCCATCGAAGCTATCATAGATTAGACTACATATTAATTTCACAAGCACATATCACACTTTTAAAGGACACTAAGATTGGTAGCGTCCTATTATCAGACCATGTAAGCAGATTTGGGATCTGAACACAATGGGGCAGATTTATCAAGCAGTCTGAAAGTCAGAATATTTCCAGTTGCCCATGGCAACCAATCACAGCTCAGCTTTCATTTCACCAGTGCTCATGAATGATTTAAAGGGGAGCTGTGATTGCAAAAACAGACTATACAATAACAAAGAGGCATGTGTCAAGTAGCAAAAAAGACAAAATTTATTTAGATTAACAACATGGACATAGAACAAACATCAATAGGGCAAAAATTAAAAAAACATTTAAAAAGGATGCAAAACAATGCACCCATGAGTGAGAGATCACCTGGAGCCTGACACCTGATACTGTCAGGTCATCCAGACCTGAGCCACCCAAAGATAAATACCAAAACACTGGCTTTAGTATGCAGGTGTATGGCGGCTAGATATGTGTGTATGTGAACTGAAGTGGGGTGTCCACAAACAGCAGGCTAGGCATAGGGAATATGGAGATCTATGCACGGCTTGTGCAAAGTGTCCTGCTATGCTATAGAATGAAAAATGATGCCCTTAGGACACATACCGCCCAAATAAACCCCTGCCTGTGTATTACCAGAAGGTGTGGGATGGGGATGAGGGCTCAGGAGAGGTCGCCCCACGCGTTCCGCCGCCAACCGCAGCTTCCTCAGGGGTGCCCCATGGATGTAGTACCCGAGTATATATACCTATAGTACCTGATGTAAATGTGCGGCCGGTGCGTGTGTGCATATAGTAAAAGCATAAGACGCCTAAAACCGGAGATGACGCCAAACACCATGCCCCGGAAGAAACCTGAATAGGCGAAAGCTGGGTCGGGCAAGGTGTTTTAGGCGTCTTATGCTTTTGTGTGGTCTGTTTAAGGCAGTTGATAGTTGCACGCCTTGGTACAGGGGTGGTGTTAACCTGCAATAACATAGATCGGGCTGATATTTGCTTGATTACTTTCTGGCGAGGGAAATTGACTCCAACAATGGTCATTACTAAAACTGTGGAATCTCCTTTCATGCATGGAACCTGCTATTAACATTTGCCTAATCCTGCTTCCTTCTGCCAGTATTGGAAAATTGTGATTTCTATCCTTCCTGGTCGATTCCGATGCGAATATGGATAGCCACTCGGCTTGAACTTAACATGTGTGTGGACTAATTAGAACTAACCAGGACACATTGCTTGTCTGTCCGTTTTGATTGACTGTATAGTTCGGTTTGTTTTTTCATTGACTATTTTTTTTTCTCTCATTGATTGTACTGCTGATACTGCCAGCTTTGTTGACAAAGTGTTACTAGAAGGTGTGATAGATATATATACTGGGTTAGGGAAGCCTGGTAACATCAGGGTGAGATACACTCTGAGGGTCGTATAGTTAATACGGGTCCAGGACCACAGGTGAAAGAACCTAAGCCCTGTGTTAGCAGAGGAGTAGGAATAGAACAGTCATTGCCCTTGGATATTAACAAAGGAGAGTAGGATGGGCCCAAAAAGTGCGGGTGCAGGAAGGAAGTCCCTAGGTACATCCCCACAGAAAAATTAAAAAACAGCGGTAAAACAGACAGGCAGAATAAGTTAGACAAAGTATGGAGCTCCCCAGCCAGTAAAACCAGAGCAAGTCAGAAAGGAGGGGGAAATGAGTCAGTCCCAACAACTGTACAGAACAACGGTTCTAGATTCACCCTCTTAGAACAGGAAGAGAATGAAAATGGTGAGATTAGAGAAGGGAGAGAAATTTGGAAGGAAATCCTTGAATCTATAAAAAAGTGTAATTCAGATATGGTTGAACAAGTCGGGCGGTGAGAGGTGATATATCTCTATTGAGAGAGGATTTCAACAAGATTAAAGAGACTTAAAATCCACAGATGATAGGGTGAGCAAGTTAGAGAAAGATAATGTAAATGTGAAAAGTTTATATCAAAAGCTAGCCACAGAAAACAAGGAACTAAGAGAGAAAGTTCAAGATCTAGAAGATCGCCAGACGGAGCAGTATTCGCATCATTGGAGTACTAGAAAAAGCAGAGGGAGAGGATACTGTGCGGTTCCTTAGGGACTGGTTCTAGGAGAAGATTGGTAAAGAAAAACTATCCTTGTCTATTTGTGTTGAAAGAGCACATCTCTTTAAGAAAAGGAAACTCCCCTGGGGCTGCACCACTCCCAATCCTGTGCAAATTGTTGTTGTCTATTGACAGGAATGCCATCTTAAGATGGAACCATGCAGTATCAGAAATTTGAATTAATGGGTCAAGGGTGTTTATATATCCAGATTATTCAGTGCAATCCATGAAAGAAAGAATGAGTTTTGCAGAGATAAAGAAAAGATTGAGATTGGCTGGCTTGGAATACTCTTTGCACTTACCACCCCGCCTTAAAATTATACACCAAGGTCAATCTCATTTTATTTCTGGTCCAGATACAGCAATGGAATGGCTGGACACAAAGTCTGTAGTTGGCCGGTGTAATATTTATTCTTTTCCTTCCTATTGTCCTTTAGGAATGTTTTTAAGATGATGCAATGTGGTTTGTTAGACAGGGAGCACAGAGGCTGCTCCAAAAGGTTTGAGTTCTGGTGTACACTGGAACAGTTGGGGGAGGGGGTAACTGGGGATGCTGCTTATAGTTTTTTTTGTTTGTTTGTTTTGTTTTTTCTCCTTTTAACCTAATATGTCTAACTGATATGATAAAAAGTTACCGGCGATTGTTGTTCTCCTCGAGACCAACCTTTCTTAGTCAAATGGATCTTATCATGGGTCAGCTGGGATTTCTGAGGAATTCCACTCAGTTTTTTCTCAATATTCACGGGGTGTTTCAGTCCTCATCCATAGATCGTGAATTTACAAATTGAAAGCTTGTTTTGTGATTTGAAATAGATTTGTGGTTGGTGATTTTAATAGTGTGTTGTCGAATGAACTGGATAGAGATAAGAGCTATGATGGCGTCCCAGTTTCAATTCAGGCACTTAAAGGAAACCTACCACTTGTAGTGGCAGGTTTCCGATGGCAATACCGAGCACCAGCTCAGGGTGAGCTGGTGTCGGAGCTTATTTTAGTTAGTGTTTTAAACCGCGGTATCGCAGTTTAAAACACTTTTTAAACTTTATAGCCGGCGCAGGCAGGTACGCGCTCGGCGCTTACCGTGCGCGCGGCTCTCATTCACTTCCTATGTAGCCGCGCGCACGGTAAGCGCCGAGCGCGTACCTGCCTACGCCGGCTATAAAGTTTAAAAAGTGTTTTAAACTGCGATACCGCGGTTTAAAACACTAACTAAAATAAGCTCCGGCACCAGCTCACCCTGAGCTGGTGCTCGGTATTGCCATCGGAAACCTGCCACTACAAGTGGTAGGTTTCCTTTAAGGAGATCCTCGATGGCTTCCCAATGGAGGTCTATCGAAAACTGGGTGACATTCTTTTCCCTTTGATTCAGGTGTGGGAGGCAAGTCAGAGAGAGTATGAGGCATGTATCACCCTGATCTGTTAAAAGAATAAGGACCTAGCAGCAAAAGAGTCGTACTGTCCAATTTCACTGCTAAACAAAGATGGGAAACTGTTCGCCAAATTTCGCTAACAAAGTAGTAATCGATATAGCACATGAAAATCAAACTGGCTTTGTCCTGGGGCATTGCAGTAAGACCACCTTTCAAAGGTTATATGGTGCCATCGAACTTGGACAGGGGGAACCCGCTCCATCCTGTCGCTGGACGCCGCAAAGGCGTGGAGTGGATCTTCCTCTAGGAGATAAAGAAAAGATTTAAACTGGGAAAGAAATTTATTGAGAGTGTAAAGTTATTTTATGTAAAACCTTGAGAGCGATTTTGAACAAACTTTTATGGGAGAGGTCAAGAGTGCGGATCAAGCAGGAGTTTTTATGGAAAAGCATTATGAGTGGAGGGGTGTCTCTTCCATCCTTCTTTCATTACTATATTGGATCTCAAATCTTGTTTATTGACGAAAACAGGAATTCACATTTTTTTAAAAGGTTACTAGCACAATTTGGGGGAATGTACAAGAATATTTTCTCTGCCTTGGAATCCGGCGCACTGAGCAAAAATGAAAAAAAAATTATCACAGGCCATTCCAACAGCAGTAATGTTATATCGGGTATGGCAGAAGTATAAGGACTTATTAGGGGTGGGTGGAGCAATAGAATGGACGAAATGGAAGAAAAAAGGGCTCAGCTTTTTCAGGGAGGAAAAATTTAAGATTTTGAAGAATTGAAACACAAATTCACTCTTAAAGATTTAGACTTCTTTAGATACGTACAATTAAAACATGCTGCAAAAGCGGAAGGGAATAAAAATTTATTCACAACCACAACACACATTAAAATTTCTAAACTATTTGCTATGAAATATATACTTTTGAAAAAATTTTCTTTTCATAAGGGCACTCTGGATGAAATTAATAAGGGGATTGTTCATGCCAGTCAGGGAAAATTGGGGAATAGTATAAGTGGGTTAAGTAGAAAACCCTGGGATAAAATATATAAGGAAGTAAAAAACTAGAGATGAGCGAGCACTAGAGATGAGCGAGCACTAAAATGCTCGGGTACTCGTTATTCGAGACAAACTTTTCCCGATGCTCGAGTGCTCGTCTCGAATAACGAGCCCCATTGAAGTCAATGGGAGACTCGAGCATTTTTCAAGGGGACCAAGGCTCTGCACAGGGAAGCTTGGCCAATCACCTGGAAACCTCAGAAAATGATGGAAACACCATGGAAATGGACAGGAAAAAGCAGGGGCAGCATGCATGGATGCCTCTGAGGCTGCTTAATTGCACCATTATGCCAAAATTATGGGCAACAGCATGGCCATGACAGAGTGACCGAATGAGGCTAGATAGCATCTAAAACATCCAATAATTGACACTGACACTATAGAAGACGGCATGTGGCAGCAGCGGCAGGCTAGAGAGTGGCATGGCGACATACCCCAAATGGACTCAGGCTTCAAACCAATGGGTGGCAGAGAGGAACCAAAGGAGGTGAGCAAGAAGCGCTGAAATGATTTCCTATGTGAACAAAAGGTTGACGGTATATTTAGTCGATAACACAGCATGGTGGCGACATAGTGACCAAGTTCCATAACGTATCTGGTGAAACACCCGAAAAATGAGCCTGACACAGCTCGTTTGATAAGGGGACGACATGTGGAGGCAGCCATGGAGACGACTTCCATGAAAAAGAGTGACAGTATGGGGCATCCATATTGCGCTGCTATGATTGCAACTTCAGGTCTCCAGCATGGCGGCGACAGATGGGCCGAGTTCCACTATGTATCTGGTGAAACACCTGAAAATTCTGCCTGACACAGTTCGTTTGATAAGGGGATGATGTGCTGCATATCCTCTCGTGCTCCAGCGTCTGGGGTATAGAGAGTTGAAATGAGACATTGGTGGACGCTGTGGAGGATCGTGGAGGCAAAATGGACAGGAAACAGCAGGGGCAGCATGCATGGATGCCTCTGAGGCTGCCTAATCTTGGGATGGAGCTGGCGGTCCACTGCCAGGCGAGCTTTCACCTGTCCAAGCCCCTGTCTCTCGGCTCCTCCCCACCCAAAATGGGCCTAGGGGCCAGAAGCGTTTACTTTGAAAAAATTATAATTTTCAAAGCAGGCCGGGTCTGCTAGGTGAATATTTCACCTAGGAATAATGGAATAGCATAGTGGTTCTATTTTTAATTGTTTTTACGGAAATGGTTCCATGATTAAGAGCGACAGTATGGGGCATCCATATTGCGCTGCTATGATTGCAACTTCAGGTCTCCAGCATGGCGGCGACAGATGGGCCGCGTTCCACTATGTATCTGGTGAAACACCTGAAAATTCTGCCTGACACAGCTCGTTTGATAAGGGGGACGATGTATGGAGGCAGTGAACTAGTAGTAGATTAAAGGTGCTGCAGTTAAAACTATGTTAGTTGGATCTTGAGATGGAGCTGGCGCTCCGCTGCCAGGCGAGCTTTCGCCAATCCAAGCCCCTGTCTCTAGGCTACTCCCCAAACAGCACTTCTAAGAACCTTTTGTATAAGATCAAGTGTAGTAGCGTTCTTATAAGTTTAGGATATGGCGGGTGAGGGGAATGTAAACATATGCGCAAGAAGCGCTGAAATAATATTGGTAAATGATAAAAGTTTGCCAGTATATTTTGTGGATTACACAGCAGGGTGGCGACAAAGTTAACAAGTTTGATGTGGAATTCATGAAAACAACCCAAAATTCTGCATGACACAGTTCGTTTGATAAGGAGACCATGTATGGAGGCAGCTATATGGACGACTTTTGGAGGCAGCTATGGCGATGACGTGTGGAGGTAGCAATGGAGACAACGTGTGGAGGCAGCTAAAAAGACGACACGTGGAGGCTGCTATGGAGACAATTTAATTTGGATAGTGCCTGTATGTGGCAGTCCAAAAAAGTTTTCAAACCAGAGGAGCAGGTAGGTGGTCCTCTAGAAAAATTAAATAGATTGAGTTCCTGTATGTGGCAGTCCAAAAAAGTTTTCAAACCAGAGGAGCAGGTAGGTGGTCCTCCAGAAAAATTAAATAAATTGAGTGCCTGTATGTGGCAGTCCAAAAAAGTTTTCAAACCAGAGGAGCAGGTAGGTGGTCCTCCAGAAAAATTAAATAGATTTAATGCCTGTATGTGGCACTCCCAAAAATTGCTTAAAACAGAGGACCGGGTAGGTGGCCCTCCAGAAAAATTACATACATAGAGTACCATAGCTAGAGCCAGTTGGCCCTGGCAAAAATAGCCAGTTTCCTATGCTTTAGTGTACAAAGAGGAGGAGAAGGAGGACAATGAGGAGGAGGAGTGCATACATTATTCAGGTTGAGCTTCTTTCACCTGTTGGAGAATGAAAATCCGGAGAAATCCAGGCTTTATTCATCTTGATAAGCGTCAGCCTGTCAGCGCTGTCAGTCGACAGGCGTGTACGCTTATCGGTGATGATGCCACCAGCCGCACTGAAAACCCGCTCAGACAACACGCTAGCGGCAGGGCAGGCAAGAACCTCCAAGGCGTACAGCGCCAGTTTGTGGTACATGTCCAGCTTTGAAACCCAGTAGTTGTAGGGAGCTGTGTGATCATTTAGGACGATGGTATGGTCAGCTACGTACTCCCTCACCATCTTTCTGTAAAGATCAGCCCTACTCTGCCGAGACTGGGGACAGGTGACAGTGTCTTGCTGGGGTGACATAAAACTGGCAAAGGCCTTGTAAAGCGTACCCTGCCAGTGCTGGACAAGCTGCCTGCTCGCCTACACTCCCTCGCTACTTGTCCCGCAGAAGTACGCCCTCTGCCGCTAGCGCTGTCAGAAGGGAAATACTGTTTCAGCTTGTGCACCAGGGCCTGCTGGTATTCATGCATTCTCACACTCCTTTCCTCTCCAGGGATGAGAGTGGAAAGATTTTGCTTGTAAAATCGTGGGTCCAGGAGAGTTACCCAGTAATCCAGCTACCCAGTAGTCGGTGCTGGAAAAAATTATTTTAACGCGAGGGTCACGGGATAGGCAGCCTAGCATGAAATCTGCTGTGTGGGACCCAACGCGCAATAATTCACTCCCCTCACTGGCCTGACTCTCCATTTCCTCCTCCTCCTCCTCCTCTTCTTCTGCCCATACACGCTAAACAGTTAAGGACTGAGCAATGCTCCCCTCTTCTGTCTCGCCAACATTCTCCTCCTCCTCTTCCTCCTCATCCTCCTCCACCTACTCCGATACGAGCTGAGAACCAGACCGGAGGGAGCTCTGGCTATAAACAAGGGAATCTTTTTCCCCTGTCTTTTGTGACGAGTGCAAAGCTTTCGACTTCATGCTGACCAGAGAGTTTTTCAACAGGCCAAGCAGCGGGATGGTGAGGCTGATGATGGCGGCATTGCCACTGCCCATCTGTGTTGACTCCTCAAAGTTACTCTTCATTTAGCATATTATTTGAACATCGTTATCAGAGAGGGATCAAAGTACCAGACAAAATAATTGTCACCTCCCACCACTACAGCGGTATCTGGACGGCAATTGACTTAGGATGTCTTTGATGAAACTGTTTGATCAGTCGAGGAGCATTAACATTATTCACAGGTTCCCAGGAATTCTCTTCAGGTCCATAACCTTGCCACTTAATGAGATAGTGTAGGCCCAGTAGTTGTAGGGAGCTGTGTGATCATTTAGGACGATGGTATGGTCAGCTACGTACTCCCTCACCATCTTTCTGTAAAGATCAGCCCTACCCTGCCGAGACTGGGGACAGGTGACAGTGTCTTGCTGGGGTGACATAAAACTGGCAAAGGCCTTGTAAAGCGTGCCCCTGCCAGTGCTGGAGAAGCTGCCTGCTCGCCTACTCTCCCTCGCTACTTGTCCCGCAGAAGTACGCCCTCTGCCTCTAGCGCTGTCAGAAGGGAAATAGTGTTTCAGCTTGTGCACCAGGGCCTGCTGGTATTCATGCATTCTCACACTCCTTTCCTCTCCAGGGATGAGAGTGGAAAGATTTTGCTTGTACCGTGGGTCCAGGAGAGTGAATACCCAGTAATCGGTGCTGGAATAAATTCTTTGAACGCGAGGGTCACGGGATAGGCAGCCTAGCATGAAATCTGCCATATGTGCCAGAGTCCCAACGCGCAAAAATTAATTCCCCTCACTGGCCTGACTGCCCATTTCCTCCTCCTCCAACTCCTCCAACTCCTCTTCTTCTGCCCATACACGCTGAACAGTGAAGGACTGAACAATGGTCCCCTCTTCTGTCTCGCCAACATTCTCCTCCTCTTCCTCCTCATCCTCCTCCACCTCCTCCGATATGCGCTGAGAAACAGACCGGAGGGTGCTTTGGCTATCAACAAGGGAATCTTCTTCCCCCGTCTCTTGTGACGAGCGCAAAGCTTCCGACTTCATGCTGACCAGAGAGTTTTTCAACAGGCCAAGCAGCGGGATGGTGAGGCTGATGATGGCGGCATCGCCACTGACCATCTGTGTTGACTCCTCAAAGTTACTCAGCACCTGACAGATATCAGACATCCACGTCCACTCCTCATTGTAGACTTGAGGAAGCTGACTGACCTGACTACCAGTTCTGGTGGAAGTTGACATCTGGCAGTCTACAATCGCTCTGCGCTGCTGGTAAACTCTGGATAACATGGTTAATGTTGAATTCCACCTCGTGGGCACGTCGCACAACAGTCGGTGAGCAGGCAGTTGGAGGCGGCGCTGCGCTGCCCTGAGAGTGGCAGCATCTGTGCTGGACTTCCTGAAATGCGCACAGATGCGGCGCACCTTCGTGAGCAAATCAGACAGATTGGGGTATGTCTTGAGGAAACGCTGAACTATCAGATTTAACACATGGGCCAGGCATGGCACATGTGTCAGTCTGCCGAGTTGCAGAGCCGCCACCAGGTTACGGTTACGGCCGTTGTCACACACAACCATGCCTGGCTTCAGGTTCAGCGGTGCCAGCCACAGATCAGTCTGCGCCGTGATGCCCTGTAATAGCTCTTGGGCGGTGTGCCTTTTATCGCCTAGGCTCAGCAGTTTGAGCACCGCCTGCTGTCGCTTAGCGACGGCACTGCTGCTGTGCCTAGAGCTACCGACTGATGGCGGCATGCCCACGGATGGTAGTTCGGAGGAGGAGGTGGAGGAGGGGTGGGAGAAGGAGGAGGCATAGTAGGCCTGAAAGACCTGGACCGAGGTAGGCCCCGCAATCCTCGGCGTCGGCAGTATATGACCAGCCGCAGGGTCAGACTCGGTCCCAGCCTCCACCAAGTTAACCCAATGTGCCGTCAGCGATATATAGTGGCCCTGCCCGGCAGCACTCGTCCACGTGTCCGTGGTCAGGTGGACCTTGTCAGAAACGGCGTTGGTCAGGGCACGGATGATGTTGTCTGACACGTGCTGGTGCAGGGCTGGGACGGCACATCGGGAAAAGTAGTGGCGGCTGGGGACCGAATACCGAGGGGCGGTTGCGAAAGGCCTCGGTCTCTACTAGCCTATAGGGCAGAATCTCCAGGCTAAGCAATCTGGAGATGTGGACATTAAGGGCTTGGGCGTGCGGGTGGGTTGCCCTATATTTCCGTTTCCGCTCCAGCGTCTGGGGTATGGAGAGCTGAACGCTGGTGGATGCTGTGGAGGATCGTGGAGGCGACGATGGGGTTTTTGTGCCAGGGTCCTGGGCAGGGGGCTGACTATCAGCTGAAACAGGGGAAGGAGCAGTGGTGTGCCCGGCCGCAGGTGAACGGGCTTGGTGCCACTGAGTGGGGTGTTTAGCATTCATATGCCTGCGCATACTGGTGGTAGTTAAGCTAGTAGTGGTGGAACCCCTGCTGATCCTGGTTTGGCAAAGGTTGCACACCACAGTCCGTCGGTCATCCGGTGTTTCCTTAAAGAACCTCCAGACTTCTGAAAATCTAGCCCTCGCCGCGGGAGCCCTCGCCACGGGAGCTTCACTACATGACACATTTGGCGCTGATGCACCTGCTCTGGCCCTGCCTCTCCGTCTGGCCCCACCACTGCCTCTTCCAACCTGTTCTGGTCGAGGACTCTCCTCCGTCTCAGAAGCACTGTGTTCACCCGGCCTCTCAACCCAGCTTGGGTCTGTCACCTCATCATCCTCTGATCCCTCAGTCTGCTCCCCTCGGACTTCCTGCCCTGACAACAACTTCACCACTGTCTGACAACCGTGTCTCCTCATCGTCGGACACCTCTTTACACACTTCTTCCACTACGTCAAGAAGGTCATCATCACCCACAGACTGCGACTGGTGGAAAACCTGGGCATCGGAAAATTGCTCAGCAGCAACCGGACAAGTGGTTTGTGACTGTGGAAAGGGTCCAGAAAACAGTTCCTCAGAGTATGCCAGTTCAAATGCCAAATTTTCCTGGGAGGGGGCAGACTGGGGGGGAGGAGGCTGAGGTGCAGGAGCTGGAGGAGTGCCGATTTCGGTGACATGGGTGGACTGCGTGGAAGACTGACTGGTGGACAAATTGCTCGAAGCATTGTCGGCAATCCACGACATCACCTGTTCGCACTGTTGTGGCCTCAACAGTGCTCTACCACGAGTCCCAGTAACTTCAGACATGAACCTAGGGAGTGTAGCTCTGCGGCGTTCCCCTGCTCCCTCATCAGCAGGTGGTGTCTCACCCCGCCCAGGACCACGGCCTCTGACCCCTGCAGTAGTTGGACGCCCACGTCCCCGCCCTCGTCCTCTACCCCTAGCCCTCGGGTTAAACATTTTGAAAATGAAAGTTATAACTTTCATTTTTTTTTAACTTTTTTTTGTGTTTTTTTGTGTTTTTTAGTTTTTTTTTGTGTTTTTTAGTTTTTAAAACCAAACAATGCTATCCTATTGCTATGGCTATTTTCTAGCCAAGTATGAAAGCACACTGCTGTGCCAGATGAGATGACGCTGAGTTATGAAAAAATAAACGTAAAATAAAAAGAAACTGCCAGACTGTGCCTAATTGAAATCCAACCCCTAATAAATTTTCCCACTTCGGTCTTTGCGATGGATATGTGCGTCACTAAGCGCTAAACACAGCGGTCGCAAGTCTCACTCCAAATTCCTGACAATTGGCTAGTATATGCACTGCAGCAAGGCCAGCCACCAGCAGATCAACCAGAAATAAAATATATATAACGCTATTGTAGGCGTAAGTAAGCCGTTTGGATTCTCCTTTGGCTATTTTCTAGCCAAGTATGAAAGCACACTGATGAGATCATAGTATCATAGTATCATAGTATATAAGGCTGGAAGGAGACGCAAGTCCATCAAGTCCAACCTTCAAGAATTAAATAAATGTTTTATCCCCATAACCCGTGATATTTTTTCTCTCCAGAAAGTCATCCAGGCCTCTCTTGAACATGTACATAGAGTCGGCCATAACAACCTCCTGCGGCAGAGAGTTCCACAGTCTCACTGCTCTTACAGTAAAGAACCTTTGTCTATGGTGATGGTAGAATCGCCTCTCCTCTAGGCGTAGAGGATGCCCCCTTGTCCTGGTCACAGGCCTAGGTATAAAAAGATCTTTGGAGAGATCCTTGTACTGTCCGTTCAGGTATTTGTACATTGTAATGAGGTCTCCCCTCAGTCGTCTTTTTTATAAACTGAATTATCCCAAATTTTGTAATCTGTCAGTGTACTCTAATCCCCCCATTCCCCTAATAATCCTGGTTGCTCTCCTCTGCACCCGTTCCAGCTCTATTATATCCTTTTTATACACTGGTGCCCAAAACTGTACACAATATTCCATGTGTGGTCTGACCAGGGATTTGTATAAGGGCAAAACTATGTCTTTATCATGAGAATCTATTCCTCTCTTGATACATCCCATTATTTTATTTGCTTTAGCAGCAGCCGCCTGGCTCTGGTCACTAAAATTAAGTTTACCATCCACCAATACCCCCAAGTCCTTTTCAGCTTCAGTTTTACTAAGTAATTGACCGTTTAGAACATAATTATACTTTTTGTTTCCATGGACCAAGTGCATAACTTTACATTTATCTACATTAAACCTCATCAACCATTTCTCTGCCCATCCATCAAGCTTCCACAAATCCCTCTGTAATGCTAAACTATCGACCTCAGTATTTATTACTTTACACAGCTTAGTATGATCTGCAAATATTGAAACTTGACTGTGTAAACCCACTACAAGGTCATTAATAAAAATATTAAAAAGAAGTGGCCCCAATACTGACCCCTGTGGCACTCCACTGGTAACATCAACCCAATCTGAGAATGTGCCATTAATGACCACCCTCTGTTTTCTATCACTAAGCCAATTACTTACCCAGATACACAGATTTTCTCCTATTCCCAGCAGTCTCATTTTATATACCAACCTTTTATGTGGCACGGTGTCAAATGCCTTTGAAAAGTCCAGATATACAACATCCACAGCGTCCCCCAGATCCAGTCTTGAACTTACCTCCTCGTAGAAACCAATCAGATTAGTCTGACAGGACCGATCTCTCATAAACCCATGCTGACGCTGGGTTATAAGGTTGTGCACAATGAGATACTCCAGGATAGCATCTCTAATAAACCCCTCAAATATTTTCCCCACCACAGCAGTTAGACTTACGGGTCTGTAGTTTCCAGGATCGCTATTTGATCCTTTTTTGTATATTGGTACCACATTTGCTATGCGCCATTCCTGTGGAACATAACCAGTCCTCAGTGAATCTTCAAATATTAAAAATTACGGTCTGTCTATCACGGTACATAATTCATGCAGAACCCGGGGGTGTATGCCATCTGGCCCAGGTGATTTATCTATCTTAGTGGTTGCGAGGCGGCGCCGTACCTCTTCCTGGGTTAAACTGTTGACATTATAAAAAGAATTTACATTATTCCTCATTGTGTCTTCCACCAGGGGATTTTCCTGGGTAAAGACAGTTGAGAAGGCGACATTCAGTAGATTGGCCCTTTCCTCATCTCCTTCCACCATGACGCTGAGTTATGAAAAAATAAACGTAAAATAAAAAGGAAATGGCAGACTGTGCCTAATTGAAATCCAACCCCTAATAAATTTTCCCACTTCGGTCTTTGCGATGGATATGTGCGTCACTAAGCGCTAAACACAGCGGTCGCAAGTCTCACTCCAAATTCCTGACAATTGGCTAGTATATGCACTGCAGCAAGGACAGCCACCAGCAGATCAACCAGAAATAAAATATATATAACGCTATTGTAGGCGTAAGTAAGCCGTTTGGATTCTCCTTTGGCTATTTTCTAGCCAAGTATGAAAGCACACTGATGAGATGACGCTGAGTTATGAAAAAATAAACGTAAAATAAAAAGGAAATGGCAGACTGTGCCTAATTGAAATCCAACCCCTAATAAATTTTCCCACTTCGGTCTTTGCGATGGATATGTGCGTCACTAAGCGCTAAACACAGCGGTCGCAAGTCTCACTCCAAATTCCTGACAATTGGCTAGTATATGCACTGCAGCAAGGACAGCCACCAGCAGATCAACCAGAAATAAAATATATATAACGCTATTGTAGGCGTAAGTAAGCCGTTTGGATTCTCCTTTGGCTATTTTCTAGCCAAGTATGAAAGCACACTGATGAGATGACGCTGAGTTATGAAAAAATAAACGTAAAATAAAAAGGAAATGGCAGACTGTGCCTAATTGAAATCCAACCCCTAATAAATTTTCCCACTTCGGTCTTTGCGATGGATATGTGCGTCACTAAGCGCTAAACACAGCGGTTGCAAGTCTCACTCCAAATTCCTGACAATTGGCTAGTATATGCACTGCAGCAAGGACAGCCACCAGCAGATCAACCAGAAATAAAATATATATAACGCTATTGTAGGCGTAAGTAAGCCGTTTGGATTCTCCTTTGGCTATTTTCTAGCCAAGTATGAAAGCACACTGATGAGATGACGCTGAGTTATGAAAAAATAAACGTAAAATAAAAAGAAACTGCCAGACTGTGCCTAATTGAAATCAAACCCCTAATAAATTTTCCCACTTTGGTGTTTGAGGTGGATATGTGTGTCACTAAGAGCTAAACACAACGGTAGCAAGTCCCCCTGCAAATTCCTCACAATATGGTACTAGCTGCACTACTAGTGCCAGCAAGCCCAGCCACAAGCAAACAAAAAAAAAAAAGTATAACGTTATTGTAGCCCTAAGAAGGGCTGTTGGGTTCTTGTTGAATCACTCCTGCCTGACACTATTCTAATAGAACACCCTAACGCTTTCCCTGACCAGCAGCAGCTCTCTCCCTAGCGGCATCCAGACACAGAATGATCCGAGCAGCGCGGGCAGCGGCTAGTCTATCCCAGGGTCACCTGATCTGGCCAGCCAACCACTGCTATCGACGTGTAAGGGTACCACGTCATTCTGGGTGGAGTGCAGAGTCTCCTGGCTTGTGATTGGCTCTGTTTCTGGCCGCCAAAAAGCAAAACGGCGGGAGCTGCCATTTTCTCGAGCGGGCGAAGTATTCGTCCGAGCAACGAGCAGTTTCGAGTACGCTAATGCTCGAACGAGCATCAAGCTCAGACGAGTATGTTCGCTCATCTCTAGCGGTGTGCCTTTTATCGCCTAGGCTCAGCAGTTTGAGCACCGCCTGCAGTCGCTTAACAATGGCACTGCTGCTGTGCCTAGAGTTACCGACTGATGGCACCATGCCCACGGATGGTATTTCGGAGGAGGAGGTGGAGGAGGGGTAGGAGGAGGAGGAGGCATAGTAGGCCTTTGAGACCTGGACCGAGGTAGGCCCCGCAATCCTCGGCGTTGGCAGTATATGAGCAGCCTCAGGGTCACACTCGGTCCCAGCCTCCACCAAGTTAACCCAATGTGCCGTCAGCGATATATAGTGGCCCTGCCCGGCAGCACTCGTCCACGTTTCCGTGGTCAGGTGGACCTTGTCAGAAACGGCGTTGGTCAGGGCACGGATGATGTTCTCTGACACGTGATTGTGCAGGGCTGGGACGGCACATAGGGAAATGTAGTGGCGGCTGGGGACCGAATACCGAGGGGCGGCCGCCGCCATGAGGTTTCCAAAGGCCTCGGTCTCTACCAGCCTATAGGGCAGCATCTCCAGGCTAAGCAACTTGGAGATGTGGACGTTGAGGGCTTGGGTGTGTGGGTGGGTTGCGTTATACTTCCTTTTGCGCTCCAGCGTCTGGGGTATGGAGAGCTGAACGCTGGTGGATGCTGTGGAGGATCGTGGAGGCGAAGATGGGGTTTTCGCACGGGAGGTGTTTGGGCCGTGGTCCTGGGCAGGGGGCTGACTAGCAGATGACACAGGGGAAGGAGCAGTGGTGTGCCCGGCCGCAGGTGAACGGGCTTAGTGCCATTGAGTGGGGTGTTTAGCATTCATATGCCTGCGCATACTGGTGGTAGTTAAGCTAGTAGTGGTGGAACCCCTGCTGATCCTGGTTTGGCAAAGGTTGCACACCACAGTCCGTCAGTCATCCGGTGTTTCTTTAAAGAACCTCCAGACTTCTGAAAATCTAGCCCTCGCCACGGGAGCTTGACTACGGGCAACATTTGGCGCTGATGCACCAGCTCTGGCCCTGCCTCTCCGTCTGGCCCCACCACTGCCTCTTCCAACCTGTTCTGCTATAGGACTCGCCTCTGTCTCACAAGCACTGTGTTCACCCGGTCTATCAACCCAGCTTGGGTCTGTCACCTCATCATCCTCCGATCCCTCAGTCTGCTCCCCCCTCGGACTTCCTGCCCTGACAACAACTTTACCACTGTCTGACAACCGTGTCTCCTCATCGTCGGACACCTCTTTACACACTTCTTCCACTACGTCAAGAAGGTCATCATCACCCACAGACTGCGACTGGTGGAAAACCTGGGCATCGGAAAATTGCTCAGCAGCAACCGGACAAGTGGTTTGTGACTGTGGGAAGGGTCCAGAAAACAGTTCCTCAGAGTATGCCGGTTCAAATGCCAAATTTTCCTGGGAGGGGGCAGACTGGGGGGGAGGAGGCTGAGGTGCAGGAGCTGGAGGAGTGCGATTTCGGTGACATGGGTGGACTGCGTGGAAGACTGACTGGTGGACAAATTGCTCGAAGCATTGTCGGCAATCCACGACATCACCTGTTCGCACTGTTGTGGCCTCAACAGTGCTCTACCACGAGTCCCAGTAACTTCAGACATGAACCTAGGGAGTGTAGCTCTGCGGCGTTCCCCTGCTCCCTCATCAGCAGGTGGTGTCTCACCCCGCCCAGGACCACGTCCTCTGACCCCTGCAGTAGTTGGACGCCCACATCCCCGCCCTCGTCCTCTACCCCTAGCCCTCGGGTTAAACATTTTGAAAATGAAAGTTATAACTTTAATTTTTTTTAAACTTTTTTTTAAACTTTTTTTGTGTTTTTTTGTGTTTTTTTGTGTTTTTTAGTTTTTAAAACCAAACGATGCTATCCTATTGCTATGGCTATTTTCTAGCCAAGTAAGAAAGCACACTGCTATGCCAGATGAGATGACGCTGAGTTATGAAAAAATAAACGTAAAATAAAAAGTAAATGGCAGACTGTGCCTAATTGAAATCAAACCCCTAATAAATTTTCCCACTTCGGTCTTTGCGATGGATATGTGCGTCACTAAGCGCTAAACACAACGATCGCAAGTCTCACTACAAATTCCTCACAATATGGTAGTAGATGCACTGCAGCAAGGACAGCCACCAGCAGATCAACCAGAAATAAAATATATATAACGCTATTGTAGGCCTAAGTAAGCCGTTTGGATTCTCCTATGGCTATTTTCTAGCCAAGTATGAAAGCACACTGCTATGCCAGATGAGATGATGCTGAGTTATGAAAAAATAAACGTAAAATAAAAAGTAAATGGCAGACTGTGCCTAATTGAAATCAAACCCCTAATAAATTTTCCCACTTCGGTCTTTGCGATGGATATGTGCGTCACTAAGCGCTAAACACAACAGTCGCAAGTCTCACTACAAATTCCTCACAATATGGTAGTAGATGCACTACAGCAAGGACAGCCACCAGCAGATCAACCAGAAATAAAATATATAACGCTATTGTAGGCCTAAGTAAGCCGTTTGGATTCTCCTATGGCTATTTTCTAGCCAAGTATGAAAGCACACTGCTATGCCAGATGAGATGACGCTGAGTTATGAAAAAATAAACGTAAAATAAAAAGTAAATGGCAGACTGTGCCTAATTGAATTCAAACCCCTAATAAATTTTCCCACTTTGGTGTTTGAGGTGGATATGTGTGTCACTAAGAGCTAAACACAACGGTAGCAAGTCCCCCTGCAAATTCCTCACAATATGGTACTAGCTGCAAATAAAAAAAAAAAAAAAGTATAACGTTATTGTAGCTCTAAGAAGGGCTGTTGGGTTCTTGTAGAATCACTCCTGCCTAACACTATTCTAATTGAACAGCCTAACACTTTCCCTGACCAGCAGCAGCTCTCTCCCTAGCGGCATCCAGACACAGAATGATCCGAGCAGCGCAGGCAGGGGCTAGTCTATTCCAGGGTCACCTGATCTGGCCAGCCAACCACTGCTATCGACGTGTAAGGGTACCACGTCATGCTGGGTGGAGTGCAGAGTCTCCTGGCTTGTGATTGGCTCTGTTTCCGGCCGCCAAAAAGCAAAACGGCGGGAGCTGCCATTTTCTCGAGCGGGCGAAGTATTCGTCCGAGCAACGAGCAGTTTGGAGTACGCTAATGCTCGAACGAGCATCAAGCTCGGACGAGTATGTTCGCTCATCTCTAGTTATTAGGTTGTAGGTTGAAGGTTGCTGCAGTTAAAACGATGTTAGTTGGATCTGGTGATGGAACTGGTGGTCCGCTGCCAGGCGAGCTTTCGCCTGTCCAAGCCCCGGCCTCTCGGCTCCTCCCCAACCAAAATGGACCTGGGGGCCCAAAGCATTTACATTGAAAAAATTATCATTTTTAAAGCAGGCGGGGGCTACAAACAGCATTTATAAAAACCTTTTGTGTAAGATCAAGTGTAGTACTTTACTTATAAGTATTTGGCCTGGTTATGGCGGGGGAGGGGAATGTAAAGAGATATAATTTCGGTCAATGATAAAAGTTTGGCGGTATATTTTGTGGATAACACAGCAGGGTGGCGACATGTGGAGGCAGCTACGTGGGCGACGTGTGGAGGCAGCTACGTGGGCGACGTGTGGAGGCAGCTACGTGGGCGACGTGTGGAGGCAGCTACGTGGGCAACGTGTGGAGGCAGCTACGTGGGCAACGTGTGGAGGCAGCTACGTGGGCAACGTGTGGAGGCAGCTACGTGGGCAACGTGTGGAGGCAGCTACGTGGGCAACGTGTGGAGGCAGCTACGTGGGCAACGTGTGGAGGCAGCTACGTGGGCAACGTGTGGAGGCTGCTATGGAGAGAATTAAATTTGGATAGTGCCTGTATGTGGCAGTCCAAAAAAGTTTTCAAACCAGAGGAGCAGGTAGGTGGCCCTCCAGAAAAATTAAATAGATAGAGTGCTATAGCTAGAGCCAGTTGGCCCTGGCAAAAAATAGCCAGTTGCCTCTGCTTAAATGTACATAGAGGAGGAGAAGGAGTAGAATGAGGAGGAGGAGTGCATACATGAGAATTATTCAGGTTGAGCTGCTTTCACCTGGTGGAGAATGGAAATCATGAGAAATCCATGCTTGATTCATCTCGATAAGCGTCAGCCAGTCAGCGCTGACAGGCGTGTATGCTTATCGGTGATGCCACCAGCTGCAATGAAAACCCGCTCTGACAAAACCCTAGCGGCAGGGCAGACAAGAACCGCCATGGCATACAGCGCCAGTTTGGGCCAGATGTCCAGCTTTGAAACCCAGTAGTTGTAGGGAGCAGTGTGATCATTTAGGACGATGGTATGGTCAGCTACATACTCCCTCACCATCTTTCTGTAAAGATCACCCCTACTCTGCCGAGACTGGGGAAAGGTGACAGTATCTTGCAGGGGTGACATAAAACTGGCAAAGGCCTTGTAAAGCGTACCCCTGCCAGTGCTGGACAAGATTCCTGCTCGCCTACTCTCCCTCGCTACTTGTCCCGCAGAAGTACGCCGACGAGTGGAGGCAGCTACGTGGGCGACGTGTGGAGGCTGCTATGTGGACGACATGTGGAGGCAGCTACGTGGACGACGTGTGGAGGCAGCTACGTGGACGACGTGTGGAGGCAGCTACGTGGACGACGTGTGGAGGCAGCTACGTGGACGAGGTGTGGAGGCAGCTATGACGACGACGTGTGGAGGCAGCTATAACAACAAGCTGCTTTCACCTGGTGGAGAATGGAAATCATGAGAAATCCATGCTTGATTCATCTCGATAAGCGTCAGCCAGTCAGTATGACAGTATCTTGCAGGGGTGACATAAAACTGGCAAAGGCCTTGTAAAGCGTACCCCTGCCAGTGCTGGACAAGATTCCTGCTCGCCTACTCTCCCTCGCTACTTGTCCCGCAGAAGTACGCCCTCTGCCGCTAGCGCTGTCAGAAGGGAAATACTGTTTCAGCTTGTGCACCAGGGCCTGCTGGTATTCATGCATTCTCACACTCCTTTCCTCTCCAGGGATGAGAGTGGAAAGATTTTGCTTGTAAAATCGTGGGTCCAGGAGAGTTACCCAGTAATCCAGTTACCCAGTAATCGGTGCTGGAAAAAATTCTTTTAACGCGAGGGTCACGGGATAGGCAGCCTAGCATGAAATCTGCTGTATGCGACCCAACGCGCAATAATTCACTCCCCTCACTGGCCTGACTCTCCATTTCCTCCTCCTCCTCTTCTTCTGCCCATACACGCTGAACAGTTAAGGACTGAGCAATGCTCCCCTCTTCTGTCTCGCCAACATTCTCCTCCTCCTCCTCTTCCTCCTCATCCTCCTCCACCTACTCCGATACGAGCTGAGAAACAGACCGGAGGGTGCTCTGGCTATCAACAAGGGAATCTTTTTCCCCCGTCTTTTGTGACGAGCGCAAAGCTTTCGACTTCATGCTAACCAGAGAGTTTTTCAACAGGCCAAGCAGCGGGATGGTGAGGCTGATGATGGCGGCATTGCCACTGCCCATCTGTGTTGACTCCTCAAAGTTACTCTTCATTTAGCATATTATTTGAACATCGTTATCAGAGAGGGATCAAAGTACCAGACAAAATAATTGTCACCTCCCACCACTACAGCGGCATCTGGACGGCAATTGACTTAGGATGTCTTTGATGAAACTGTTTGATCAGTCGAGGAGCATTAACATTATTCACAGGTTCCCGGGAATTCTCTTCAGGTCCATAACCTTGCCACTTAATGAGATAGTGTAGGCGGTTCCTAAAAATTCTTGAGTCCAAGATTTTCTCCACCACAAACTGTTCTTCTCCGTCTATCTTCACACTATTGGAAGGAGGAAGTTCTCGTTCTGGAAAAGGATTGGGTATGACAGGCTTTAAAAGAGATACATGGAAAACAGAATGAATCTTCATAGATTGTGGGAGTTTGAGTGGAACAGCTACTGGACTAATTATCCCAATAATATTGCAAGGTCCGACAAATTTTTGTCCCAGATCCGAGAAAACTTCATCAGCAACTCCACGAAGACGGAACACATTATGGACTAAATCAGCGGTGTGTTTTGCAGAAGGCAGACCCGTACATGGAATGAAATGTGCAGCTTTGGTGAGCCGGTCCACTACTACCAGGATAGTATCTTTACCTTAAGAAGGGGGTAGATCTACAATGAAGTCCATAGATATAGAACCCCATGGACGAGAGGGGACTGCCAAAGGCTGTAATAAGCCTGTGGGTGAGGAACGTGGAGTCTTGCATCTGGAGCAAATATCACAGGACTTGACATATTTTCTTACATCCCGTTTATAACTGGGCCACCAGAAGAAACGGGCTAAGAATTCTTGTGTCTTCTGTACTCCTCTGAGACCAGCTAATTTTGAATCGTGGACTAACTTTAGAATCTTTACTGTTTCGGGTACAAACAGCTGTTGCCCATGAGTCCACATCTTGTTTTTAAGCATTAAATGTAAGTCTTCTGGTTGTCGAGATAAAGTGTCAGAGTCATAGGCTACTCGTATTTCTTCAAGCAAGTCTTTATTATGAATTACTCCAACAAAATTAGATTCAGGAAGGATGGTCTTTGGTGGAACTGTAGAAGAGTCATTGGAAAATATTCTGGACTAAGTATCAGATTTACCATTACGGGAACCAGGCCTTTACGAGATCACAAAATTAAATTGATTGAGAAACAGACTGCAACACGCTTGACGAGGGGATAAACACTTGGCAGATCTCATGAATTCCAGGTTACGGTGGTCAGTCAGAACTATTATTTGCTGTGAGGCTCCCTGAAGAAGAAGTCTCCATTCCTTAAAGGCTGCAATGATAGCTAGCAATTCTTTGATCCCCACATCATAATTCTTCTCAGCCGGTGATAAGCATTGGGAAAAATAAGCACAGGAGTGCACTAAGCTTTTCTCTCCTCTTCTCTGTGACAGAATAGCTCCTATGGCGCAGTCTGAAGCATCTACTTCTACGATGAAAGCAAGTTCTGGATCAAGATGAACTAATATGGGAGCTGTCGTAAATTTGGATTTCAGGCAAGAAAAGGATTCCTGTGCTGCCAAAGACCATGCAAAAACATTCTTTTTCTTATTCAGCTGTCTGATAGGGGCGATTACTTCTGAGAAATTTTTAATAAAACGTCTATAATAATTGGCAAAACCTATAAGACGTTGTACATCCTTCAAGTTCTTAGGAGTAGGCAAGTCAATAATTGCTTTGATCTTGCTGGGGTCCATATGTAATCCATGAGGCAAAATTATGTAGCCGAGGAATTGGATCTCAGTCTGATGAAATTCACATTTTCAATCTTAATGTAGAGATGATTCTTTCTTAACCTTTCTAAAATGAGCATAACATGACGTTGATGTTCTTCCACCGAGTTGGAAAAGATCAGGATATCGTCTAGATAGATGACTACAAACTGGTCCAGGAGATCTCTGAAAATATCATTGACAAGATGTTGGAATTATAGGTGCCACGTAGGTCTAATTTGGTGAAGATTTTTGCATGTCGTACTCTCTCTAGAAGCTCGGGGATCAGTGGTAAAGGATAACGGTTTTTAATAGTAATTTTATTTAGCTCACGGTAGTCGATGCACGGTCTTAGTGAGCCATATTTTTTCTTTACAAAGAATATGGGAGCCCGGCTGGCGAGGAAGATGGACGGATGAACCCTTTAGCTTGATACTTCTATATAGTCCTTAAGGGCCTGTAGTTCTGGGCCTGCCAAAGGGTAGATGTTTCCAAAAGGTATAGATGCACCAGGAAGCAACTCTATGGGGCAATCATATGGTCAATGTGGAGGGAGCTTATCTGCATTTTGTTTATCACAGTACAGGATGTCAAGACAAAAGAATTACCTCTTGTATACAAGGAATTTGCAGATGTCTGACTTCTCAAGGCTTTGTTCAGACGGGAGTGCCAGAGGAGCATCACCTTTTGGGAAGCTTACTTCCTTAGTTTCCCAGTTGATAACAGGATTCTGTGCCTGTAACAAGGGCAAACATAGGACAACCGGAAAATGTGAAGATGAAATCAATAAGAATGGTAGAACTTCACGGTGATGAGGTGTTATAATGACTTCAAGTGGCTCTGTTTCTTGATCCACTGGCCCTGAACTCAGTGGAAGCCATCCACAGTCTCCATTACCATGGGTGAGAGTTTTTTACAACATTTTACCCCATGCTTCAGAGCAAAAGAGAGGTCCATGAAGTTGCCACTAGCTCCGGAATCCACAATAGCAGAGGTGGGTATCCACTGAGAATTAATCAGAAGCTTGATTTGCAGAAAGCAATGGGAGTCTTTATTTTCTTTCTTAATATGAGGAGCCACTGAAGAAATAGCATGGATAACTGTCTTCTCAGGTAATTCCACTTTGGAAGCAGTTAATTCCACCTCAGAAAAGTCAGGATCAGCAAGGGCTGCTACAAACTTCCGAGGGCGGCTAGTGCAGTTGATAAGGAAGTGGTCCAACTTCCCACAGTAAAGGCACAAGTTCTCCCGCAGCCTACGCTCCCTTCGGTCGCTGCTTTCCCTTCGAGATACGGAATCCACTTGCATAGGCTCACTCACTGGTTCCCGGGAAATTTTCCTTTGGGGTTCTCTGGAGATAGAGACAGGGAGAGAAGAAGGTTGATTAATATCATGATTCCAGGTAGCCCATCTCTCTTGTCTTCGTTCAGACAGTCGGGTGTCAATTCGAATGCAATGGTTAATAAAGGCATCCAATTCTACGGGGGCCTCTGCACGAGCAAGTTCGTCTTTTAAGGTGCTAGATAGCCCTTTTCTGAAGAAAGATAATTTTTCTGCATCATTCCAATCAGTGTCGACAGCCCACCTTTTGAAATCCATTGTGTATTTAGTGACTGGGCGCCTGCCCTGGTACAAGGCTAGTAATGATGCTTCAGCTGTGGCAGCACGATTGGGGTCATCAAACATCTGACTCATAGCATTGATGAAGTCCTCTAAGTTGTTCAGCCGGGCATCTTCAGTCTCAATTAATGGATTTGCCCAAGCGATGGCTTTATGTGTCAACAACATAATTATACACAAGACTTTAGATTTGTCCGTCGGAAACAGAGTAGGATTTACAGCGAAGTATAAGCAACACTTGTTGAGGAATCCCCGGAATTTGTTGCGGTCTCTACCAAATCTGAATGGTGGCAATTTAGGCACTGTTGTAGCTGCTGGGATCTGTGGTGTAGTCTGATTTTCCAAATGGGCTATCCGATCAGACAGCGTCTGCACAGTATTGCGTAGATCTTGAATTGCTTGTCCATAAACCTGGGTGTTGTGATTGGACTGTCCTTTAAAGGCATCATATGCATTTTTAAAAGTCTGCATCACAGTATGCATATTAGTCACTGTAGTTTGGAGTTGTTTAATATGAACCTCCAAATTTCCAGTTTCCTGTCACGATACTGGTGATATATTGCTGGAATCCAATAGCAGGGACTAGACAGGACACTGGAAGCACCAAGGGTGGACACAGGAGGTGCAGCATGCAGGCTGGGAACAGTAGTTCTACAACAAGCAGGTAAGCAGGACGTGCAGAAGCCAGGTGAGCAGTCCGGGAGCAGTAGTTCAGCAAGGTAAATCGCAGAAGGGAGGAACAATCCGGAGAAGGAGTGGAGAGGAGAGGACTGTCCAAGCAGGAGCTAAACACAATACTCAAGCAATGTCTACTGAGCAGGACAGGAAATATATATCAAACAGGAAGTAAGATGTCACCTGTTTGAGACAACATCCACCATCTTAACTGAGGGCAAACTTGAGGGCAAGGCAACCTAGATGGGAAATAGCAGAGCCATGCTTGACAATAATCCTCTCAGTGAAAACTCGTTTTCTACTATTGCCAATACATGAATCAGAACCTACACAGAAAGAACCAGAATTTCATAGAATATAAAAAATCAAAGTTTTATTGAAATCAATCAATTAAAATACAATGGAACAAAGGTTAAACAGAAATGTCAGCTATGGCACACGAAAAACACACCCGTCCTCCCGGATGACTGACACTCCAACACGCGTTTTGGCACGCTACCTTCGTCAAGGGGTAATGTCACGTGACTGCAATAGTCACTGTCGGAAATCACGTGTCTCGCATGATTTTGGGCTCGGATCATAGTCTGTCAATGCATGCGCTCAAACATGACAGAATAAAAAGGCATCACAAAATGCAAAATGCCAATATGGTAAGTATGGTTGGCTACATCGCCCATCCACATTAAATTTACATACAGCATTTACATATAATTAGAATCACAATCCTTGAATTCGATTTTAACCCTAAAGTGCAAACCTATTATTCTATGTAAGTTATTACAGTAAATTATTACAGTAAAGTGCAAAGTGACCATGTAAGACATCAATCAATATGAAATGTTTGTCTGTATTTATTTTAATATGTGAACACTAAGGGATGTCCTAGAGTGTGATCTGAGTAGAATGTGACCAAGCATTTGGCCCGGGGACCATGAATGCCGGGCCATCAGACCGGACCCCACCGCAGGCCTGTTACTCTCCCAGGCACGGAGCTCCCCTAAGCTGTAGCGCCAGCAGGTACAGAGGATGCGGGCATAACCGATGGAGGAGCTACGTCTGGAGGATACAGTGCGGCCAAATGGCGGCAGGTCGGCATGGTAGGAGGCTGACCAGTTTCCTTGGCTCAAGAATACCTAGGACGGGCTCCAGAGAACGGAGCGTGTGGCAGTGCAAACATCGCAGAGACACAAGCTGGCTCCTCAAGAACTATGAGGATAAGGTTTGACCCCGGCTAAATTGACCTGCTCCATGTCCTAAGTTGCTATAAGGCTAACCTATTATTAACGCCAACTAACCTGGAAGCAAGTGCTATGTTTTTCAAAGAATTACTATTCTGCTTCACTATTCTACTCTGACGTCTGTTGACCCTCCCTGGGCCCTATCAGACATGATGTGATATCATATGGCATGCAACTTAGAAATCAATTTAATTTATTAAGGCACCAAGTCAGCACTAATATTCCTACTAGACTTAAATAACCTGGAACTCAGGGCCATCTGAAAAGCCCTGCTCTGTTGGGTATTTTTCACATTCTAACTTGTGTAGCCTCTCCTTGGGCTCTCATGGACTGGTGGGTAACTGAGAAGCAAAATTAACCCTTTCAGCCGTGAGCTATGTGAACTATGTCTATATCATCAAGGGTTAATACTGCCATTCTTACTGTTTGATCTGGCAGTCAGCCGATCTTGGTTACACGGCATGCAATTTAGAATTTACAGATAACTCACAAAACTTTTTTTTTTGGCAAGCTCCTGGAACAGCGTAAATCTGCAGACACACTTTGGAGGTGTATCTGAATATCCCTGTATTTGGAAATAACAACTGGTGTGCCCCGAATGTACTATCTGCTAACCTACAACTTTTAAGGATTAACCCTATTAACATCCTGGACTGTGTGTGACTAACCTGGAACGTACCTGTCTGTTAACATTGTGTCTTAAAAGTTTATTATGCTTGTCTGTAATTTTTGTATGATGTGCAGTTAACCCTATTTTTGGCTGATTATTAAGGATACTAAGGTTTATTAGGGCAGAAGCAAACCCGTACTGTCAGGGAAGTAACAGCTAGAACCAGAAGGAGGGGGAACTTACAGATAAGTAAGAATTTCTCAATAGATTCCGATAGTACATAGAGCAGATAACAAATCTGCCTCCCAAAAACCGGAAATCCACTGGGGCTGGTTCCCCGAAGGAGATTAAGGACCGCACTGGGCCTAAGAATGGGACGTCAGCTAATTAAGACAAAATTTGGAATTCTCCAGTCACTAAAACTAGACAGATAGCAAAGGCCGCCCAGGAGGGAGCAGATAGCCCAGAGGTACAGGCACAGGGCGTCATAGAATCATCTGTGAGAAGCGATAGTCCCAACCCTATTCTTTCTGAAATTTTAGCTACTGTACAAAAAACAGGGATGACAGTTGAGGAATTAGTCACCCAGGTCAGTACTCTCTCCTTAGAAACAGAGTCAATAAAAGAAGAGATGACCAAGCTTCACAATAAATCTGAAATACAGTGGCTCAGGTGAAGGCCCTGGAAGGGGAGACAAGAGCTATGGCAGTACCCCTCATACTGTTCTGGCTAAGATATTATGTTTTCAGGATCGAGATGCAATTATCAAATTCTCCCATGCGAATGATGAAATCAGGTATAATGGCAATAGGGTTTTTTTTCTTCCCGGATTATTCTTACAGCACGCAACAGAAACGTGTTAAATTTAGGTAGGTTAAAAAACGGCTGAAAGAAGCGGGAATAAAATTCTCTCTGCTATACGCAGCTCGCTTGAGAATCCTGTTTCAAGACCAAAGTACTTTTTTTTGAGAATGCAGAAGATGCGGCTAGTTGGTTGGAGACGAAGGGGTTATAGCTGGGGAGTCTATTTCTGGGGTTTGGTGCTAGTCAACCGGCAGGAAATAAAAATTTGGTTCTTTTTTGCTGTAATTCACTGCAGGGGGAGGGGATACGCAGGTAGTTATCGAGACCTGTGATTACGTGCAGGCCAGGTAGAGGGGGAGGGTTTGGGAAGGGGCGGTTTAGGGGGGAGGGTACCCACCCGGGAAGGGAGGGGTTCTTAAAATTTTTTATTTATTTATTTTTCTCTTTTTTTCCCTTCCCTCCCCCACTTCACTGTGAACTAAGACGGCGGTTCAAATTTTCACTTGGAATGTGAGGGGGCTAAACGATCGCAAGAAGAGCGTCACTTGCCGGAAATTATCTGTCTTACAGAAACCCACCTGATGGAGGAATCATCAGGGTGATTGAATAATGCGTATGGAACCGTTTTTCCTAGAGGCGTGTCGGTGCTGATTCATAACAAGGTGGACATTAAGATCATATCCACTAAAATAGACAAACAGGTTAGGTTTATCTTTATTTTCTGTGATTTATATAACATACGATACATCCTGTCCTTTGTCTATATACCTCCTCCATTGATCCAATTTATTGCTGACTAACCAGATTGTCAGACTCTGGTCTTAGTGTTCAGCCTGTCCCTTGAATTATCCATACAAGCATTGAAATCTTCTAAGGGACCCTTAGTCGAAGCTAGGAAGACTGGGCTGAAGGAGTTCTGCGAGGAATGGAATCTCAAGGATGTTTGGAGGATTAAGTATCAGGATAAAAAAGCGTACACTTGTTTTAGTCACACTCACTCCACTCTGTCCAGGATCGACCTGTGTTTAGCAAACGATACATTTTTGACGTATATCAAAAAGATGAAATATGAATCAATAGTTGTCTCTGACCATGCGCCGATCAATGAACTGGTCAATATGGTGGAAGGGGTTGATGGTGGCATGAAACCCTTTTGCCTTAACCCCCACTGGTTGGTGGTCCTGGACAGTGTAGCCAAGATGGCGATATTAATAACTGAATTCTGGCAACAGAATGGAGGTAGCAATAATCCATTATTGGCTTGGGATGCGTTAAAATCATTTGTGCGAGGGATGTACTTTAATGATATTTCCTGGGCCAAAAAACAATTCAGGAAAGAAGATACGCTTAAAAGGGAGGTAAAAGCAAAACAAGAACAGTTGATAGAAAACTCATCCCCACAGAATAGAGACGCATTGGTAAAAGCTCAGTCGGCCTACAACGTATTTGCTCAAAAAAAAGCCCAACACAAAATTTTCTTTGCAGGCCAAAATAACTTTGCAGAAGGGCGAAAACCAGGAAAATTATTGGCAGCCAGGGCCACTAAGTGTAGGACAAAAGAGGGAATATTTCTTATACAGCATCAGGAGGGAAAAGTGGTTCAGGAGCAAAGGGAGATTTTAGAGGCATTTACTAAATTCTACTCCTCCCTCTATCAATCAGAACTAAACGTATTGGAAGCCGAGCTGGGCGACTTCCTTGACGCCATTCCTTTTCCGCGACTCTCAGAGGGTCTGGTGACGGGGGAGGAAATCTAGCAAGCCATAAATGAAGCCCCAGCTGATTCATCACCAGGGCTTGACAGGTTACCGTTTGCATTCTACAAATCTCTAAGCAGTCTATTGACCCCTATCTTAACCCAGGTTTTCTCAGATGCCTAAGCAAGGGCTGGTAATGGATTAGATGATGGAAGCATCTATTGTATTATTTATATAAAAAGGGAAAGACTCGCTAGGTATGGGGGCATATAGACCCATCTCTTTGCTGAATTGACAATTTTCGGGATTAAAAATCAATTGGGAAAATCCTTGCCTCTGGATAAGGAAAGCCCCGACCATGGGATTCAGTTAGATGTTTTATAGACAGATGGGGTATTTAAATATCTGGGGGTCATGGTTACAGAAGACCCAGCCAGATACGTGGTATTAAATATTGCCCCAATTATAGATAAAATGCGACATAATATCTCTAACTGGTTAAAAATGCCATTTTCAAGAGCTGATAGGGTCGGGCTAATAAAAATGATACTTTTACCTCAATTGTTATATCCACTGGCGGTTTGCCCAACCTGGATCCCGAAAAAGACCTTTAAACTAATAGATTTCCTGTTGACGGAGTTGATATGGAATAGGAAAAGAGCTAGGATAAAATTTCCCTTTTTATGCAGAACACCAGAGCAGGGTGGTTTAGGAGTTCCTTGGATATTTGGATATTATATAGCAGCCCAACTGAAATTTCTGGTTGGTAGTTGACGGAATAGTAGTGCATTTCACAAGTTAATTAAGTTAAGTATAGGTCATAGAGACATGATATATACGTTATTGGAGAGTGGGGAACTTGCACAGGGGGAATATAGACACTTTAAATATTGCTTTTAGTGATTTCCACACCTTGTCCAACAATAGTGGGGGAGGTGGGTTCTGCCCTTCTCAACGATTTGGGATAATTTTAATTTTGAGAATTTCAGACTTATCACAGAAAGGGAATACTGGAGAAAGAATAGGTCTAATTTACGTATCACAAATCTTTTCAGAAACACGGATGTTAAATTTAGAAGAATTAGGGGCCCAGTTCGGGGAAGGGGATATTAGCTTTAGAGATGAGCGAGCAAAAAAATGCTCGGGTGCTCGTTATTCGAAACAAACTTTTCCCGATGCTCAAGTGCTCGTCTCGAAAAACGAACCCCATTGAAGTCAATGGGAGACTCGAGCATTTTTCAAGGGGACCAAGGATCTGCACAGGGAAGCTTGGCCAAACACCTGAAAACCTCAGAAAATGATGGAAACACCACAGAAATGGACAGGAAACAGCAGGGACAGCATGCATGGATGCCTCTGAGGCTGCTTAATCACACCATTAGGCCAAAATTATGGGCAACAGCATGGCGATGACAGAGTGACCGAATGAGGCTAGATAGCATCTAAAACATCCAATAATTGACACTGACACTATAGAAGACAGCGTGCTGAGGCGGCGGCAGCAGCGGCAGGCTAGAGAGTGGCATGGCGACATACCCCAGGCTGGACTCAAACCAATTTAAAAAATTCCTTTTGGCAAGGATAACTTGTAGCACTGTATTTATCAGTATTTTGCCTGGTTAAGGCGGCAGAGAGGAACCAAAGTAGGTGAGCAAGAAGCGCTGAAATAATTTCCTATGTGAACAAAAGGTTGACAGAATATATTTAGTCGATAACACAGCATGGTGGCGACATAGTGACCAAGTTCCATAACGTATCTGGTGAAACACCCGAAAAATGAGCCTGACACAGCTCGTTTGATAATTGGATGACATGTGGAAGAAGCCATGGAGACGACTTCTATGATTAAGAGCGACAGTATGGGGCATCCATATTGCGCTGCTATGATTGAAACTTCAGGTCTCCAGCATGGCGGCGACAGATGACACAGCTCGTTTGATAAGAGATGATGTGCTGTATATCCTCTCGCGCTCCAGCGTCTGTGGTATAGACAGTTGAAAGTTGCGCATGGAGACATTGGTGGATGCTGTGAAAGATCGTGGAGGCGAAATGGACAGGGAACAGCAGGGGCAGTATGCATGAATACCTCTGAGGCTGCTAATCTTGGGATGGAGCTGGCGGTCCGCTGCCAGGCGAGCTTTCGCCTGTCCAAGCCCCTGTCTCTCGGCTCCTCCCCACCCAAAATGGGCCTGGGGGCCAGAAGCATTTACTTTGAAAAAATTATGATTTTCAAAGCAGGCGGGGGCTACAAACACCACTTCTAAGAACCTTTTGTATATATCAAGTGTAGTACTGTTCTTATAAGTAATTGGCTTGGTTATGGTGGGTGAGGGGAATGTAAACAGATGCGCAAGAAGCGCTGAAATAATATCGGTAAATGATAAAAGTTTGGCAGTATATATTGTGGATAACACCGCAGGGTGGCGACAAAGTTAACAAGTTTGATCTGGAAGCCATGAAAACAACCCAAAATTCTGCCTGACACAGCTTGTTTGCTACGGGGACGATGTATGGAGGCAGCTATATGGACAACTTTGGGAGGCAGCTATGGAGATGATGTGTGGAGGAAGCAATGGAGACAACATGTGGAGGCAGCTATAAAGACAACATGTGGAGGCTGCTATGGAGACAATTAAATTTGGATAGTGCCTGTATGTGGCAGTCCAAAAAAGTTTTCAAACCAGGGGACCGGGTGGGTGGCCCTCCAGAAAAATTAAATGCATAGAGTACCTGTATGTGGCACTCCCCAAAATTGTTTAAAACAGAGGACCAAGTAGGTGGCCCTCCAGAAAAAATTAAATACATAGAGTACTATAGCTAGAGCTAGAACTAGAGATAGCTGGCCCTGGCAAAAAATAGCCAGTTTCCTCTGCTTTAGGGTAAAAAGAGGAGGAGAAGGAGGAAAATGAGGAGGAGGAGTACATACATTATTCAGGTTGAGCTTCTTTCACCTGGTGGAGAATGGAAATACTAAGAAATCCAGGCTTTATTTATCTTGATAAGCGTCAGCGCTGTCAGTCGACAGGCGTGTACGCTTATCGGTGATCATGCCACCAGTTGCACTGAAAACCCGCTCAGACAACACGCTAGCGGCAGGGCAGGCAACAACCTCCAAGGCGTACAGCGCCAGTTCGTGCCACATGTCCTCTTTGAAACCCAGTAGTTGTAGGGAGCTGTGTGATCATTTAGGACGATGGTATGGTCAGCTACGTACTCCCTCACCATCTTTCTGTAAAGGTCAGCCCTACTCTGCCGAGACTGGGGACAGGTGACAGTGTCTTGCTGGGGTGACATAAAACTGGCAAAGGCCTTGTAAAGCGTACCCCTGCCAGTGCTGGACAAGCTGCCTGCTCGCCTACTCTCCCTCGCTACTTGTCCCGCAGAACTACGCACTCTGCCGCTAGCGCTGTCAGAAGGGAAATACTGTTTCAGCTTGTGCACCAGGGCCTGCTGGTATTAATGCATTCTCACACTCCTTTCTTCTCAAAGGATGAGAGTGGAAAGATTTTTGCTTGTACCGTGGGTAGGGGAGAGTGAATACCCAGTAATCAGTGCTGGAATAAATTCTTTGAACGCGAGGGTCACGGGATAGGCAGCCTAGCATGAAATCTGCCATATGCAGATTCTCCCAACTCGCAAGAATTCACTACCCTCACTGGCCTGACTGTCCATTTCCTCCTCCTCCAACTCCTCTTCTTCTGCCCATACACGCTGAACAGTGAAGGACTGATCAATGCTCCCCTCTTCTGTCTCGCCAACATTCTACTGCTCTTCCTCCTCTACCTCCTCGGATATGCGCTGAGAAACAGACCTGAGAGTGCTTTGGCTATCAACAAGGGAATCTTCTTCCCCCGTCTCTTGTGACGAGCGCAAACCTTTCAACTTCATGCTGACCAGAGAGTTTTTCAATAGGCCAAGCAGCGGGATGGTGAGGCTGATGATGGCGGCATCGCCACTGACCATATGTGTTTACTCCTCAAAGTTACTCAGCACCTGACAGATATCAGACATCCACGTCCACTCCTAATCGTAGACTTGAGGAAGCTGACTGACCTGATTACCAGTTCTGGTGGAAGTTGACATCTAGCAGTCTACAATCGCTCTGCGCTGCTGGTAAACTCTGGATAACATGGTTAATGTTGAATTCCACCTCGTGGGCACGTCGCACAACAGTTGGTGAGTGGGCAGTTGGAGGCGGCGCTGCGCTGCCCTGAGAGTGGCAGCATCTGTGCTGGACTTCCTGAAATGCGCACAGATGCGGCGCACCTTCGTTAGCAAATCAGACAGATTGGGGTATGTCTTGAGGAACCGCTGAACTATGAGATTTAACACATAGGCCAGGCATGGTTTCATAGCCGCCACCAGGTTACGGCCGTTGTCACACACAACCATGCCTGGCTTCAGGTTCAGCAGTGCCAGCCACAGTCTGCGCCGTGAAGCCCTGTAATAGCTCTTGGGCGGTGTGCCTCTTATCGCCTAGGCTCAGCAGTTTGAGCACCGCCTGCTGTAGCTTAGCGACGGAACTGCTGCTGTGACTAGAGCTACTGACTGATGGCGCCATGCACACGGATGCTAAATTGGAGGAGGAGGTGGGGGAGGGGTGGGAGGAGGAGGAGGCATATTAGGCCTGAGAGACCTGGACCGAGGTAGGCCCCACAATCCTTGGGTCAGCAGTATATGATCAGCCCCAGGGACAGACTTGGTCCAAGCCTCCACCAAGTTAACCCAATGTGCCATCAGCGATATATAGTGGCCCTGCCCGGCAGCACGTGTCCGTGGTTAGGTGGACCTTGTCAGAAACGGCGTTGGTCAGGGCATGGATGATGTTCTCTGACACGGGCTGGTGCAGGGCTGGTACGGCACATCGGGAAAAGTAGTGGCGGCTGGGGACCGAATACCGAGGGGCGGCCGCCGCCATGAGGTTGCGAAAGGCCTCGGTCTCTACCAGCCTATAGGGCAGCATCTCCAGGCTGAGTAATTTGGAGATGTGGACGTGGAGGGCTTGGGCGTGTGGGTGAACTGCACTGTATTTCCTCTTGCGCTCCAGCGCCTGGGGTATAGAGAGCTGGACGCTGCGCATGGAGACATTGGTGGATGCTGTGGAGGATCGTGGAGGCGAAGGTGTGGTTTTCGCACGGGAGTTGTTTGGGCCGGTGTCCTGGGCAGGGTGCTGACTATCAGAGGCAGCAGATGACACAGGGGAAGGAGCAGTGGTGTGCCCGGCTGGAGGTGAACGGCCTTGGTTCCATTGAGTGGGGTGTTTAGCATTCATATGCCTGCGCATACAGCTGGTGGTTAAGCTGGTAGTGGTGGAACCCCTGCTGATCCTGGTGTGGCACAGGTTGCACACCACAGTCCGTCGATCATCTTTAAAGAACCTCCAGACTTCAGAAAATCTAGCCCACGCCACGGGAGCTTCACTACGTGAAACATTTGGCGCTGATGCACCAGCTCTGGCCCTGCCTCTCCGTCTGGCCCCACCACTGCCTCTTCCAACCTGTTCTCATTGAGGACTCGCCTCCGTCTCAGAAGCACTGTGTTCACCCGGCCTATAAACCCAGCTTGGGTCTGTCACCTCATCATCTTCCGATCCCTCAGTCTGCTCCCCCCTGCCCTGACAACAACTTCACCACTGTCTGACAACCGTGTCTCCTCATCGTCCGATACCTCTTTACACACTTCTTCCACTATGTCAACAATGTCATCATCACCCACAGACTGCGACCGTTGGAAAACCAGGGCATCGAGAAAGAGCTGAGCAGCAACCTGAGAAGTGGTTTGTGACTCTGGGAAGGGTCCAAACAGTTGCCGGCTCAAATGCCTTATTTTCCTGGGAGGGGGCAGACTGGGGGGAAGGAGGTTGAGGTGGAGAAGCTGAAGGAGTGCTCACTTGGGTAACATGTGTTGACTGCGTGGAAGACTGACTGGTGGACAAATTAGTTGAAGCATTGTCCGCAATCCTCAACATCACCTGTTCACACTGTTCTGGCCTCAACAGTGCTCTACCACGAGTCCCAGTAACTTGAGACATGAAGCTAGGGAGTGTAGCTCTGCAGCGTTTCCCTGCTCCCTCATCAGCAGGTGGTGTCTCACCCCGCCCAGGACCACGTCCTCTGACCCTTGCAGTAATTGGATGCCCACTTCCACGCCCACTACCCCTAGCCCTCGGGTTCAACATTTTCAAAATTAAAGTATATTTTATAGACAAAACAGAAATATATACTAATTTTTTTTTTTAATAGAGCAAAAACGTGCAGAAGAAATCAGACAGCAACCACAGAAGATGATTTCTATGGCTAGTTTCTAAGCACACAAAAGTATCACTTTAACTTTTGAAAAACGCTAATGTAGCCCTAACAAGGGCTGTTGGGTTCTTGGAGAATCACTCCTGCCTAACAGTAATCTACTGGAGCACCCTAACGATATCTCTGACCAGCAGCAGCTCTATCCCTAACGGCATCCAGACAGAGCCTGATCAGGCCAGCCAACCACTGCTATCGACATTTAAGTGTACCATATGATGCTGGGTGTACTGCAGAGTCTCCTGGCTTGTGATTGGCTCTGTTTCTGGCCGCCAAAAATCAAAACGCCGCGAGATGCCATTTTCTCGAGCAGGCGAAATAGTCGTCCGAGCACCGAGCAGTTGCGTGTATGCTCGCTCATCTCTAGTATCAACGAATGATAATTTTAAGGTTATTTAATTAAATATCCTGTACCGAGTATACTATTCACCTCACATGGTATTCAAAGCTGGATTGAAATCAGATTCCAAATGCCATCGATGTAAACAGATATTCCACATATTATGTGGTTCTGTCCACAAGATCTACTGAAAAATATGGGTATGGTTCTACCATGCAAACCCTTATTTGGCACCAGGGAATATACTACAGAGATAGCAATTTCAAAAATTAGAAAAAGATTAGTAGCGAAATTATTATTTTTGGGTCGCTTGAATTTGATTAAAAAATGGAAGGGGGTCAAAAAACCTGATATTAGAAACTGGCAGAACTTAGTGGAAAAAGTCCGAAGGTATAAATCCAGCATAAAAATTGACGGTGTTGAAGCCATAATTTGGAAGGAATGGAGTTCTGAAGAGGAATAGTTGGTGTTTTTTTCAATTCTTTTTTTTGCAGCAACCCCAGTAAGGGAAGGGGGGGGGGTATAAGGCGATAACTGAATAGTTCTACAACAGTGGCTTTCAGACAATTCTATGAATCTTTGAATAGTACAACCAAATACTTGAACCAAACTTCTCTGAATAGACCTGGAAATCTATGGGAAACATATATGGTCCATCTAACCTCACAGAGTTTGAGAGACTTTATAGAGAAACTTCTTACATCCAGGTGTACAAGCCTTGTAATATTATACGAATGAAGACTGGTGGCTGTACTCACTGCCAAAATGCTTTATCTAAGTATTGAATAGTGTAAATAGTAATTATATTATTTATTTAGGTTTTTGTATTGTGAATAAGATTTCTTACATTCTGTTTTAACTTTTAAAAAAGTTATTGTTATATTAAACTGCAAATTTGAAAAACATGAAAGGGTCTATAAACATATTGCTTGCATTGTACCTGTTTTGGTGAGAAAAGATTTTTTGGCTATAGATAATCTTCTATATAGCGATTTTTAAAGTTACTGTAAATAATTTGAGGACCGAAACAGATGACTAAACTAAAATAAACAAAAAAAATAAATACAAAATCAGTGGCCGCTTAAATACTTAGATATACAACTACCGAAAGATCCATCAGACCTCTTTTGGATCAACTATGTTTCGCTCCTGAACTCAGTTGATACACAGCTCAGACAACTGGCCATTCCTGGATAGGTAGAACCAACATACCTATATAATACCCAAATTTACCAACCTTCTCCAAACAATGCCCATCGCGCTCCTCAGATCATATCTTATGCGAGCATGTAGACTATTCTCTTTTGTATCTAGACTGCACTACATGCAGCAAATCCAAACCAAGAAAAAAGGAGGCCTAGGGCTCCCAGATCTTACCAATAATTATTGGATAACCAATACAGCGCTGGCTATCCTTTGTCAGGAAACCGGCGACCTCCTTATGCGCCTCGCTAGAACAAACACTACTCACGCACTCTGAACACTTACAAACGCTTACAAATTTGGGGTATACCCCATAAACACATATTACGCAGTAACAGCTGTTTGCTCTCCTCCACTATCAGGGTTTGGCAAACCTTTCAGAGGAAATGGAATATCCTACCTCCGATTCCAGATGAACTGCCAGCTTGCCTGTTACCACAAGTAATAGATCTGAAACTCCCATTAGACACTACACCCTGGAAACAATTAGAAGACTACACCGTCAAGGAGTTAAAGTTAGCTGCCTCAGACAACCCAGCACTTACTAAAATAGTTAAAGATAGAAAACCCCCATTATATTTCCTACAAATACACAGAATAAATACAATTTGCCCGCAAATAGTAACAAATTTGTCAAAAACACCTAAAGTAACATGGTTAACTGAACTGCTATCGGAACCATACTCCAGTAAAGGTTTGGGTGCAAGGATAGGGAGCAGTCTTTTGGAACAACAAGCGGGGCACTCATTCTCATCTTTAACAAAATGACAAGAGGATCTAGACAAAATATTAACACCAGAAGAAGAAAAAATTATGTAAGCAAGCTCGGGTGGTTTCTCTAGATCAGGGTCCCCAAACTTTTTACATAGGGGGCCGTTCCCTGGTCTCTCATAACCGCTGGAGGGCCGGAAAAAAAAAGAAATTCCTCTGTACACTGCACATATCTTATTTTAATAATAATATTTTAGTAATATGCCCCCATAGTCAGTAATATGCACTCCGCCAGTAGTCAATAATATGTCCCCTCAGTATAAATACGCCCCCTCATCATTAACATGCCCCACTCATTTATGTCTCCCTTATAATAAACATGTCCCCATTTATGTCCTCATAATAAACATTTCCCCTCATGGTATAATGTCCCCTCATGCATGCCCCCATCATGGTATAATATCCCCTCATACATGCCCCCCTCATGGTATAATGTCCCCTCATGCATGCCCCCCTCATGGTAAAATGTCCCCTCATACATGCCCCCCTCATGGTATAATGTCCCCTCATGCATGCCCCCCTCATGGTATAATGTCCCCTCATACATGCCCCCCTCATGGTATAATGTCCCCTCATGCATGCCCCCCTCATGGTATAATGTCCCCTCATACATGCCCCCCTCATGGTATAATGTCCCCTCATGCATGCCCCCCTTAAGATATAATGTCCCCTCATGCATGCCCCCCTCATGATATAATGTCCCCTCATGCATGCCCCCCTCATGATATAATGTCCCCTCATGCATGCCCCCCTCATGATATAATGTCCCCTCATACATGCCCCCCTCATGGTATAATGTCCCCTCAGGCATGCCCCCCTCATGGTATAATGTCCCCTCATGCATGCCCCCCCCCTCATGGTATAATGCCCCCTAATCATAACCAGGGTCCCCACAATCCACTAAAATGGCCAGCATCACTATTAAACAAAAATCTCATACATACCTGGGACCTGCGTGCTCCTTCAGCAGCCACTCTTCTGCTCTCCCCACATCCGACTGACCCGTCAGCTCCGGAAGAGCAGGGAGAGAGGGCGACCTCTTGTGGCGGTGATTAACATTGCGAGGAGCCAATGTCTCCTCATGCTGTCAATTGGGCCTCCTCACAGCACCCGGGTTCGCAGAGGCTAGGTAACAAATGACAGCAGCGCTGCGCCGTCAGTGAGCATGATGGCGCAGGGGTGCCACGGCGGGGGCCGGATAGAAAGGGTCCGCGGGCCGCTGGTGGCCCGCGGGCCATAGTTTGAGGACCCCTGCTCTAGATGATACAGGAGAACTCATATAAGCTTTTTTGCAAGATGGTACAGAACCCCACATATGCTCCACTTGATAGACTGTAAAATTCCAAACATGTGCTGGAGATGTAAAGGAGATAGGGGTGATAACCTAGTATTGGAAGAAAATCATAGACAAGATTAACAGTATCTGCAACACAGATATAACTTTAGACCCAGCAGCTATTCTCTTATGGAGACCTAGTATAACATTCAAACCAAGCAAAAATGATCTGACAACAATACTTATTTCAGCGACCATACTGTTGATACCAAAACTGTGGCTTTCAGAACATCCCCCCACACTGGATATTTGGGTGGATAAGGTAAATGAGAAATATAGGATGGAAGAACTATCACATTGGGAATTGGGAAATGGGCAGCGATTTGTAAAAATATGGCAACATTGGACAGCCCAAAAGGAGACTTGACATTTAAAATGAATATCAACCCCCCGCTCCCATCAAGATCTTTCCTTCCCTCCTTTTTTCCTTTTTCCTTCTTTATATTATTGGTTATGTATGTTCATATGACGCCCTTATACTTTAAAACGCTATGGTACATAATATTCATGGTTCCAGAAGACCTGATGGATAAGTGGCTCCTCTTGGAGAGGTCCTCCTTGGTCCGCTACGGAACCCAAAATGGCTACCAATGTATATTTGCAAATGACAGTTTACTATTCTGTATTGTATATGTTTATGACAAAAAGTTAGATATTTTGTTTGTTTTGTTTTTAAACTTTTTATTACTGTCCGGGAAACCCTTGGGAACAGCGATCATAACATAATTGTTTTAAGACAGACAATTTTCCAAAACCCCAGGGTTCTGTAGTTTACTACAGAATATAGACTGGTATCAGATACTGTCACATGATACTAATGTTCAATAGGAGACATTCAAATCTATACTGGGTCATTATACTTCTAAATTTATTCCAATAGGTAACAAGTATAGATGGGCTACATTACACCCCACATGGCTTAATGCTACAGTTAAAGGGACAATTAATGATAAGAGGGCATACAAAAAATATATATCTGATGGGTCGACTGAGGCATTCAATAATTACACTTACCAAAATCTGTAAGAAGGAATTAAATCAGCCAAAATAGAAAATGAAATTTTACAAATCCTAAAGAATTTTATTCTAAAAATGTGGAATTGATGCCTGGAGACCAAGAGAAGGCTGAGATACTAAATGGGGTTTTAGCTCCAATTAGACTATGGGTGATGCATCCTGTAATATACTAGACTGGCTGAATGTAGACATGATCCAATCTAGGCTCAATAAAATCAATGTGTACAAGGCTCCAGGACCAGATGGGTTACACCCCAGAGTGATAAAAAAAAACCTCAGTTCTGTTATTGCTGTAGCATTGTCTAAAATCTTCAGGGATTCCCTAATGACTAGTACATCCCCATGTGACGGGCACAAGGCGAATGTTGTGCCAATATTTAAAAAGGGCTCAAGAACTGCGCCAGGAAATTACAGGCCTGTAAGCTTCCAATGTGGGGAAAATTATGGAAGGGTTAGTAAAAGACTACATTCTGGAGTATGTGACTACACTATCAAATAGTATAATAAGTTACAGCCAGCATGGGTTTACCAAGGATAGAAGTTGTCAGACTAACCTGATCTGCTTCTATGAAGAGGTGAGCAGATGCCTGGATGGAGGAGCGGCTGTGGATATTGTGTTCTTGGATTTTGAAAAACATTTGAGACTGTCCCCCATAGAAGCATGATGGGTAAAGTAAGGTCTAGTTGTTTGGAAGGTTTTATTTGCAATTGGATTGAAAACTGGCTAAACGATCATATCCAGAGACTTGTGGTCAATGATTCCTACTTAGAATACTCACTAGTTATAAGTGATGTACCCCAGGGTTCCATGCTTGGCCCCATGGCCGGCGCCAGCACCCGGCTTACCCGGGCAAGTGCCGGGGCCCCAGAGGTCCCAGAGGGGCCCACGGCACACACTGACAACATAAGAAAACTCAATTACATCGGCACACTTTGCCGATGTAATTGAGAGAAGCGCCGCACTCACAGTACCGGCGCGGCTGACAGGGGGGCGGCACCGCAAGCGGGCATTCACAGAAGGCAATTGCATCGGCGCAGCCGATGTATTTCTGCTGCGTCTAATACTGTGCAGGACGCTGCCGATGACTTCATGGCGCCAGCGTCCCTGCTGCTGCCCGATAGACGCTGCTCTCACTCAGGTAGATGTAGCAGATGAAGAAGATGCGAGCAGCCCTTGAGGTAAATAAGCGTTTATTATTTTTTTTTATGTGTATTTAATTAATTAATGGAGCCTGCCGGGGAGGGGGGTGTATTAATTAATAGAGCCTGGGGGTTATATTAATTAATGGAGCCTGGGGGGTATATTAATTAATGGAGCCGGGGGGGGGGGTATATTAATTAATAGAGCCTGGGCGGTTTATTAATTAATGGAGCCTGGAGGGGGAGGGTATATTAATTAATAGAACCTGGGGGGGGATATTAATTAATAGAGCCTGGGGGGGGGTATATTAATTAATAGAGCCTGGGGGGGGATTAATTAATGGAGCCTGGGGGGGTATATTAATTAATAGAGTTTGGGGGGTATATTAATTAATAGAGTTTGGGGGGGTATATTAATTGAGTTTGGGGGGTATATTAATGAATAGAGCCTGGGGGGGTATTTTAATTAATGGAGCCTGGGGGGGTGGGGTGTATATTATTTGATGGAGCCTGGGGGGTGTATATAAATTAATGGAGCCTGGCTGGGGGGGTGTATATTAATATTGGTTTCTTAAGGTCTGTGTTTTTAATGCCACCACATGAGCTACAGGGCACAGTGAGGCACTGTCGCCCAGGGGCCCAGTGAAACCTGGAGCCAGCCCTGCTTGGCCCACTACTATTTAATATATTTATTAGTGATACAGAGGGAGGAATTAATAGCGCTGTGTCTATTTTTGCAGATGATAGCAAGCTGTGTAGTGACATACAGTCTATGGAGGATGTCCATAGGCTGCAGGGTGACTTGGACAAACTGAATATTTGGTCGTCCACTTGGCAAATGAGGTTGAATTGTGATAAATGTAAGGTTATGCACCTAGGGGCTAATAATCCACAGGCAACATATGTCCTTGAGGGGAGTAAATCTTGGAGAGTCACTTGTTGAGAAGGCCCTGGGTGTACTAGTAGATCATAAATTAAATAACAGCATGCAATGTCAATCACCTGCCTCTAAAGCCAGCAAGATCTTGTCATGTATCAAAAGTGGTATGGACTCTGGGGATGGGAATGTAAAATTACCACTGTACAAGGCATTGGTTCAGCCTCACCTGTATACTGTCCATCAGTTTATAAAAAGGATGCCTTGGAGCTGGAGAGGGTTCAATGAAGAGCCACAAAAATGATACTACTGTAATTTTTGTAATGATATTACTGTGAATCTGTGAAATAGCCCGCCTCAGGCGCTGGTGACAGCAGGGACAGCAGAGGGCTTCAAGAAGGGCCTAGAGGCCTTTTTACATCTGAATAAAATTAATGGTTATGTTATATAGAATTATTTCCCCTAAATCCCTTCCTCATCCAATCCCTTCCCTTCCTTGGTTGAACTTTGATGGACATGTGTCTTTTTTCAACCGTATAAACTATAGACTATGAAATGAGGTGATAGAATTTATCTGAAAAATATATAGTGGTACTTTGAGCTAAACAATGCCCTGAATTAATAGAAGAAATGTTAGCTTTGTTTGTGTTTGTGATTTTTACGATTTATTTATTTTTAGGGAAAGGGGGGGGTATTTATTTATTTTTACTATTTTTCAGACCCCCTAGCGTACGTAACCCAAGTTGTCCAGGTCATCATTTATTAACAATGTACAAATTGCACATTGTAATAAATTAGTTAAAACTAGACAGCCTTGGGTATTCGTATGACCGAGGGCTGTTATAGTAAATGATTGCCACCTCCCCCATAGGGCTCATAGGGGGTGGCATTTGAATCTAAAATGGCCTACACGCCGCCAGGATTTAAGTGCCTCCGGCAGCTTAGCATTATGTGGTTAACACCCACGATCGGTGCCCAGCTACACAAAAGGGTGTTTCTATGCTAAATTAATTCTAAAGTACTCGGCACCCAGACAAACTCGCTGCCACAACCCACGAATTAGCTATACTAAGAAGTTGATGAACCGCCCAATCTCAAGTTTGATCATGGGGTATTCCCAACATTTATCCCTTAAGCTCTGCCCCGCAAAATGGAACCTCAACACTAAATTTACTCCAAAGCACTCGGTACCCAGACAAGCTCACTGCCACCACCCACGATTTACTTATACTAAGAAGGCCGTAGGCACATCATCCACACAGGCAACGGACACTGGCAATTCACACACAACATACAATCACTACATATGGCATACCATATGTAGTGATTGTATGTTGTGTGTGAATTGCCAGTGTCCGTTGCCTGTGTGGATGATGTGCCTACGGCCTTCTTAGTATAAGTAAATATACCTGGTAAAGAACCTGGTAACGTAATCCCTTTGGATACTGTATATACAGTAAATACGAACTGTTATGATATAAAGAAACAAAATACCTTTACTATGAGATAGAGAGAAATATCTTGGCTGGGGAACACAGAATGGAGAATTTCCGGCATCCTTCTAATGATAATATAGTCCCCAAATCTGAAAAATCCAGTTTCACGGCTGTGATGTCACTGAGAGGGGGAGGTCTGCATTTTTTCCTCCCTCCGTAGAGGTACCTGAAAGCAGCACACTGGAGTTCATTTACTAAGGTGCAGGTAATGCCCAAATCACGTTATTCCGTTGGGTATCCCGACGATTTCCAATTTGCGCCGAATTCCGACGAATTTGAGGGGAGTGGCCGTCGGACAACCCAACGGATTCGGAAAGATCGAGGTGCTTACCTGCACCAAGAAATAGAAGGTGAACTCTGGTGAACTCCAGCGGACCTCGGCGCAGCAGCGACACTTAGTGGATATCGGTGCACGGACCTTAGTGAATCCTGGCAGAACCCGCCACTGGATCGCGACTGGACCGGGTAAGTAAATGTGCCCCACTAACTTTTCGCTTCTTTGATCATCTCTCTCAGGAGATGCGCTTGGGAGGTGTCACTGCTCACACCCTTCAACAGGCTTTCTCCCAACCTTCGATTGAAAAGAGACCTCCTGGGTTGGTCAGGTACCAGTTAACACATCCCTTCCTGGCAGGCTGTAAAGAGTAGTTACCATTTGCTGTAAAAAAGGAGTCTCATCATTGTAATGTATTGTAATATTTGTAGTGTGGCAATAAGTAGGCCCCCAGGCAAAAAAAAAAATAAAAGAACAAGAGAAAAATGTTCAAATGGTGCAATGTTATCACACTGCGGATTAAATTTAATACTGTGGCAATTTAAAGGTTCAGAAGTCCTGGATAAATTTAGCTGCATGCATTCAACACTATGGAGGAGCTGATCAAGCAGCTGGTGCAGGTTAACCTGAGACATTAACAGTCTATGGACCAGCATCAGCAGGCCATGGAGCAGCAGCAGGTGATAAATCACCTGTTAATTGAGCAGATTGCTCAAATTCAGGTTTAGGTGACCCCCCCCCCCCCTATGATGGTTGATGTCAGAAAGGTCGTTCAGCTGGCCTTGCAAAAGATTACACTTCAAACAAGCTGAGAGAGACAAGAGAGACAAGCTGTCAGCTGTGGAATAGGCAAAAGTGAGTGCACCCTTTCAGACAAGTGAACCACAAAAGGCCTACTATGGCCACAGCAAGCAGGAGCTTTAGGACTAACCTAAACTTAAAATGGAGATCCTTGCTTGGCTGGGTGTTACATCAGCTGTTTATGCCAGGAGAGTTCATAATTGGAGCTACACCTTGGACAAGCCTGGCTGCTCCCAAATGTAAGCTTTGGTTCATCTGATACAAGAGTGGCTGGAACCTTATTCCTCTATGCCGCCTCAGATAATGGAAAAGGTGGTGGTGGATCTCTACTTCAGGGCTCTCCTGACAGAGCTAGAATGGTGGATTAGAAATGGAGATCCAAAGACAGCTGATTACCTCGTCAACTTTGTAGAAAGATTTACAGCGACTGAGGACTACCTCCATAGTGTCCCTATAGCACCAAACCCATGGCAAATGTGGGTAAGAGAGTTTCACCTGAGAGTGTGTGGAAAAGTGTGAGCTGGAGCAAGGCTATGGCAAAAGACTGATCGTAAATCCCAGGGGCAGTATTGTCACAAAAAGGACTCCCAGGCTAGGAGAACAGTGTAACTCCAGTGCTGGAGGTGCCATGAGTTGCCTATTGCCCTCTTACCTCAAAGCCTATGGAGTGTGTCTTCAACAATCATGGTTTGCAGAACCTGTTCTCCCAGGGTCAAAGACTGAACAACACCACATTTGCCCAAACTAAAGTGACCAAAAGGGCCTTAAAGGCCTTAAGATTCAGTTCCAATGTACAAACATTGGAACTGAATCTTAAGGCCTTTAAGGCCCTTTTGGTCACTTTAGTTTGGGCAAATGTGGTGGTTGAGGACTATGTGCCTGACAAACACATCAGTACTAGGAAAATTGTGCCCCAATATTACTTCATACAAAAGTAGTAGATGCCATTATTCTGGGCGTTGTGGAAAATGGTCAACTCTTCTGCAGCCAATAAAGAAGCTCTTGCAGAATCCATACTTTTTCTTTTAAGTAATGGTTCCAATGAAGAAATAAAAATGTTGGTATTAGTTTGGGAAGAAGAAGCTTCCTTACCTGGTTAAAGTGTGCTAGTTTTAGAATTGTCTAAGGGACATTTTGGGACCACGGATGGGGAGAGACCCCATTCTGGGTGCTGCTCGGGCAAGTGTTTTTAGTAATAAATGGTGTACCACAAGACTCAGAAGCTGAACGGAAATTTCCATATTTTGCTCTAAAAGGTGATCTTTTGTACAGAGCTTCTTGTTCCTATATCATACCGGTGTATTTTACTGGATTCAGCCCATAACCATGTACTCTGGGCATTTAGGGCCCTTTTAAGACCCAGAAAAGGATTCTCCAGAGATTTTATTGGCCTGGGGTGTATGATGCAGTTAAAGAAAGTATTGAAGTGATGAAGTAAAGAGTATTGTGAACCATACCCCTTGGGGTATGGTTCACAATACTCTTTACTTCATCATTATTGCCAGATAAATGCCCCAACACCACATTTCCGTAGCCTCATTATTGAAGTGTCATTTGAGAGAATTACAATAAATCTGGTGGGACCCATTGTTAAAACTGGACTATGCCACTCAGTATCCGGAAGCAGTACTTTTAAGAAACATAGCATCCAGGGGGGGGCGTGGCTTGGACGTGCACAGAGATGGACGCAAAGTAGAGGAGCTCCATCTCTAGACCTGCGAGCGACAGAACTTAAGCGGTGGTGAGAGACCACAGAAAGCACAAAAAACTTTCAGGAAGCCCTACCATTATGATGACCTGTAAAAGGACTTCCGGGAGTGGACAAAATGGGTCCCAAGATGGTGCCAAGGCTGCAGCGGCATCTCCAGAATTGGAAGCGACACAGCTTCTCTGACTTCCTCCAACTCCAGTCATGGTCTGAAGGGGACTGAAAGAGGTGAAGGGGACTCCCCAACTATCAGCAAGCCTAAGGATAAGAAGCAGGTAGGGGATGAAGAGGAGTCGGGATCTCAGAAAATGGCGGGGGAGAGTGACAGCAGCCTCTCATCCCTGAGTAAAACCCCTGCAAAGCATAGACCCAGACTCTCTGCCCATGATAATAACAGATACGTACAAGTATTGCAGTCAGAGGAAGAGACCCAATAGTGGAGGTTCCATCGTCTGATCAGGTAGCCTCATTTTTCATAAAAAAAATATGATGCTGGCACTCAAAGAGTCTGGAATGTCGCTTTAGTAAAGGATATTGTCTCATCACCCAAAAAAGACTAGCGATAACGAGGCAGGTCAAAAGACCTTCACGTGAACTGTGCAACGCTGTGGGTTCTCAGACCTGATATGCTACAGGCAACTATAGTCACCCTGCCCAAACCCGGAAAAGACTCTACAATCCCACAAAATTGTAATCCGATCTCTTTATTAGACCGTGATACGAAGTTATATGCAAAGGCCCTAGCTAGAGATGAGCGAACACACTCGTCCGAGCTTGATGCTCGTTCGAGCATTAGCGTACTCGTAACTGCTCGTTGCTGGGACGATACTTCCCCAGCTCGAGAAAATGGCATCTCCCGCCGTTTTGATTTTTGGCGGCCAGAAACAGAGCCAATCACAAGCCAGGAGACTCTGCACTCCACCCAGCATGACGTGGTACCCTTACACGTCGATAGCAGTGGTTGGCTGGCCTGATCAGGTGACCCTGGAATAGACTAGCCCCTGCCCGTGCTGCTCGCATCATTCTCTGTCTGGATGCCATTAGGGAGAGAGCTGCTTCTGCTGCAGGGATAGAGTTAGGCTGTTATATTACAAGAACCCAACAGCCCTTTTTAGGGCTAGAATAGCGTTATATATATATTTTTTGGTTTGCTTGTCGCTGGGCTTGCTGGCACTAGTAGTGCAGTTAGTACCATATTGTGAAGAATTTGCAGGGAGACTTGGGAACGTTCTATTTAGCTCTTAGTGACACACATATCCATCTCAAACACCTAAGTGGGACAATTTATTAGGGGTTTGATTGAATTAGACACAGTCTGATTTTTCTTTTCTTTTTTTTTTTACAAAACTAAAAGTCATCTGGCACAGGTCAGCAATCGGGGTGATGGGGTTGGGTGGGGGCGGGTAAGTGGCTGAAGTAGGAAGAGTTCTACCATGGTAGGACAGGTTGGTGGGTTTTGGGGGGGAGGGAAGATCCGATGCTGGGGATGTTGTTTGGTCGTAGGGTGCTTTCTATTTTTGTCCGTTGTTCTTCTTCTTTTTTTCCGTGTAGGTATAATATATGGGTACTAGGTTTATATCGTGGAACATAAGAGGGTTAAAAGACCGCTTGAAACGCTGTATTATTTTTGACTATATTGTTAAACAACTACCCGCAATTGTTATATTATTGGAGACACATCTCGATAAAGATTCCTTGGCTCTAGTAGATAGGAGGTGGGCCAGCCATGTGTATAATTCAGTTTTCTCCTCATTTTCTAGAGGTGTCTCTATTCTGGTTCATAGATCAGTCGGCTTCCAAGTATTGGATGCAAGGTGTGATCCAGACGGAAGATACGTATTCTTGTTAGGTGTACTAGAGGGTATCAAATGTGTTGTGGCAGGAGTCTATATACCTCCCCCTTTTAGATATGAAAAAAATAGAAAAGTCTATTGCGGTTTTTGGAAAAGGTGGGCGACTGCCCCGTCCTGGTTCTCGGTGACTTCAATGCTGTAATGTCGGACAAGAAAGATCGTATAGGGAAAAGAAATCTGGCAGGCGTAGAGGCGGTAGACACCCCCTTTGCTAGGTTCTGCCAGGAAGTGGGTTGGAGAGATGTGTGGAGATCCTTAAAGGGGGAACGGCAGATATTCTCATGTCATAATCGCTCCCATAATACCTTTTCCCGGATCGACTTAGCTTTGGCCAATGATCTTGCCATCGATTGGGTGGGGAAAATCCGATATGATAATCGCTCCATCTCTGATCACTCCCCATTGGTCCTTGAGTTATCCGGTTCTAAGAAACCTGCTCTTAGGTTTTGGAAACTTAACGCGCATTGGCTGGTTCTATTGACGGATGAAGACAAAATTAAGGAAGAGTTATGTAGATTTATTTCGGCCAATAGAACCGCGGAGAACCTTGGGCTAATGTGGGATGCAATGAAATCTTTTCTTAGAGGGATATTAAATTCAGAAATCATATACCTGCGAAAGCAATGGGCTAGACAGGAGAGGACACTAAAAATGGAGGTGAAAGAAAAAGAAAGGGCCTTTCTGGAGAGCGGATCGAAAGAGCGGCACGATAGCTTTAATAGGGCACAAGAGGAATATAATAGATTAATTGCAAACAAGGCGATGCAGAAATTATTTTTCTTGGATCAGAAGGCACATTGTGAGAGTGGTGCCCCTTCAAAGGGGCTTCTGCAGAAAGTTAAAAAACAACAGGAGGTAAATAGAATAACAGCTATTAAAAACAATTTTGGGGAGGTAACTGCCAATGCTCAGGAGATCAGAGAAATTTTTTTAAAATTTTTTCAAGGTATTTACTCCTCAGATCTGGAGGCGTCAATAGGGGATATAAGGCAATTCTTAGATAACATCCAATTTCCCTCTCTCTCGACGGAGAGGGCAGATATGCTATCTCGCCCTATAACTAGTTCGGAGCTTGAGGAGTCCCTTGCATCCTCCAGACGTAATTCCTCCCCGGGACTGGATGGGTTGCCTCTGGAAATCTATAGTAGATTCGGTGATATTCTTCTATCACTTATGGTGGAGATCTGGGAATTTGCTCAAAGGGAGGGTAAGCTGCCTGATTCGTGGTATGAGGCAAGTATAGTCCTGATACAAAAAAAAAATAAAGACCCGCTGGAAGCGGAATCTTATCGACCAATTTCGCTTATTAACGCGGATGCCAAATTGGTGGCCAAATTAATGTCAAACAGATTAAAGGAGTATGCGCCAACACTTATACACGAAGACCAATGCGGCTTTGTGGCCGGTCGCCAGAGTAAAACTAATATAAGACGGCTGTTTGCGGGCCTACAGTTGGGTCGGGGGGGGGGGGGTCCCGCTCCATCCTGTCATTGGACGCCTCTAAGGCCTTTGATAGAGTGGAGTGGGACTTCCTCTGGGAGGTGCTGCATAGATTTGGGCTCGGCGGCCCTTTTGTAGATTGGGTTAGACTTTTTTATAGGGCCCCGAGGGTCTGCATTAGAGTTAATGGCGACTATTCTCCTTTTTTTACATTGTCTAGGGGCACTAGGCAGGGATGCCCTCTGTCCCCGTTGTTATTTGCGTTTTTTATAGAACCTCTGGCAATAAAACTTAGGGCAGACAGGGAGATAGAGGGGGGAGGACTTGCTGGGCCCATGGATAAGATTATGTTATATGCTGATGACGTCCTCCTCTGTCTTAAAGACTCCGATATATCTGTGCCAAAAGCCTTGAAGGTTATTCAGGAATTCGGTAGATTCTCAGGTTTCCAGATAAATACCCATAAGTCGATTCTGGTCCCTCTTGACAGCGACTCACACCTTAATTATCTGCAGTTTGATTTGAAGGTTTCTTCCTCATGTGACTATCTGGGCTTAAAGATCACGTCCAAGGTTGATGAGTATATTACTTTGAATCTTGCCCCCTTGTTAACAAAACTTAAAAACAAGGTGAATACATGGAACACGCTTCCACTAAATCGTGCAGAGAGAGTTGTCCTTACAAAGAGCGTATTGTTACCTCAAATATTGTATGTACTATGCAATTCTCCTTGTTGGATAGGTAAGAGATGGTTTGGGTTCATTCGTGCGATTATAAACAAATTACTTTGGGGGAGGAAAAAGGTGCGCATTAAACAAGAAACTTTAATGATAGATAAGGAAAGGGGCGGTCTTTCGCTCCCTTCCTTCTACCATTATTTTTTGGCGGCACAGACACAGTTTATTTTGGAAAACAGACAGTCTAATATATTTTATGCGATTACTTCTCGGTTGGGGCGAAGATTCGAATCAATACTGGCACTATTGGAGTCTGGTCAATTGAAGGGTCTTAATGTTAAAAAACTCCCTCTGGCGCGGCTATTGGAGAGACCTCAGGAGGTTATTTGGTATTAAGGGGGGAATTAAATTCACTCCTTTAGGGGGCAATCTTAATTTCTTAGAACTATCTAAAATGGAAGATGTCGGGTTTTGGGAAAGAAAGGGGATTAAGTCTCTGGAGCAGTTGGGGGAATATGGTGCACTGCCTTCCTTCCAGGTCTGAGTTTTAGGGGTATTCTGGAGGAAAGGGATTTTTTTAGGTACTGTCAAATTGCACATGCATTTAGGAAAGAATCACACCACGACAGGTTCACGATACATGTAGGGGGTAACTTCACAGAATTATTAGATTTAGATTTGTCACGACTTAATCTATCCAATATTTATCGCCGGCTTAGGTCCAGCATCGACCAGAATTTTAGTCATGTAAGTCAAGTGAAATGGACAAATCAGGTCGGTTTTATCACTGTGGCTCAATGGCGAGATATTTATAAGAGTGTGGTTAGATCATCGATTAACTTAAATCACAGATGTACACAACTTCATATATTATATAGAATTTATTTTTCACCATATTTAATGTTTAAAACTGGTTTAGGTGAAAATTCTAACTGCAGGAGGTGTAAAAGTCCTCAAGCCGATATCCTACATGTTCTATGGGGCTGCCCGAAGATCAACTCATATTGGGAGGAGATCTTCACGAAATTAGAGAATCAGTTTCAACGTTCTTTCCCGCGCGTAGCCACTTTTGGGGTTTTGGGCTTGCTCCCGATTCCCTTAGACGATACATCAAAAAGTGACCTGGCCTTGAAGACTATCTTCCTTGCAAGACTAGTATTAGTCAAACATTGGTTAGACGATAAATCCCCAACAGTGAATGAATAGAGTAATCTAGTTAACCGTATAAAATCGTACGAATGTGCGTATGAGGAACTTTATAGGAAGGGCAGCAGACTCAATGATATTTGGAATCAGTGGAGACTATAGAGACTTGTCTATGTAGGGTACCCCACTGAGTATCCATTGTGACCACTCAATATCTCCAGCATCGGTAGAGGGTTGTGGGGAGGGGGGGGGGTTGGGGGGGTTTATGTATACTGATATCATGACATTTTGGCAACGTGTTGGAAGCTCTTAATTGCAGGGAGCTCTGTATATGATGTTATTACAAAGATGTCATGTAATGTATTATGGATATTTGATGATAATACAAAGATGTCATGTAATGTATTATGGATATTTGATGATAATAAAATAAAATGTCATCTGGCACAGCATAAAATCCTGTTGTGTGCTGTCAGTGTAGGCTAGAAACTAGCCATACGAGAACCCAACAGGCCTTCTTAGGGCTACAATAGTGTTATATATTTTATTTTTGGTTGATTTGCTTGTGGCTGGCCTTGCTGGCACTAGTAGTGCAGCTAGTACCATATTGTGACGAATTTGCAGGGAGACTTGCGGACGTTATATTTAGCTCTTAGTGACACACATATCCATCTCAAACACCTAAGTTAAGGGTTATTAGGGGTTTGATTGAATTAGACACAGTCTGCTTTTTCTTTTCTTTTCTTTTTTTCACAGCTAAAAGTCATCTGGCACAGCATAAAATCCTGTTGTGTGCTGTCAGTGTAGGTTAGAAACTAGCCATAGCAATAGGATAGCATCGTTTTGTTAAAAAGACAAAAACACAAAAAAAACACAAAAAAACACACACAAAAAATTTACAGCTTACACTTTAATTTTGAAATTGTTGAACCCGAGGGCTAGGGGTAGAGGACGAGGTCGTGGGCGTCCAACTACTGCAGGGGTCAGAGGCCGTGGTCCTGGGCGGGGTGAGACACCACCTGCTGATGAGGGAGCAGGGGGACGCCGCAGAGCTACACTCCCTAGGTTCATGTCTCAAGTTACTGGGACTCGTGGTAGAGCATTGTTGAGGCCAGAACAGTGCGAACAGGTGATGTCGTGGATTGTGGACAATGCTTCTAGCCATTTGTCCACCAGTCAGTCTTCCACGCAGTCCACCCATGTCACCGAAATCAGCACTCCTCCAGCTCCTCCACCTCAGCCTCCTTCCCCCCAGTCTGCCCCCTCCCAGGAAAATAAGGCATTTGAACCGGCATACTCTGAGGAACTGTTTTCTGGACCCTTCCCAGAGTCACAAACCACTTGTCCGCCTGCTGCTGAGCTCTTTTCCGATGCCCAGGTTTTCCACCAGTCGCAGTCTGTGGGTGATAATGACATTGTTGACGATGGAAGAAGTGGAAGAAGTGTGTAAAGAGGTGTCGGACAATGAGGAGACACGGTTGTCAGACAGTGGTGAAGTTGTTGTCAGTGCAGGAAGTCCGAGGTGGGAGCAGACTGAGGGATCGGAGGATGATGAGGTGACAGACCCAAGCTTGGTTGATAGGCCGGGTGAACACGGTGCTTCTGAGACGGAGGCGAGTCCTCGATGAGAACAGGTTGGAAGAGGCAGTGGTGGGGCCAGACGGAGAGGCAGTGCCAGAGCTGGTGCATCAGCGCCAAATGTTTCACGTAGTGAAGCTCCCGTGGCGAGAGCTAGATTTTCTGAGGTCTGGAGGTTCTTTAAAGAAACACCGGATGACCGACGGACTGTGGTGTGCAACCTGTGCCAAACCAGGATCAGCAGGGGTTCCACCACTACCAGCTTAACCACCAGCTGTATGCGCAGGCATATGAATGCTAAACACCCCACTCAATGGAACCAAGGCCGTTCACCTCCGGCCGGGCACACCACTGCTCCTTCCCCTGTGTCATCTGCTGCCTCTGATAGTGAGCCCCCTGCACAGGACCCCGGCCCAAACACCTCCCATGAGAAAACCACACCTTCGCCTCCACGATCCTCCACCAATGTCTCAATGCGCAGCGTTCAGCTCTCCATACCCCAGACGCTGGAGCGCAAGAGGAAGTACAGTGAAACCCACCCACACGCCCAAGCCCTCAACGTCCACATCTCCAAACTACTTAACCTGGAGGTGCTGCCCTATAGGCTGGTAGAGACCGAGGCCTTTCGCAACATCATGGCGGTGGCCGCCCCTCGGTATTCGGTCCCCAGCCGCCACTACTTTTCCCCGATGTGCCATCCCAGCCCTGCACCAGCACGTGTCAGACAACATCATCCGTGCCCTGACAACGCCGTTTCTGACAAGATCGACCTGACCACGGACACGTGGACGAGTGCTGCCGGGCAGGGCCACTATATATCACTGACGGCACATTGGGTTAACTTGGTGGAGGCTGGGACCAAGTCTGACCCTGGGGCGGGTCATATACTGCCGACTCCGAGGATTGCGGGACCTACCTCGGTCCAGGTCTCTCAGGCTTACTATGCCTCCTCCTCCTCCCACCCCTCCTCCACCTCTTCCTCCGAATTACCATCCGTGGGCATGGCGCCATCAGTCGGTAGCTCTAGGCACAGCAGCAGTGCCGTCGCTAAGTGACAGCAGGCGGTGCTCAAAATGCTGAGCCTAGGCAATAAAAGGCACACCGCCCAAGAGCTATTACAGGGCATCATGGCGCAGACTGATCTGTGGCTGGCACCGCTGAACCTGAAGCCAGGCATGGTTGTGTGTGACAACGGTCTTAACCTGATGGCGGCTCTGCAACTTGGCAGACTGACACATGTGCCATGCCTGGCCCATGTGTTAAATCTCATAGTTCAGCGGTTCCTCAAGAAATATCCCAATCTGTCTGATTTGCTCATAAAGATGCGCCGCATCTGTGCGCATTTCAGGAAGTCCAGCACAGACACTGCCACTCTCAGGACCGCCAGCGCCGCCTCCAACTGCCCGCTCACCGACTGTTGTGCGACGAGGTGGAATTCAACATTAACCATGTTATCCAGAGTTTACCAGCAGTGCAGAGCGATTGTAGACTGCCAGATGTCAACTTCCACCAGAACTGGTTGTCAGGTCAGTCAGCTTCCTCAAGTCTACAATGAGGAGTGGACGTGGATGTCTGATATCTGTCAGGTGCTGAGTAGTTTTGAAGAGTCAACACAGATGGTCAGCGGCGATGCCGCCATTATCAGCCTCACCATCCCGCTGCCTGGCCTATTGAAAAACGGGGAAAGAAGATACCCTTGTTGATAGCCAAAGCACCCTCAGGAGGATGAGGAGGAAGAGGAGGAGAATGTTGGCGAGACAGAAGAGGGGAGCATTGCTCAGTCCTTCACTGTTGGCGTGTATGGGCAGAAGAAGAGGAGTTGGAGGAGGAGGAGGAAATGGACAGTCAGGCCAGTGAGGGGAGTGAATTCTTGCGCGTTGGGATTCTGGCGCATATGGCAGATTTCATGCTAGGCTGCCTATCCCGTGACCCTCGCGTTCAAAGAATTTATTCCAGCACCGATTACTGGGTATTCACTCTCCTGGACCCACGGTACAGGCAAAATCTTTCCACTCTCATCCCTGGAGAGGAAAGGAGTGTGAGAATGCATTAATACCAGCAGGCCCTGGTGCACAAGCTGAAACAGTGTTTCCCTTCTGACAGCGCTAGCGGCAGAGGGCGTACTTCTGAGGGACAAGTAGGGAGGGAGAGAAGGCGAGCAGGCAGCTTGTCCAGCACTGGCAGGGGTACGCTTTACAAGGCCTTTGCCAGTTTTATGTCACCCCAGCAAGACACTGTTACCTGTCCCCAGTCTCGGCAGAGAAGGGCTGATCTTTAGAGAAAGATGGTGAGGGAGTACGTAGCTGACCATACCATCGTTCTAAATGATCACACAGCTCCCTACAACTACTGGGTTTCAAAGCTGGACATGTGGCACGAACTGGCGCTGTACGACTTGGAGGTTCTTGCCTGCCCTGCCGCTAGCGTGTTGTCTGAGCGGGTTTTCAGTGCAGCTGGTGGCATCATCACCGATAAGCGTACACGCCTGTTGACTAACAATGCTGACAGGCTGACGCTTATCAAGATATATAAAGCCTGGATTTCTCAGGATTTCCATTCTCCACCAGGTGAAAGAAGCTCAACCTGAATAATGGATTCACTCCTCCTCCTCATTGTCCTCCTCCTCCTCCTCTTTGTACACTAAAGCAGAGGAAACTGGCTATTTTTTGCCACGGCCAACTGGCTCTAGATATAGTACTCTATGTATTTAATTTTTCTGGAGGGCCACCTACCCGGTCCTCTGTTTTAAACAATTTTTGGGAGTGCCACAAACAGGCACTCAATCTATTTAATTCTTAAATTTAAATGTCTCTATACCAGCCTCCACATGTCGTCTTTTTAGCTGCCTCCACACATATTCTCCATTGCTACCTCCACACGTCATCTCTATAGCTGCCTCCAAAAGTCGTCCATATAGCTGCCTCCATACATAGTCCCCTTAGCAAACAAGCTGTGTCAGGCAGAATTTTGGGTTGTTTTCATGGCTTCCACATCAAACTTGTTAACCCTGCTGTGTTATCCACAAAATATACTGGCAAACTTTTATCATTTACCGATATTATTTCAGCGCTTCTTGCGCTTCTGTTTACATTCCCCTCACCCGCCATAACCCAGCCAATTACTTATAAGAACAGTACTACACTTGATCTTATACAAAAGGTTCTTAGAAGTGCTGTTTGTAGCCCCTGTCTGCTTTGAAAATGATAATTTTTTTCAAAGTAAACGCTTTTGGCCCCCAGGCCCATCTTGGGTGGGGAGGAGCCGAGAGACAGGGGCTTGGACAGGCGAAAGCTCGCATGGCAGCGGACCGCCAGCACCATCCCAAGATTAGGCAGCCTCAGAGGCATCCATGCATACTGCCCCTGCTGTTTCCTGTCCATTTCTCCTCCACAATCCTCCACTGCATCCACCAATGTCTCCATGCGCAACTTTCAACTCTCTATACCCCAGACGCTGGAGCGCGAGAGGATGTACAGCACATCATCCCCTTAGCAAACGAGCTGTGTCAGGCAGAATTTTCAGGTGTTTCACCAGATACATAATGGAACTCAGCGCATCTGTGCCGCCATGCTGGAGACCTGAAGTTTCAATCATAGCAGCGCAATATGGATGCCCCATACTGTCACTCTTTTTCATGGAAGTCGTCTCCATGGCTGCCTCCACATGTCGTCCCCTTATCAAACGAGCTGTGTCAGGCTCATTTTTCGGGTGTTTCACCAGATACGTTATGGAACTTGGTCACTATGTCGCCACCATGCTGTGTTATCGACTAAATATACCGTCAACCTTTTGTTCACATAGGAAATCATTTCAGCGCTTCTTGCTCACCTCCTTTGGTTCCTCTCTGCCACCCATTGGTTTGAAGCCTGAGTCCATTTGGGGTATGTCGCCATGCCACTCTCTAGCCTGCCGCTGCTGCCGCATGCCGTCTTCTATAGTGTCAGTGTCAATTATTGGATGTTTTAGATGCTATCTAGCCTCATTCGGTCACTCTGTCATCGAAATGCTGTTGCCCATAATTTTGGCATAATGGTGCAATTAAGCAGCCTCAGAGGCATCCATGCATGCTGCCCCTGCTTTTTCCTGTCCATTTCCGTGGTGTTTCCATCATTTTCTGAGGTTTCCAGGTGATTGGCCAAGCTTCCCTGTGCAGACCCTTGGTCCCCTTGAAAAATGCTCGAGTCTCCCATTGACTTCAATGGGGTTTGTTATGCGAGACGAGCACTCGAGCATCGGGAAAAGTTTGTCTCGAATAACGAGCACCCGAGCATTTTAGTGCTCGCTCATCTCTGGCCCTTATTAATCGTATATTGAAAGTTTTACCAAGGATAATCCACAATGATCAGGTGGGATTTACTAAAGGGAGACAAGCCCCTGATGGAACAAGGAGAATCATAGACCTAGTATCGGTGATGGAAGCCTCTAGAATGCCTTCTCTGCTCCTCACTTTGGACGCAGAGAAGGCATTTGACAGGATTCATTTGGGTTTTGCATTTGCTACTCTAAAAAAAATGTGGGTTTAGGGGTTGCATACTGGAGGTTATAAAAGCACTGTATTCGTCCACGTCAGCTAGGGTGTTGACAAATGGTCACTTGTCAGATCTATTGAAAATTTCAAATGGGACCCGTCAGGGGTTCCCATTATCCCCTTTGATCTTTGTGATGGTTATGGAGCCCCTGGCCGAGTAAATAAGACAAAGAGACACAGTAGAGGGAATAAGAGTAGGCAATAATCACCATAAAATAGGGCTTTTTGCGGATGACGTGGTACTCACGTTATCAAATCCTATACAGTCCCCAAAGAGCATGATGTCAGTGTTAAAAGAGTTTGGGGAAGTTTCCTACTACAAGGTTAATGCTGCCAAATCAACCATGCTGGGAATTCATGTGCCCTTCCAAATGAAAAAATAAATACTAAGGGATTTTCCATTTCAATGAGAAACAGGGGCATTGTCTTATTTAGGGGATGACATATATTTATCCCTATCTAACTTGGTCAAGGTTAATTTCCCCCCATAATGGACCAAATCAAGAAGGAATTGTTAAATATGGAAAAACAGACGTCATGGTTGGGTAGGATAATTCTATATAAAATGATCATAAGTAACAAATGCTTACTTATATCTGGCTTAAAACCAAGGGTGGCGGCCAAAGTAGAGGAGGGATGGGAGTCCCGAACATAAAATTATACCACAAAGCTATTATTATTCACCAGCTGAGATATTGGTGTAGACCAATGGAGATATCTAGTTGGCCAAAGGTAGAATCCTATTTGATGGGGGTAGAGCAACCCACACATCTTTTAATGGCGCATCTGATCAACAGGGGTAATCCCTCAACCTATAAAAGTATCCCCACAATTCGGGCGTCAATAGAGCCATGGCAAGCCTTATGCCAAGCACTAAAATACACCTCCCTGCAGACAATACGCCCTATTCAGCTCCACACACTTTGCTTACTGAATCCCCTATTAAGAATTCAACACTGGCACAAATAAAGGAATTAGGAATCTAAATGATCTTTATGAAGGTACAGCTCCAGCCAGCTTCAGCACTATAGTGGACAAATTTAAGGTTCAACAAAAAGACTTCCTAATATTTATGCAAATGAGATATTTGCTGCATAAATTAGAAGGTCCCACGTGGACTTCCTCCAACCGGTTAATAAACTTTTTAGAGGGTAAAGAGGGGAAGCAGCTTAAATCGGTCAAAGCCCTAAGAAACCCTTCTGAGGTGGAGATCTCTGCATCCCAGTTGAGGGGGCATTCAGATCTAGGTAGAAAGGTTTCAACTAAGAAATGGCAACAGGCTAGCTATTGGGCTTTCAAAGCTGCAGGAAGCGCCAATCTTCTAGAGGTGCATCTTAAGGTCCTTACAAGGTGGTACTTAACCCCTCTCAGATTTTTCCCAGGGACTGCAAAGTACTGTTGGAGAAGGCGATATAGAGAGGGGTCAGTAATCCATTTGTTTTGGAGTTGCCCTGCCCTCACAAAGTTCTAGGGAAGGTTTTTGAATTATGCTCAAAAGTAGCAAGTATCACCATTAGACCTAAGGTTTCATTAGCATTGCTTGGATTAGGTATCACGAGGATCCCTTATTGTGCAAGGAAATTAGTGCTACATATACTTCTAGCAGCAAAGTTATTAATAGCAAGGAATTGGAAAAGTAAGGGGGCACCAGAAATACACAAGCTCCAAGAATTACTAGCGGAACATTGCTTTTATTAAACAGTTAAAGCATATAGGAATGGTAGGGAACGTTCATTCCATGAGATGTGGGATCCATGGTTGACAAAGTTCCCAGCACTGAGACCTGATATACAGTGTTTGTCTGCCTAAAAACATACAAAGGAAAAGGGACACAGAAGGGGGTGTGGCTGGAGTAAGGTACAAGAGTAGTTTCAACTTAAAAGCTCTCTATATACGTTTCCGAATTTAAAAAAAAAAAAAAAAATAGTATGGAGAAAGTGCCCAAGTTCCAAGTGCCATATGCAGGTAATACATTTTGGAAAAGCGCTTGTTACAGACAGGTCTCTGGAATATGCGGTATCTGATTTACTTGCAGCTAGTTACAGGAGGAACGCCACAACGTGGACACAAACTGAACCCCTCAGTCAGACACAATGTGTGCTGAAATAACAAACTGGCAAGATGTGGAGCAGATGGAAGACCAGGAAGGGGAAAACCGGTCAGTCTCCATCCAGATGAAGGTGGAAGATCTGTGACAAAGTCCATAGTCACGTGAGACCACAGGCGACTGGATATCGGTAACAGAAGTAAGAGGACAGCCGGTTTGGGGCGATAAGGCTTATTACGGGCACAGAAAGTGCAGGACCCCACGAAATCCCGAACATCTTTGACGAAGTCAGGCCACCAGTAGAAGCGGGAGATAAGGCCATGGAGCGTTGCATCCCAGGGTGCCCAGCCAGACTCGAAGAGTGTCCCCAAGACAAAATCCTCTTCTTGAGTGCAGGTCATAAGTCCATAAGTCTTGCTGGGGGGAAGCTGCTGAAGATCCCCAGAAGCGGCAACAACCAGTTGTTCAGGAGAGATAATATGCCGATGGATCGGCTCTTCTCTGATACCTTCCAGTAGGTATCGTCATTCTTTCAGGGCAAGTTTGATACCCAACAGTTTTCTATCTCCAATGGAGTAATTCCTCTCAGTAAGGAAAAAAGTCCTGGAGAAAAAAAACACAAGTGAGAGTTCAGCCCTTAGGCCCTTTCTGGGTGAGCACCGCTCCAACCTCAAGATGAAAGGGGTTCTCCATGTCAGGCCTAGTGAAAACTGGAGCTGAGGCAAAAGCGAGCTTCAACCATGTGAAGGCTTCTTCAGCCGCTGAGGGCCAGAGTCGAGGATTGGCACCCTTCTTTGTGGGCGCCACGATGGGAGACACCAGAGTGGAGAATTGTGGAATAAACTAATGATAATAGTTTGCAAATCGCAGGAACCTCTGTATGGCACGTAGACCTTCTGGCCATGGCCACTGTAGAACTGCAGACAGTTTAGCAAGATCCATCTGGAGATCTCTGTCGGAGATTATATAGCTGCAAAAAGGAAGGCTCCATTGGTAAAACTGTCTTCCATTCGTCACCCTTGTGGATCCGGATGAGGTTGTAGGCCCCACAAAGGTCCAGCTTAGAGAAGACCCTGGATCTGTGCAGGTGGTCAAAGAGCCCTGTGATCAACGGCAGGGGATAGCGGTTATTACCCGTGCCCGCGAAAGTCAATGCAAGGACGGAGTGAGCCATCCTTCTTGGTCACGAAAAAGAAGCCTGCACCAGCCGGAGAGAAAGATTTGAATATGAAGCCTCTCTTTATGATTCTCTTTAATATACTCCGACATAGCAGCAGTTTCTGCAAACAGAGAGGATACACATGGCCTCTTGAAGAAGAGGAGCCAGGCAGGAGATCCACAAATTATAGAACAAATTGTATGGTGGGTTTTCTCTTTTTAGCTTTTGGAAATGTGTAAGTTTTAGTGCTAAATGAACATATAAGGGCACAATTTGACCATTCTAAATTTCACCTCCATTTTGATTCAATTACTATGAATGTCTCAAGGGGTTTCCAACCTTCGTAAAAGTGGTTTCTAATAGCTTGAGGGGTGCAGATTTGAAAATGGATTGGTTATATTGGTTTGATGCTAAATATGTAAAATTTCATTCAAAACTGTATTTATCCCCAAAATAGTTAATTCTGAAAATCCAGAAAAGCGATATTCAATTTGTAAGCCGCGTGACATCAAAATAAATTATTCAGACATTTCAAAAATTATGAAAATGTAAAGTAGAAAAATGGGAAATGTTATTCAGCAACTTATTTAGGTGGTGTCACGGTTACACCCGCGATCCTCGGTACGGATTGAGGGTGTACCCGTGCCTGCTGCCGCGGTCCCCGCTCCCCCAGCTCTCACTTACCTCTCCAGGCTCCGGCCTGCACTCTTGCTCCCAGCGTGTAGGCCGCATGCTGCTTCCATGCAGTCGCGTGCTCCTGCCACTAGAGGGAGCGCGCCCGGATTTCTTCCAGCCTTAAAGGGCCAGCGTCCTCCTTATTGGCTCTGGCATTCCAGGCTCGGCTATATAGCCTGGCGACTCCCAGCATCCCCTGCCGGATCTTCATGTCCTATTACTGAAGAGAAAGCCCTCTGTGTTCCCGAGCGTTTCCAGACGCCTCTGTGATTTCCGTGTTCCGTGGTGTTTCCGTGTTCCTGGTTTCCTTTGTTATTCCTGTGGCGGTCCTGCATTCCTGTGGCGGTCCTGCATTCCTGTGGCGGTCCTGCATTCCTGTGGCGGTCCTAGATTCCTGTGGCGGTCCTAGATTCCTGTGGCGGTCCTAGATTCCTGTGGCGGTCCTGCATTCCTGTGGCGGTCCTGCAATCCTGTGGCGGTCCTGCAATCCTGTGGCGGTCCTGCAATCCTGTGGCGGTCCTGCCTTCCCGTGGTCCTGCCTTCCTGTGGTCCTGCCTTCCCGTGGTCCTGCCTGCCTGCCTTCCCGTGGTCCTGCCTGCCTGCCTTCCCGTGGTGGTCCTGCCTGCCTTCCCGTGGTCCTGCCTGCCTGCCTTCCCGTGGTCCTGCCTGCCTGCCTTCCCGTGGTCCTGCCTGCCTGCCTTCCCGTGGTCCTGCCTGCCTGCCTTCCCGTGGTCCTGCCTGCCTGCCTTCCCGTGGTCCTGCCTGCCTGCCTTCCCGTGGTCCTGCCTGCCTGCCTTCCCGTGGTCCTGCCTGCCTTCCCGTGGTCCTGCCTGCCTGCCTTCCCGTGGTCCTTCCTGCCTGCCTTCCCGTGGTCCTGCCTGCCTGCCTTCCCGTGGTCCTGCCTGCCTTCCCATGGTCCCCGTGTCCCTACCTTGGCTGCCACCGTGGGCCTAGTCGCACCCGCGGAGCGACCTGGTGACTCCCCGCCGCAGCAAGACCATCCCGCTTTGCGGCGGGCTCTGGCGAAGACCAGGAGTTCACTTAGACTCCGCTCCCGGGTGCGGCTAAGGTTGTTATCTCCCGCGGTGGTCCAGGGAGTCCACTTAGTCCTAAGGGACTATTCCCCATAGACTGTGACAGTAAGATCCGGCCATGGACTCCGCCAAGGTCATGATCTCTGCCAAAGCCATGGACAGTGTCAAGGATCCATACCTACTTCTGGGTGACCTTCCCAGCACTATTGCCCAGCAGGCCCAAGAGATTGCTACGCAAAAAGAACTCTTGGACAAACTCGCTGCCACCCTGCGGTTTATTACCTCCCAGCAGCAGGCTCCTGTGACTCCTCCTGTTGTTTCTGTCCCACAGCCATGTTTTTCGGCAGCGAACTCTGGATCAGAATTTTTGATGCCAAACAAATTTGATGGCAACCCCAACTTTTGCAGGAGTTTTGTCGTCCAGTGCTCGTTATACATCAAGCTGACGTCCTCCCAGTCCACCCCCGAACGCACTAAGTTGGCATGTGTTTTTTCTTTGCTCACTGGAGAGGCGCTGGACTGGGCTACTCCTCTATGGGATAGTGGTGACCTGGACATGGTTACTTATACCAAGTTCCTGGCAAAAATCCAGTCCAGATTTGAACCACCTCAAGTTCGATCACCTCATCTGTCCTGCATGGTTCCAGGGTCTCCAGTGGCTCCGCAGCTTCCCAGAGCTGCTCCCGTGGCTCCGCAGCTTCCCAGAGCTGCTCCCGTGGCTCCGCAGCTTCCCAGAGCTGCACCCGTGGCTCCGCAGCTTCCCAGAGCTGCACCCGTGGCTCCGCAGCTTCCCAGAGCTGCACCCGTGGCTCCGCAGCTTCCCAGAGCTGCTCCCGTGGCTCCGCAGCTTCCCATAGCTGCTCCCGTGGCTCCGCAGCTCCCCAGAGCTGCTCCAGTGGCTCCGCAGCTCCCCGCAGCTGCTCCAGTGGCTCCGCAGCTCCCCGAAGCTGCTCCAGTGGCTCCGCAGCTCCCCGCAGCTGCTCCAGTGGCTCCGCAGCTCCCCGCAGCTGCTCCAGTGGCTCCGCAGCTCCCCGCAGCTGCTCCAGTGGCTCCGCAGCTCCCCGCAGCTGCTCCAGTGGCTCCGCAGCTCCCCGCAGCTGCTCCAGTGGCTCTCCAGCCTCCGCAGCTCCCCGCAGCTGCTCCAGTGGCTCTCCAGCTTCCGCAGCTCCCCGCAGCTGCTCCAGTGGCTCTCCAGCCTCCGCAGCTCTCCGCAGCTGCTCCAGTGGCGACGCAGCTCCCCGCAGCTGCTCCAGTGGCTCTCCAGCCTCCGCAGCTCCCCGCAGCTGCTCCAGTGGCTCTCCAGCTTCCGCAGCTTGCCAATGCTGCTCCAGAGACTCTCCAGCTTCCGCAGCTTGCCAATGCTGCTCCAGAGACTCTCCAGCCTCCGCAGCTTGCCAATGCTGCTCCAGTGTCTCTGCAGCTTGCCACTGCTGCTCCAGTGGCGCCCCAGACTCTGCAGCTTGCCACGGCTGCTCCAGTGGCGCCCCAGACTCTGCAGCTTGCCACGGCTGCTCCAGTGGCGCCCCAGACTCTGCAGCTTGCCACGGCTGCTCCAGTGGCGCCCCAGACTCTGCAGCTTGCCACGGCTGCTCCAGTGGCGCCCCAGACTCTGCAGCTTGCCACGGCTGCTCCAGTGGCGCCCCAGACTCTGCAGCTTGCCACGGCTGCTCCAGTGGCGCCCCAGACTCTGCAGCTTGCCACGGCTGCTCCAGTGGCGCCCCAGACTCTGCAGCTTGCCACGGCTGCTCCAGTGGCGCCCCAGTCTCAGCAGCTTGCCACGGCTGCCCCAGAGACTCCGCAGCTTGCCACGGCTGCTCTGACCTCCCCTGAGGCTGCTCCGGTGTGCCTAGAGCCGACCCAGCCTGCTTCCCAAGTCTTCCCGGTGCCTTCTCTCCTCCTAAGGTGTCTCATCACCAAGAAGAATTGGAGGAGGCGAAGAAAGAACAGTGGGCTGAAGAAGAAGAGAAGAGGGGCCCTAAGGGGGGGGGTACTGTCACGGTTACACCCGCGATCCTCGGTACGGATTGAGGGTGTACCCGTGCCTGCTGCCGCGGTCCCCGCTCCCCCAGCTCTCACTTACCTCTCCAGGCTCCGGCCTGCACTCTTGCTCCCAGCGTGTAGGCCGCATGCTGCTTCCATGCAGTCGCGTGCTCCTGCCACTAGAGGGAGCGCGCGCGGATTTCTTCCAGCCTTAAAGGGCCAGCGTCCTCCTTATTGGCTCTGGCATTCCAGGCTCGGCTATATAGCCTGGCGACTCCCAGCATCCCCTGCCGGATCTTCATGTCCTATTACTGAAGAGAAAGCCCTCTGTGTTCCCGAGCGTTTCCAGACGCCTCTGTGATTTCCGTGTTCCGTGGTGTTTCCGTGTTCCTGGTTTCCTTTGTTATTCCTGTGGCGGTCCTGCATTCCTGTGGCGGTCCTGCATTCCTGTGGCGGTCCTGCATTCCTGTGGCGGTCCTAGATTCCTGTGGCGGTCCTAGATTCCTGTGGCGGTCCTAGATTCCTGTGGCGGTCCTGCATTCCTGTGGCGGTCCTGCAATCCTGTGGCGGTCCTGCAATCCTGTGGCGGTCCTGCAATCCTGTGGCGGTCCTGCCTTCCCGTGGTCCTGCCTTCCTGTGGTCCTGCCTTCCCGTGGTCCTGCCTGCCTGCCTTCCCGTGGTCCTGCCTGCCTGCCTTCCCGTGGTGGTCCTGCCTGCCTTCCCGTGGTCCTGCCTGCCTGCCTTCCCGTGGTCCTGCCTGCCTGCCTTCCCGTGGTCCTGCCTGCCTGCCTTCCCGTGGTCCTGCCTGCCTGCCTTCCCGTGGTCCTGCCTGCCTGCCTTCCCGTGGTCCTGCCTGCCTTCCCGTGGTCCTGCCTGCCTGCCTTCCCGTGGTCCTTCCTGCCTGCCTTCCCGTGGTCCTGCCTGCCTGCCTTCCCGTGGTCCTGCCTGCCTTCCCATGGTCCCCGTGTCCCTACCTTGGCTGCCACCGTGGGCCTAGTCGCACCCGCGGAGCGACCTGGTGACTCCCCGCTGCAGCAAGACCATCCCGCTTTGCGGCGGGCTCTGGCGAAGACCAGGAGTTCACTTAGACTCCGCTCCCGGGTGCGGCTAAGGTTGTTATCTCCCGCGGTGGTCCAGCGAGTCCACTTAGTCCTAAGGGACTATTCCCCATAGACTGTGACAGGTGGTAAATCTATCTGCCTGAAAATGCAATGATTTCGAATTTCGAAAATGGCAAATTTTTCAAAAATTTTTTTTGTAAATAAACGCAAAACTTAACAGCCAAAATTTACCACTAAAATGAAGTACAACATGTGGGGAAAAAAAAATCTCAGAATTGTTTAGAACGTAACAGTTTTCAAAAGTTATAACCATATAAAGCAACGCATGTCAGAATCCAAAAAAAAAAAAAATCGGGCTGAGCCTTAAGCTACAAAATGGCTGCGTCCTTAAGGGGTTAAATACCTGTGCAGTCTAGAAGAACATGCACAGTCGGACAAAAGTGTGGCACAAAACCCTTAATAAATGTGTCCCCATGAGTGATGTGGGTCTATCTATAAACCCAGAGAAGTGAGAGGTGGGTCTCGAGGAAGCAAACTACATGGGCTACATTACTGATAAAGGGTTAGTTAAATCCCAGATTAATAAGGTTAAAGCAATTCAGAACTGGTCTAGGCCATTTATGAAGATACAGGTCAAGGCTTTTCTTTGTATAACTGGGTACTGCAGCTCCATTAGACTTAACAACAGACTTAACAAAAGGCAGCAAGTCAGAAATGGTGAAGAGGACCCAACGGGCAGAAAATGCTTTTCAGAGTCTAAAGTCTGTCCTGTGTGAACAACCGCTGCTCATGTCACCGAGTCACCGAGTTTGTGTTGGTGACGGACCATGCTACTCTGGTCTGGATGAAACAAGACAAGGAGAAAAATGCAAAAGTAACAGAACTTTAGTTTCAAAGTGGAGCATGAACTTGGGCAATTGCAAGACGGATAAGGTTTCCAGTATGTTCTCTAAAAGTGCCCAGACCACTGGGGGGTATGTGCAAAATGTATGGCAAGATTGTGGATGGAATGTATATCTCCCCTGGGTTCCTCAGAAGGAATACATGATGGTTTAGCAGAATATAGTCTGCTGATGCACTTATCTTAAGGTTCAATTAGCTGGATTTCTTGGACTGGAAGGCAGGCTTTTAGTGGGAGAATTCCAGTGGTGCTATTTTTTCTAGGTAGACAGATATGATATACATTTAGTTAGGAGACAGGTAGGTAGATGGACAGATATAAGATAGATAAATAGAAATATAGACAGATAACTATCTAGTTATACACCACCCTACCCTGATCCCCAACTATATTCTTTCCACTGAATTCACATCAGAAACCAATCTTTAACCCCTTATCACCGACACTAGTTTTCAGCTCAATGACCAGACTCGATTTTTCAAATCTGACATGTCTCACGATAATTGGTTATAACTTCGGAACGCTTTAACATATCCTGGTGATTTTGAGAATGTTTTCTCGTGACACATTGTACTTCATGTTAGTTATAAAATTTAAGTGATAAGTTTTGCGTTTCGTTCTGAAAAAAAGTGAAAATTTGGCAAAAGTTTGTAAAAATTCTTCATTTTCCAAGTTTGAAATGTTCTGGTTTCCAGACAGGAAGTAAAACTACCCAAAAAGTTTGATAATTAACATTTACAGAATATCTGCTTTATGTTGGGATGATATTTTATGCTTCCGGTCATTTTTCTAGGATGTTATGAGGTGCAGAACTTTAGGTGCGATTTTTCTTATTTTCATGAAAATTGCCATAACTCACATTTTGAGGGACAACTCAGCTTTCAAGTGACTTTGAGAGGCCTAAATAATAGTAAAACCTCATAAATTACCCCACTATAGAAACTTCACCCCTCAACATATGTAAAACAACTTCTATTAAGTTCATTAACCCTTTAAGTGTTTCACATGGGTTAAAAAATATGGACCTGCGATTTAGAAACTATGGATTTTTTTTGGAAATACATTCATTTAGGCCAAAACTGACATTTTCAGAATAAATTAAATGATGAAACGCACTGCAACGCTTGATGCCCAATTCCTCCCGAGTTTCCTGATACCCCATATGTGGTGGTAAACTGCTGTAAGGGTGCACGGCCGAGCATAGAATGAATGGAGGCGCCGTCCACAGCAGATTTGTATTGTCACATTGTACGACCTATAAATTTTTATTTTTTTTGATAATGCGATCATATGAGGGCTTATTTTTTATGGGATGAGATACAATGTATAAATAATTTATTTTGGGAGTCTAAAGCTTATTCATGAGATTTTATTAACTATTTCAAGGGGGACACAAACAAAATCATCAATTTTTATTTTGGATTGTGAGCATCCCCCCCCCCCCCCGCTCACCGTAACGTAAAAATAATATTTTATCTTTATTCTCTGGTTCACTACGATTGCGGTGATACCTTATTTATATAGTTTTTCTTATTTTGCTCAATTTTCCTGAGCAAAACCAATATTGGAGAAAATCGCATTGTTTTTACTATTGACAAGTTTTCAGGGCCATAACTTCTGTATTTTTCTGTTGTCAGATCTGGTTGAGGGCTTATTTTTTGCGAAAACAGTTGTTCTTTTCAGTCGTATCATATTAGGTACCGTAACTTTTTTTGATCACTTTTTAGAACATTTTTTGTGATGGTGTTTGATGAAAAATTGTATATTATGGGAAGTTTTTCGAGTTTTTTTTTTACGTAGTTCACCGAGCGGGTTCAATATTGATTTAGATATATTGTACAGATTAATACGGACGCGGTGATACCTCATTTATATAGTTTTTCTTATTTTGCTCAATTTTCCTGAGCAAAACCAATATTGGAGAAAATCGCATTGTTTTTACTATTGACAACTTTTCAGGGCCATAACTTCTGTATTTTTCTGTTGTCAGATCTGGTTGAGGGCTTATTTTTTGCGAAAACAGTTGTTCTTTTCAGTCGTATCATATTAGGTACCGTAACTTTTTTTAATCACTTTTTAGAACATTTTTTGTGATGGTGTTTGATGAAAAATTGTATATTATGGGAAGTTTTTCGAGTTTTTTTTTTACGTAGTTCACCGAGCGGGTTCAATATTGATTTAGATTTATTGTACAGATTAATACGGACGCGGTGATACCAAATATGTACGTGTTTTGTGTTTTATATACTTTATTTGCATTTTATGTGTTACTGGGGAGATTATGGGACTTTTATTTTATTTATTTATTTAATTATATTATAAAAAGATTTAATTTTTTTTTTTTTTACTTTTTTACATTTTCTACTTCTTGGCTTGAATAAGCGATCATCCGATCGCTTATTCAAGCCTTTACACTGCAATACACTTGTATTGCAGTGTATAGTGTAAGTAACTGAGCATGCCGCGCATGCTCAGTTACTTACAGCCGGGTCCTGCCAGGAAGGCAGGACCCGGTGAGAAGAGGAGCCGACAGCCCCGGGTCACTCGTCGGAACCCGGGGCAGCGGCAGGAGGGATCGGATCCCCCGGTAAGCACACCGGGGGGGTCCGATCCACGGGGGACACACTTGCACGCCGCGGTCATGCTTGACCGCGGCGTGCAAGGGGTTAAACACCCGGGATCGGAGTTTTTCCGATCCCGGGTGTTAGTGCCGGGTCTGGGCTGTAATATCACAGCCCGACACCGGCACTATAATAACCCGATGTCCCGAAATCTTCTTCTGATGCGCCGCCGTAGAAAGGCGTCGCATCAGAAGAAGTACCCTTAATGACCGCCGTAGAATCCCGATAGGGCGGTCATTAAGGGGTTAAAAAGCATCCACACCCTTATTAGAAAATGAAACATTACTCATGGCACCACACATGCTAATGCTGTCTCACGTTCTAGTTATCAGTCAGTAACACAGGCATCAGGGGCATGTAGTACCTTACAGGATATTTTCTGCTCCATTTGGGTGAGGACTTCATTAAGACTTCTCCTTACCATACAGCTGAATTTGCTGCTGGAAGTCTACAGCTCCTGCTAGCCCACTGCGCCCCTAAAATGTTTTGTCTTTTAACATAAATAATAATAAGGATTAACAATGTAAAACACATGTTCTTAGTAATATAAAACTTGTATTTTGATGTTAATCAAAACACTAAAGAAACACATCATGTGTCCACAATCACAGTAGCCTACATACATCCCTCAAAGTCTACAGCCTCCCCCAGTTTATATACAGACCCCCACACAGTCTATAAACAGCACACACACCACAATCTCGTTAAAACCCTCTACAGTCTATATACAGCCCTCGCAGTAACGTCCTCAAAGCCCCCCAATAATGCCACCTAATGTCCCCCACAACCCTCCTAATGTCCTCCACAGCACCCCAGCAGTACTGTCTACTGGGGACACTGTGACTACTGGAGGCAGTGCTGTGCAAACCAGGGTAGCACTGGCTACTGGGGACAGCACTTGCTGCTATGGGGAGCACACTGACTACTAGGAGGAGGACTTGCTGCTGGGGGCAGCACTGTGACTACTTGGGTTAGCACTGGCTTTTGGTGGCAGCCCTGTCTATTGGGAGCACAACTGTAATTACTGGGGGCAGCTCTGTGACTACTGAGGCTAGGCACTGTGACTTTGACAATTGGTTACCTAGGACAAGCAGTGTGACTATAGGGGTATAACTGTGATTTCTAGGGGAAAAACAGAACTGTAACTTTTTTAGTATCTTCTTAGCCACTTCTTTTATCTGGAGGATATGGGATATGTCAGCTTCTTCCAGCAAAGAAGAAATCCTCTGATGAAAGATGTCATGTATGAGTTGCCGGATTTACATTTAGTACTAGTATTAATGCTTTAATTAAAAAAAGGCGTCATATCATGGACCCGAGGTTAACCCATGCATTACAATGTGCTGTCAGCACATTGTAATGTATGAGTAGTAAAATCTCCATATACTGCCTTACTGTAGTATGGCAGTATATGATAGGATCGTGCAGACACCCTAGGGTTAAAGTACCCTAGGGAGTCTGAAAAGTACTAAAAATAAAAATAAAAAAAAGTTAAAAAAAAAAAATTATAATAAAAAACCCTAAAAACTCAAATCACCCCCCTTTCCCTAGAACTGATATAAATATAAATATACAGTAAAAATCATAAACACATTAGGTATCGCCGCATCCAAAAATGCCCGATCTATCAAAATATGATAACGGTTTTTCACTGCGTTTAATCCCGTAACGGAAAATCGCGCCCAAAGTCGAAAATGGCACTTTTTTGTCATTTAAAAAAATTAAAAAATTCTATAAAAAGTGATCACAAGGTCGAACAGTCCTAAAATTGATAACATTGTAAACGTCATCAAAATCCGCAAAAAACGACACCACCCACAGCTCAATACACCAAAGTATAAAAAAGTTAATAGCACCAGAAGATGGCAAAATCCCTAAAAAATTTTTGTACAGGAGGTTTTAATTTTTTTAAATGTATGAAAACATTATAAAACCTATATAAATTTGGTATCCCCGTAATCGCACAGACCCAAAGAATAAAGTAGACATGTCATTTGGGGCGCACAGTGAAATCCGTAAGATCCAAGCCCACAAGAAGACGGCACAAATGCGTTTTTTTACCAATTTCACTGCATTTGGAATTTTTTTCCCGCTTCCTAGTACACGCCATGGAATATTCAATACCATCTCTATGAAGTGCAATTTGTTACGCAGAAAATAAGCCGTCACACAGCTCTGTACATGGAAAAATAAAAAAGTTATGGATTTTTGATCATGGGGAGTAAAAAATTAAAATGAAAACACAAAAAAGGGCAAGGTCCTGAAAGGGTTAAAGACCATGTTGTGTTTAAAGTAGGTTGTGAGACACTGAAGGGGTTAACTGTGGATGGGCGGTATGTTTCCCCTAGGTTTTGCTATTATGCAAGGCTGAGGTTGGGTGTCCAGCACCTTGGACACAGGTGATGGGAGCAGCCCAATCAGTCTTTTTTTTAAAACTGCTCAGCAGAGCTGAGTGTGTTGTCTCTCTCTGAAAGGAAGCTGGAGAGCACACAGCCCTGACCTCTGTGCCTGGAGCAGCCAAGTGATTTTGTATAGTGGTGAGTTAGTGGAATACCTGTATAGTTAGCACCCTGACGGGTAGGATTTTTGTTTATTTAATGCCTGAATGTGAAGGCTGTTTTATTTTGCTGCTACAATAAACGCAGGCGAGACCTGTTTTGGACTGTACCTTGGTGTCACTGTCTTGAACTGCATCCCAACACCCCGCTACCACAGTCTCTACTGGGCCAAATCTCCCACATATGGTGCTTCGGATTGCGGGCAGTTCAAAAGACACACACCTGAAAGGCTCACTACATCCTGCAACATTGCATGGCCTGGGTGAAAGCAGCAGGCAAAGTGCAGGATAAAGCCAAGATGGAGGACTTTATTAAAGCCATGCTCCAGCAGCAGGAGGAGAGGTTCCGCCAGCAGCAGGAGGAGGCCAGAGCTAATCGGCAGCAGCAGCAGGAAGAGTCCCAGGCTAATAGGCAGCTGCAGCAAGCCATGCTCCAGCAACAGGAGGAGAGGTCCCGCCAGCAGCTAGCCATGCTCCAGCAGCAGGAGGAGAGGTACCGCCAGCAGCAAGCCATGTTCCAGCTGCAGGAGGAGAGGTCCCGCCAGCAGCAGGAAGAGTCCCGAGCCATGTTCCAGCTGATGATGGAAAAGTTTTCTGGCATTATGGCAGCACCGCAAGCGATGACTACTGAGGGGTCCCATACTGGTTTGCAAGGGTACCCGGTTGTCCAGCATTGTGCACGGGCTGCAGTACAAAAGGCTTTACAAAAAATGACGACGACCGACGATGTGGAGGCGTATCTCACTGTGTTCGAGCGAGTAGCTGAGCGAGAGGAGTTACCAGCTGAGCAGTGGGCAGATGTCCTGGCACCGTTCCTGACAGGCGAATCACAGAAGGCTTACTACGACCTGAGTGAAACGGAGGCCCGTGAGTACGCCCAGCTAAAGGCGGAGATTCTGGCTCGACTTGGGGTTACTGTTCAAGTTCGTTCCAGCCGTGTCCACCAGTGGGCTTACTCAGAAAAACTACCCCCACGCTCCCAAATTCATGACCTAATTCATCTTGTCCGGAAGTGGCTACAACCAGAGGACTGCACCCCAGCACAGATAGTAGAGAGAGCGGTTCTCGACAAATTCACCCGTTCTCTGCCCTCTCGGCTCCAGCGGTGGGTTGGGCAGGCCGGTCCCATAAAAGCTGAGGAACTCGTGTCCCTAGTAGAGAGGTATCGGGCTACGGAGGACCCTCAACTTACCTCTCCCACACGAAGCAGTGCCAGTGACAGGGTCACCAAACCAGCTGGTAAGACTGCTACTGCAGAAAAGGGGAGACAGGTCAGGTTGGGAGGCGGTTCATTGGGGGGCGTGGATACCCAGAAACCCAGTGAGGCTCGTGACAGAGGTCATGGCCGTATCCAGTGCTGGCGGGGCCATGAAATGGGCCATATTGCTGCCAACTGTCCACTGTCAGTGGAGCCAATGGACTGCAACCAGACCCGGCGAGTATCACTGTTTGCCCGGCCGGTTCTGGCGGCCGAGTCAGTCACGGATGCAGAAACCCAAGTGTGCATGGTCACAATCGGTGGTCACACAGTGGAAGCCTTGCTAGACTCAGGGAGTCTGGTCACCCTGGTGCGGGGAACTTTGGTTGATCCTGGACTGTACAGCGGGCGGAAAGTGGGAGTGTTGTGTATACATGGGGACACTCGTGAATATCCCACTGCTGTCATCAACCTACATACCCCTTGTGGTACTATTACCCATGAAGTGGGGGTGGTGGGGACCCTGTTTCATGAGGTTATTATCGGCAGAGACTTACCGGTGTTTTGGGACCTCTGGAGACGAAGACCCACCTCAGGTGCTGTTGCAGATAATGGACGTCAGGTATGTCCGGCCTTGGCCCCTGAACCCTTTGAGGCCGATGTACCCACACCAGCAGTAGGGGTGACCCCATGTGATGAATTCTCTCCCCTAGAGGTCCTAGCTGGTGAGGTCGAGGGCCACGAGGAGGTGGCCAACATGCCGGACCTTGAGGTTTCCCGTGAGAATTTTGGGGCTGCACAGCTACAGGACCCTACCTTGTTTAAAGCACGGGAGAATGTTAAGGTGATAAATGGGGTACTCCAAATACCAGGGGCTGACAAAATATACCCCCGAATGGTGATTGTTGGGGAGCTGTTGTACAGTGTCGACCAGATACGGGGTGAGGAGGTTGAGCAACTTGTAGTACCCCAATCTCACCGTAGGCTGGTGCTAGAGTTGGCACACAAACATGTGCTGGCAGGGCACTTAGGTGCTGAGAAGACCCGGGAGAGGATCCTGCAGAGATTTTTCTGGCCCGGGGTGTGGGAGGAGGTAAACCGGTATTGTAGCTCCTGCCCTGCGTGTCAACTTACTGCCCCGGTGTCCCACTTCAGGAGTCCTTTGGTCCCGCTACCAATCATAGAGGTGCCATTTGAACGGATTGCAATGGATCTGGTTGGCCCCATAGTCAAATCCTCAAGGGGGCACCAATACATCCTGGTTATCCTGGACTACGCTACGCGGTATCCCGAGGCGATACCATTAAGGAACACCTCCTCCAAAAATATTGCTAGGGAGCTGTTCCAGGTATTCTCACGCACAGGCCTCCCCAAGGAAATCTTGACTGACCAGGGTACCCCATTCATGTCTAGGGTAATGAAGGAGATGTGTAAGTTACTGCAGGTTAAACAGCTCCGCACCTCTGTGTATCATCCTCAGGCAGATGGCCTAGTCGAGAGGTTTAACAAGACCTTGAAGGGGATGCTAAAGAGGGTGGTCAGCAAGGATGGGAAGGACTGGGATTGTTTGTTGCCCTATTTGATGTTTGTCATACGTGAAGTTCCCCAGTCCTCCACGGGTTTCTCACCCTTTGAGCTGTTATATGGCCGTTCCCCACGTGGGCTTTTGGATATAGCCAAGGAGACCTGGGAACAGGAGAGGACCCCCACCGTAGTGTGATAGAACACGTCTCCCTTATGCAGGACCGCATAGCGGCGGTAATGCCCCTTGTAAAGGAGCACATGACAAGGGCACAAGAGGCCCAGTCTAGGGTCTACAATGGGTCAGCCAGACTCAGGACCTTTAACCCAGGAGACAGAGTGCTAGTTCTGGTGCCCACCGTTGAGAGCAAGTTCTTGGCAAAATGGCAAGGACCATATGAGGTCATGGAGAAAGTAGGGGAGGTAACCTACAAGGTATCTCAGCCGGGGAGGAGGAAACCCGAACAGATATACCACGTGAACCTCCTAAAGCCATGGAGGGAAAGAGAGTCCATGATGGCCGTGGGAGTAGAAAAAGCGTCTGTCCCCAAGAAGGGGACACCGGAGGTAGGTGTACCCGATGCCAAGGTGCCTGAAGTACGGATCTCGGAGTCCCTCTCCAGGGCCCAGATTCAGGAAGCAAAGGAGTTTGTGCTCCGAAATGTGGATGTGTTCTCTAAGTTACCGGGACGTACTTCAGTCATCAAGCATGATATCATAACCGAACCCCACATCCGGGTACACCAAAAACCCTACCGGGTCCCTGAAGCGCGCCGGCTTGCCATATCCGAAGAAGTCAGGCAGATGTTAGACCTGGGGGTTATCGAGGAGTCTAAAAGTGACTGGTCGAGTCCTATTGTGTTGATTCCCAAACCTGATGGTTCCCTACGGTTCTGCAATGACTTTAGGAAGTTGAACGAGGTGTCCAAATTTGATTCTTATCCCATGCCCAGGGTTGACGAGTTGATAGAACGACTTGGACAGGCTAGATTCTTCTCCACCCTTGACCTGACGAAAGGGTATTGGCAGGTACCCCTTACTGACAGGGCCAAAGAGAAGACCGCTTTTGTTACCCCTGATGGGCTTTTACAGTACGTGGTACTCCCCTTTGGGCTACATGGGGCTCCCGCCACATTCCAGAGGTTAATGGATCTCGTCCTAAAACCTCACCGGAGATATGCCTCGGCCTACCTGGATGACATCATAGTTTATAGTAACGATTGGGAGAGTCACCTGGCCAAAGTGCAAGCAGTGGTAGACTCCCTGAGTGCAGCAGGGTTGACAGCGAACCCCCAAAAATGTGCACTGGGTCTGGAAGAGGCCTGTTACCTGGGGTACCGTATTGGGCGAGGTGTCATCAAACCCCAAGTAAGTAAAGTAGAGGCGATCCAGCAGTGGCCACGACCTATGAGCAAGAAGCAAGTGAGGGCTTTCCTAGGCATAGTGGGCTATTATCGCCGATTTATCCCCGATTTTGCTACCATAGCAGCACCCCTGACTGACCTGACCAAGGGTAGCAGGGCGGTGATGGTAAAGTGGAGTGAAGAGGCTGAGGGGGCGTTTCAGCGACTTAAGACGGTTTTGTACGAGGGACCGGTACTGATCACCCCTAACTTCACCAAGACTTTTATTGTGCAGACTGACGCTTCTGACGTGGGTTTAGGGGCTGTCCTGTCCCAAGTAGTGGAGGGTGAGGAACATCCTGTGACATTCCTGAGCCGCAAGCTCACACCTCCTGAGAAGAACTATAGCATAGTTGAGAGAGAGTGCTTGGCGATAAAATGGGCTCTGGAATCCCTGAGGTATTACTTGATAGGGCGACAGTTTACACTAGTGACCGATCACTCTCCCCTCACCTGGATGAGTCAGGCCAAAGAGAGGAACGCCAGGGTCACAAGGTGGTTCCTAATGTTGCAGAATTTCAAATTCACGGTAGAACATCGAGCTGGAAAGCTGCATGGGAATGCCGATGCCCTGTCTCGTACCCACTGTCTGATGGCCAAAAGTGTTCGCCCCCACAGGGTCAAACAGAGGGGGAGGGTATGTGAGACACTGAAGGGGTTAACTGTGGATGGGCGGTATGTTTCCCCTAGGTTTTGCTATTATGCAAGGCCTTAGTGCTGAGGTTGGGTGTCCAGCACCTTGGACACAGGTGATGGGAGCAGCCCAATCAGTCTTTTTTTTAAAACCGCTCAGCAGAGCTGAGAGTGTTGTCTCTCTCTGAAAGGAGGCTGGAGAGCACACAGCCCTGACCTCTGTGCCTTGAGCAGCCAAGTGATTTTGTATAGTGATGAGTTAGTGGAATACCTGTATAGTTAGCACCCTGACGGGTAGGATTTTTGTTTATTTAATGCCTGAATGTGAAGGCTGTTTTATTTTGCTGCTACAATAAACGCAGGCGAGACCTGTTTTGGACTGTACCTTGGTGTCACTGTCTTGAACTGCATCCCAACACCCCGCTACCACGGTCTCTACTGGGCCAAATCTCCCACAAGGTACATTATTTGTATGCATTCTGTTCATTGTTTTTGGCATTTTATGTGCCAGTCTTATAATATTGAGTCGTGAAGAGTTGTGTATTATATAGTGATACAGCAGGCAAAAACATATAAGTATAACAAGAAAATAAACATAAGCAGAGTGAGTATACATCTAGACACTCTTCTTACTTAACTTACTGAAAAAGGTAACCAAAAAAAAAAAAAAAGAGTTGGCCTGTTATATATGCTCAGAGGTATATAAAGATGTTTCTCTGAGACAAAATAACACATGGCGTGGGCCTAGTGGCGGGTTAGGCCCCAAGCAAGGATAATTAGATACTAACGAAGGGGGTAGATCCCTTTAACTATAACTCAGTGTTAGATTATAAAACTAAGCAAGAGGTGAAGTGTCCTCTATATTTAGAAGGTGATGGAAGATCAGAGTCTCACCCATATGGTCAAACTGTCTTTCTTTTGCGATGCGTGACTGTTGTCCATTCCTCGTTGAGGTGGTGGGGTGAAGATCTCTTGCTCTGCGTGTCGCTGTCATCTTCCTCTGTTATGAGCTCCCATTCTTGGCACATTTTTGCTGCTTCTTTAGGGGTATTGGCGATGTGTTGGCCATGATGAGTTTTACAGGGAATCCCCATTTGTATGGGATGTTGTTATTACAGAGGATTTTGGTGCTGGTATTAAATTCTCGTCTTCTGGAAAGCGTTGCAGCTGATAAGTCAGCGTAAAGAGATATATTTTTAAATCTTTCCGGGAGTGTGGCATTATTTCGTGCGGCTTCCATAATTTTTTCTTTTATGTGGATGTAGAAGCTTGGTTGATAAGGATCAACCAAGCTTCTATATCCTTCTGTTTAGAACTCACTTGGGACATTATATTGTATAAGTTTACACTTATATTGTATAGGTTTACACAGTATATATGTTTCCACGAGGAGGGGTATTATAAGAAAAGGACCAACCAAGTCCCTGTACTCCATGATTAAGATACCAAAGTGTACATAATATACATTTGTGGATAACACTACACTGTGTTACAATTTTAAAATTAACTATTTGCTGTATTTTTAAAAGAACTAATTGTCTGTTATTCGTCAGAAATTAAAATCGTATATAATTCATTTCCTAAACCGTTTTTTGAGCGTGCCCACAACCACAAAATCTGTTTGAATTTTCCTTTCTGGTCCCTTTTGGTGTTGAGACCTATTGTGGCTGCACCCGAAATCGGCTTAACAGAAATCGATAAGTGCCACCAAATTTACGACACAATGAAAAGAATACTGCCAGAACTTGCAAACTGTTCTGAATGGGAGCAGGTTTTAACCTTTTGTGCTTGAAAACCACACCCAGAACTGCCTGTGATTGAAAGCTCCCTTCCTGTTCTTTCTTTGGGAAAGCTGGGTGTGTGTTTGAGCTCATTTTGTCTGCAGCTTTATGTAATGGACAGCTGAACCAGTGAGTGCTGGAGGCATTACTCACTTTTTCTTCTGCTTATTTCCTTCTGAGGGTGGTTATTCAGTCTTCTCTGCTCTAGTGCTTTGCTATTTGCTATTATGTGTATTTGACCACTGCTATGCTTACCGACCATTTTATTGCTATACGATTCTGTACTTATTCCGCCATCTTGGTTTCGTCCCAATTCTGTCTGATTCTACTTGTTTGTGTGTATCTGTTGTTTGTTCATCAGTGTTGTATATCTTCCAGTGTGTCCCCTCTACCCTGTCCCAGGTTGGTTCTGGCTCAGCACGTGTGAACACTGATCTATCTCAGTATTCAGGTTACCTGTCAGCTCCACCATCCGGCTGCTGCCAGATGAAGGAAGTCTCCCCTGTCAACTTGTACGGTCTCTCAGGGGCCGTAAGTTAGGTTCCTGAAAGTGGGTTTAACCTTGTCAGGGCAGTCTTATCTGCTGCAGGCGGGGCCATAGCCCGCAGGGACATTGCAAAGTCCATTTGCCACCATTTACCCAGTCTGACATTTAGCACCAGGTTCATTACAATTACATTCAATGAAATAAAAACAGTGGAACTGTAGGGATGTCTGCACAGGCTTCCTCAAGGGTAATGCATGTAAGGCATAAGAAAGAATTATATCCAAAAACGAACTCAGAGATCAGAAATACATCAATACATGCTATGTGTGTTTCAAGCACTGGTTGCAGTCAGCAATAAAGTTTCCCACCCTGCATTCTGGGCGCATCAAAAGACCAAAAGTAACCAAAATGTTAATGTTCATGTACACAAAGTAAGTGAATGATCTAGCCATGACACACAAAAATCCTGAATCATAGGTAAGCATGCATCCGAAAGAAGCAATTTTAAAGTTTTTGACCCAGATAATAGATGAATTAAAGGAATACGGCATAATACAGATACAAAATGTAAGTTTGTAAATAAATATGCACAAAAGAGAGTCTTCCAATTCAAATAGTAAATTAATTATAATACTATGGCACAAAGGATAAGAATCCCCTGCCACAAAGAATATACTACAGGACAGGCAGTCTCCGAGTTACCTACAAGATAGGTAGTTTTATTCTTAACTTAAATTTGTAAGTAAATCAGAACTGTATATTTTATAATACAAAAATATTTTGGTCTGTGTGGCAATTGAGGATTAAGAATAAATCTTCATTGCAGACACCTTTGATAACTGTTACAGCTGATCGTTGTAGCTTGGGAATAAATCCAGAGGGCTGTTTGTAACTAGGGTAGTCTGTAAGCCGGGTGTTATTAAGTACACGTGGCCCCCAACTGAAGAATATAATTATGAAATAATAATTATGAAATAATACAAGTAAAAATGATAAGCGACTAAAAAGGATATAAAATCCATATTAATTACAAATAAAATGCCAACCTTAAAGGAAACCTACCACTTGTAGTGGCAGGTTTCTGATGGAAATACCGGGCACCAGCTCAGGGTGAGCTGGTGCCGGAGCTTATTTTCGTTAGTGTTTTAAACCGCGGTATCGCGGTTTAAAACACTTTTTAAACTTTATAGCCGGCGCAGGGAGGTACGCGCTCGGCGCTTACCATGCGCGCGGCTCTCATTCACTTCCTATGTAGCTGCGCGCACGGTAAGCGCCGAGCGCGTACCTGCCTGCGCCGGCTATAAAGTTTAAAAAGTGTTTTAAACCGCGATACCGCGGTTTAAAACACTAACGAAAATAAGCTCCGGCACCAGCTCACCCTGAGCTGGTGCCCGGTATTTCCATCAGAAACCTGCCACTACAAGTGGTAGGTTTCCTTTAACTTTATATGTGAATAAATCAACCACTGGTCAACAAAAATTATTAAATAATTACAATTGTTTTGCAAAGTATATATAAGTAAATACTCATTTAATCAATTATGACATGAAAAATAAAATTATATAAACTGATGTACCGTATACACTTTTTTGTATACAATTTTTGTGCTGAAAATTCCCTACTCGCCATTTACTCAGGTAAGATTGGGGTGGCAGCCAGGCTAAATACTAAAGGGGGTTGGCTGGCAGGCTATATAATACAGGGGGCTGGCTATATACTACATGGGGCTGGATGTATACTACATGGGGCTGGATGTATACTATAGGGGGCTGGCTATATACTATATACTTGGGGCTGTTTGGCTGTATACAGATGCTGGCCAGATATATACTGGGGAAGCTGTCACCAATACATTTCCCACCCTTGGTTTATACTCAAGTTAATAGGTTTTCCCAGTTTTTGGTGGTAATATTAGGTACCTCAGCTTATACTCTAGTATATACGGTATCTGGCGGTGAGTAAAAAAATTATCAATAAATATACATATTAAATATGAATCTGTGTATTTGGGCAAGTAATTGGCTTTGTTTTAATGACGACCCTCTGTTTTCTATCACTGAGGGCACATTCTCAGATTGGGTTGACGTTACCAGTGCAGTGCCACAGGGGTCAGTATTGGGGCCACTTCTTTTTAATATTTTTATTAATGACCTTGTAGTGGGTTTACACAGTCAAGTTTCAATATTTGCAGATGATACTAAGCTGTGTAAAGTAATAAACACTGAGTGCGATGGTTTAGCATTACAGTCGGATTTTGGAAGCTTGAGGAACGGGCAGAGAAATTTTTCCGGGCTTATTTCCTATAATACTGTGATTATATATCATGAACATTTCACATTTTGTCACAGTAGAATATTCCAATTGCATTCCAAAATACTATAGATATCAGTAAATTGAATATTAAATGCAGTAATAAGACGTGGTTTGACCTCAGTGTTCTGTGTTATCTACCCCCATCTCTTGCCTGAATAAAGGCCTTCAAGATCTCCTTTCTTCGATATCCCAGTGCTTTGAATATTTATGCTTTTCTGTGAGATTCCTGGTATGTTTCCTTAAGTCCTCAGTCTTACTGCAATTGCACTTAACACAAAAATTGACACACTGGGGTGAATTCTTTCAGATGTTTGGGATAGAAGCTGGCTAAGTATAAAAGATTATTAATGGCCATTTCTTTATTGTGAATGGTGGCAATTATATTAGGACCTTCTATCCTAATTTAAGGTCCAGGAAGTTGACCAATGATTCTAATATATTTGATGTCAGGTGTATATACCATGGTTTGGAATTCGAAGAACCAATAAATCTGTGATATTCTTTGCATGTGCCAGTCCGAAGTAAACAGGGTTTCGTCAATGTAATGGAACTAGCCTGCTACATACAATCTTCATGCGGCTGATGGTACACCACTAGCTCCTGCCACAAATCTAAAAATAGGCTGGAGCAGAGCATGACCCCATGACCATTCCTGATATCTGCTTGTAAGAGGTTGAATCAAATATGAAAACCAAAGACAAGTGTTTGCGCCAGTTTTCTGCACTAAAAAGAATATACAAACATGTATATGCTTGCACATGTATTTAAAAACTGTTTCCACCAGTATTGCAACGTGGGTGCATAAACTTCTGCACCTAAAGGGGCGTTCCGGTGCAGAGTTGGACCATGCTTCACATTTATTACAGAATTATGTTGTACGCTCTATATTACAGGTGAACCAAAAAAAAAAAGTTGGTGCACACTTCCTGAGCAGTGCAGGGTGCACTAGATTAATGGAGATCATGTACCAGTATTAAATAATCTTGCACACTTTGCACGTTAGTGAGGCAAATATTGCAGTTTGCCTTACTATTGCTAAATGCGGGCCATTGATTCAAAATTAATGAATCATGTCGATGATCCAAGAAATCCTGTTTGTTCATGAAGCATGCCACTGCTTCTACACCCACCTGATGTCCAATGATGGTGTAGAATGATGCAACCAAGAAAGCATGCATTGGCAGGGTCCAATTCTTCAATCGAATCAGTAGTGTCTTGTACATAAGAAGGTTAGTTCAAGACCGATGGCTGTAAGAAAAAAAAAATAAATCAGGTACAGAGTTTCTCATTCAAATTCCAATCACAGTAGGCCTACCTGGTGATTCTTGTGACTTGTGTGTGTTTAGTAAAATGTAAAAAGTTGGAATGATGGGTAACGTTGAAATGATGGGTTTATCTGCCATGAAAAACTGCCTCTTTCCTAGTCAGGAAAGAGCATATTTCAGAATTCTGTCAATCTTGTTCTTAGAATCTTGTGTTTACCATTACACATGGTAATGTCACATAAAATTCCCTGTTGCTAAGTTTGCGTTTTGCTTCTTTAAAATCTAAATCAACAGACCACATTACAATATTGCCCCTTTATCGGCTTCCATTATTAGGAAGTCTTTGGTTTTGGTATGCATGCACCTCTCCTCTTTCTTATTCCTTGCAATGACGCTCCAAAACATAGTCTTCTAGACTGACCCCACAAAGTCCATAAAAGAATTCAAAAAGATAAGAGGATTTACTTCACAAACCAAACTGGATTCAGATCCAGACTCTTCCATAGCCATCAGGGTCCCAATTTCCAGAAAAATAGGTCACCTTTCAGACTCTTTTGCTATGCGGTCCTTCCTTTCTATCCTACACATAGATATGTGGTGAATATGTCTAGAGTAATATCCCAAAAGAGACAATGTAAAAATGTTCTTATTCTCTTTATCTCCACAATCTAAATATTAATCTGGATAAAATCTTTAACTTTAGATTTCCTTCCTCCTTTCGTTTGCTGGAATGTTTAACATTTTTCACAATGAAAAATGACCAGACTCAATTTTTTTAGTCTGACATGTATCAAAATAATTGGTTATAACTGAGGAATGCTTTAACAAGTCCAGGTGATGTTGAGATAGTTTTTTCGAGACACAGTGTACTTCATGTTCGTTGTAAAATTTAAGTGATAGGTTTTGCGTTTCATTCTGAAAATGAAAATTTGGCAAATTTTCAGAAAAATTCTTCATTTTCAAAGTTTGAAATGTTCTGCTTTCCAGGCAGACAGACTACCCAAAAAGCTAGATAACTAACATTTCTGGAATGCCTGCTTAGAACTTTAGGTGTGATTTTTCACACTGGGGGGGCGTTGTCTGGCAAAGCGTGAAGATTGCGCTAAGAGAGAGCCTCTGCTCTGCCGACCACCAGTACAGCGACTAAAAACAGCAAACAACCACTCAAAATTCCAAGTAAGCAAGTCCCCTCTACAGCTCAACAAGCCAGAAGTTGCAGATGGGGGAGCATGCTCCTCACAGCAAATCAAGACCCAGCGCCTCAGCAATCCAAACGGCCCAATCCTCCTTCGAGATACAAGAGCAATGGAGCACGGGCTCCTGACAATCGCCAGAGAACACTAGATCCCTGGCACAAGACGGGGAGAAGGCAAAGGAGGATGAAGAGTGTGGTGGGAAAATGCCACCCTCACCAGCAGAAAGCAGGTCAGAAAGCCTCCTTGTCAACAACATCCGCAGGCTCAAGGGACTCTAGATCCCCAACGAGCAGCCTGGTGAAACAAAAGGCCGGACACCTGGATGACTCCTCTCTGCCAGAGGTGAGTGAACAGCCCCTTCAGCTAAACAACGCTAACCAGACAGTTGATATGCTGGCTTCTTACCAAGCCTCAGACAAACAAATCTCGGAGTCACTGCTTAAAGATATGCTCATCGCATTGAGAGCATCACTACAAAAAGACTTATCCTGTCTAATAAAACCTTTACAAGTCTCCATTGAAGATCTAGGTGACAGGGTGTCACACACAGAAAACAAAATGGCGGAATTTGCTACATTCTTCAATGAGCTGGCAGACTCACACAACGCCTTAGATGACTCTGTCTCCATGATAAAAGCAAAACTAATTAACAAAGAAGACCGCGACAGGCGGAACAATGTTAAAATACGAGGTATTACAACTCAGATCATATGTTCAACAGATGGCAAGAGCCCTGCTACCAGACCTGGAAGACTATGAGCTCAGCATTGACCGGGCCCACCAAATCCCTCGCCCTAACGACCTTCCGGACACAGTTCCAAGAGATGTGCTGGCAAGGTTCACGTTCTGCTATACGAAGGAACAATTGTTAGCCCAAACAAGAAAATTACAAACACTTCCAACTCCGTACAACTCGCTGAAGCTCTTTACAGATTTGTCTGCTACCCTCCAAGCTAGAAGGGAATTTTCACCGATTACACTGCTCCCGACAGAAAACAACATAATCTACAGATTGGGCTTCCCCACCAAAATACTGGTGAAAAGGAATAATGGCATCATCCCCATCAACAATGTATAAGAGGGATTTAAAGGGGTATTCTCGCCTGGGCATTCACATTCAGTTTGATAAATTTGTCATATATAAACATTTCTTCAATTAGATGTTATTAAAAAAAATGTTCCTGTGTGAAAACAGAAGTTACTTACCGGTAATGATGTTTCCTCGTACCACGACGGCACCAACCAGAGCCAGAGAGAGGGATCCGCCCCCAGGGACAGGAAACCTGAGCTTAAAAACCGCGCTCCTCCTATCCTGCCTCAGTGGGTTACAGAGACTTGGAAGAGATTCATTGTTAATACATCAGAAAAAATTTTCCATGCATGTGTAGTATGTGGGCAAATACACATATGTATATGAAAATTACACATACATATATATATATATATATATACATATATAATTTTTTTTTTTTTTTTTTTTTTTTTTTTTTTTTGCGACACCCAATTGACCGACACCAAGAAAAAGTAAGAACAACACCCGGGTGGGAATATACCAGGTGCCGTCGTGGTACGAGGAAACATCATTACCGGTAAGTAACTTCTGTTTTCCCCAGCACCACGACGGCACCAACCAGAGAGATTTTCAGAGAAGAAAACTTTAGGGAGGGATAATAGAGGAGAGAACCTTCCTCCCGAAGGAAAGGTCGAGAGAACCCGCCACATCCAACCTATAGTGTTTAAAGAAGGTGTGGGGGGTAGACCAACATGCAGCTTGACATATTTGTTCTAATGAGGCATGTCTGAACTCTGCCCATGATGTTGCCAGAGCTCTGGTGGAGTGGGCATGAATATTTTCTGGAATAGATCTTTCGGCTACTTCATAAGCTAACTGGATGGTAGCCCTGATCCATCTAGCGATAGTCGTTGATGATGCATTTGTCCCCTTGTTCTTCCCTGAAAAGAGAACAAACAGACTATCTGTCCTACGGAACAATTCTGAACTTTCCAAATATTGAAGTACACTACGCCTGACGTCCAGATTATGGAAGGACTTTTCCTTATCTGACTTAGGTTCTGAGCAAAAGGAGGGCAGAACTATATCCTGAGACCTATGGAAGTCCGAGACTACCTTCGGAAGGAACTTGGGGTCAGGTCTCAATACAATCTTATCGGGAAATAAAGTAAAGTATGGAGGCCTACGAGATAGTGCAGCAATCTCACTTACCCTCCTAGCAGAAGTAATGGCTACTAAAAATACAACCTTAAAGGTAAGTAGTTTTAGAGAGAGATTTTCTAAAGGTTCAAAAGGGGGACCTGACAGTGCCTTTAATACTAAGGATAAATCCCAGGGCGGAAAGCTTGACCTAGTGGTAGGGCAAAGTCTTATGGAAGCCTTAATAAATCTAGCCACCCAAGGATGGTTGGCCACATCCTGGTCGAACAGAGCTGCAAGGGCCGACACCTGGACTTTCAGTGTGGATGGTTTCAGACCCTTTTCTAGGCCTAGTTGTAAAAACCCCAGAATGTTACTAAAATCTGGATTATACATATCAATTGGTCTCTGACCCATAAACCTAAAGAAAGCCTTCCAAGTTCTTAAATAAATCCTGTAAGTGATGGGCTTTCTGCTTTTTTGGAGGGTCGAAATGACTTGACCTGACAGACCCTTTTTCTCAAGAATCAACATCTCAATAGCCATGCCGTAAGATGAAGCCCCCTCACTTCCGGATGATAAATAGGGCCCTGGTATAACAAGTCTTTCCATTCTGGCAGAACCCATGGGTCCGCTATTGACATGTCTCTCAGACTTGAAAACCAAGCACGGCGAGGCCAAAAGGGGGCGATGAGGATGACTTTTGCCTTTTCCCGCTTTATCTTCCCCAGAGTTCTGGGAATTAGGATCATGGGGGGAAAAGCGTATAACAGGCGATGGTCTCCCCAATTTTGGGAGAAGGCATCTATTGCTAATGGATGATCCCTGTAATCTATGGAGAAAAAATGTTTCACCCTTCGATTTTCTCTGTTGGCAAAAAGGTCTATTTCTGGGACCCCCCACCTTTTGGTTATCAGGTTGAAGATTTTCCCATTGAGAACCCATTCTCCCTGACGGATGATGTTGCGGCTTAAGAAGTCTGCTTGGGTATTTTCTGCCCCTTTTATGTATACTGCCTTCAGTGACGCTAGGTGTGACTCTGCCAGCTGAAAAATCTGAGAGGCTATCTGCATGAGGTGTGGACCCCTTGTACCCCCTTGCTTGTTTATATAGGCTACTGCCGAGGTATTGTCTGATCTTACTACAATGTTTTTGTCCCTCAGGAAAGGTAGAGCTGCTTCCAGCCCCTTTAAAATGGGTCGTAATTCTTTGCCGTTTGATGAAAGGATTGCTTCCTGAGTGCTCCACTGGCCCTGAAATATTCTGCCTTCCAAGTGTGCACCCCAACCCCATGGGCTTGCGTCTGTTGTAATGATTCTTTCTGGACTTGAAACCCAGGGGAGACCTTTCTCTAAATTTATACGATTCAACCACCAATTTAGAGATTCCTTTACTAACTCTGGTATATGTATCTCTTTGTCTAAGGAAGAAGGATTTTTGTCCCAAACTTGAAGAAGAAAATACTGTAAGGTTCTTATGTGAAATTGAGCCCAGGGAACTGCGGGAATGGTGGCCACTAGACTCCCTAGCAGGGACATACCTTTCCTGATGGTTGTACGTGAGGACCTTTTTATATTTATTATACTTTCTCTTATTCTTCCCTGTTTTTCCCGGGGGAGAAAGGTCTTTTGGTAATTTGAGTCTAGGAGAACCCCCAGAAAGAGCTTCTGTTGGGACGGGACTATTTCTAATTTTTCTATGTTGACTAACCATCCCAGAGAATCTAGAATTTTCCGAACTCTGATTACTTGTTCTTCTACTGCTTCTTCTGAAGGCCCCACCAGAAGAAAATCGTCTAGGTAAGGTATGAAAATCCCCTGATCTAGTCTGATGAAGGCTGACATTTCTGAAATAATTTTTGTAAAAACCCTTGGTGCATTGGCAATACCAAAACGGAGGGCTCTGTATTGGAAATGTCCTATTTTTTGACCTAACTGAATCGCAAACCTTAGGTACTTCTGATAATCCGGGTGAATAGGTACATGGTAATAGGCGTCTGTAAGGTCGATTGACGCCATAAAACATCCCGGATATAGCAGATTTACCGCTGACTTTAGCGTTTCCATTTTGAAGCTTGGTACCTGTAAGAAACTGTTTAACTCTTTCAGATTTATAATAGTTCTTAAGGCGCCACTTGGTTTTTCTACCCAGAATAGAGTTGAGTAGAACCCTAGTCGTTCTTCCTCTATTGGGACTGGGCACAGTACCTTTTTGGATAGTAATTCGGTCACTTCCGCCATCATCATGTTGCCTTTCTCTCCCGATGGAACTCTTGTTATCCTGAATTTTTGAGGAGGAAAGTTCTTGAAGTCCAGTTTTATCCCCCGAGATATGGAACTGAGAATCCACTGACTGCATGAAATGTGTTCCCAGGCGGGGAGGAAGTGGGATAATCTTCCTCCCACCTGGGGCCTCGCGTCATTGTGGCCGGGAAGTGGCCTGCCTAGACTGCGTATTGCTGTTGGCCGAACAAGTAACCCCTAGTTGGCTGAGTGGGTCTGGATGGACCTGGTCTGTTCTCTCTATCCCTCCTTTGGTACCTTGATCTACGAAAGGACCGAAAGGATCTAGGTTTATTAGGAGTAGAGGTAATAGGAAACCCTTTCTTTTTGTCACCTGCTTTATCCAACAAATCGTCCAAGATGGGACCAAATAAAAAATTACCGTCACAGGGGATGCCGCATAGTTTACCTCTAGAGGCTATATCCCCTGACCAATTTTTTAACCATAACGCCCTTCTGGCTGAGTTAGACAAGGCTGCGGATCTAGCTGAAAGTCTTAATATATCTACTGAAGCATCGGCCAGTAGAGCCGCCCCTTTTTAAATACCTGCTATTGAGGTTTTTAGGGATTCTCTAGGGACTTTGTTCTGGATATCCCCCCCAAGCTGGTCTAACCATAACAGGAGTGAGCGAGCCACACAGGTTGCCGCTACTGCTGGTCTGAAGGAAGTGGTCGCATACTCCCATGATTTCTTGAGAAAACCCTCTGCTTTTCTATCCATGGGGTCTTTTAGAGCATTAATATCCTCAAAGGGTAAAGAGGCGCCACGGGAGATTTTAATAATAGAAGCATCCACTTTTGGTGGAAGGCCCCAGGCGGACGTAGCGTTTTCCTCAAAGGGGTATTTTCTCTTAATTGCCCTAGGGATATAGGATTTTTTATCGGGGTTTTGCCATTCTTTAGTGATCAGGGAACGTATGGTATCATGGATTGGAAAGGTACGCCTTTTCCTTTCCGTCAGCCCCTCAAACATTATGTCTTGTACAGATTTATGAGGTTTTTTCTCCTCTATATCCATGGAGGATCTAACCATCCTCAATAGCCCTTCCGTATCTTCCGCTAAAAATAAAGGACGTCCCGACAGTTCCTCTTCTGAGACTGAAGAGTCATCCCCCTTTTCTCCCTCCTCCTCTGATACGGATAATGTTTCCATGGGAGTAGCTGAGGAGGGTCCCGGAAAATCTTTTCCTATAAAGGTAGGTTGTTGGTCAATGATATTTTTAACTGACACCTGCACTTCTTCTCTAATGACAGACCGCAAAGATTCCAGCCAAGAAGAAGACTCTTCTGCCATAATCTTTGCAATGCATGCAGAGCAAGTACTTTTTTCATAGTTTGTAGGTAACTTTCGACTACAGATTTTACAATCCCTGTGATGGGTTTTTTTGGTAGCTTTTTTGGGGACCTCTTCTCCCTAAAAAGTAGTTTTTTTAGAAAATTGGCATTAGTGTCAGAAAACCACAGAAAAGAAGTCCCTAAGAACACTCACCACCCTGAATTACCGGAGTCGGGGTCCTCAAGGGCTCAGGAGCATCACGTCTTTCTGCCATACTGAAAGAGTGTTAGAGCGCCATCCACCTGAAAGCCCGGTCTTTTTATGAAAATAGGCTCCGCCCCCCCACTTCCGGTACCGCCTTGACTCTTTTGAGTTTTCCCACTCCAGAAGAGTCCCAAGAAACAGTAAAAAACTACTTTAGTATAATAAAAGACTCACCCAAGGAGGAGTACTACAGTCCCTGGGCTCCTCCTGGATCTTGGCAGCGTGTCAGGGAAACACGGCCCCGCAAACCGGAAGTACTTCTTACTTCCGGTCGCGCTCTCTGCCATGCGCCGGACCGGGTTTAAAAGGCGCTCTGCGTGCGCGCGCCTGGTCCTAGAGGCGGGAGAAGTCGGCCGACCACGGGTGCAACTCCCTGGATGGAGGCCTCCGCTGGTAAGTGATACCTGAACCGCCAACCAGCGGTTCTAAAATAACAAACCAGAGAAGCTCAGGTCCCTTCCAGGGACAGGAAACCATTGAGGCAGGATAGGAGGAGCGCGGTTTTTAAGCTCAGGTTTCCTGTCCCTGGGGGCGGATCCCTCTCTCTGGCTCTGGTTGGTGCCGTCGTGGTGCTGGGGAAAATAATTTCTCATAAATGTAGTCATATGGTCCCTTAGAAACGAGATGGCTTCCTCAGATACGGCCACCTCTGCCTGAGAGATTGCACAAATAAACAAAAGGTTTTTGTATATGACATGTCCGGGAGTTACTGCAAGTCCCACATCAGTCCTGTGGTAATGATCGCTGAATCCAGGAGGTCAGGCAGGACTCTATAGCCCAAGTCTGGCCACCGCTGCCAGAGTGTGACGTGGTCGTATCCGAGGAAGCTATCTGGTTTCTAAGGGACAACATGACTACATTTATGAGAAATTATCTTCACACAGGAACATTTTTTTTAATAACATCCAATTGAAGAAATGTTTATATATGGCAGATTAATGAAACTGAATGTGAGCGCCCATACGAGAATACCCCTTTAACATACTCGAAACCTGGGGGATTAATTCAACAAGAACTGAAGCAGCCAAAGGGAAACCAAGTCTCCCAAAAATGATAGACCCAGAATGGCGCACACAAGGCAACACCTGAAGACCAACCTAACAGAAGGATCGAAAACTTGGTGGTCGGTGAGATGACTTCTGTCAACCTATGTATACCCATAGACTTATTCTAAGTTCCTCATTTACTTTTACCAAATTAACCCCTAGGCGCACCAGGACGTTATAGTACGTCCCCGGGGCTAGATGCTTAGCGCACGGGGACGTTCTATAAAGTCCTGCTTCTGGCACCGGCTCACGAACAGAGCCAGTACCAAAAGCAGCGGCTGTCAGCTGTCTAGTACAGCTGACAGCCTGCGCTAACACCCGCGATCGGAGCCGGCTCCGATCGCGGGTGTTAACCCCTTACACGCCGCGGTCAAACATGACCGCGGCGTGTAAGGGTGTTTGCGCTGTGGATCGGATCCCCTGTGCCGCTCACCGGGGGATCCGATCCACTTCTGGGCAGCTCCGAGGACTGGCATGTGCCTCGGAGCTGCCCGGTCTCCATGGCAGTCAGACCTCTTCCGGGTCTGACTGTAAACTGTCTGAGCATGCGCAAGCTTGCTCAGACAGTTTACACTGCTCTACAATAAAATAGTATTGTAGAGCAGTGTATTGAATATAAACCAGTGATCAGAGCATCACTGGTTCAAGTTCAAGTATGTATAAGTAAAAATATGCAAAAACACTTAACACTACACATTATAATAAATAAAAAATAAATACATAAAAATATAAGCCCCTAAAATGTCACTTTCCCATAAAAACACTTAATAAAGTATAAAAAAACACAAAAACACAAAAAACCCCGCAAATTTGGTATTGCCGCGTCCGTAACAATCTGTATAATAAAACAGAATCGTTACTGGACCCGCACGGTACACTACGTAAAAAAAAAAAAGCAAAAATGTTCCAAAAAAAGATAATTTTTAATTAATACCCTATAAAAAATGCTCTAAAAAGGGATTTAAAAAATGTTATGCACTCTAAAATAAGACCACTAAAAAGAACAATCCATCTCGCAAAAAATAAGCCCTTAAACAGATTTGTGAGGCGAAAAATAAAAAAGTTATGCATATGAAAGACGGTGATGCTAAAATTAACAACATTTTTGCCAAATTACTTTTTATGCAGTAAAAATGGGAAAAAAATTAAAAATCTATATAAATGAGGTCTTTTTGTAATCGTGGCGACCCATAGAATAAAAATAATATACTATTTTTATGGTATGGTAAACAGCCAAAAAAAAAAAAAACCCATAAAAATCTTCCTGAAAATTGATGATTTTCATTTCCTCCACCAACAAAGAGTTAATAAAATCTCACCAATTAGCCTATAGATTCCCCCAAATTACGTACCAGAAAAGTGCATCTCATGTGGCAAAAGAAATAAGCCCCTATATGTCCACATTAAAAAAAAAGAAAAAAATTATAGCCTGTACAATGTGACAAAGCAAATCTGATCTGGATGGCGCCTCCTTCCCTTCTATGCCCGGCCGTGCGCCCATACAGCAGGTTACCACCACATGTAGAGTATCCGTGTACTCGGGAGAGATTGGGTAACAAACTTTGTGGAGCCTTTATTCATTTAATCCATTGTAAATGTTTAATTTTCCACCCAAAATGGGTGTATTGTGAAAAAAATAAATTTGCAGACTGCACCTCCATTTTGTTTTAACCCCTATAAAACACGTAAAGCGTTAACAAACTTCTTAAAAGTGGTTTTTCATACGTTGAGGTGTGTAGTTTCCACAATGGTGTAATTTTACGAGTCTCACTATTATTTAGGCCTCTCAGTGTCAATTAGAAGTTGAGCAGGTCCATCTAAATACAGGTTTTGGTGATTTTACAAAAAATGTGAAAAATGATACCTAAATTCTGAGCCTCATAACGTTCTAGTAAAATATGTGGAATCTTAAAAAACCATGTCAACATAAAGCAGACATTTGGGAAATGTAAGTTATGAATTTATTTGGGAGCTATGACTATCTGCATCAAAAGTAGAGAATTTAGAACGTTGAAAATAAAGAATTTTTCCAAATTTTGCCAAATTTTGTTTTTTTTCATAACTAAACACAAAAGATATCATCCAAATTTTTAAACTAATTTGAAGTACAATGGGGCACATTTACTTACCGGGCCCATTCGCGATCCAGCGGCGCGTTCTCTGCACAGGATTCGGGTCCGGCTGGGATTTAAGATGGTAGTTCCTCCGCCGTCCACCAGGTGGCGCTGCAGCGCCGAAAATAATCTTAACGCCCCGGAATGCACCATCCCATAGAAGGTGAAGGTGAGCGCTCCCCAAGCGACACATTTTCGGTTTTTAAATGCGGCGGTTTTTCCGAATACGTCGGGTTTTCGTTCGGCCACGCCCCCCCGATTTCTGTCGCGCGCATGCCGGCCCCGATGCGCCACAATCCGATCGCGTGCGCCAAAAACCCGGGGCAATTCATGTACAAGCGGCGCAAATCGGAAATATTCGGGTAACACGTCGGGAAAACGCGAATCGGGCCCTTAGTAAATGACCCCCAATGTGTCACGAGAAAACAATCTCAAAATCCCCTGGATATCTCATAACGTTCCAAAACTATAACCACTTATAGTGACACAGGTCAGATTTGAAGAATGGGACTGCGTCCTTAAGGCCAAAAGAGGCTGATTCCCGTAGGGGTTAAGTAACAGTACCGTACAGTTTTTGTATTGTTTTAGTTCTATACTGTGTTCTACAACATGCAAGACACAGTGGTTTGTTTAAATTTGGGAAAGAAAGGTGAATTGAACATAATGGGGCAGATTTATCAAGCTGTCTGAAAGTCAGAATATTTCTAGTTGCCCATGGCAACCAATCACAGCTCAGCTTTCACTTTATCAGTGCTCATGAATATTTTAAAGGGAGGCTGTGATTGGTTGCCACTAGAAATATTCTGACTTTCAGACAGCTTGATAATTCTGACCCAATATGTAGAAGGCCTGAATGTAACATGTGGCAAAACACGGCAAAACAAATACAAGCAGAAACAGTAAGTAACACAAATGGGAGTTAAATTATTATCATTAACTGTAAAGGGGCTAAACATCCCATATAAACGATCTATGATGTGGAGGGAGGCTCTGAACAGCAAGAGCGATATTGTTTTCATACAGGAAACACATATCAGCAAAAGACAAACCACCAAAAATTGCCCACCCAGAATTCACTAAAATTTCTATGTCATGCTATGAAAAGAAAAAAAAAAATAGGGGTCCTGATAGCTTTTAGAGACACTTTAGCAATTACAGTGTACCAAGAAATAATTGACCCACAATTGAGCAGATTAATAATTATAATTATAATTAACTACTCAATAAATAACCTAGACTACACAATGGTAAATATACACTCACCGGCCACTTTATTAGGTACACCTGTCCAACTGCTCGTTAACACTTAATTTCTAATCAGCCAATCACATGGCGGCAACTCAGTGCATTTAGGCATGTAGACATGGTCAAGACAATCTCCTGCAGTTCAAACCGAGCATCAGTATGGGGAAGAAAGGTGATTTGAGTGCCTTTGAACGTGGCATGGTTGTTGGTGCCAGAAGGGCTGGTATTTCAGAAACTGCTGATCTACTGGGATTTTCACGCACAACCATCTCTAGGGTTTACAGAGAATGGTCCGAAAAAGAAAAAACATCCAGTGAGTGGCAGTTCTGTGGGCGGAAATGCCTTGTTGATGCTAGAGGTCAGAGGAGAATGGGCAGACTGGTTCGAGCTGATAGAAAGGCAACAGTGACTCAAATCACCACCCATTACAACCAAAGTAGGCAGAAGAGCATCTCTGAACCCACAGTACGTCGAACTTAGAGGCAGATGGGCTACAGCAGCAGAAGACCACACCGGGTGCCACTCCTTTCAGCTAAGAACAGGAAACTGAGGCTACAATTTGCACAAGCTCATAGAAATTGGACAGTAGAAGATTGGAAAAACGTTGCCTGGTCTGATGAGTCTCGATTTCTGCTGCGACATTCGGATGGTCAGAATTTGGCGTCAACAACATGAAAGCATGGATCCATCCTGCCTTGTATCAATGGTTCAGGCTGGTGGTGGTGGTGTCATGGAGTGGGGAATATTTTCTTGGCAGTCTTTGGGCCCCTTGGTACCAATTGAGCATCGTTGCAACGCCACAGCCTACCTGAGTATTGTTACTGACCATGTCCATCCCTTTATGACCACAATGTACCCAACATCTGATGGCTACTTTCAGCAGGATAATGCGCCATGTCATAAAGCTGGAATCATCTCAGACTGGTTTCTTGAACATGACAATGAGTTCACTGTACTCAAATGGCCTCCACAGTCACCAGATCTCAATCCAATAGAGCATTTTTGGGATGTGGGGGAATGGGAGATTCGCATCATGGATGTGCAGCCGACAAATCTGCGGCAACTGTGTGATGCCATCATGTCAATATGGACCAAAATCTCTGAGGAATGCTTCCAGCACCTTGTTGAATCTATGCCACGAAAAATTGAGGCAGTTCTGAAGGCAAAAGGGGGTCCAACCCATTACTAGCATGGTGTATCTAATAAAGTGGCCGGTGAGTGTATATTGGGCTATGTCCTTAGTCTCTGTGTAAAAGTTTACACCCTATTATCACCTTGTGAACATCACAGCAATAAACAGCAACCTGAGAAAGCCTGCATAGATCTTTATTGTGGAACCTATAAAGTGTATATGCCCCTAACATCAGACAGAGAACGTTTCTAAAAATCTGCTAAAAAAGATCAGAGAAGTTCAAAGAGGTGCTTTGCTGATGTGGAGACTACAATACTATAGGCCACACAGCCATGGACACAACAGCACAATCCACACATAGAAATTTAACACTCAACCCATTCCTCTGGGAAAATAACTTGTATGATGTATGGCGAGTGCAACACACGTCTGAGCGAGACTACACGTGCATTGACCACATAGTAACAGATAGATACACACTAGACAAGGTAACAATGTAACATCCTCTTCAATTGGGACCATTCAGCAATATCAGCCACCCTCTCTGACATGCATTCAGCCCATTCAGATTACATCTGGCCAACATAACAGAAGTAGCAAAAGAACCAAACTACACCCAATTCGCTGAAAAACCCAAAGAATTTTTAAAAAACAATGACACTTACAATGTTAGCCCCTATTTACAAAGGAGGAACTAACCAAATTAAATCGCAGACTAAAAAGAGAGAGGGGGGGGAAGTGGCGGCTTCCCTGCCACACATACAGTTCCTAAAGAGACAAAACAAAGAAAAATGGACACCCTCTTTAGTTTCAGCTCTTAACGAAGAATGTACCCACCTTCGTAACCGATTTGACCATAAGTATTCTGCAGCGATGCAGAAACTCAAAATAAAATACTATTCGCAGGACCAAAAAGCAGGAACACTCTTAGCTTAAAGAATTAAACAAAGAACCCAAAAAGCGAGAATCCCCTTCCTAGTCCAGCCGGAAACCTATACCAAAGTAATAATCACTCAGAGACAATACCTTTATGACCTACTATGCTAGCTTGTATAATCTAGAGAAGAGTGGAGACGTGACCTCCCCGGATCCTTATATAATTTCTACATTCCTAGAAAAACTCTCCCTACCAACAGCTAACAACAGCTCCTTCAGCTAAACACCCCCTTATCAACCAAAGAAATAATAAAAACAATACATACCATACCTAAAAACAAAGCGTCTGGCCGAGACTGACTCCCAGGACTATATTACAAGAAATATTCCAAAATGCTAGCAGCATACATGCTTAAAGTCTTTTCGCACGCAGCCTCAGAAGGATCATTTCTCAGGGAAATGTTAGAGGCAATTATAGTCACAATACCCAAACCCGGTAAAACCCCTGATAGGCCTGCACATTTTCGCCCAATATCATTATTGAACAATGATATTAAAATATATACGTTAAAATCCTTGCAAATAGGATTAAAGAGGTAATCCTGACACTTATTCATCCGACCAGGTAGGCTTCACCCCTTCAAGACAGGCATCAGACAATACCAGAAGAGTAGTTGACTTACTCCAACACTGAACTAAACCACATTGAGGCATCCTTCATAACTGTCAACGTCAAAAAGGCGTTTGACAGGGTAAATTGGGAGTATCCATTTGCGGTATTAAGGAAGATGGGGCTAGAAGGTCATATATTAATGGCAATAAAAGCCTTATACTCAAATCCTTCCACCACTGTATTCATGAATGGTGTCAGATCAAAAACATTTACCATGACGAACGGCACCAGGCAGAGATCCCCCCTGTCCCCGATCATATTTATTCTATCCATAGAGCCTCTAGGCACAGCCATATGAGCTCATCCCAGAATAAAAGGAATTGTTATGGGCACAATCGAAAATCAAATCTGCCTATTCGCAGACGACATAATCGTAATTATCACTGAACCCTTAACATCTCTAAAATATGTATTTAAGGTCATCTCAGAATACAGCAAAATCTCATATTACAAAATTGACAACTCCAAGTCACAAGATCTACCAGTGAATATACCTAAATTAATTACACCCTTGACTGGAGAGATAATCAAGGGGACTATTTAGGTATTCATCTAACGTACCCGGTGGCCAAATGATACAAGCTGAATTACGTAAGGATGCTACAAGTTAAATTAGACCTTGAAAGCTACGCAAAACATATTCTGTCATGGTTTGGGAGAACTGTGATCTTTAAAATGTTGTCTCTACCGAAATATCTATATCTTTTAGAACTCTGCCGATCCTTATACATAATTCTTTTTTCAAGCTTGCCAACTCCCAAATCGAAAAATTTATATGGCAAAAAATACCTCACAGAATAGCACACAAGATTCTAAGCAAAAATGGAAAAACTGGGGGCCTAGGTCTTCCAGATTTATATGAGTACTACCACGCAGTTGTATTGGACCAGTCACAACACTGGTGGAAGGATGATACTGACAAAATTTGGTGCAACATAAGCTTTAGATAGAGCTTGGAAATTACTAGTGCTGCAACCTGGCAAGAAAGAAAAACGCCCACCCCAGCAAGTCCCAAGAGGCCTTTTAGACTTTCTAATTGGGAACTTCCCCACCTACACCTGGCACACACAAGGAATTTGCATTCTTAGGCTATATTCAAACTGCTGTTGCCCGCACGTACCGTACCCCATTTTAGGGTGGAAAGGCTTCTTTACTAAACTCCCACATATGACAAGATGGGAGCTAGAATTGAAGGCGACAGAGCAGCAAAGGATCGAAGCTATACAGTTTACAAATTCAAACTTTAGATGCACAGCACATCAAGAAGCAGTGACAAGGACAAGAATGAGGTGGTATTTCACCCCAACGCGCATACACAAGGCCTTCTGACAGCCTCTCCTGAATGCTGGAGAGGGTGCGGCTCAAAAAGGAACTCCACTTCATACAATATGGGGATGCCAGTTAATGCAGCCCCTTTGGGAAAACGCCCGCAGCACTATCAACACTACCACAAACAGCACAGACGAATTATCTCCCGCAACTGCCCTAATTTTGATAGGAATAGAAAACTACCCTCCCACACAGAGTAGTGATCTCAAAAAAATACTCATGGCAACCAAATTGATCCTAACTAGATACTGGAAAACTAAAACTTGTCCTAACTTTTCAGAGGAAACATCTCTAAAAAATGCGAAATGTATAGTCGAAAAAGCTATCAAATATCAAGAAAATAGATACAGGAAATTTCAAGCAAATTGGAATATTTGGTTAAATAGCTCACACTACAAACAAATTTTTTTAATCCATTCTGTGCCTTCCCTCCACTGGGAGAGGACACAGGACGGAAGATGGCGGCTGCTGCTGACGTCAGACGTTTGTGTTCAGCAGCGTGAGGTCAGCTTTGCCTCTTTCACACTCTCTCTCGATCTGAAGCTGGGCTGGTCACATGACCTGCCATTGCCTCACACAGCAGAGAGCACAGCTTCCAGCTCCTCTGCACCTGCTGATTGTTACACAAAACAAAGTTTGCAACATTGTAGCATTTAACCAGGTAAGGGTACATTCACACGCGGTATGCCCGCCATGCGGGCATACCGCCGTGTGCTGGAGGTAAGGAGGAGGTGGCCCCTCCTCCCTCCATAGAGAATAGCGGCGCACGGCCGCACATCCGCCGAAAGATAGAGCTTGCTCTATCTTTTTGCGGTGTGCGGCCCGGATCGGTGCCACACATGTGTGGCACCGGATCCCCGCCGTGCCGCTATTGCCGTCTATGGGGACGTACATGCGGCCGCAAATTTGCGGCCGCATGTACGTCCCTGCAGACGGCCATGTGAATGTGCCCTAAAATCCATCTCCTGTTTCTTTATTTTGTTCAATTAATAAACTTTACTTGTACCTCAGAGAAGTGGATACAAGGCATATCATGCATAATAACATGCATGCTCCATAATCTAATAAAGAAATACATAAAATGTGTACATCTATAGTAATGAAGATAATTGAAAATGTATCTCCTGTCACTAGATTTAGAGTATATATGAATATAGAATGTATGTAGAATAAGTATTATATATGGATATGGGATATGAATATATAGTTAGAGTAGATGTACATAGGATGTATATATATATATATATATATATATATTCCCTATCCATATACTGTATATATTTCTACATCCTATCCTTATATTGCATTTATCTATATATACTATATACACTGTTCATACACTATATGCTCCTTGCGGATCCGGGACCAGCAGCGCCCAGCTGTCTCCACTAGTTGGCTACTACCATATAATAACACATAATCAATTGAAAAAAAAAATCTACTTGAAATATAAAAAAACTGGTATACTCAGTCTAAGCATGATTCGCACATCCAGAGTGCAGCAGTAATTAATAATGTGGTGCACTCTGCACCAATGGCCCAAATTTATCAAATGTAGTGCAGTTTGCCTCACTATTAATAAATCTGGCCAGTGTGTTCACCACACTGTGATCAAGTGCCATAGACCTCTATGGGGGTTGTGATCTGGACGCAATATGGTCGTGTGAACATAGCTGAAATTATTACTACAGCCAAATACAAAAAACTTATGTAGTTATACACAATTTAATTGTATAATTTAATTTTATTTAAATAGGACTATTCACTATTTTTAAAAATTTTAATATTAAAATATTATGTCCCAAACTTGCAAAGGATATATGAACCCATCTGGGGGTGTACACTGTATATCTGAGAGATATACACCAAAATGCTTCCCAACCATGATGATTCTATGTAGTTTTACCATATATGTGAACACAACTCAACACATACTTATTCCATATACTCAAATACACTCTACACATGCATCCACATCACCTATCCATAGCATAGTAGTGAAAATAACTGGATGCACTGGATTTGGTTGTTCAAAGCAACCAAACGCATGCAGTTTTAAATGGACAGAAAACACTTGCTTTAAAGCGGTCCAAAGACGTGACGTGTGGCAGCGACCTTAGGGAGCGTTCAGATGTTGCGTTTTGATTGCGTTTCCTTGCGTTTGAAATGCATTAGAGCAGCTGATGAGAGTTTATTTGCCTAATTACATTACTGTTTGCTTTTGTTAACACAATGTTAACACACGTGTTAACAAAATTAATGTGTTAATGCTTTTGTAAACGTGTTAACAGTGATGTAATTAGGCAAATCACCTCTCCTCAGATGTTGTAATGCATTTCAAACGCAATGAAAATGTAGGTCAAAACGCAACGTGTGAACGCGCCCATACTAGCAAGAGCAATTGCTAAACAGAGACTCTGAAACACCTGTGGATTTCTCAGCTTAAGAGAAATGGTTTTGGTTTTCTAATATTGATGCAAAGTACTAAGCAGAATACTGATGTGTAAAACTAACTTTAGGGGTGTGGTCACAAGTCATGTTTAACGCATGCGTTTAAAAATGCATTGCAATAGCTGAAGAGTGATTTGCCTAATTAACACACTTGTTTACAAAACGCAACTGTTAATGTGTTGTTAACGCATGTGTTAACATCATGGTTAACACAGGTGTTTGTTAATATAATGTTAACACATATGTTAACATTTGAGTTTTGTAAACGCAAGTGTTAACAGCTGTTTAATTAGGCAAATCACACTTCAGCTATTCCAATGCCTTTTTAAATACATGCGTTAAACGCGACGTGTGATCGCACCCTTAGGATGTAAGACTTCTTGAACACTGCAACATGGAAACTACTGTTTGACACCATCCATGCTTTGGCAAGAAGAAGTAATGATAATCACAGACAAACAAAACAATGGTAGATGGAAAAATGTGATTTATTAGCTATTATTACTAGAGTAATAGAGCAGGCCCTTCTGTGAGGTGATCACCTTAGAAACCACTGGGAGCAGGAGAGGGAGGGGCTATAACTGACATATCTGTGAAGATAAGTAAAAGGTCAGGAAGACATGTCTAATACTAAAGGCTCATGGGACTTGTAGTACTGAGTGTCGGCCATCTTGGATATGACTCCACCTACTTTACAAACCCTATAAAGGTTTTCAGAACATAAAAACAAACTACCAATGCAACACTACCAATGGTTTCACTAAGCATAGTGTTTCCAGACACGCTCTCACGCATCACCAAAAAGACTTTCTAGCTTTTTCAATAACCCCAGTAGAAGCAATCCCTGATGGGAGCGAACGACTTAATATACTCCGCCAGAGAGAAATGTTTTGGATCTTTAAAATTAATTGTCTGGTCCCGAATGGTCTCAATGAGTCCTTAGAAAGTAATTTTTAGAATAAAAGGAAAAGGGGGAAGGAGGAAAAAAAAAAAATCTAGTAAGCCACACCCCCATTTTTGGCGCTAGCCACTCCCCCATCAGTCTGTTTAAAGTGACCACACTCCCACCACACCTTTACAGCTCTGGGAAGAAACCTAAGACCTGAGCTTCTAGGTAAGAACCCCAGTCCCTCATTTATCTATTTGCCTCATGTTTCTCTGCATTGCATCATTTACTTTTTGTCTATATGACCACCAAATTCCATGAGCTATAAGTATTCCTTTGTTATCTGCCCACTCCTTTATTGGGATTCATCATGGACACTCCACTTTCCACATTCTTTTTATCCTGTCATTTGTATATATTCATTTTTATATATTTATTGATATGTCTATTGTTGTATCTATATTCACATTTATTTATTTGAATCTATAGTTATATTTACATTCATATTTATTTATTTTATATCTATATTTATATTTCTGCTCAATATATGCTTAATCCATTGTATTGGACTCTGTATCAAACTTAGTTGATGCTTTTTATGCAATTTTATGTTGGCTTACCTATTAATACTTGTTATGTACGTTTTTTGTCAGTTTATACCATGCTATGATATCATGCAATGTTTTATCTACATCGCCCTAACACTCTATGGGCATTTTTTTATATGGATTGCTTTTATTTTTTATTTTCAATTTCTTGTCCTTTATCGACACACATTGTACCTATATATTCTTTTAGTCTCTCCTCACTTGAAAAAGGAATCGCCGCTGATTCCGAAACGCGTTGTGTTACCGAGACCCCAATAAACAGTTTTGTTATGAAGTACTTTCCGAATCACTTTTGACTACCAGTGTGCGCCATAGTGACAATCACCCCATCATCCCACACTTAACAAAATGAAAGTGCAATTTAGAAACTTTTTGGGAAAATATATTCATATATTCATTCAGGCCAAAATTGACACTTTCAGAATAAATAAAATGGTGCAATGCTCTGCAAAGTTTGCTGCCCAATTTCTCCTGCTTGTACTGATACTCCATATGTGGTGGTAAACTGCTGTTTGGGCACACAGGTGGCCTTCAAATGAATGCATGCAGCACCATTAACAGCAGATTTGTTGTCACAATGTATAGGCTTTTGGTAATGCGAAAAATGAGGGCTTATTATTTGCAGAGTGAGATACAATGCATAGGTAATAAAATCTCATGAATAAGAAATAGACCCCCCAAAAATTAATTAACTGTAAAAAGAGTTGTTCTTTTCAGTTGCATCATATTAGGGCACAGTTTTTAATGTTTTTTTTTACATTGTTCACCAAGTAGGCTCAATATTGTTTTAGATTTATTGTACAGATTGATACGGATGCGGTGATAACAAATATGTACCGTTTTATATACTTTATCTGGATTTTATTTGTGATTGGGCCAATTAATGGATTTTTATTTCATTTAATTATTATAAAATGATTTAAATTCTCATCTTTCAATAAAGATTCAGGGTAACCCCTCTAACTTTAAGTTATCTATTATTCCAACTTGATTTTAAGTCCTCCCTCTTCATACAATTTTTCTCTCTCCTTTTCATTTGCCCTCTAGGAATATTCTGTATCCACGGTGCATCATGACAGCTGGTATATACATACTATACAAAACTATTTACATCAACAGGCGTGAAAAAATTTGTGGTACCCATTTCTTCCTCATCTCTATATAATTGTAAGTCTAAAAAGTGTATACTGATCTCCTATCTCATATGTAAATTTTAGATTGTATCTATTTTCATTCATATTGTTCACAAGTTGTTTGAATTCTGTCTTGTCTCCACTCCATAAGATAATGCAAATCGACAATGTATCTTTTGTATAACAGCAACTTATTTAAAATATTTAAAAAATTCATCATCACACGTATAAATTGGCGAAGCTGGTGGAAAATTTTGGTTCCATCGCCATTCCTTCCTTTTGAGTGAAGAATTGGCCATCAAACCAAAAGTAATTTCATTTCCAACCAATTCCATCCCTTCTATAATGAATCGTCTTTTGTCCTCTCTCAAATCTATTACATTATTTAACCTCTTTTACCACCACCATTTATAAACCCTGTGGGATAGATGTATAAAGTGAAGATAACCCAGGCACCCCACTGAATCTTTGTGCCTTGTGCCTTTGAGTAAGCTTTGTTCCCGATGCCCTGTGCTCAAGTTCTTAATTCCCGATGTTACACGGTTCCGTTCCTGAATAAACGTAAATCAGTTTCAAGCATCTGCCTTCCTGGATTCTGGTTCGGCAGGAAACTTTGTGCCCTGGTCTCTCAGTACCCTCTTCCTGTGGTCCATCTCGTGAAGCCACTGGTCATCTCATCAGTCAGTGGGCAGATTCTCAAAGACCCAATCCGGTATCGCACTGAACCCCTACAACTACAAGTGGGGGCCTTGTACAAGGAGAGAATTTCCTTTTACATGCTAACCCAATGCACTTCTTCAATACTTCTGGGTGTCCCGTGGTTGCAGCGCCTTTGCTGCCTGCCTTGACCTTCTGCTTTGTCCCCATCTGATCCTGTGCTGCCTGCCCTGACCTCCTGCCTGTCCCCCGACTATGATTCTGCTCAATTCTGATTCTGGTGGCATCATGCTGCAACAAGTCCAACCAGCTTTTTCGGCGGGCTCTGGTGAAAACTTGGTACCTCTTAGACTTCGTTCCCAGGTGTCGGCTTAGGTCATCATCCACGGTGGTCCAGTGGGTCCACTACCTGTGGTGCCTTACAGTAAGATCCAGCCACAGCTTCTATTACATCTTTCTTCACTGAGTACCAGTCTGTCTTTGAGGAACCTGCAAAGGCGTCTTCTACTGAGACCGCACTGCTTCACCTATGTCAAAGGGACTCATCTGTCAGTGATTACGCGGTTTGGTTCCATACTCTGGCCTCTGAGCTAGCCTGGAATGAGCCAACCCTGATTGCAACCCCTTAAAAAGGGACTTTCAGGACAAGTTAAAGATGCACTGTCTGCATGTGACCTGCCATCTACTCTGAGTGGTCTCATCTCTCTGGCCACTCAGATTGACATCCGGTTTATGGAGGGCTCTGAGGAGCAATGCTCGAACAAGTGCAAGTCTGGGCCCAATATTTGCATGGCTTTTGCCTTCTAAAGACCACTTCATCCACCTGGCATGACAGCGCAGAGGAACCGATGCAGGTGGGTAGAGCTGGGCTGCATCCCCAGGAGCGTTCCAGGCAATGTAAGAAGAAACTCTGCCTCTATTGTGCCAGCCGGAACACTTCCTCAGGGTCTTGGATATGCCTGCACCTAGGGATCTTGGAAGAAGCATCCCTAGGTGATGCCGGTGCACACTTGTCCTGTGTCCATCGTGTTGCTTCTGAAGTCCTACAAGCCTCTGGGGTGTCTTCCTGCTCCATATGTGGACTTTCTCTGCTTGTTTCTCCATAAAAACATCAGCACTTTGCCACTTTACTGTCCCTACGATTGCCCTATTGACCTGCTACCAGGCACATCTCCTCCACGGGGTTCGATTTACCCACTGGCTGTGCCCAAAACCGCAGCAATGTCGGCCTACGTGAAAGAGAATCTGCAGAGGGGGTTCATATGCAAGTCATCTTCTACTGCCGGTGCGGGGTTCTTCTTTGTGGCCAAATGAATGGGTCGCTGTGTCCATGCATAGATAATCATGGCCTTAACAAGATCACAGAACTCTTTAACTGCTTACATGGAGCCAAGGTCTTCACTAAACTAGACCTACATGGGGTTTATAACTTCATCCGGATCCACAAAGGTAATGAATGCAAGGCTGCTTTCAATACTCTTGATGGGCACTTAGAGTACCTGGTCATGCCGTTTGGACTCTGTAACATACCAGCGGTTTTTCAGGAGTTAGTCAACAACATTTTCAGAGACTTGCTATATACCTGTGTCGTGGTCTATCTCAACAATATCCTGGTGTTCTCTTCGGAACACCAGTCCCACGTAAGTCCTCAGTCATTTATGAGCCAATCGCCTTTATGCCAAACTTGAGAAGTGCCAGTTCCACCAGAAGAGTCTTCCCTTCCTTGGCTATATCATCTGACAGGGCCCTACAGATGGATCCTGCCAAGTTGTCTGTGATTCTTGGCCAGTAGAGCTGCGTGCATAACAGAGATTTCTGGGCTTTGCCAATTACTACTGGCAGTCTATTCCGCACTTCTCCTCTCTTGTGTCTCCCATTGTATCCCCGACCAAGGGATAATGCCTATCCCAGACTTTGGCCCCTGACGGCTGAAGAAGCCTTTTCTGGACTGAAGTCAGCCTTTGCCTCGGGCCCATTTCTCACACAGCCTGATACAAAGAATCAATTTCAGCTGGAAGTTGATGCCTCCTCAGTATGAGCTGGAGCAGTGCCCACCCAGAAAGGGCCCAAAAGACTTTCTCCCGCGCAAAGAGGTATTACTCCATAGGGGACCGAGAGCTATTGGCCATAAAACTTACTTTAGAAGAGTGGCGCTATCTTCTGGAGGGAGCTAATTTTCCATATAAACAAATCACATGAACCTCCTCTATCTCCAGACTGCACAGCTGCTCAATCCCTGACAAGCTCGTGGGTCACTTTTCTCCCGTTTCAATTTCCTAATTCACTTCCATCCGGCAGAAAAGAACATCAAGGCTGATGTCCTCCCTCATACCTCAGATGTTATTGGGGAAGAACCTGCTCTTCGGCATTTCATTCCTCCTGAGCGACTACTATCTGCTAGCTGCTATCTCCCCATGAATCTTGTGGCCTATAAGCTACACCTTTCTTCCTCCATGACCATCCCAAACTCCTTCCACGTATCTCTCCTTAAGCCAGTCATCCTGAACCACTTCTCCTGGGAAGTTCCTCCTCCTGCTGCTGAGTTTGCTCCACCGACGTCTTTGAGGTAAAGGAGGTTCTGGACATGAAGACGGTGAAAGGTAAGCGTTTCTTCCTGGTTGACTGGAAGGGGTTCAGGTCTAACAATAGGTCTTGGGAGCCCAAGGATAACATCCTGGACTGTGGTCTCCTACAGAGTGTCACTGGTGTCCCTGCACACCTGTGCCCCTCTCCTTGGCGGGACGATTCCTGGCCTTCACTTATCTCTCCACATTCCTGTTCCCATTCTGTTTTGATCTCCTGTTGTGACTTCAGGCTTGACTTTGATTCTGCACCGTTGATTCAGCCCTGACCATCTGCCTGCCCCAACTTCAGGCCTGGACTAGGAGTTTGTACCGCGACCTTGGCTGCCACCGCAGGCAAGTCATACCTGTGGAACGACCTGGTGGCACCACGCCGCAGCAAGGCCATCCGGCTTTGGCTCTGGTGTAGACAGGGTGCCACTTAGATTCCGGTCCCAGGTGTCGGTTTGTGTCAGTGTCCGCAGTGGTCCAGGGGGTTCACTGACCCAGAGTCCTGACACAGAGATTCCTCCAGACCAAGAAGAGGAGGAGGCCGAAGGGGGGGGTACTGTCACGGGTGTTTCCGCAACCTACAACTCAGGTCGCAGCCTCACCCGTGCCCCTCTCTGTGCTCCAGAGCTCCCACGGCACCACTTACCTGTCCCTGTTCCGGCTCTCATGTGCGCGCGGCCTTGGGCACATGACCGCCAAGGACGGCGGCAAATAAATGCACCAGTTCCCAAAGGTTTAAAGGGCCAGCGTTGATTGGCCATTCCCACAATCCCTTATAACTCAGCCTCTCCCTGCACACCCCGCCGGATCTCTGTGTCTTGTGCCTTTCTGATGCCCTGTGCTCGTGTTCTGAATTCCCGTTCTGATCCTGGTTCCATTCCTGCCTACGCTCCTTTGCTTCCTGCCCTTACATTCCACTTCGTGTCCGACTCTGATCCTGTACTGCCTGTCCTGACCTCCTGCCTGTCACCAACAAGGATTCTGCTCAACATCTCTGTATCTTGCCTTCGCCGCCACTGCAGACATAGTCGCGCCTGTGGAACGACTTGATGGTACCACACTGCAACAAGTCCAACCTGCTTTGGGCTCTGGTGAAAACCGGGTACCACTTAGACTTCGGTCCCAAATGTGGGCTTACGTCATCATCCGCGGTGGTCCAGTGAGTCCACTACCCCTGGTGCCTGATAGAGACATCACAAGAGCATAACAGTATTTGTTCAGCCTTATCTAGCTTTGTGCCCTTCAAAATTTCTATATAGGTGCTGTGAATTTCTGATGTATAAGCTCATATTTCTAACTAGTGGTTATAGGAAAAATTCTAGGTATTCCCCCAAATGACTAGTAAGGGAACCAATTCCCGAAACTATTGGGCGCCCTAGGGTTTTTTTTTCACATTTATGTTTTTTAGAGATATAATGGGGCATATTTACTTACCTGTCCTGCGCGATCCCTGAAAGTGCATTGTCCAACCAGAATGCACATCTGCTGTGATTCAAGAAGATCGTGCGACCCGATTACTTGCATGTGTCGTTTCCCCTGATCAGGTCCGCCAGAGTTTTCCTTCTTCCCAGTGTATGTAAGTGCTTGATCTTGAGACACACATGGAAAGTTAAATCCCGTGGTTTGTCCGAATCAGTCGGAACGTCCGACAGCCCGCCCCCCGATTTCTGTCACATGAAATCCGGCGCTGATGCGCCAAAATCCGATCACGTGCAATACAATGCCCTTCCAAATCCCTGTCCCAACGGCTAGATCCCCGAAAAGGTTGGAAAACCCGAGGGACCCTTAGTAAATAAGCCCCGATATATCACTTGGATTCTAGGGGTAATTTTATCCAAATATTTTGATTCTTTTTCACAAATAACATCTTTCTCTTCTGCCCATTTAATGAGTTTGCTTAGCTTTTTGACGGGAGAATTGTCAGACTATTAGCCATTACTAATGGAGTAAACGAAAAGCATGCCAGGAAACGAAAGGAGGAAGGAAATCTAAAGTGTGGCTTTGGGTATGGTGTTGGCTGATGAGCTGCTTGCAAAGTTTTAGGAGAATGGGGCACATCTACTTACCCGTCTGGGGAGTTCACCGTCAGTGCATTGTCCGAGGATCATGCACTCTGCCGCGATTCACTAAGATTGTGCACCCAATATTGGGCATGTGTCGCATCCCCGCTCAGGCCCGATGGCGACACAATTTAAATGTTAAATCAGGCCGAATCAGTCCGATTTAATGAGCCATTCGCAGTTTCACTGTAAAGAATAGTCAGTACTTAGACATGCATGTCTTAGTCTTTAAAACAAGCATGTACTAATGGCAGGATCAATACTGCACAATACTGCATTGTGCCGCAATTCACTAAGATCGTGTGTCCGATATCCTGCATGTGTCGCTTCCCTGCTCAGGTCTGACAGGGATCACCATCTTTTTAGTGGTGCATGTTAGTCATAGGGTTTGTGACACAATTTGAAAGTTAAATCCCACGTTCAGTCCGAATAAGTCAGATCGTTCGACAGCACGCCCCCTAAATTGTGTTGCATTGAAGCCAGCGCAGCTGCCCAAAAAAGGATTGCGTGCACAAAAATCCCAGCACAGACACTTGTTAAATACCTGTGTAAGCCATGTAATCCCCGAAAAAGGTGCACAGTGCGACGAAAGTGAGCAGTGCGACCCTTAGTAAATGAGCCCCACTATGCTGTTTTTAATATGGAAATTGTAAGTACACAATACAATAAGGAATAAGAGCTTTTTTACACTGCAGACAACAATATATCTCTTTTGTGATCTTCTTCTAGAGATGAATAGGTGAATGTTAGAAAGCAATGACCGCAAAGAGGAAGAGTCTGAACGGTAACCTATTTTTCTGGAAATTGGAACCCTGACATCTATGGAAGAGTCTGGATCTGAATCTTTTAGGGTGATGGCAGACGTGCCGTCTTGGCTGCATTTGCGAATGCAAACACAGACCAGCACCCACCGGGGCGGGCCGCGGCCCGGTCGCATCTGCTTTTCTATGGAAACGCCTGCGATCGGGAACGAGCCGCCGGTGTTTTGCATTGAATTAACGCAAAACACCGGCGGCTCGTTCCCAATCGCAGCCATTTCCATAGAACTGCCAAAGCGTTTGGGCCGCGGCCCACCCCGGTGGGTGCGGCTTGGTCTGCGTTTGCAAACGTACCCAAGACGGCACGTCTGACATTACCCTTAGGGTGATGACACACATGGCGTTTTGAACCTGCTTTTGGTCAGTTTTTTTTTTTGGTCCGTTAAAAAACACATGCGTTTTTGAAAAAGCGTTTCTTTTGAAAACGCATCAGTTTGACAGGTTTTTACCAATTATCTTAATTAAAACTGGTCAAAATTGTATGCAGTTTTTGATGGAATGCTTAAAAACAGACCAAAAACGGGTTCAAAACGCCATGTGTGACATCACCCTAATATGACTAAATCAAGGATAGGACTGTGTTTTTAATATTGCAATGTCAAGCCACGTTTTTTAAAGTTTTCCTACTATTTGCATGTACTTGCATGTTAACTATATATATTTACAGATATGTAGAAGTCTATATATAATATAATTGGGTTGTCCAGGCTTATTTTTTTTAGCGGTGTACATTAAAATATTGCAGACACCCTGAGACTATTTTGTTTCAATATAGGGTACCAGTTCGTAATAAACCCACAATCCAATGAGGATTATTATAAGAATTATTTAGAGCCGATGTATCAAATGTCCATTGCTACAAGATACCCAAATGATCCTTGTTAGCAAGAGAGTTACTAGGATCATAAAAGATCTGCGGCACAGGCCTCAATGCATATGCATCAAATTCTAGCATCCATTCTTGCACAGAAACCAACACCCCCCTACATTCTTTTATATCCAATACAACAATGCTTATAATATGCAAAAGATTCCAAATGCAGTGAAATTGGTGATAAAAGGCATTTGCATTTACAGGGTCACCAATCTACAGAATGTATGATATTTGTGCACTTAATGCCAACAACTTTAGATCTTTATGTTTTAGCTATATAATGTATGTATGTAAAAAAACGGATCTGAATGCCAGTTTTTATTGAGAGTAGAGATTTATTTCTCTTTTTTTCTTTTTCTGTCTGCACTTGAAGGATGCTGGGATGCGGTGTTTACACAATCTTTACATCTCCAGCTGGTTTATATCACTAAGAAAGGTCATACAAACACTGTACAGCTGAGAATGCCAAAGAAAATTGAGAACTTAAAAAAGACAAGCATGTGATAATACTGCCATCTAGTGTATGTTCTTTGCATTTATTCCAGTCACTTTCTAAAATCTACTGTCTATACCATACACTGTTCATAGTATTATTTATCCTCCCATCTATGTAATCCATCACCACTTGATACAATTAACCCCTTATGGACCCTGCTCTTTTTCACCTTAAGGACCTGGCCCAATTTTTGTAAATCTGCCTGTGTCTCCATTTGCAATTATAACTTTAGAACAAAGGTTATTTTCAGATTGTTTGTTTTTTAAGGACATGAAATGCTTTGCATTTATTTATGAATAAGTGTAAAATTTCATGAACATTTTAAATAATTTGTGATTTTCTACATGTTTCTCCCAAATTAGTTGCTACCAAAAATTGACCATATATCTGCTTTATGTTGACATCATTTTTTTATGTTAATTTATTAGGATGTAAGAATGGTTACAAAATCAGCAATTTTCCAGATTTTCACAAAAAAGTAATTCAATTATTTGATTCAATTATTTTAGAGTTTTAAAAGTTCTGTTTATTAGAAACTCCACACAAAGTATCACATTTTTTAACCCCTTGAGGACGTGGCCCTTTTTCCTTTTTGTATTTTTCACTCCCCACCTTCAAAAATGTGTAACTTTTTATTTTTCCATGTACAGAGTTCTGTTTGGGCTTGTTTTCGGTGTAACAAATTGCACTTCATGGTGATGGTATTTATCATTCCATGCCGTGTACTGGGAAGCGGGAAAAGAATTCAGAATGCAGTGAAAATTATGGAAAAACACATTTGCACCGTTTTCTTGTGGGCTTGGATTTTACAGCTTTCACTGTAAAAGTTCCAAATTACATGTCTATTTTATTCTTTGGTTCGGTACGATCACGAGGATACCAAATTTGTACAGGTTTTATAATGTTTTCCTACATTTAAAAAAAATTCAAACCTTCTGTACAAAAAAAAAAAAAAACATTTTGCCATGTTCTGGCAATAATAACTTTTTCGTACTTCAGTGCAGGGAGCTGTGGGTGGTATCATTTTTTGCGACTTTTGATGACGTTTTTAATGCTATCATTTTGATGGTAATTTAACCCTGCAGGGTTCAATTGCTAATATTATATACTGCAATACTACTGTACTACTGTAACAGCACCAACCGCGGAAGTGACAGTGTTTTATACAGCCATTACCCGGGGTGTATGGAGAGAGCTCAGCTCTTGCGGCACGAGGACGATATAGTTAGTCCTCAGTCGGCAAGGTGTTAAATTGCACCCGTTAAACTATTCAAAACAAAGATCCATGAGATGTAGTCCCGGTGAGATAGGCGCTTCACTCAGGAATGTAATCGAGGCATACTTTATTTGCTTGGTACAACACAGCGCGTTTCGGCTCCGAGCTGGAGCCTTAGTCAGGTAGTGGATTTATTTCTTTAAGAAGCATAATGCATATTAAAAAGAGAGAGGATTATATTCTTTCAGCACTAGCTTACGCGGAGAGGTTTGTGAGTTGCTAGGCAACGCAAGGACGTCCTGTGCTTTTGTATGGAGAAGGTTGCCAGGTGACCCGGAGAGGTCACGTGTACTTGTGTTGGGAGGGGAAGTGATACTGTACTTTACTGTACAGTATCACTTCCCCTCCCGACACAAGCACACGTAACCTCTCCCGGTCACCTGGCAAACTTCTCTATACAAAAGCACAGATTAAAAGGTCCAGCGCACCGATAATTGGCGCTGGCCAGTTGCCCTTCCTGTTAAATTCCCAGCCCCTTCCTATGTTCCCTGCTGGATCTTTGTGCCTCACAGCCTTAGAAAAAGCTTTGTTCCTATGTCCTTTGTTTTTATAGTGATTTCTCCTGGTGACCCCGATTCTATTCCTGACTACGCTCCTCTTCTGCCTACCTTGACCCGTTGCCATGTCCCCAAATCTGATCCTGTGCTGCCTGTCCTGACCTCCTTACTGTCCCTGACTACGATTATGCCTAATGTCTGTGTACCTAGCCTTGGCTGCAACTGCAGACAAAGTCGCAACTGCGGAATGACCTGGTGGTACCACACCACAGCAAACCCAACCCACTTTGCGGCGGGCTCTGGTGAAAACCGGGTGCCGCTTAGACTCCAGTCCCAGTGGTCCGCAGTGGTACAGTGGGTCCACTATCCCTGGAGCCTGACATTTAGATCCGGCCATGGATCCCGCCAAGGTTCAGCTTCCAGAACTGGTTGATCTTACCACCATTGTGGTCCAGCAGTCTCAACAAATTGCCGCTCAGGGACAGCAACTTGGACAAGTCACCGCCACGCTGCAGCAACTGTTGGCTACTCAGAACCAGCATCCAGGGCCTGCGATACCTCCCGTTACTACGGCAGCATTGTCTCCTGTTGAACTAAGGCTCTGTCTATCCATGCCGGTGAGGCCAAGTTATGCAGTGGCTTCATTACTCAGTGCTCCCTACATATCGAACTCATGCCTACACAGTTCACCACAGAGCGGGCAACGTTATTTTTGTGGTGAAAAACACATTTCTTTTCCTCGTGTGAGGGTCAGAAATAATAAACACTAAAACATAACAAAACTTGACCAAACTAACTTATTATGAACTGGGAGCTATGACTTGTAATGATAGCCAGTTATATTGGGCTGTTTATTCCTGATAGAAGGAACTATCCATCCATAGGGTCCATTCCCTCTTATATTTTAGGTATTTGTGTTCTTGGTAAGATATAAATTTTTCATATTTGCAACAAGTGTTTAGTAGTCCTATGACCTCTTATGTTAGGGCATTGTTCCTCCTTCCAGTGTCTCATAATGACTAATTTGGTAGCCATTAAAATGTGCACTATTATCTTTCTGGAGGGTAGAGGGAATTTGTCCATTCCCATTATCAGGATAGCATTGGGTGCAGAGATTGTGGGTTTTAGGCTTGTGATCGAAGAGATCAATTTGAAAGATTCATCCCAAAGGCCTTTTATTATGGGACAGGCCCATAACATGTGGAGAAGTGTACCTCTTCGTCCACATTTCCGCGAACAGAATGCTTCGACTGTGGGGAATATAGCATTTAAATGTGAGGGTGTAAAATACCACCTCATGTGGGTCTTCACTATTGCTTCTTGATGAGCTACAGATCTGAGTGTGGTCTTGGTTATGCTTATAGCTTTCAACCATTGTTTGTCTCAGAAGGACATGTGTAAGTCCTCTACCCAATTCGTCAATTATGGTAGTTTCTGGAAAATTGCTTTATCCCCCAGTATGTTGTAAAAGAACGTTATACCACTTGTGTGTTTTTTGTCATTTTGTAAAATATCCAGAATTATTTTTTGTATTTCTGGAAGTGCGCAACCACAACCAGGCTTGGCGCCAGCTGTCAGACTAGGTAAGTGGTGGCAAACTCATACTGCGACGTCCCTGCGGGCTAAGGCACTGCCTAAAGCCGATATACTGCCCTGACAAGGGCAAACCCACTATTTGGAACCTAACTGATGGTCTCTTAGTGACCCTACAAGATGACAGGGAAGACCTACTTCATCTGGCAGCTGCTGGATGGTGGAGCGGACAGGTAACCAGAATACAATTATACCATTAATCCCCTCTAGTACTCGGCGGCGAAGATTTAGGGGTATATACAATCTATCAGAAGAGGGGGCTCTGGGTGCCAGGTCTTGACAGTTAGAAATAAACTTAGCAAGGCCATTATCAATGGTAGCAAGAACATTATAAGAGCACAAGATTTTTTCAAAGGAACTCTCAGAGGTATTTGTCTGAGCATTAGAAGCATCATGCACTGAATGAGATAAGCTGAAATCCCCTTCCTTGGGGCACTTAGTCCCTGGGAAAATATGAGTCTCACAGTTGAGAGGCCTGTGCAGGGTTAATGACACTGCAGACTTTTTGTCCAGAACTTTAACACAATCTGAAGCATACTTCGGAAACATATTTCTCTTTACCTGAAGGGTAGAAACAAGAAGTGAAGTACAATGAGAGGAACACTTTAGCCCCCATGCAAGTAACTTCCCAGAACCCCAATCAAAAACAGGGTATGCAGTGCTAACCAAGGAAGATTAAGATGACATCAGAGGACAAATTATTCAAAACAAAAAACTCCACCTGCTCGGTGTGAACGGAGTCAACCTGCACAGAAATCTGAGGATTCTTGAAATAAACTTTTCCCCTCCTTAAAGGGGCAGAATCCTGTAACCTGATATGGTGGATCCAGTTTAACCAACTTCAAATCTAATACTGAAACAAATGCAAAATCAACAAAATTATTGACAGATCCAGAATCTATAAGGGCCTGTCCAGACACAGACTTATCTTTAGCATTCAAGGTGACTGGCAAAAGAATCTTATGATCAGACACATAGGGTACTTGGGTGTGTGAGTGGTCTCTTCGACTACCACTCAGACACAGCAGATTTTCTGGCGGTGACCTGGGTCTGGTAGAACAGTTCTGCAGAAAATGACCAGACTTTCCATAGTAGAGACATACAGCGTTCTTCAAACAAACAATGCACCCTCCTTGCCTTGGCTTTCATGAATCCCAGTTCCATTGGCTCATCTGATTCAATAGTCATGGGTTTGACAGTATTTTGCAAGGTCTCTTTAGATAAAGCAGTTGAGACCGTGGAGAGGTGGAGAGGCGGAGAAGAAAAAACAGGAAAAGCAGACTTGCATTCAACTTTAAGTTATCTATGATGTCTGTCTACTCTGACTGCCGAAAAAACGGCCTGTTCTAAAGTTTTAAGCTCAGGATGTCCCACTAACAGATTTTTAATAGCATCAGACAAGCCCAATCTAAGCTGGTATCTTAAAGCTCTATCGTTCCAGCCACTTGGAATGGATCATCTCCTGAACTCAGAGCAATAATCTTCTGCTAACTGACGGTCCCTGAGTGACCCTACAAGATGACGGGGAAGACTTACTTCATCTGGATGGTTGAGCGGACAGGTAACCGGAATACAGATATAGACCAGGTCACATCGGGAGAGACAACAACACTGAGGGACAAACCACAGATTGTATACAGAATCGTATAGCAAAAAGAATGATCAGTAGGCAAAGCAGAAGTCAAAACACAGAATAGCAAACAAGTTAGCAAGAGCACTAGATACACAGGTAAGACTGAAATAACCAGCAAGGCCTGATGAGAGTAGGCAGGTATACAATGCCGTTCCCGGACACGCCTCCAGCAGCACACTGGGGAAACTGTCCATCAGGCTAGTAACCCTTGCTGGGCAGGGCTGAAATGCAAGGAGCAGGGTGTGGCTCAGTTAATTCAAACAAACACTAAGCCACAGTTCACACACAAATTAACGCCATCTATTCTACCAACTGCGGATAGTGCGCCGTTTTGGCACGGACGTTACAATAAAGTTGCGTATTCTTAAGTATAGAAGTAGGATTCTAGGATAGTGAAAGGGAGCTATTTTGATAAGAATGTAACGAGCGGGTTCGGGGGATTCACGCTCTTACCAGCTGGCTGTGTAAAGGAACCTCTGCTTGCTGGGGGCAGGGTTTTCTTCAGTGCAATCTTTCTTCTGCGCCACTCCGGCACTGTCGGAGTGCCGCTGTCCTCTATCGCTGGTTTGGGACGCCATTTAGTGGAGCTCCAGTCTCACGTGGCCATGTTTCTCGGCAGGAATGATCCAGTCACGGCTACTCTCACTGCGTTCCTTCAGTGAATTCCTCTTCGGAGAACCTGCCTGGGAGTCTTCAGCCGAGGCCACACTGCTGAATCTGCATCACGGGGACTCATCAGTTGGTGACTATGCAGTTCAGTTCCGAACTCTGGCCTCTGAGCTAGCCTGAAACGAAGCAGCCCTAGTTGCAACCTTTAAAAAGGAACTTTCGGAACAAGTTAAAGATGACCTGTCTGCACGAGACTTGCTGTCTACTCTGAGTGGTCTGATCTCTCTGGCCACTCAGAATGCACAGCAAAGCGGATATCAATCCGAGGAGCAACGTCTGGGACAACTGCAAACCAAGGCCCAACGTTTTTCTTGCCTGGCTCCTGTCTTCCGAAGTTCATGGCTGCCACCTGCTATAGAGGAACCAATGCAGGTAGATAAAGCATGTCTGACCCCCCCCCCGCCCCAGGAGTGTTCCAGATGAAGATAGGAAAATCTCTGCCTATATTGTGCAAGTCCAGAGCACTTTGAGGGGCAGGGGTGGTGGTGTGCCCATGTATTGTTGTTAGTACAGGCAGTCCCCGGGTTACGTACAAGATAGGGTCTGGAGGTTTGTTCTTAAGTTGAATTTGTATGTAAGTCGAAACTGTATATTTTATAATTGTAGAACCAGACAAAAAGAATTTTGGCCCCAATGACAATTGGGGTTTAAACATTTTTTGCTGTAATGGGACTAAGGATTATCAATAAAGCTTTGTTACAGACACCTTACAGCTGATCATTACAGCCTGGGACTATAGTAAAGCATTCAGAAAGCTTCACCAGAGGTCAGAGGGGTCTGTCTGTAAGTCGGGTGTCCTTAAGTAGGGGACCGCCTGTACAAGGACTTCCCTCTTGTCCTTGTACCCAACACACAATAATGAGTCGTTGCTTAGTGCTTGGCTCTCGTGTCTTCTGAGCTTTTCCCCTAGCAGAGACTTCAGGAGACCTCTCTGATTCCTTTTAACAGTGCCGCAAGCCGTAGTTTGTCTAAATTCCAGAATACTTTTTGATCAATTCCCTGGAAGGGGGGGGCATTCTGGGGGCACTGTTTTGAATTAGGCACAGTCTGCTGATTTTTTTTTTTTTTACGTTTATTTCTTTTTAGAACTCAAAGTAATCTGGCAAGGCAGTGTGCTTTCAGTGTAGGCTAGAAAATAGCCATAGGAGAACCCCAACGGCTTATTTAGGCCTACAATAGCGTTATATTTTACTTTTTTTGGTTTGCTTGTGGCTGGGCTTGCTGGCATTAGTAGTGCAGCTAGTACCATATTGTGAGGAATTTGCTGGGAGACTTGCGACCGTTGTGTTTAGCTCTTAGTGACACACATATCCACCTCAAACACCGAAGTGGGACAATTTATTAAGGGTTTGATTTGAATTAGGCACAGTCTGCTGATTTATTTTTTTTTACGTTTATTTGTTTTTAAAACTCAAAGTAATCTGGCAAAGCCAGATCTTGTTGCAGTGAGCTCTGCAGAGTTTTGTGGCACATTACCTATAAAAAAAAGCAACAGAAAAGCGAGTGTGTGAGCTTGGTGGCGAGTGTGCATTGATCCGAAGTGTGTGCAGAGTCCTAAGTGTGACTTAGGTTTAAGGGACTTAAGTTTGAGGGGCTTTAGCAGGTAACTGCTGTATTTTGTGTTACTTTCACTGGATCTAAATGAGCAAGTTTCAAGGCTACGGGCAATTGATAATATGGAACGAAGTTTGCTGCTCCTGGAGCACAAACTCTCTGGGGAAGATGGGTGTGGGGAGGGAAGTATGGAGGTGCAGAGTGAGGGGGCAGCTAGTTGGGTAACATGTAGAAGGCGGGGTAGAGGGAAGAGTCGTAGAGAGTCTAGTCCTGATCTGGTGCACCCCAATAAGTTTGCCAGGCTGGCGGATGAGGGGGATATCAGCTCTGGGGTAGCAATGCTGCAGAAAGATGTGGCCGCTAGCAACCAGGGGAATGTGTGCTCCAGTAAGAAGGGTAATGGGAGCACAGACAAGGTCACACAGGTGCTGGTAGTGGGAGATTCCATTATTAGGGGAACACACAGGGCAATCTGTCACAAAGACCGTGCATACCGAACAGTGTGTTGTTTGCCGGGTGCTCGGGTTCGGCATGTTGCGGATCGGGTTGATGGATTACTGGGAGGGGCTGGTGAGGAACCAGCGGTCATGGTCCACATTGGCACTAATGACAAAGTAACAGGTAGGTGGAAGGTCCTTAAAAATGATTTCAGAGATTTAGGCCATAAGCTCAGGGCAAGGACCTCAAAGGTAATTTTCTCCGAAATACTGCCTGTACCACGTGCCACACCAGAAAGGCAGCGGGAGATCAAGGAGGTAAATAAGTGGCTCAAAAGTTGGTGTAGGAAGGAGGGGTTTGGGTTCATGGAGAACTGGGCTGACTTTTCTGTGGGCTACAGGCTCTACAGTAGGGATGGGCTGCACCTCAATGGGGAGGGGGCTGCTGTTTTAGGGGAAAAAATGGCTAGAAGGTTGGAGGAGTGTTTAAACTAGAGACCTGGGGGGAGGGCAACTACACTTGTCCAGGGCAAATAGACGGTGTACATAGAGAGCTGGGAAGAGCCATAGTCCATGGGGGAGGAAGGGGGGCTGGAATGAGATTAGGGAATAAGGACAAAAGGAATACGGACAGGGAAAACCATATAAAGTGTATGTACACAAATGCCAGAAGCCTCACAAACAAAATGGAGGAACTGGAACTCTTGATGTTGGAACGGAAATATGATATAGTGGGTATCAGCGAGACATGGCTGGACAGTAGATACGACTGGGCTGTTACTATAGATGGTTATAGTCTTTTTAGAAAGGATCGTATAAATAAAAAAGGGGGAGGGGTTTGTTTATATGTGATTTCTTGCCTCAAGCCCGTCCTGCGAGATGACATCAGTAACGCAAATGTGGAGTCCCTATGGGTGGAGATAAGAGGAGGGAAAAATAAAAATAAAATATTACTAGGGGTTTGTTATAAGGCTCCAAATATAATGGAGGCAGCAGAGGAAATGCTGATAAGTGAAATGGATGCGGCTTCAAAGCATGGTGAAGTACTTATCATGGGGGACTTCAATTACCCAGATATTGACTGGGGGGCAGAAACCTGCAGGTCCTTCAAAGGTAGCAGGTTCTTGTCAACAACAAAAGACAATTACCTGTCGCAACTAGTCCTGGAGCCAACAAGAGGGGGGGCACTGCTGGACCTTATCCTTACCAACAGACCTGATAGGGTATCAAAACTACAGGTTGGGGGGAACCTGGGGAATAGTGATCATAATATCATTGATATTGTATTACGCTTTACTAAGCACGTTAGTGAAGGGGCAACCAACACTCTAAACTTCAGGAGGGCAAATTTTCATCAACTAAGGGAAGACCTTAAAGGCATAGACTGGGATAATGCTCTCAAAGACAAAAGCCCCCCCAAAAAATGGGACTTTTTCTCATATATTCTGAAAAAGTCCTGTGAGAAACACATACCTTATGGGAAAAAGCATAAAAGGAACAAGAAAAAGCCTATGTGGCTAACTAGTCTTGTAAGGAAAGCAATAAGCGAGAAAGATAAAGCGTTTAAGGTGCTAAAACATGAAGGTAGCGATGAGGCATTACAGGATTATAGAGAGAAAAATAAATCCTGTAAAAAACAGATAAAGGCCGCAAAAATAGAGACTGAAAGAAATATTGCCAGGGAGAACAAAAATAATCCCAAATTATTTTTCAAGTATATAAATGATAAGAAACTAAAAACAGAGAGTGTGGGTCCCCTTAGAAATAACATGGGGGTCATGGTGGAAGAAGATGAGGAAAGGGCCAATCTACTGAATGTCGTCTTCTCAACTGTCTTTACCCAGGAAAATCCCCTGGTGGAAGACACAATGAGGAATAATGTAAATTCTTTTTATAATGTCAACAGTTTAACCCAGGAAGAGGTACGGCGCCGCCTCACAACCACTAAGATAGATAAATCACCTGGGCCAGATGGCATACACCCCCGGGTTCTGCATGAATTATGTACGGTGATAGACCGTTATTTTTAATATTTGAAGATTCACTGAGGACTGGTTATGTTCCACAGGAATGGCGCATAGCAAATGTGGTACCAATATACAAAAAAGGATCAAATAGCGATCCTGGAAACTACAGACCCGTAAGTCTAACTGCTGTGGTGGGGAAAATATTTGAGGGGTTTATTAGAGATGCTATCCTGGAGTATCTCACTGTGCACAACCTTATAACCCAGCGTCAGCATGGGTTTATGAGAGATCGGTCCTGTCAGACTAATCTGATTGGTTTCTACGAGGAGGTAAGTTCAAGACTGGATCTGGGGGACGCTGTGGATGTTGTATATCTGGACTTTTCAAAGGCATTTGACACCGTGCCACATGAAAGGTTGGTATATAAAATGAGACTGCTGGGAATAGGAGAAAATCTGTGTATCTGGGTAAGTAATTGGCTTAGTGATAGAAAACAGAGGGTGGTCATTAATGGCACATTCTCAGATTGGGTTGATGTTACCAGTGGAGTGCCACAGGGGTCAGTATTGGGGCCACTTCTTTTTAATATTTTTATTAATGACCTTGTAGTGGGTTTACACAGTCAAGTTTCAATATTTGCAGATGATAAGCTGTGTAAAGTAATAAATACTGAGGTCGATAGTTTAGCATTACAGAGGGATTTGTGGAAGCTTGAGGGATGGGCAGAGAAATGGTTAATGAGGTTTAATGTAGATAAATGTAAAGTTATGCACTTGGGCCATGGAAACAAAAAGTATAATTATGTTCTAAACGGTCAATTACTTAGTAAAACTGAAGCTGAAAAGGACTTGGGCGTATTGGTGGATGGTAAACTTAATTTTAGTGACCAGAGCCAGGCGGCTGCTGCTAAAGCAAATAAAATAATGGGATGTATCAAGAGAGGAATAGATTCTCATGATAAAGACATAGTTTTGCCCTTATACAAATCGCTGGTCAGACCACACATGGAATATTGTGTACAGTTTTGGGCACCTGTGTATAAAAAGGATAAAGTAGAGCTGGAACGGGTGCAGAGGAGAGCAACCAGGATTATTAGGGGAATGGGGGGATTAGAATACAATGACAGATTAAAAAATTTGGAGCAAAATTCAGATTGCAAAAATTAGAGCAGTCCACCCATGTCACCGAAATCAGCACCTCCAGCTCCTCCACCTCAGCCTCCTTCCCCCCAGTTTGCCCCCTCCCAGCAAAATTTGGCATTTGAACCGGCATACTCTGAGGAACTGTTTTCTGGACCCTTCCCACAGTCACAAACCACTTGTCCGGTTGCTGCTGAGCTATTTTCCAATGCCCAGGTTTTCCACCGGTCGCAGTCTGTGGGTGATGATGACATTATTGATGTAGTGGAAGAAGTGTGTAAAGAGGTGTCGGATGATGAGGAGACACGGTTGTCAGACAGTGGTGAAGTTGTTGTCAGGGCAGGAAGTCCGAGGGGGGAGCAGACTGAGGGATCGGAGGATGATGAGGTGACAGACCCAAGCTGGGTTGATAGGCCGGGTGAACACAGTGCTTCTGAGACGGAGGCGAATCCTATAGCAGAACAGGTTGGAAGAGGCAGGGCCAGAGCTGGTGCATCAGCGCCAAATGTTTCCCGTAGTCAAGCTCTTGTGGCGAGGGCTAGATTTTCAGAAGTCTGGAGGTTCTTTAAAGAAACACCGGATGACTGACGGACTGTGGTGTGCAACCTGTGCCAAACCAGGATCAGCAGGGGTTCCACCACTACTAGCTTAACTACCACCAGTATGCACAGGCATATGAATGCTAAACACCCCACTCAATGGCACCAAGCCCGTTCACCTCCGGCTGGGCACACCACTGCTCCTTCCCCTGTGTCACCTGCTAGTCAGCCCCCTGTCCAGGACCCCGGCCCAAACACCTCCCAAGCGAAAACCCCATCTTCGCCTCCACGATCCTCCACAGCATCCACCAGCGTTCAGCTCTCCATACCCCAGACGCTGGAGCGCAAAAGGAAGTACAGTGCCCACAAGGTGAAATTCAACATTAACGATGTTATCCAGAGTTTACCAGCAGCGCAGAGCGATTGTAGACTGCCAGTTGTCAACTTCCACCAGAACTGGTAGTCAGGTCAGTCAGCTTCCTCAAGTCTACAATGAGGAGTGGACGTGGATGTCTGATAGCTGTCAGGTGCTGAGTAACTTTGAGGAGTCAACACAGATGATCAGTGGCGATGCCGCCATCATCAGCCTCACCATCCCGCTGCTTGGCCTGTTGAAAAACTCTCTGGTCAGCATGAAGTCGGAAGCTTTGCGCTCGTCACAAGAGACGGGGGAAGAAGATTCCCTTGTTGATAGCCAAAGCACCCATAGGTCTGTTTCTCAGCGCATATCGGAGGAGGTGGAGGAGGATGAGGAGGAAGAGGAGGAGAATGTTGGCGAGACACAAGAGGGGACCATTGTTCAGTCCTTCACTGTTCAGCGTGTATGGGCAGAAGAAGAGGAGTTGGAGGAGGAGGAAATGGAGAGTCAGGCCAGTGAGGGGAGTGAATTCTTGCGCGTTGGTACTCTGGCACATATGGCAGATTTCATGCTAGGCTGCCTATCCCGTGACCCTCGCGTTCAAAGAATTTATTCCAGCGCCGATTACTGGGTATTCACTCTCCTGGACCCACGGTACAAGCAAAATCTTTCCACTCTCATCCCTGGAGAGGAAAGGAGTGTGAGAATGCATGAATACCAGCAGGCCCTGGTGCACAAGCTGAAACAGTATTTCCCTTCTGACAGCGCTAGCGGCAGAGGGCGTACTTCTGCGGGACAAGTAGCGAGGGAGAGTAGGCGAGCAGGCAACTTGTCTAGCACTGGCAGGGGTATGCTTTACAAGGCCTTTGCCAGTTTTATGTCACCCCAGCAAGACACTGTCACCTGTCCCCAGTCTCGGCAGAGTAGGGCTGATCTTTACAGAAAGATGGTGAGGGAGTACGTAGCTGACCATACCATCGTCCTAAATGATCACACAGCTCCCTACAACTACTGGGTTTCAAAGCTGGACATGTGGCATGAACTGGCGCTGTACGCCTTGGAGGTTCTTGCCTGCCCTGCCGCTAGCGTGTTGTCCGAGCGGGTTTTCAGTGCAGCTGGTGGCCTCATCACCTTTAAGCGTACACGCCTGTCGACTGACAGCGCTGACAGGCTGACGCTTATCAAGATGAATAAAGCCTGTATTTCTCCGGATTTTAATTCTCCACCAGGTGAAAGAAGCTCAACCTGAATAATGTATGCACTCCTCCTCCTCATTGTCCTCCTTCTCCTCCTCTTTGTACACTAAAGCTGAGGAAACTGGCTATTTTTTTCCAGGGCCAACTAGTTCTAGCTATAGTACTCTATGTATTTAATTTTTCTGGAGGGCCACCTACCCGATCCTCTGTTTTAAACAATTTTTGGGAGTGCCACATACAGGCACTAAATCTATTTAATTTTTCTGGAGGACCACCTACCTGCTCCTCTGGTTTGAAAACTTTTTTGGACTGCCACATACAGGCACTCAATTTATTTAATTTTTCTGGAGGACCACCTACCTGCTCCTCTGGTTTGAAAACTTTTTTGGACTGCCACATACAGGCACTATCCAAATTAAAATGTCTCCATAGCAGCCTCCACACGTCATCGCCATAGCTGCCTCCAAAAGTCGTCCATAGAGCTGCCTCCATACATTGTCCCCTTAGCAAACGAGCTGTGTCAGGCAGAATTTTGGGTTGTTTTCATGGCTTCCACATCAAACTTGTTAACTTTGTCGCCACCCTGCTGTGTAATCCACAAAATATACTGGCAAACATTTATCATTTACCAATTATTTCAGCGCTTCTTGCGCATCTATTTACATTCCCCTCACCCGCCATAACCCAAACTTATAAGAATACTACTACACTTGATCTTATACAAAAGGTTCTTAGAGGTGCTGTTTGGGGAGGAGCCGAGAGACAGGGGCTTGGATTGTCGAAAGCTCGCCTGGCAGCGGAGCGCCAGCTCCATCCCAAGATCCAACTAACATAGTTTTAACTGCAGCACCTTTAATCTACTACTAGTTCACTGCCTCCATACATGGTCCCCTTATCAAACGAGCTGTGTCAGGCAGAATTTTCAGGTGTTTCACCAGATACATAGTGGAACTCTGCCCATCTGTCGCCGCCATGCTGGAGAACTGAAGTTGCAATCATAGCAGCGCAATATGGATGCCCCATACTGTCCCTCTTAATCATGGAACCATTTCCAAAAAAACAATTAAAAATAGAACCACTATGCTATTCCATTATTCCTAGGTGAAATATTCAAACGACCCTTGCCTGCTTTGAAAATTATAATTTTTTCAAAGTAAACGCTTCTGGCCCCCAGGCCCATTTTGGGTGGGGAGGAGCCGAGAGACAGGGACTTGGACAGGCGAAAGCTCGCCTGGCAGTGGACTGCCAGCTCCATCCCAATATTAGGCAGCCTCAGAGGCATCCATGCATGCTGCCCCTGCTGTTTCCTGTCCATTTCGCCTCCACGATCCTCCACAGCGTCCACCAATATTTCAACTGTCTATACCCCAGACGCTGGAGCACAAGAGGATATGCAGCACATCATCCCCTTATCAAACGAGCTGTGTCAGGCAGAATTTTCAGGTGTTTCACCAGATACATAATGGAACTCGGCCCATCTGTCGCCGCCATGCTGGAGACCTGAAGTTTCAATCAAAGAAGCAATATGGATGCCCCAGTAGTCACTCTTAATCATGGAAGTCGTCTCCATGGCTGCCTCCACATGTCGTCCCCTTATCAAAAGAGCTGTGTCAGGCTCATTTTTCGGGTGTTTCACCAGATACGTTGTGGAACTTGGTCACTATGTCGCCACCATGCTGTGTTATCGACTAAATATACCGTCAACCTTTTGTTCACAGAGGAAATCATTTCAGCGCTTCTTGCTCACCTCCTTTGGTTCCTCTCTGCCACCCATTGGTTTGAAGCCTGAGTCCATTTAGGGTATGTCGCCATGACACTCTCTAGCCTGCCGCTGCTGCCGCTGCCTCTGCATGCCGTCCCCTATAGTGTCAGGGTCAATTATTGGATGTTTTAGATGCTATCTAGCCTCATTCTGTCACTCTGTCATGGCCATGCTGTTGCCCACAATTTTGGCATAATGGTGCGTTTAAGCAGCCTCAGAGGCATCCATGCATGCTGCCCCTGCTGTTTCCTGTCCATTTCCGTGGTGTTTCCATCCTTTTCTGAGGTTTCCAGGTGTTTGGCCAAGCTTCCCTGTGCAGAGCCTTGGTCCCCTTGAAAAATGCTCGAGTCTCCCATTGACTTCAATGGGGTTCGTTATTCGAGACGAGCACTCGAGCATCGGGAAAAGTTTGTCTCGAATAACGAGCACCCGAGCATTTTAGTGCTCGCTCATCTCTAGTAGGCACATATAAGCATGTCCAAGTGTGTGTGGATCTCTTTTCAGGATGGCCCACAGCAAAAGCTAATACAAAAATTGTGTTAAAGAAAATCTTAGCAGAGGTGGTGTGTCGATATGGGGTTCCAGAGGTCATCGAGAGCGACAGAGGTTTTACATGAAATATTACAATCCTTAGGTATTGAGCAAGCATTTCACACCAATTATCATCCACAAAGTAGTGGAAAGGTGGAAAGGTTGAATGGTACCCTAAAATTAAAAATTTAAAAGGCCATGGCAAAAAGATAAACCCTTGACAGAATGGGGCACATTTGCTAAGGGTGGAACACGTTTTGCGCTGTATTTAACTGCTGTTTTTGGCGCATCGGCACCAGCTTTCACGCGACACAAATTGGGGGGCGGGCCATCGGACGATCTGATGGATTTGGACAACACGCTGGATTTAACATCTCAAATTGTGTCACAAGACATGCACTCACATGCACCAGGAAGAAGAAGGTGAACTCCGGCGGACCTCAGCATGGAATCGACACATGCAGGATCTCCGGCGCAAGATCTTGGTGAATCACGCCGGACTTCATCCTCGTCAGGCCGTCCGGATCGGGGATCGAGACAGGACCGGGTAAGTAACAGTGCCCCACTGTCTGCCTTTTAGCCTTGCATACAGTTAGAACAACTCAATTGAGTCCTTATAAAATATTGTTTTGTACTGCACCTAGAACAGATTTTTACTTCCCCTAGCAACTTCAGGCCCTGCATTCAGATATGACACAATGGGGTTTATTTACTAAGGGTCCCGCGGCTGCATTTCCGTCGGGTTTACTGATGTTTTCGGGGATCGCACCGGGACAGGTAGTTAGGAGGCAATTGTGTCGCACACGATCGTATTGTGTCGCAATCGCACCGGCTTTCATGCGGCACAAATCGGATAAACGGCGGAATTTAACTTAAAAATTGTGTTGAAAGCCATGCACCGGGAGGTGAAGATGGTGAACTCCGGCGGACCTGATCAGGGAAGCGACATATTCGGCAAATCGGGTGCATGATCTTGAATCACGGCATGGTGCAGTGTGGTCGGACAATGCACTTTCGGAATCTCCTCCGGACTGGTTAAGTAAACGTGTCCCAGTATAAAATTCACAATAAATTCATAATGATGTTTTTAGTTCTATTCCAGAGGCCTCTTCTCTGGAAGTTACCCATTCATTGAAACCTGGGAATTGGGTTACTGTTAAAAGACACATGAGAAAGGCACTGGATCCACGATTTGATTGTCCTTTCCAGGTCCAATTAACTACTCCAACTTCAGTAAAATTGAAAGGAAAACTATCCTGGATACACACCCATACTGCAGGAAGTTGCTTAAAGGAAACCTACCACTTGTAGTGGCAGGTTTCTGATGGAAATACCGGGCACCAGCTCAGGGTGAGCTGGTGCCGGAGCTTATTTTCGTTAGTGTTTTAAACCGCGGTATCGCGGTTTAAAACACTTTTTAAACTTTATAGCCGACGCAGGCAGGTACGCGCTCGGCGCTTACCTTGCGCGCGGCTACATAGGAAGTGAATGAGAGCGCGTACCTGCCTGCGCCGGCTATAAAGTTTAAAAAGTGTTTTAAACCGCGATACCGCGGTTTAAAACACTAACGAAAATAAGCTCCGGCACCAGCTCACCCTGAGCTGGTGCCCGGTATTTCCACCAGAAACCTGCCACTACAAGTGGTAGGTTTCCTTTAAATCATGATTTTGGGAACCTTTTTAATATTTTATAATAGGCCGCTCTTTTGCCTAGTACGCCTGAGAAGCCACAATTTAAATATCCAACCAAATTAATACATGCAAAGCCTATTTGGGCTGAGAGAGTTGGTATGTATGTCCCAATAATAAATTGCTTCTTCCTTTCAGAAGGGATTCTCAGAAATGCTAAAGAAATTATTTGATAACATTACAGATTACCTTTTTGATGCAGTGGCTGTCACTTCAGTATATTTAAAACAGCTAATTATAGTGACTTATCAGCATGCAGTAGTATTAGGTTATCTTACTACAGCTCAAGGCGGATTATAACAGATAGTAGGGTCTGCATGTTGTCATTTCAATTATCCTAATGGCATGTCTCAGGTCACTCATGATTTGAACCAAGCCAATCAATTAAAAGAGGGGTTCAGGAGCACCGATTTGGCACCACCTGAATTTACACCACCTGAATTGGACAGATTGGTTATCATGGCTTAATCTGGTCAATTGGTTCAAGGGAATTAGAGGGTGGATATCAGGAATTTTCCATATGTTGTTACAAGGATGTTTTCTGATTTTACTTATTTATCCTGCTTGAAATTTTCTCCTTACTTTTCAAAAAGATTCTAAAATCAAAATGTTTTGCAGGATCACAATCAGCTAATCTGACCATAGCTAAATATTCAGCATCCCAGGCTGTGGTGATGATGACGACTCTTTCTCCACTGTCACTGACAGAAGTAGCTACTTCAAACACAGCTACCTTGAATCTGTTTACCTCACAGTACAACTTCAATTATTGTGGACGACAAGCCATCGAGAATCTCACCAATTACATTATAATAAAACACAACTATATTATGAAGAATTTATAGTGGATTATTTTAAATTGAATAACATTCCATTAATCTTCGCTAGTTTATATGGATAAAGAATTCAAGATAGAGGGAAACGGTGAGATCCTCTGGATGGATGCTGGACGTCCCACAATTTGTGAAAATTAGTATTCTCACACCTTGTGTAGGAAGGATGATTTAATACATTGTTTCCCAAGGGTCTGAGGATAGGGAGAGAGGAACTGTCCCCGTATCTAGTGAAGAATTGATAGAAGAGGGGAATGTTAAAGTAATTCATCTTATTTAGTTAATAGAGAAAAGTTAAGGCAATAAACTTATCAGATTCTTCACTATATTTGAGAGTGAACTTTATACACAGTAACAGCATAAGACACAGGAATGTGGTCCTTGGACAATAGTTAGCCTTGAGTTAGTTAAAATTATGCCTGTGTGAAAGGATTCAAAGGATACAGAGGAGTATAATTTGATGGAAAATAACAATGTGATGACCCCTGTATTCATCCTTATGTGGAAACATTTGCCTGACAGTTATATTATTTATGAACTATTCTTATGATTTTTCAATATTCCTGTTTATCCTCACTTATCCTGTCTTGAGTTACTTACGCAAAAAAGCCCTCCTACATTAAAAAGGGTATAATATAAAGATACATGAAGGTCTCCGTGGATACAACTACATTTGCTTGTGTCTGCTTTCACATTTAACTACTCTGAGGTGGACTGTTCACAAGGATTGGATATTCCTTTCTGCCCATCTGACCCCCTACCTGGGGGTCAGATCTGACCCCCTACCAGGCTGATGTTCTTTGTGCACCCCTGCTTGTTTGTATAGGCCATAGCGGTGGCATTGTCACATGATGTCCTAGAATGAGGTGGGAGAAAGACTGGAGTGCCTTTACAGCTGTTTGCTTAAATTTAAAGCATTCACTGTATTCCACAACCTCTGTGCAACCCTGGATTCCAGGGGAGCACCATTATCTCTAAACTGGTTTTCCCACCAAACAACTTAGGCCCTATCCACAAGATAGGGCCTAACTTGCTGAGACCCCCACAGATCATGACAATAGGGGGTCCGTTGGGGTCTGAGGTACCATCGCTCCCTGAAATCAATGGAGCATATGGCCATGCATGTCTGTTCTGCTCCATTCATCTCTATGGAGGTGACAGTGATTGCCAAGCACACATCGGACCCCCTGTTCTCGTGATCTGCGAGGTTCTCATCACTGAGATCCCCCCTGTCAGCAAGTTAGGACCTATCCTGTGGATAGGGCCTAACTTGTTTTGTGGGAAAACTCCTGTAATAATGGCATCGGTTGTTATTACTAGCTGTGGAGTTGATCACCAGGCTACTCCTATTTTCAAGTTAATCAGAAACCACCAATTCCCACATTTCTTTACCTCTTTTGGTATCACCACTCTCATCTCTAGAGAGCAAGGGTTTATTTTAAAGTTTGAGAGTAGGAAAGACTGAAGGGGTCTGATATGGGTCTGGGCCCACTAAAGCGTTGGCAAGGATGAAGTCATGAGCCATATGACTTTTATAATTCCCCTGATTAAGGGGTTCTTTGTATTATATTAAGTGTTTATTTTCTGAGGCAACAAGATTTTCTGCTGTCAGAAATGGCTTGTGCTGCTTGGTGTATGGATCACTTCCGTTGGCGGAATATTGTGGGCGCTGCTCAAAGTCCACATGTGAGAACTTGGAACTGACAATGCTGTATTTCTTTCCCTATTTCAAGAGCTGTTCTCAGAATTTTTTGTGACATCTTGTGGATCCTCCAGATCCACTGTTAATAATTTATGTATTGTTTTCTAGGTGACATGTTGCAGTTTTCACAGACTCTAGTTTGAATCTTTTGTAGTTCAGGTACTAGTTCAAATTTTTGGGATTTATGATGGATCTGTATGACCCATTCGCTTTCATCCTTAGAAACATGGGTGAATAAAGTGGGTATGGAAAGTATTTGGACCACTTTAAAGTTTTTTTTTGTGCTCATTAATTCTGCACCCCATCTTGACAGAAAAAAATGAAATGTAGATATTTTTGCTAATTCATTAAACAAGAAAAACTGAAATATCACATGTCATAATTTGTCTATTTCCTTCTGAACCTCCTTGAGATGGTTCTACTCCTTTATAGGAGTTCACACAGCACATGAGAATCATGAGGTCTAAGGAACTGCTCACAGAGCTCTAAGACAGAATTGTGGCTAGACACAGATCTAGCCAAGCTTACAAAAGAATTTCTGCAGCACTTAAGTTTCCTAAGACCACAGTGGAACCAACAACGCTTCTTCAGCCTGGCTGTCTAGCAAAACTAAGTAATTGTGGGAAAAGAACCTTGGAGAGGTAAATAAGAACCCCAATATCACTGTGCCTAAGATGCAGAGATGCAGAAGGAAGATGGGAGAAAGTTCCACAAAGTCAACAATCATTGCTACCCTCCCCCAGTTGGGGCTTTATGACTGTACCAGGGTTGATCTCTTGTTGGATTATTAATGTGATATACTATATATGAAAAAGTTTAATTTTGTTATTATTACTCTGTCATTTAACTGCTTTGGTGACATTTGTAAAGCATATATTTATGTGAGCAACCTGTATTGTAAAAATGTAAGACAGGTGGTCAGCCCTGTCTCTTATCATTTTCTATTTATTGTCTATACAGTTTTGGTCATGGTTGGCACCCCCACCCCCCCATGCTAAGCCCCACCTTCTCTTACACCATTTGCCTACATTTCTAGCCATACTTCAGAATAATTAGTACTTCCATGTATAGACAGTTATAGGTCTCAGTCCAGAAAGCCCCGTCAGCTAGAAATGGGGTATAAGAACCACTATGGTTTCTTGCATTACGCAGATGGGCAGACGATTGAAGAGCACTGCGTTCAAGTTAATACTTTGACCTAGACCACATGACTTTTCTTAAGACGCAGTGGTGGAGATATCTTACGGAGCTGTGGAGGGGTTCCCTAGGGTTTGATCTGATTATACCAACTGAAGCTAAAGGGGTTGTCCGAGTTTAAAAAAATATATATATGTGGCCGGGAGCGGGCTGACTAAAATAATAAAGCTGTACTTACCTTCCGGTGCCCTCCGGTATCCAGCGCTGCTGTCGCTCCGGTCCGGGCGCCATGTAAACAAACATGGCCGCCAGAGCAGCGCTGCATTCAGCTTCCGGCCGGCCGTGGCCGGGTACGCCTATCCGTCCCTATACACAGCATTGTGTATGGGGGCCGGAAGGTTGTCGTGTCCGGCCGGAAGCTGAATGCAGCGCTGCTCCGGCGGCCATGTTTGTTTACATGGCGCCCGGACCGGAGCGACAGCAGCGCTGGATACGGGAGGGCACCGGGAGGTAAGTACAGCTTTATTATTTTAGTCAGCCCGCTCCCGGCCACATATATATATTTTTTTTTAAACTCGGACAACCCCTTAAGTATAAATAAACATTTGTTTTTTACCTATTTTTTACCTAATTATGTAAGGTCTTTTATTATTATTATATAGAAGCAGTTTCCGCAAATAACCAACGTGGTTATGATTTGTGTCAGAAATGGGATTCTCCTGGGCATAATGTTTAATATATTTAGGAAAGGGGAAAAGGATCAGCATGTGGGTGGTCCACTTCATGCATGGGTGCTTATATCCAGACACTGGGCTCCCAATTCTTCTTATGTGGCTGCTTGATTCTTTTCAAGTGTTATTCGCACAAGGTTTTTGGGATAGCCTTTCTCCAGGAATCTGTTCATCCAGGAATCTGTTCATTATGGTTGAGTAAGAACTCAGCCATCATGTTTAAGTCCTGTCTTACATATTGTCTTAAATGAAGCTTGATTGAGCCTGAACCTAAAACCTGAGATGGGAGTATGCCATGGAGAAGAACCAGGTTTATGGACTGCAATAAAAAAGGGGCTCTATAAGACTGCACTTCCATCACATCTACACCCCTTGATCCACACAGAGGAAGAGGGGGAAGAATATGACAACATAATTAGAGCCGTGAAGGCTGGGGACAGATGCCTTTAAAAGTCTTTTTTTTGGCCAACCAGTGAAAGCAGGGAAGTTATCTAGATACAAGGCCCTGGTGATGAGGGCATAATAATCCCTTTGCTTCAATGCTCCAGAGACCCTGTAGGTTTAGGGTCTAAGAAGTTAAGAAGAATAAATAGAGACACTTGTATTTATATGACTGATTCCAACTCTCATGTCATCGTAATGTGTTTTGTTTTCAACCCAGGTCAAAGTGTTTTTTGTTAAAGTTATGTAATATGAACCTGTCCAGCAACAACGCTACTACAACCAGACTTGGCATTAGCTATCAGACTGGGTAAGTGGTGGCGAACTCACCCTGCAATGGCCCTGCCTGCAGGTGATAAGACCCACTATCAGAAACCTAATGGTCCCTGACCCTACAAGGTGACAGGGAAGACTTACTTCATCTGGCAGCTGCTGGATGCTGGAGTGGACAGGTAACCTGAATACTGAGATGGACCAGTGTTCACACTAGTTTGCACAAAAGTGTCAAGCTAGAACCAAATAAATCTGGGACAGGGGAAGCGGGGTAACAACAGGAGATACACAACACTAATGGACAAACAACAGATAGAGACAGACAAGCCAAGTCAGAAAGAACCAGGTCAAAACCAAGATGGTGGCAAAGGTACAAAATCTTATAGAAATAGAATAGTAAGCGAAGCAGAAGTCAAATACACAGAATAGAAAACAATAGAATAGCAAAAGCGCTTGAAAGAAGAGATCAGACTGAGTAACCAGCACCCTCTGAAGGAACTGGGAAAAACATAAAGATAAAGATGTGGAGCAAAGATAAAGTTAGTGGCGTAACAAGACTCCAGTGGGCCCCGGTGCAAACTTTGAATAAGGGCCCCCATATACCTAAACACTCGCTGGTGGCCCTATCCTGCACATTAGACTTCAAAATACACATATTTCATATATACATTCCATAGACATAAGCACACATACACTATATATGCATAACACACATAAACACATATTAACACAGCCCCATATATACTTCACACACACTACATTTACACTACACATACAAATACACACAATATATAAGAAACACTGAAATACAGCTGCACATAAATATATATATACCCATATACCTGTACAATACTAATGATATTGCAGTAATGAATATACTACATACATAAATATATACCAACTGCGAAAAAACTGCACATTACTATACAGCCCCAAAAAATGACTGCACTATAGGGCTGCCTCTAAAAACACCACAGTCACTGACAGTATAATGTCACAGGAATAGAAAAATATGTCATAATTACATATGTACAAAGACCTGAGGCTGTCTGATTTAAACCCTTCTATTACAATGTGCGGTTTGCACATTTTGATAGATGATAAACATGTTAGGTATGTTAATTAGATATAATAAAAGTTATTCCCGGCATTTAGCCCCTTAATGGAAAATAGCGCCTAAAGTCGAAAATGCCACTTTTTTGCCATTTTGAAAATATTAAAAATTCTATAAAAAGTGATCAAAACGCCGTACAGTTTTTAAAATGGCAGCATTGAAAATATCATCAAAAATGACACCACACACAGCTCCATACACTAAAGTATGCCCTCCTGCTGCTGATTGATTTCCCTGTGGCAATTCCCCCATATACTACTGCTGCTGATTATTTCCCTCATTAGAATTCCTTCTCCCATGCCCTCCTGCTTCTGTATGAAAACCCCTATCCCCTACACACTTATGGTAATATTCCCCCTACACACTTATAATAGCCTGCACACACAGACATAGTAATTGCCCCCTGCACACATACATAGTAATGGCCCCCTGCACACATTTACAGTAATGGTCCCCTGCATAGCCTTAGGAATGGCCTAGACCCCATACACACACAATTTATAATTAAAAAAAAAAACTCTAATACTCACATTTCTTTACTCCCGCGATCATCCTCTTTACGTCGTTCATCCTCTGTCTTCCTCGCGGCTTCTCTTCTGTGCTCAGTGTAAGGCGATCAGCACTGGGATGTTTCCTTTCTGCCCTGTGCGTTGCTTCAGTCAGTGTGACAGAGCAGGAAGTGTCAGCACGTGTCACTTCCTCCTCTGTCACGGCTTTTAGCAGTATCGAAACGCAACTCCGATACAGCTTAAAGCTAATTACAGAACTTCGAAGACATTAGAATAGACGTCAACCAATGCATGACAGTGGGGGCCCGGGCCACGACAGACAGAGGCATTAGTGACAGCCCGGTCTCCCCCCTTCCGATGGGCCCTGTCGCGCTCGCACCCCCGTGACCATGTTCGGTGCGCCACTGACTGAATGGTTCAGCCATCTATGACTCAAAGCACAGCTGCAGACAAAACAAGCTCAAACACACACCCTGCTTCCCCAGAGAAAGATCAGAGAGTTGTCAATCACAGGTACTTTTGGGTGTGGTTACAAGCACAGAAACCTGATCCTGATCCCATTCAGAACAAATTGCGCGTTAATTGAAAAGTTAATTGAATTTGGAAAGAGTAAAGAAATGTGCATTTGTAGTCATTAGGACTAAGGGGTGGGATGTGTTACATTTTTGATGTGTAATGCTATTATTTATCTATTGGTTTAATTTATATATATATATACACATTAGGGATTATTTAGTGATCATTACAAATTACAATATAACATATGGGTTATAGGTAATAGTAATCATAAATATTATGCACATCTAATATATAAAGCTGAGTGTATGTGTGTGTGTGTATATGTATGAATGTCCGTGTCAGGGCTGGGAGTCTGTGGACCCTCTGGACCACTGCGGGAGATGGTACTAGCCGACCTGGGACCGGAGTCTAAGTGTCACCCATTCTTCACCAGAGCCTGGATGGGCTTGCTTGGGGCGGGATACCCCCAGCTCGTTCCACAGGTACGACTAGCCCGCGGTGGCTGCCAAGATAGTAATAAAGGAGATAGTCTGTATCTGGGGTGACGGGAGGAGAATAGCACAGGAAGGCACACTAGGACTCACATCAGGAACAGGAACTCGGGTACGCAGGAATGGACTGGCACACAGGGACGCAGGAACCACAGGAAAGGACTGGCACACAGGAATGCCTACCACCTGCAGCCAAAAATGTCGTTAACAAATTCCTGAAAAACAGCAAGGGCATTACACAGTCCAAAAGGCATTACTAAATATTCAAAATGCCCATCACAAGTATTAAACGCTGTCTTCCACTCGTCACCCTTGCGGATCAGGATGAGATTGTAAGCAACCCAAAGATTCAGCTTGGAGAACACCCTGGAACCATGTAGGTGATCAAAGAGTTCCGTAATCAATGGCAGTGGGTAGGGGTTTTTAACCGTGATCTTGTTCAGCCCTCAATAGTCTATACAGGGACATAAGGAGACGTCCTTCTAGGTGACGAAGAAAAAACCTGCTCCAGCCGTAGAGGAGGACTTGCGTATGAAACCCCTCTGCAGGTTCTCCTTGATGTATTCAGACATGGCAGCCATCTCTGGAACAGAAAGCGGATAGACCCGACCTCTGGGAAGAGTGGGACCCGGAAGGAGAACCACAGGGCAATCATAGGGACGATGTGGTGGCAATGTCTCCGCTCGTTTCTTAGATAAGACATCAGAAAAGTCCCAGTAACAAGCTGGCAGACCCTCCAGAGACTTGGAAGACACAGAAGGGACAGGACCGGAAGAGGTGCCACCATACATCAGGATTGGCTCCAACGCAGGATCTCACCAGTCTTCCAATTGAGGTCTGGGGCATGGAGATGGAGCCAAGGAAGACCCAGAAGAATAGCTGATGTGGAGCGAGGCAGGACATAGAAGGCCAAGTTTTCTTGATGTAGGGCTCCAACCTGAAGACAAATAGGTTCCGTGCGGTACCGGACCGGATCGAAAAGAAGCTGTCCGCTTACAGAAGAAATGACAAGGGGTGACTTGAGGGGGACCCCCGGAATTCTGATGCTGGGAAACCAGAGCGGCATCCACAAAGTTCCCTGAAGAACTGGAGTCCAGGAATGCTGAGACTTGCACAGGAGCACCAGTGCCAACACTGAGGAGCACCGGAATATTTAGATGTGGAGAAGCTGAATTCATACCTAGGGACACTTCTCCCAAAGCCCTAAGTGCTGGCGTTTGCCGACATTGGGGACATACTGGACAAGTCCTGATGAGGCGCTTGGGACTGGCACAGTAAAGGCAGAGGTTTTCTTGGAAAAGTCCGGATCGTTCCACAGGCATAAGTTGAGCTCTGTCAACCTGCATAGGCTCACCTGCAGACTGTATGACCGGAGGCTGGAAAGGCTTCTGGAAAACCGGAGCCAACCGAGGCAGACGTGGAAGCCGGACTAGAGGTCGCTTGTGCCACAATTCTTCAGCTCGTTCCAAGAACCGCACGTCTATCCGGGTGGCCAAGGTGATAAGACCACTCAAAATAGCCAGCAGATCACAGGCAGCTATTGCATCTTTTACCCGTGAGGACAGTCCTTTCTTAAGTCGCACATAAGGCCGCCTCGTTCCAAGGTGCGGAACTGGACAGCGTATTCACCCACAGATGAGTCTCCTTGGCAAAGGTTCAGTAGTGCTGTTTCTGCTGAGGAGGCTCATGCTGGTTCCTCATGCGCAGGAAGTTGGTAAGGGTGGGCGTAACTGGATCATTCCAGTCCCACAGAGGAGTTGCCCAGGCTGATGATGAACGCCATCTTGGAGCGCTCGCTGACCAACTGAGATTAACTCTATATGCAGCGAGCACAGGATGATGAATCCTCTGCACTGTTTGGGATCGCCATCGTGTTTGTAAGGCATAGACAGTCTCAGCCTAGGCTCTGGTGCCGGTGAACTAGCCGGGATAACAGGAGAAATCGCAGGGGTAGTCGCTGGAACTGCCGCAGGAGTAGTCACAGGGCCTTGATGCTGAGGCCGGGAGTCAAGCAGCTGTTGGAGAGTGGAAGTGACTTGACCCGGGGTGACGGCAGGAGAATAGCACAGGAAGGCACACTAGGACTCACGTCAGGAATTGCAGGAGCTGGCACACAGGTCAGGAACACAGGAACGGACTGGCACACAGGAACGCAGGTACACAGGAATGAACTGGCACACAGGAACGCAGGAATCACAGGAATGTAATGGTACACAGGAACACAGGAATCACAGGAACGGACTGGCACACAGGAACGCAGGAATCACAGAAACGGACAGGCACATAGGAATGCAGGAATCACAGGAACGCAGTAGTCACTTCCTGAAAGAGAGTCTTAGGATATTATCAGACCGGGAATATTACCAGCAACTCACCACAGACCCTAGCCTGCAACAACAGGAATCTCTGAAAACTTTCACCATGGAAGCCTTCAGTAGAGGAATTCTGACCAAACACGAAAAGGATTTTATTCTTCCAGCCAATCCCAGAATGGCCTTATTTTACTACCTGCCTAAGATACACAAAAACTCTACCCACTCACTGGGCCGACCTATTATTTCGGGAGTAAATTCCCTCACATGCAACCTGTCAGAATATGTTGTCTTCCTTCAAACCTACTCCTCTCAACTCATTCAAGAATTAGATGATTTCGTTTGGAAGCCCTCGATGAAACTTCTCACCCTAGAAACTTCTCCCTTTACACCAACATCACGCATTAACTTGGGGTAGAAGCAGTTCGGAAGACTCTCGAATGGGACCCAAATCTTCCATTGCCACAAATAGATTTCCTTATACAATCAATCACCTTTATCCTGGAACACAATGGGGGTCATTTACTAAGGGCCCGAATCACGTTTTTCCAGTGGGTTACACAAATTTTTCCGTTTTGCGCAGATTTTCCCTGAATTGCCCGGGGGTTTTGGCGCACGCGATCAGATTGTGGTGCATCGGTGCCGGCATGCATGCGACGGAAATGGGGGTGTGTGTCCATACGAAAACCCGACTGATTCAGAAAAACCGCCGCATTTTTTAAAAAAAGTGTCGCTTGACACTCGCTTACCTGCACCCAGCCTGGCTTGGTGAACTTCAGTGCACTCCGACGCACTTCAGCGCAGCAGCGACACCTAGTGGACATCAGGGGAGCTACCTTAGTGAATCGCCGGAAGACCCGAATCCTCCACACAGAACGCGCCGCTGGATCGCGAATGGCCCAGGTGAGTAAATCTGCCCCAATGTGTTCGCATTCCAAAATGACTTGTTCCATCAGGTACGAGGAACGGCAATGGGCACCCAATTCGCACCCAGTTATGCTAACATCTACATGGGTGAATTTGAGGCCACATATATCACCAGCATTGCCAAATACGTGGATAAGATCAAACTATTCTGGAGATACATCGACGACCTCTTTATCTTCTGGGACGCCCATGAACAAGAGATTCTAGATTTTGTCCAGGATATTAATTCCAATACTTGGTGCATAGCTCTCACTCTTAACTTTTCTCCCATCCAGATCGAATTTCTGGACCTACTGATATCAGTTAATGAACAGGGCAACAGCCTTTCTACCTGCACCTTTTTCAAAAAGGTCTATAATAGTTTTTTAGAATTTGAAAGTCATTATAAAAGCTGGCTAACGAACTTCCCTATAGCCAGTTCAAGCGCATTAGACCTTGGCGCATTAGACGCTTAGCCTCCTGTAAACTGTGGCCTACAAATTTCCTGATTTTGTGTGGAAGCTTGTGAATTCCTAACATGAGTAGGGCAACTGGTGGATAAGGGGTTATGTGTGTGCCCAGGATCTGGGAGAGCATGTCAAAGGTACTTACGTCAAAGGTAATCCCTTACAGGCTTAATGAATCACTGGAACGTGTCTAAACATCTCGTATATATCCTAAGTAGCTGTTCTATTTCTATTATTGGTTTGGTATTTACCATCCCCCGTTCCTCTATTCATCATGTTTGTACATTTTGGTTCCAATACCCCATGGTACCCCATTCCCCCTTATCATTCTCTTTCTCACATCATGAAACTCTTTCCCATCCCAAAGTGTGACATCTATTTTATTAAATATCCTTTTTTATAATGATTTTTCCATTTTCTATTTATTATTTCCATTTTATTATCATTACCATTTTATGATTCAGTTCCAATACCTCTCAATCTGATTCTGCCATTACCGTAATTTGCATAACTATTACCTCCTATCCAACCATTTCAGCCCTAGTGATATATTCACTCACTGTGCGAGCACGAGCTACATTTCATCCCGTGCTGTAAGTACATCCCTATTATAGATGCTGATAATTTCGCTGACACTTTGGACCCTAGCGTTCCCACTCAACCTGTAGGCATCCTCAATCAGGATACACGGCATCTGACTCTCAGACGACGGAAGGTAATTCATGCCGACATACAGCCATTTTTCATACTCATTATGACTCATTTACATATGACTAGATCATTTCATGTGACTATCCCCTGGACACAACTGCCTATTACCTGAAAAGGTAATTGAGGTCATTGAGGGTGGGTGATTTTACTTTCTCACTAACTCTGCTTTCCCTATACCTACTTCTATGAACCACATATCGGATTTATATATTTATATATATTTGTACCTCTTTATTAATTGATTTTTCCTCTGTATGAATTGATCTTCTTATATACTATTATCTCCTATGCATTTTATTTATTCAGTCATTTTTATTTGATTTATTGATGTATCCATATATTTATTTTCCTTTGTGTGCATACAGTGTGTATTTCCTCTGTGTACATGTCATTTCCTATGCATTAATACATTTTATTTTTGCATTTGTTTATTGATGTATTCATACATTTATTTTTCTCTGTGTGCATACTGTTAATGCCTTGCAGAGGCCTCATTAGCTATTATAGTTAATATATATGTATCTTTTTAACATATAGATACATATCTCTGCTACTTTTTATATATAAATATCTTTTTAGAATATATCATTTGACCTGATGAAGGGAACGGTCCGTTCCCGAAACGCTTAGTCCACCTTGTACACGAACTATGAATAAAATATTGTATCCACCAAGCAGCGCTGTCACGGGCGCTCCCGCGATCCCTGTCTCGGATCGCAGTAGCACCCGTGCCGCCTCAGGGTCCGGTGTCCAGCTTCTCTCACCTCCCCCGGCTCCAGTGGCTTCCCCCGCAGTTCCCGCAGCTCGCTAAGATTTAAAGGGCCACCGCGCCGTCCCTGTGTGCCAATCCGTTCCTGCGTTCCTGTGTGCCAGTCCGTTCCTGCGTTCCTGTGTGCCAGCCCGTCCCTGTGGTCCTGCGTTCCTGTGTGCCAGCTCCTGCGATTCCTGACGTGAGTCCTGTGTGCCTTCATGGGCTATTCTCCTGCAAGTCCATCCTGCTTTGCGGCGGGCTCTGGTGAACACCGGGTTCCACTTAGACTCCGGTCCCAGGTCGGCTAGTACCACCTCCCGCGGTAGTCCAGAGGGTCCACAGACTCCCAGTCGTGACAAGCGCATTATATACCTTTTTTTTCCGTCCCTCCACTGACAGAGACTGCCAGCCACACAGACAGACACTGAAGGATACTTTCGGCCACACAGACAGTCACAGAAAGAGACTGGGTAAAAAATTCATCAAAAGAGGGTAGCCCAAATCCATCATAGGTGAACACATTGACAAAGTACAAAATATAGATTGTAGCTCTTTACTGTCGAGAAGGACATGCAATATGCGCATACCCATGGTTAGCACTTATACTTCACACAGTCAGAACATTGCCTCCATTTTGAACATTTGTTCACCCCACTTCTGGAAAAGTATTCAAAATTAATTTTTTACTTACCTGCAGAAGTGACTACGTGGTCTATGTCCTCCAATGTCCATGCAAACTTCTGTAAGTTGGGAAACGACAGTGTTACGTTTGAATAATCATAAGTCCAATATACGTACTAATAAGACTGACCTTCCAGTACCATGCAATTTTGCCGAAGCTGAACATAAACTTGATGATCTCAGATTCACCATTATTGATAGGATTCCTCTGCTCAAAAGGGGTGGCAATAGAGAATTATTGTTAAAACGTAGGGAAGTACAGTGGATCCATAGACTTGGGTCTCTAAGTCCCCATGGTCTTAATAGGGACCTCCCACTGAACATTTTTCTCTAATTATACATCTACCTCGCATATTTGAACTTGATACTGTTCTATTCTCTTTTCCGTGCTGAGTAACCTGTTCTTATCAATTTTGTTAATGTATATTTACATAATTCTTTCTAGTCATGCAGATTGTACACTTCTAATTATGAGTTCACCTCAGCCATCTATATAATAATAATAATAATAATAATAATAATAATCTTTATTTATATAGCACCATCAAATTCCGTAGCGCTTTACAAATCATAAGGGACATATATAACTATATTACATTACAAAGAACAAACAGTCATATGGAACAATAGGAGTGAGGGCCCTGCTCACAAGAGCTTACAGACTATGAGGATGAGAGGTGACACAAGAGGTTGTATAATGGTCCAGCCATTCTTTATAAGGGAACAATATAAAGTAATTTAATAAATAATTTACTAAACAACGATGTTGCTGCTTGAACCAGCCATCAGCCGCCATCTTATGTACAGGGTCCTAGGTGAAAAAGACTGCAGAGAAGCCTGGAGCTTGGTATATATCTGCTGTTTGCCAGATAACAGATGGGAGATAGGACATAGGATGGATTAGTAAAGGGAGAGTTGACATTTCAAGCAGTTAGCGAGTGTGATAGGCTTGCCTAAAGAGATGGGTTTTAAGAGCACGTTTGAAGCTTTGGAGGGTGAGTATTAGTCTGAGAGTCCGGGGAAGGGCATTCCAGAGAATTGGAGCAACTCGGAGAAGTCCTGGATACGTGCATGGGAGGTTCGAATTAAGGGAGAGATTAATCTAATGTTACTGGCAGATCGAAGAGTACGGGAAGGGTGATAGACTGAGAGGAGAGAAGAGAGATAAGGAGGTGCAGCATTATTCAGAGCTTTGTGGATGAGGGTTATTATTTTAAAGTGAATACGGAAGGAGACGGGCAGCAAGTGCAGTGATTGGCACAAACTGGAGGCATCCGTGTAGCGTTTGGCCTGAAAGACCAGCCTGGCTGCTGCATTAAGAATAGATTGAAGAGGAGAGAGTTTAGTCAGTGGAAGGCCGATTAGTAGGGAGTTACAGTAGTCTAGTCGAGAGTGAATCAGAGCAACAGTTAGCATTTTAGAAGTTTCAAATGTCAGAAACGGACGGATTCTGGAGATGTTTCTGAGATGCATACGGCAAGAGCGAGCAAGAGATTGAATATATGGTGAAAAAGAGAGGTCAAAGTCCAGCACAACCCCAAGACAGCGGGCCTGCTGCCTCGGTGCTATAGTGATTCCACAGACCGAGATGGAGAGGTCGGGGTTGGGTTGGTTAGCAGATGGTGGAAAGACAAGAAGTTCAGTCTTAGAAAGATTAAGTTTCAAGAAGAGAGAGGACATGATGTTAGAGACAGCAGAGAGACATTCACTAGTGTTCTGGATTAAGGCAGGGGTGATGTTACGTGCAGAAGTATATAGCTGGGTGTCATCAGCATAAAGATGATACTGGAAACCAAATCTGCTGATGGTTTGCCCAATGGGGGCAGTATAGAGAGAGAAGAGAAGAGGACCTAGGACTGAGCCCTGAGGAACCCCGACACTGAGAGGAAGATGAGAAGAGAAAGTTCCAGAAAAGGAGACACTGAAAGTGCGGTCAGAGAGATAGGAAGAAAACCAAGAGAGTGCAGTGTCCTTTAGGCCGATGGAGTGAAGCATCCTAAGGAGGAGCTGGTGGTCCACAGTATCGAACGCTGCCGATAGATCCAGAAGAATAAGAAGAGAATAGTCACCTTTGGATTTTGCAGTGAGGAGATCATTGGAGACTTTAGAAAGAGCAGTTTCAGTGGAATGCATAGAGCGGAAACCAGATTGTAGGGGGTCAAGGAGGGAGTTAGCTGAGAGATAGCGGGTTAGTCGAGAATAGATCAAGCGTTCCAGGAGTTTGGAGATGAAAGGGAGGTTAGAAACTGGTCTGTAGTTAGTAGCATTGGATTTGTCCAGTGAAGGTTTCTTTAGTAAAGGGGTAACAACAGCATGCTTGAAAGAAGAGGGGACAACACCAGAAGAGAGAGAGAGGTTGAAGATTTTAGTTAGGTGAGAGGGAAGAGAGTGAACAAGATAAGGTATGGGAGGGAAGGGGATTGGAGGAGTTAGTGGATTGAGCAATTATTTCCTGGCGGATACAATCAATTTCATCCTTAAAGTAGGTGGCCAGATCTTCAGCCCCAATGTCTGTAACAGGTGGCTGCACCTTTGGTGTTAGTAAGGTGTGAAGGGTATCAAAGAGCCTTTTGGGGTTGTTAGAGAGAGAGGATATGAGATTAGTAAAATAGACCTGTTTAGCAAGGTGAAGGGCAAAGTTATAAGTTTTTAGCATAAATTTGAAGTGAAAAAAGTCTGCAGATATGCACGATTTTCTCCACAGATGTTCAGCAATCCTGGAGCACTGCCGAAGGAAACGAGTTTGTTCAGTGTGCCAAGGTTGCCTGCGTGCGTGTTGAAAATTTCGGATAGTGAGCGGTGCCATCTCATCTAGCGCACTTCTGACAGTGTGATTATAGTGGTTAGTAGCCAGGTTTGGACAGGTGAAAGAGGATATGGGGGATAGTGCAGACTGTAAGTTTTCTGTGAGTTGATGAGTATCTATTTCACGTGGGTTCCGGTATGAATGATGGGTGGAAGGATTCTGAGAATGAGAAGGATTATTGAAAGTAAAAGAAAGGAGATTATGGTCTGAAAGTGGAAAGGAGGAATTGGTAAAATCAGATATTGAAGATGGTCGGGAGAAGACCAAATCGAGGATGTTTCCCTCACTATGAGTGGGGGAATCGCAGAGTTGTGAAAGACCTAGAGAAGTAGTTAGTGCTAAGAGCTGAGAGGCAGGAGGGGAAATGGGAGTGTTAACAGGGATGTTGAAGTCTCCCATGATGATGGTTGGAATGTCACAGGATAGAAAGTAAGAGAGCCAAGAGGCAAAGTGGTCAAGAAACTGATAGGGTGAGCCAGGAGGACGGTATACTACTATATAATGTTTCTTTTTCCTTTAAAATCTACAGTTATTACTGGATTTATTAGTGGACCTATTGGACCTTCCTGAATACGGTGATTTTTGGGCAATCGGGACCTGGTGGACCCATATGAGGAGGCATTGATCCCAGATGGGTCCTCTAACAAGCAAGATTTCTGCAGCAATGGTACGATTTTCGAGCCTGGTAATTTCTGCTTACCTGTGGACCACCGTGCACCTTCCCACGATTCCCTTCTGTGTCCTGTTTGGATCGTCTTGGTCACTTTCCAGTTCATGTCTGTTCTGAGTTAGAATTTTGGTTTGCCCTTAGTCAAAATGGCTACATTCCCTCCTACACATGTATGTTTCCTTGGTTCCAATTGCTCAATGAATATTGATGGACATTGATACAGCCCTCTGAGCATGAACACCATTATAAAAATTCATACTGATTGAGGTTTTTTTATACATACCAGTACATTTCCGAATGACTTTGTTTTTATTTGCCCGGACACTTTGAGTATACAAACCGAGCTGTATGGATTTTTCAGCTGACTGCTAACTCACTATGCTCGATAATGCCTATATGGAGAAGGAGAAACGTTGCATAATTATGGTGGAATGAAAATATTTTATCTTTAATAAACAGAGCGCTGCTTCACCGCTGATCGATATTGTACTTTGGGGTTAGTGTCAGACTCTACAAGAAGACCTGCACCCGACTATTATGTTTACATGGTGCTCCTCCACATCTACCTATTTTGGATTGCTTACCCAATATTGTTATGTCTCGGGAAGAAGGGCAATGTAAAAGGGTGATTGCTGAAAATTGAATTAAGCTCCATTCCATTAAAAACCGGCGGGGCTCATGAAGACAAACTTCCACATCACATGCTTTGGTCACGTAACTAAAGTCATGTGACCCCTTCCCTTCCGGATAACGGAAATAAAATAAACATGACTGAATAAATAAAATAAGGTTACATAAAATAATTTTATTGTAAGGAGACAATGGAAACAATACATATTTTTTTGCTATAGTATATATTATTACATTAGAGATACAGTTATAATAAAGATAGACACTGCAAAAACGTACATAAAAGGCAAACTAGAGTGATCTTACCATGCCAAAAACAGATATTGCAATTGTTATTATTTAATGTAAGGATAAAGAGACAAAATCCATATCTGTATAAGACCCACTGTAACTAGGTAAACTTAGGTGAACTGGTATAAATGCTACCTAAATGCTGCATATCGCTATTCCTAGCAGGACATACCTCATGTAAGCGATGCATACGAACATATTGGCACACTGTTCCTGCCATTGATTTAAATCATTGTGCCAGACCAAAAAGAAAGAAAGACAACACAATAGAGAAAAAAGACCGGAATTGCTCTATGGCAAAAGTTAGTAGGTCAAAATTAGATTCCAGTCTTTTATTTAAACCCTCTGGATGTTGAATATTTAGTATGAACATTCAGAACTTTTCTCCATTCACTAAACTATGCTTCATGTCACCCCTCTAGGTATAAAAACTCTCATGTCATATCAAATTACCAACCAAGGACCAAAATAAAGATAGAATTAAAATCAATTGATAGAATACCTGATGACACATATAACCATTTTGAGATTTAAAAAAAAAGGGAAATGTACTGGACATACAAAATGAATACACTATCACCATATGGTTTGAACAAAGCTACAGAGATCATCACCTAACACCCAACCCGAACTAAAACACACTCTCTCCCCTTACATACAGACTAAAACAACAGTAAACCGGAAGACTATACATTTATTTAACAATTTCGTTGACTCCTTGAATACTTACCCAAGGAATATTAAATATCTACATCCTAGGTGTTCTCACTTGAAAATTTACTATCGGACCCAACAAATAAAAAGTAAAACATCCTCAAAATCATTTTTATTGATTTCATTCCACAGTCTATGTCACGGCGAAGACGCCGCCGCCTCGTCACGTGACGTGGGGTGCAACTGTACGGGTTAATTTAGCCTACTCAAACTTGCGCTCACCTTTCACTCAGGACACAAATTGAGCATAAATCACACCTCATACAGCTCCAGCACCAGAACCAGACCCGCTGCCACCACTTATTGCATTTATACTGGGACCAATAAGTATCCCACTCTACAACAACTCTTGCTTCTCAGGCAGTCACCTTGTCACACCACTACACATGCACACTCAGCACTCTAGTAGTCACACAGCTAACCACACTTTACAAGGCTATGAGTTCGCAGAGCATACAGGGACCAAAATTAAAGTGAAAAGCTTTAATTACAAAAAGTTGATCAGTGCATAAAAAGATATTAAAAACAAAAGAATTACAAAATAAAATGACACACTACACGGCAAAACAGTTATAAAATAAAAAGGGAGAAAAATAACAGAAACTTACAACTTAAAGTAAATCCTGATCCCTGGAGGTGGGAGAAATAAGGGACACATTCAGCTTGTCAAGCAGCCCCCAAAATGTGAACACCAATTCTTGGATTTCATATTGTTTTATAACTTCTCAGTTTGGTTCAGATTTCAGAACCTCCCATTCATTAATTAGTCCAGAGGGTCATTCACGATTGGGCAAAGTGTTAATGAGGGGGGAGAGTCCAGGAATAATTAAACAGTTCTTTGTTTCCAAATTGCTAGATGCAGGGGTGGGGGTAGGTGCAGAGGAGAGGTGACCAAATGGCTTTTGAGGTCACCAGAGAACATTCTGCAGGTCAGAGTTTATCAGGTTGTAAGGATGTCCAGGATGTTGTAAAAGAGGCCTGGATGCTTCAATGGATGCCACATATTTCAACCAAGTTTGTAATTGCCCAATAGTTCAACAAATCTTACACATTCAAGAATAGTATTTCCTTGACAGTCTACATCACTCCACCCAGGCAATGCCCTTTAACTTGCCAGAAAGTGTGTAGAAATACAGAAATTAGGAAAACAGACATTTTTAAATGGAGAAAAAGAGACACCAACATCGAAACATTATGAATGGAAAACACATGATAAACAAACAGTAGTAATCACGTCATCAAACGGAATTGGTTCCAACTAACCCTCTATATAGATGGACTATCTTTGGAATTAGCTTAAGAAAGAGGTGAAGGCAAAAATACCTCGAAATGCGTAGCTATAAAATTTTTTTATTGTTTTTATACTTCTGTTTTATACACTATTTTATTATATACTTAATAAAATAGAGTTAGACCATACATCCAGGTGTGGTTATTACACACTGATTAGTGGGGCCGGGACAAGAGGAGCGCTCTGGAAACTCCATCTCTTCTTTACAAGCAATCTAACAAAATCGGAACTATTGAATATGTCCCTACCTTCTTTAGAATCCCTTCACCTGTCCTCGCAATTCCCTTTCAAATGGCATAGCTCACATACTTGTTATCTAGGTATCAATATACTGGCCGATCTGTCCCTTCTGTATTCTCTGTATTCTCTGAATTATAAACCCCTATTGGATTGTATCATTGACCATCTCGCCTTGTATGGTCGCATTAATGTAGTTGAATCGTCACTTGTCCACTTCATACCACTCAAACAGGTACTAGTCAAGGACAGGCAACCTCTTTTCTTTTTCCAGAGACGTAGCATATTTTATTGGATTTCAGACCCGTACAGACCGCCAGACGTTGATAATGGTGTAAGTATATACAGAATATTGTTCATTTATCCCCACATACAAATCAACCCTTATGGTCTTCCCTGTTGCATCCCTACTAGAGATGAGCGAGCACTAAAATGTTCGAGTGCTCGTTATTCAAGTCGAACTTTTTCCAATGCTCGAGTGCTCGTTTCGAATAACGAACCCTATTGAAGTCAATGGGAGAATCGAGCATTTTTTCAAGGGGACCAAGGCTCTGCACAGGGAAGCTTGGCCAAAAACCTGGAAACCTCAGAAAATGATGGAAACACCACAGAAATGGACAGGAAACAGCAGGGACAGCATGCATGGATGCCTCTGAGGCTGCCTAATTGCACCATTATGCCAAAATTATGGGCAACAGCATGGAGTGACCAAGTGAGGCGAGATAGCATCTAAAACACCCAATAATTGACCCTGACACTACAGGGGACGGCATGCAGAGGCAGCGGCAGCAGCGGCAGGCTAGAGAGTACCATGGCGACCTACCCCAAATGGACTCAGGCTTCAAACTAATTTAGAAAATTCCTTTTGGCTAGGAAAACGTGTAGCACTGTATGTATCAGTATTTGGCCTGGTTATGGTGGCAGAGAGGAACCAAAGGAGGTGAGCAAGAAGCGCTGAAATGATTTCTTATGTGAACAAAAGGTTGACAGTATATGTTTAGTCGATAACACAGCATGGTGGCGAGAGAGTGACCAAGTTCCATAACATATCTGGTGAAACACCTGAAAATGTAGCCTGACACAGCTCGTGTGCTAAGGGGACGATATGTGGAGGCAGCTATGGAGACGACATGTGGAGGCTGCTATGGAGAAAACTTGTGGTGGCAGCTATGGAGACAACGTGTGGTGGCAGCTATGAAGACAATGTGTGGAGGCAGCTATGGAGATGACATGTGGAGGCTGCTATGGAGACGTGTGGAGGCAGCTATGGAGACGGCGTGTGGAGGCTGCTATGGAGACGGCGTGTGGAGGCTGCTATGGAGACGATGTGTGGAGGCAGCTATTGAGACGACGTGTGGAGACTGCTATGGAGACGTGTGGAGGCATGTGGGTGGGGGACACGCACTCAGTCATACAGCTTTGCATCCATTGTCAAAATGAGTGACCCATATAAAACACCAGAAAATCACAGCTGAAAATGTAGCCTGACACAGCTCGTTGCTAAGGGGGCGTCGTGTGGAGGCAGTTATCGAGACGACATGTGATGGCAGCTATTGAGACGACGTGTGGAGGCTGCTATGTATACGACGTGTATAGGCAGTGGGGACGGTTATGGCACCCAAGGTGAACGTAAGGAGGTGAGAAAAGAGGAGTGAAAAGATAGATTTTAGAGGTAAAAGGTTATAGTAGTAGATTAAAGTTGCTGCAGTTAAAACGATGTTAGTTGGATCTTGAGATGGAGCTGGCGGTCCGCTGCCAGACAAGCTTTCGCCTATCCAAGTCTCTCGGCTCCCCCCTCCCAAAATGGACCTGGGGGCCCAAAGAGTTTATTTTGAAAAAATTCTCATTTTCAAAGCAGGTGGGGTCGTTTGAATACTTCATCTACGAATAATGGAATAGCATTGCGGTTCTATTTTTTTTCTTTTCGGAAATGGTTCCATGATTAATAGCGACGGTATGGGGCATCCATATTGCGCTGCTATGATTGAAACTTCAGGTCTCCAGCATGGAGGCGACAGATGGGCCGAGTTCCATTACGTATCTGGTGAAACATCCGAAAGTTCTGCCTGACACAGCACGTTTGCTAAGGGGACGATGTATGGAGGCGGCTATGTGGACGACGTGTGGAGGCGGCTATGGGGATGAGGTGTGGAGGCATGTGGGGGGGGGGGGAGACGCGCACTCAGTCATCCAGCTTTGCATGCATTGCGAAAATGAGTGGCCCATATAAAACGCCAGAAAATCACAGCCGGTAAAACACCCGAAAATGTAGCCTGACACAGCTCAATTGCTAAGGGGACGACCTGTGGAGGCAGCTATGGAGACGACTTTTGGAAGCAGCTATGGAGATGATGTGTGGAGGAAGCAATGGAGACGACGTGTGGAGGCAGCTATGGAGATGACAAGTGGAGGCAGCAATGGAGACAATGTGTGGAGGCAGCAATGGAGACAATGGGGGTTATTTACTAAGGGCCCGATTCGCGTTTTCCCGACGTGTTACCCGAATATTTCCGATTTGCGCCGATTTCCCCGGGATTTTGGCGCACGTGATCGGATTGTGGCGCATTGGCGCTGGCATGCACACCACGGAATTCGGGGCCGTGGCCGAACGAAAACTCTACGGATTCGGAAAAACCGCTGCATTTAAAACAAAAAAAGCCGGTGAAATCCAGCACGTTCCGATGCTTTTCAGCGCAGCAGCCGGTGGACGGCGGAGGAACTACCTTAATAAATCCTGGCCGGACCCAAATCCAGCGCAGAAAACGCGCCACTGGATCGCGAATAGACCGGGTAAGTAAATCTGCCCAAATCTGCCCAAATGTGTGGAGGCAGCTATAAAGACGACATGTAGAGGCAGCTATAACGACGACGCGTGGAGGCTGCTATAAAGACGACATGTGGAGGCTGCTATGGAGATAATTAAATTTGGATTGTGCCTGTATGTGGCAGTCCAAAAAAGTTTTCAAAACAGAGGACCGGGTAGGTGGCCCTCCAGAAAAATTAAATACATAGAGTACCTGTATGTGGCACTCCCAAAAAATGTTTAAAACAGAGGACCGGGTAGTTGGTCTGCCAGAAAAATTAAATACATAGAGTACCTGTATGTGGCACTCCCAAAACATTTGCAATACTAAGGACCGCGAATGTGGCCCTCCATAAAAATGTAATACATACAGTACTATAGCTAGAGCCAGTTGGCCCTAGCCAAAAATAGCCAGTTGCCTCTGCTTTAGTGTGCAAAGAAGACGAGAAGGAGGAGAATGAGGAGGAGGAGTGCATACATGAGAATTATTCAGGTTTAGCTGCTTTCACCTGGGTGAGAATAAAAATAATGAGAAATATATGCTTGATTCATCTTGATATGCGTCAGCCTGTCACCGCTGTCAGTCGACAGGCGTGTACGCTTATCGGTGATGATGCCACCAGCTGCACTGAAAACCCGCTCTAAAAACACGCTAGCGGCAGGGCAGGCAAGAACCTCCAAGGCGTACAGCGCCAGTTGGGGCCACATGTCCAGCCTTGAAACCCAGTAGTTGTAGGGAGCTGTGTGATCATTTAGGACGATGGTATGGTCAGCTACGTACTCCCTCACCATCTTTCTGTAAAGATCACCCCTACTCTGCCGAGACTGTGGACAGGTGACAGTGTCTTGCTGGGGTGACATAAAACTGGCAAAGGCCTTGTAAAGCGTACCCCTGCCAGTGCTGGACAAGCTGCCTGCTCGCCTACTCTCCCTTGCTACTTGTCCAGCAAAAGTACGCCCTCTGCCGCTAACGGTGTCAGATGGGAAAGACTGTTTCAGCTTGTGCACCAGGGCCTGCTGGTATTCATGCACTCTCATACTACTTTCCTCTACAGGGATGAGAGTGGAAAGATTTTGCTTGTACCGTGGGTCCAGGAGAGTGAATACCCAGTAATCAGTGCTGGAAAAAATTCTTTGAACGCATGGGTCACAGGATAGGCAGCCTAGCATGAACTCTGCCATATGCGCCAGAGTCCCAACGTGCAACAATTCACTCCCCTTACTGGCCTGACTCTCCATTTCCTCCTCCAACTCCTCTTCTGCTGCCTATACACGCTGAACAGTTGATAAGGACTGAGCAATGGTCCCCTCTTCTGTCTCGCCATGCCCACGGATGGTAATTCGGAGGAGGTGGAGGAGGGGTGGGAGGAGGAGGCATAGTAGGCCTGAGAGACCTTGACCAAGGTAGGCCCCGCAATGCTCGGCGTCGGCAGTATATGAGCGGCCCAAGGGTCAGACTCGATCCCAGCCTCCACCAAGTTAACCCAATGTGCCGTCAGCGACATATAGTGGCCCTGCCCGGCAGCACTCGTCCACGTGTCCGTGGTTAGGTGGACCTTTTCAGAAACGGCGTTAGTGAGGGCATGGATGATGCTGTCTGACACGTGGTGGTGCATGGCCGAGGGGCGGCTGCTGCCATGAGGTTGCGAAAGGCCTCGGTCTCTACCAGCCAATAGGGCAGCATCTCCAGGCTCAGTAATTTGGAGATGTGGAAGTTGGCTTGGGTGTGTGGGTGTGGAACTGTATTTCCTCTTCCGCTCCAGCGACTGGGGTATAGACAGCTGAACGCTGCGCATGGAGACATTGGTGGATGCTTTGGAGGATCATGGAGGCGAAGGTGTGGTTTTCGAGCGGGGAGTGTTTGTGCCGGGGTCCTGGGTATGGGTCTGACTAGCAGAGGCAGCAAATGACACAGGGGAAGGAGCAGTGGTGGGCCGGCCAGAGGTGAACGCCCTTGGTTCCATTGAGAGGGGTGTTTAGCACTCATATGCCTGCGCATACTGGTGGTGGTTAAGATAGTAGTGGTGGAACCCCTGCTGATCCTGTTGTGGCACAGGTTACATGCCACAGTCCGTCGGTCATCCGCCATTTCTTTAAAGAACCTTCAGACTTGAGAACATCTAGCTCTCGCCACGGAAGCATTTGGCGCTGATGCACCAGCTCTGGCCCTGCCTCTCCGTCTGGCCCCACCACTGCCTCTTCCAACCTGTTCTGGTATAGGACTCGCCTCCGTCTCAGAAGCACTGTCTTCACCCAGCCTATCAACCCAGCTTGGGTCTGTCACCTCATCATCCTCCGATCCCTCAGTCTGCTCCTCCCTCGGACTTCCTGCACTGACAACAACTTCACCACTGTCTGACAACTGTGTCTCCTCATCGTCCAACACCTCTTAACACACTTTTTCCACTACGTCAATAATGTCATCATCACCCACAGACTACGACCGGTGGAAAACCTGGGCATCGGGAAAGAGCTCAGCAGCAACCTGCGAGGTGGCAGACTGGGGGGAAGGAGGTTGAGGTGGAGGAGCTGGAGGAGTGCTCACTTGGGTAACATGGGTGGACTGCGTGGAAGACTGACTGGTGGGCAAATGACTTGAAGCATTGTCCGCAATCCACGACATCACCTGTTCGCACTGTTGTGGCCTCAACAGTGCTCTACCACGAGTCCCAGTAAGTTGAGACATGAAGCTAGGGAGTGTAGCTTTGCGCCGTTCCCCAGCTCCCTCATCAGCAGGTAGTGTCTCACCCCGCCCAGGACCACTACCTCTAACCCCTGCAGTAATTGGATGCCCACGCCCTCGTCCTCTACCCTTAGCCCTCGGATTCAACATTTTCCAAGTAAAAGTCTTTTTATAGACAAAAGAGAAATATAAACTGTACATTTTTTTTGGTAATTTTTTTTATATTTGTTTTTTTTTTTTGATTTATAGAGGAACAAAACGTGCAGAAGAAATCGGACAGCAACCTCAGAAGATGATTGCTATGGCTAGTGTCTAACCAACACAGACAATTATTTAAAAATGTCCCGGTATTGATGTGAACAAAAGACCGTATTTGATTATGCCACACGTGACGTACAGTACGCTTCACCGGCAGAGAGAATGTGGATTGGGATTTCTGGACACTAGCTTACTAAACAGTAGCAGACACCACCGTTCAACTACAGTAGACAAAATTTGATTGCTATAACGGAGATTTCACAACCCCCCCCAAAAATATAGGGATAATGTATTATTTTTATTTTATTTTTTCGTTTTTTTATAACTTTTTTTCGTTTTTTTTATTTCTTTATGAACGAAACATGCAGAAGAAATCAGAAAGCAAACTGAAATGCGAATTGCTAAATGTCCCGGTACTAATTTGAGCAAAAAAAGGTATTAGATTACGCCACACGTGACGTACTGTACTCTTCACCGGTAGAGAGAATGTGGATTGGGATTTCTGGAGACTAGCTTGCTAAACAGTAGCAGGCAGACTAAGCTAGATGAAATTGCATTTGCACCACTGACAGCACACAAAAGGATTTTGTGCTGTGACTTTCACTTTCACTTTTGAAAAAAAAAAAAATCAGCAGACTGTGCCTAATTTAATCAAACCCCCAATAAATTGTCCCACTTAGCTGTTTGAAATGGATATGTGTCACTAATTGCCAAAAATAACGTTTGCAAGTCTCCCGGCAAATTCGTCACAATATGGTAGTAGCTGCACTACTAGTGCCAGCAAGCCCAGCCACAAGCAAATTAAAAAAAAACAAGAAAAAAAAATAACGCTATTGTAGCCCTAACAAGGGCTGTTGGGTTCTTGTAGAATCACTCCTGCCTAACACTAATCTAATAGAACACCCTAACGCTATCCCTGACCAGCAGCAGCTCTATCCCTAACGGCATCCAGGCAGAGAATTATCCGAGCACAGTGGGCAGTGGCTAGTATATTCCAGGGTCACCTGATCAAGCCAGCCAACCACTGCTATCGACATGTAAGTGTACCACGTGATGCTGGGAGTACTGCAGAGTCTCCTGGCTTGTGATTGGCTCTGTTTCTGGCTGCCAAAAATCAAAACGGCGGGAGATGCCATTTTCTCGAGCTGGTGAAATAATCGTCCGAGCAACGAGCAGTTGCGAGTATGCTAATGCTCGAACGAGCATGAAGCTCGGACGAGTATGTTCGCTCAACTCTAATCCCTACCATTCCTCCGCATCTTCCCGTGAAGTGGTTAGTGGGCTTATGCAATTTGCTCAAAATGTAGCTAAGAACCTCAAGTTCATTTTGTAATAGATCATTGTATAAATGTGGATGTGTGGTCTAGCTCATTCCTCTCCGAATTTTGGTTTAGTTCTATTCTATACCCTCATTTATTTTGTTTTTTGGAACAGTGAGTATTCAAGACCTGTTCATACATGGTGCGGTATTGCATGGCATCTGCTGCTTCTGTAGTGCATTACTGCTGGGGACCCGCGGCCCACAGCCATGTTTGCCAGTATGAGTGCAATTGGGTCTTGGTCCCTGCTGGTACTCTGTTGCAGCGGCTGTGGATGCCTTGTGATGCTGTACACAATAGTGTAGGGACCCAGTACAAGGAGGTCACCATGATGTTGTAAGTGGGCTATGAAATTTGATCAAAATGTAATTAAGAACCTTGAGTTTGTTTTGTAAATGTAGCCTAGCAGCAACAGATCATTGTATAATGTGTGGATGTGCAGTCCAGTTATTTCCTCTTCCAAAGTTGCTTTATATCGTTCTCTCTTCTTTCCCTTCTAACTACACCTTATACAGTCTTCTCTTCTTATCCCATTTTCCTCATGTTGACTTACATGTGGAGGATATCTTGCTGGTTGAAACCAACTCCAGTTCCCACAGCTGCAGTTGCCTAATTAGTGAGCACTGTTATTATGGTGACAACTGAACAAAGTTCTTCTCTTTGAAATGCAGAGGGATAGTTGTGTGACAGAATAGACATTTGTCTCTACGCAGACAATAGCCATAAACTAGGTAGGGTCAGGGCCGGATTAAGGGTGGTGGGGGCCCCTGGGCGCAAACTGGTGGGGGCCCTTCCAAAAATGATTTTGGAGGTTAGTAACCTTCCAGCCCCCCTGTAGTATATAGCGTGCCAGCCCCCCTGTAGTATATAGCGTGCCAGCCCCCCTGTAGTATATAGCCTGACAGTCCCCCTGTAGTATATAGCCTGCCAGCCCCCTGTAGTATATAGCCTGCCAGCCCCCTGTAGTATAAAGCCACCAGACCCCTGTAGTATAAAGCCACCAGCCCCCTGTAGACTATAGCCGCCAGTCCCCTGTAGAAAATAGCGATCTTGGCAATCTCCCCCAGCGAAGGCAGCTGTGTCTCACTGACACAGCTATCATCCTAGACCCCTATGTGCATTGCGAGCGGCCACCGGCCGCTGCCTATTGTGCACAGAGACACAGAGCTGAGCTAAGTCGCTAACTGTCCGAAACTGGTGGGGGCCCCTTAAAAAGTGAAAGTGGTGGGGGCCCAGGGGCTCGAGCCCCATGAGCCCCTCCTTTAATCCGGCCCTGGGTAGGGTGGTTGTAAGAAGTCAACTGCCACCTAATTTTTCCTGTCTATTGATTAGGTTTGTCTACAGATAACATTTGCACACGTAACCCTAAGTCTAGAACATTTTTAAGAGATCCTTGCGATATCTGATCTTTCCTGCTCTCCTCTACATATAAACAAGCACAAGCAGAACAAGTTAGTAGTAGCAGAACCAAAGTAGTAGATGTCACCAATTGTAATACAACATCCCTCTAGGTCAGATCAACGCACAGAGGAATTAAAATAATATAAAATATATGCCTTAACGTGCTTAAGATGGATATTATGGCTTGAAACCTGTACCTATAAAAAACTTTGCCGCTCTGTCCCCTGATCTCCTTTTCTAGTCTGCACTCTGCGTTCTGGAAGTTTGTTTGGTAGGGGAGGGCCTAGCCCAGTGATGGGGAACCTATGACACGCGTAGCCATTTTTGGTGACATGCGGCCGCCCAGCGCCCGCAGTCCGCCCCCCTCCCTGTGTAATGTGCTGCCCCTGTGTAATGTGCTGCCCCTGTGTTAATGTCCAGCATGCGTCCCTGTGTTTCTGCCCCCTGCTTACCTGTCCGGCGCCGCGTTGGTCCGCCCACAGTCTGCAACTCCTCCGGCTCCTCCAGGCTGCAATTCGCGCTGCTCATCAAGTGACTGAGGTGACCTGACGTCAGGTCACGTCAGTCACGTGAGCCAAGGCGCGCGGTGCAACCTGGAGGAGCTGAGCCGCCATTATCGTCAGACCTGCAGTAAAGCTACAGGGAAGAAGAGATCACTGTAAAGTAAATAACTTTACTATTATATTATATTTAAAGGGAGACGACTAGGGGTATTTTAGTAGTAAAAGGCGGTGTCTCGGGGTATTTTAGTAGTATAGGGAGGCGGCTAGGGGTATATTAGTAGTAAAGGGAGGCGGCTAGGGTTATTTTAGTAGTAAAGGGAGGCCGTTAGGGGTATTTTAGTAGTAAAGGGAGGCCGCTAGGGGTATTTTACTAGTAAAGGGAGGTCACTGGGGGCATTTTAATAGTAAAGGGAGGCAGCTGGAAAGAAAGGCCGCTGCTGGACATGTTATTAATAAGGGGAGGCCGCTGCTGGACATGTTATTTAGAAGGGGAGGCCGCTGCTGGACATGTTATTTAGAAGGGGAGGCCGCTGCTGGACATGTTATTTAGAAGGGGAGGCCGCTGCTGGACATGTTACTAATAAGGGGAGGCCACTGCTGGACATGTTATTAATAAGGGGAGGCCGCTGCTGGACATGTTATTAATAAGGGGAGGCGGTTGCTGGACATGTTATTACAAAATTAGGTTTTTTTCTAAAGGTGACACAGCACCCGAGTTATGCTCGGTTTTTTGGCGAACTTTGACACACCAAGCTCAAAAGATTGCCCATCACTGGCCTAGCCGTACTAGTTCTGCTACCCTATCGTGCTCTAAGCTCAGAGGATGGGGGAGGGGTTTCCCGGATCCCATACTATACCATACAGCAGCCATCATTCAACACTTAGTGGACTTGCATAACCATGTCTATTCTAGTGGGTGAGATGGCAAATAGATCTCTCCCATCCCATGCTCCTTATGCTGCTCATCAAGTGACTGAGGTGACCTGACGTCAGGTCACGTCAGTCACGTGAGCCAAGGCGCGCGGTGCAACCTGGAGGAGCTGAGCCGCCATTATCGTCAGACCTGCAGTAAAGCTACAGGGAAGAAGAGATCACTGTAAAGTAAATAACTTTACTATTATATTATATTTAAAGGGAGACGACTAGGGGTATTTTAGTAGTAAAAGGCGGTGTCTCGGGGTATTTTAGTAGTATAGGGAGGCGGCTAGGGGTATATTAGTAGTAAAGGGAGGCGGCTAGGGTTATTTTAGTAGTAAAGGGAGGCCGTTAGGGGTATTTTAGTAGTAAAGGGAGGCCGCTAGGGGTATTTTAGTAGTAAAGGGAGGTCACTGGGGGCATTTTAATAGTAAAGGGAGGCAGCTGGAAAGAAAGGCCGCTGCTGGACATGTTATTAATAAGGGGAGGCCGCTGCTGGACATGTTATTTAGAAGGGGAGGCCGCTGCTGGACATGTTATTTAGAAGGGGAGGCCGCTGCTGGACATGTTATTTAGAAGGGGAGGCCGCTGCTGGACATGTTATTTAGAAGGGGAGGCCGCTGCTGGACATGTTACTAATAAGGGGAGGCCACTGCTGGACATGTTATTAATAAGGGGAGGCCGCTGCTGGACATGTTATTAATAAGGGGAGGCGGTTGCTGGACATGTTATTACAAAATTAGGTTTTTTTCTAAAGGTGACACAGCACCCGAGTTATGCTCGGTTTTTTGGCGAACTTTGACACACCAAGCTCAAAAGATTGCCCATCACTGGCCTAGCCGTACTAGTTCTGCTACCCTATCGTGCTCTAAGCTCAGAGGATGGGGGAGGGGTTTCCCGGATCCCATACTATACCATACAGCAGCCATCATTCAACACTTAGTGGACTTGCATAACCATGTCTATTCTAGTGGGTGAGATGGCAAATAGATCTCTCCCATCCCATGCTCCTTATGCTTCCATGGATTTCATTGAATCAGTGTTCACCCAGCCTTACACACTCTCTTTTTTTCTCCTTACTTTTTCTAAGTTTGGGATAGTCTGGCTACTAAAAATAAATTGATCTCATAAATTGTCGACCATTCCTTTCCCCCCGGTTGGGCAGCCGCAGGTTCCTTTGCTGGGAAGCCAGTTCTGACATCGGAATGGGTCAGATTGTGGAAGGCACATCAGTCCCATCTTGGGAGTCATTGAGAGCCACACGTCCCGATATTCCCTTTTTGTGGTTTAAATATGGACAGCTCACATCACGGACTTTGGATCCACCTCTACCCCTTTAGAGTCCCTCTTTCAGACGCCCTCCCCTCTTGCCCATGCCATGTCAGTGTTGTATAACATACAGCTGGAAGATGCTACCCCGAGAAAACTGGGTTTTGTTGCATCCTGTGAATCAGAACTCATGGAGACTTTCCTCTTTTCCCAAAAAGTGCCCAGAAAAGATTTATAAAGTGCTATCCAGGTTGCATGGTAGCCCCATGGTGCTCCATAAATTCTATCCTGAGGTGTCTGACTTTTGATGGAGGTTCGGTTCCAATGAAAATCTCCCATATACCGGGAATAAAAAACCATTGGACCATCATCATTCCAACCTTAATTGGCCAAACATATGGTAGTAGACCGACAATGATGACACAAACAGAACCTTTATTAGTCCGACGCGCCCATCCACTCATCAAATATAGCCCCGGCACCCCTGAAGACGCCACGCAGTTGGCGAAACATGTCGGGGGGGCTATAATTGTTCAGCATTTTATTTAGCATTGGTAGTGGCAGTGGTACCACTAGTCACTGAGTTATAAGAAAATCTGATGCTCAATGAATATGGTGTTTCATGATTAGGCATGACACAGTAATACCTACTGGGAAGTACATGGCAATGTGGTTCACACCACATATCCCTAAATAGGGAATCTCTATCAACTAGGTGCTTCTGGCTTCGAACTAATAGCTAGGCACCACTGTGGAGGTGGGTTATCATTACCTACCCTCCACAGGCAATCTGTAGCTTTGGATAAGCACATATTGCCATTAAGTTGAATAGAGTCACATTAGTTGCCTTCCCAGTCACACCTATAGGAGACAAGTCTCCCTTTTGAGCATCAGGAGGACACTCACACTCAATAGTGTCTGACACCGGTGACCCTACTTGTATGAATTGATCCACTCCACTCCTTTGTAGATTTTTAGTCAGTGGTGTAGTATATCACTATAATTAACTAATAATCAGCTCCCAACATTTAAGTTTTAACCTGAGAAATAAAAGTAATATTTTAGACAAATGGGTTTCAGTGAGGTCCCCTTGGACCTTTTTTGTATATAATTGCCTTGGATTGTAATAGGACCCAGTCATACCTTTCCACCTTTGCCTTTGTTGTATAAAACTAGCAGTTCAACCCGCAATCTGTGGAACCTAGTCAGGACACATACAATTTTGAGTGTCCTCATCAATGCATGTGGTTAACCTAGTAGGCTTTACTAAGTACCTATACCTCAACAATAAACAATCGAGAAGATCTACATAATATGGCCAATTTCTTGTCCCAAAAGATTACCTTCGAATAAATTTCGGGGGAAGTACATAGAGTGTTTTCTAAAGAAACTTTACCATCTAACCATACTGATATCCAGGAGGCATTTCGCAATCTACAAAAGACATACAGACAATACATTAAGTCCACTTGGGAGGTGGCGAGTTTCGAAACCTATCTGAAAAACAAGCTAGTATATAGGGGATTACGTTCACCATTATTCCCGAACTCACATCAGGATGATGTAGAATTCCTAAAGGGGTGGCAACGCATACTAACGGAGAGCTCCCTACGTCTCATAAACTACTTATATGATTATGAGAAGGCCTTTCTGGGGAGACTGAGTGAAAGACTAGATAAGGAAATTGGGGAAATCTAATCCTATCACTCTCATCCAGACTTTCAATCTCTGGAGGCTAGACTACAGAAGAACCTCTCTACCTTAACGAATGAAATAAAAGAACGCAAACACCGAAAGTTCATTCGTGATAGTAACGATTTTGAACTAAATCAGGTCTATTCTAGAAAAACAAACAAACAATCAAATAGGTCCTCGATACAGACGGACCAGTCTGAGTCAGATCTGTCTTCATCTGAAGACAGACAATCAGACTATACACAAAATCGCAAAGGTAGAAGCACTAAACGCAAATACCCAAACAGAAAGGGAGGATTTAACCCCAAAAAAACTCCTATTCAACCTTAGGAGACTACAGAAAAATGGCACAAACCCGCCTATCCTCAATCGGCCTCCTCCTCTTTGGGCTCCTCGTTAACAACGTCACTTGCACCCCATACTCATTTTGGGGTACCGCAAATGGTGGAGAGCACTCCAGCGACGCTACCTCTAGTAACGACAAACATGGTGACCCCTTTGGCGAGTTGTGCACAGGTGGCACCTCCCCTAACCATCCCTCATGGGGAACCACCTATAGCCCCTATGACACCAATGATGTCCAATATGAATGTGGTACCGAGGATTTCTTTTTTAGCGTCAACAACCCCAAGCATGCAACCGCGAGATCGCGAAAAATGGGGTTTCAACAGCAAATAACACCAACTGATGCATTTGAGACCCTAAAAGCAGTAAACGATAGGGACAAATTGGTGATCGATCTCTCCTCCTATGATTTGGACTATTCAGAATTAAGATTATTGCGAAAGGGCTTATCATTTACTCCTATTCCTCACTTTGACCCTTTTATATGGGTTAAAGATATAAATCTTTTTGCCAGAAAACTGGCTCTACACAAACATTTCTTGAAGGAAATGGACCCTACTATGACATTGATTCGGAATGATGAAAGGACAGTACAATTACTAATGGACCTGGAAGAGGAAAATATTTCCCCACCCAGAGGCATTAATCCACCTCTCACAAGTCTTAAACTGAGATCTAAGATGACACCACCGTTTGCCCAATACCACATGCTAGACACATTTGTCCAATTGGTCACAAGAGACATTAAAATGATTACCCCCAGAGACACAAGACCTGTTGCTAACTTGAATCATCAAGAAAAAATGGCGCTATCAAAACTACAATCTAATAATAAAATTGTACTGAAACCCTCTGACAAGGGTGGAAACATTGTAATCCTTGATCAAGAACAATACATTGACATGGTGAAACACCTCCTTAGTGACAAGGAAACCTACAAAATCTTATCCCGAGACCCTATGGTGGAATTCTTGGCAGAACTAACAATAATTTTGGATGGAGGACTAGAACAAAATCTTATCTCCAAGGATGAGCATAAATATCTTCTTAATCGAAAACCAACACTATCGACATTTTATGCCCTTCCTAAGGTGCACAAGAATAAGATACCCATCCCAGGACGTCCCATAGTGTCAGGGATGGACAATCTAACACAGGGTATCAGTAACTACGTAGATGCCATCCTCAGACCTTTTGTGACTACACTCCCCTCATACCTGAGGGATACAAAAGATGTGATTAAAAAACTCCAGGATGTCACTGTACATCCAGGTACTTGTTTAGCTAGCCTCGATGTGGAAGGTCTATATTCCAACATTGGACATCATTTAGGTCTAAAAGCGGTGGAATGCTTCTTGTACACAAAGGGTACACAATTTTTTGAACACAATCATTTCACACTCACTTTACTTGATTTCCTCCTTACTCAAAATTATTTTTTATTTGGCGGTACCTTTTACCACCAGGTGAAAGGTACCGCCATGGGCACTACATGCGCACCCACCTACGCCAACCTTTTTTTAGGTTGGTGGGAGGCAGAAATTGTATTCCATGAAAACAACACCAAATTCACTGATCATATAATTTTCTGGGGCAGATTTATTGACGATGTCCTCATCTTATGGGAGGGAGATGAGGACACCTTTTCTGACTTTGTACAAATTCTAAATCACAATGATATTGGCATGAGATTCACTCCCGAGTTTCACACCTCTCACTTAAACTTTTTAGACCTAACAATAAATATTGACACACAGGGCAATATTGAGACCACCATATATCGCAAGCCAACTGCCACCAATAGCCTCTTAAATTGGAGTAGTTGGCATCCAAAAGCACTCAAACGAGGTATACCGGTCGGCCAGTATCTACGGGCCAGACGGAATTGCTCCAACGAGATGAACTTTGAAAAAGAAAGTAAACTCCTATATGAACGATTTGTGGAAAAAGGCTATCCTAAACGTGTTTTAAAAATAGCATATCAGAAAGCCAAAATGACCAATAGAGATATCCTGATCTCTCAGGATAACCCTAAACATAGGGAAACCCAGTGTATCAGATGCATTGGAACTTTTGATGCACATACAGACGAAATCCTGGACATACTAAAGAAATACTAGCCTCTTCTTCTAGCTGACGATGACCTTACCAACGTCCTCAGTAAATACCCTAGTATTACATACCGTCGTGGTCCGAACTTGAGAGACAAGCTGGTCCACAGTCACTTCTCATCTGCGGGCACTCCGGCTAAAACATGGTTACAACCCACAAAGGGTTCCTTCCCTTGTGGGGATTGTAGCTTCTGTAAATATATGACTAAGACCAAGAATTTCACTCACAATGGAAAAACGTATAGGATAGACAGATTTCTCAACTTCAAAAGTACAGGGGTGGTATATGTTGCACAATGCGCTTGTCCCAAACTATATGTAGGGAAGACTATTCAAGAATTGAGGAGAAGAATATCCGCACATTTAAGCACGGTACAGACAAACAAAGATACCACCCTGGCCAGACATATCAAATTCTTTCATCAAGGTGACAAGAACCATCTTAAATTTTGGGCAATAGACCAGGTGAAACTAGGCCCTCGAAGAGGCAATCTGGACAAACGTCTCCTTCAGTTGGAAGAGAGGTGGATAGATCGCCTAAACACTCTCAGCCCAAATGGGCTAAATGAGGGATTTACGTTTGCAGCCTTCCTGTAAAGAAAACACTCTTGTATATGACCGTAACATATAAATAGGGTGAACCCCTTGTGAGACATTATTCTCTTATTAATCTTCTATCATATTTTATGCCTTTTTGATAAATACATTAGTTAACCATTATCGGAAGCACTTGTCATCTCCCTTGCTTGGATATCATGGGAGTTTAGGCACATGCATTTAATACCTGCCAAATGAAATAATCTATTCAAATAATGTCTAAGTCAGGGGTAGGGAACCTATGGCTCGGGAGCCAGATATGGCTCTTTTGTTGACTGCATCTGGCTCTCAGACAGATCTTTAATAAATAGTGATGGCTGCTGTGTGTGTCTTAGACTGATCACTGGACACAGGCAGCAATGTTGCCGCTGCCTACGTCCTTTGTACAACCCAGGTGCCATCGCCGCCATCATCTAAACCTGGGTCAAAGAGAAGAGCGTGGGAGCAATGGGGAGCTGGTTGCGGGGAGCGCTGGGAAGTGAATATTAAATTCCCATTTTTTTTGCTGTGGCTACCCATCTACTGGGGAGCATGTACTGTGACTACCTATCTACTGGGGGTATGTGCAGGGGATACCTATCTACTGGGAGGCATGTGATGGGTGTCAGGATTTGGAGTAGTGAACCCCCTGGACCACTGCGGATAATGATGTAAGGGGACACCTGGGACCGGAATCTAAGTGGCACCCAGTCTTCAGCAGAGCCCGCCGCAAAGCAGGATGGTCTTGCTGCAGCCTGGTACCACCAGGTCGTTCCACGCGCAGCATTGTCCACAGTGGCAGCCAAGGTCGAGGTAAGCGGCAATGATGCAAGGTCAGGACTGGCAGCGAAGGAGCAGTATCAGGAACAGGTCCGGGAGGTCAACACTTGGGAAGAAAACACTGTGGAATGCTTCCTCATAGGCATGAAGCACTAAGATCCAGCGGGGAATGCTGGGTTCTAGGACCCGGAAAGTGGGTAGCTTTAAATATGCGAGTGCCAGCGGGAGCAGGAATGTGGAGAGGTGAGTGAGCTCAGAAAGGGGGCGCCGCCACGAAAAGGGGCACAGTTGTGCCTGCGATCTGAGACGTACTGTAGTTCGCAGGGGCGCCCGTGACACTGAGACTACCTATCTACTGGGGTCATGGGCATATTGTATGGCTCTTACGGAATAACATTTTAAAATATGTGGCTTTCATGGCTCTCTGAGACAAAAAGGTTCCTGACCCCTGGTCTAAGTGATATACTACTTTTTTCTAAACATATTGAATACACTGATATTAGATGGGCATGGAGACACCATTAACCAGTAGATTAGATATATTGATACGAATTACAATACTGGTACATCGGGCAGAACAGATATTGGACAAATAGAGGTTTTCCTCTATACTCCTCATGAAATGTTACCTGAAATAATTAATTAATAATTTTGGATGATGGTGACAATGTCACGGAACAGTCTAATTGACTCTTAGCCTAAGTCTGCGCACATGCGCACAATATCGACAACTAGCGAGAATTGACTCTAAGTTCAAGCGCATGCGCACTCAGACGGGATTTGCGGTTAGCGAGGACAAGTCCACCCACATGCGCCGCACTGCCGGTATGAGGTAAGTCCGTTCGGTTCCAATGAAAATCTCCCATATACCGGGAATAAAAAACCATTGGACCATCATCATTCCAACCTTAATTGGCCAAACATATGGTAGTCGACCGACAATGACGACACAAACAGAACCTTTATTAGTCCGACACGCCCATCCACTCATCAAATATAGCCCCGGCACCCCTGAAGACGCCACGCAGTTGGCGAAACATGTCAGGGGGGCTATAATCGTTCAGCATTTTATTTAGCATTGGTAGTGGCAGTGGTACCATTAGTCACTGAGTACACTAGTTATAAGAAAATCTGATGCTCAATGAATATGGTGTTTCATGATTAGGCATGACAACCTAATACCTACTGGGAAGTACATGGCAATGTGGTTCACACCACATATCCCTAAATAGGGAATCTCTATCAACTAGGTGCTTCTGGCTTCAAACTAATAGCTAGGCACCACTGTGGAGGTGAGTTATCATTACCTACCCTCCACAGGCAATCTGTAGTTTTGGATAAGCACATATTGCCATTAAGTTGAATAGAAGTTGCCTTCCCAGTCACACCTATAGGAGACTAGTCTACCTTTTGAGCATCAGGAGGACACTCACACTCAATAGTGTCTGACACCGGTGACCCTACTTGTATGAATTGATCCACTCCACTCCTTTGTAGATTTTTAGTCAGTGGTGTAGTATATCACTATAATTAACTATAATCAGCTCCCAACATTTAAGTTTTAACCTGAGAAATAAAAGTTATATTTTAGACAAATGGGTTTCAGTGAGGTCCTCTTGGACCTTTTTTGTAATACAATTGCTGGAGGTGTGGTACAGAGGTAGGTTCTACCTTCTACATATGGTGGAGCTTTTCTATGCTCAAACCCTTCTGGTCTCAGGTATTTGATATGTACTAGTAGATGGAATAAAATGGATTCAGGAACTCAGATTTATTCGGGAATGGAAAAGATGGTGGCTGGTGATTCTGCGGATCCAAATAAAGCAATTTCCTCTTGGATTCCCTAGGATACTTACCAAGACTAAAGCCTTTCAAGATCTGTTATCTTGAATCTTTGGCGCTAACCCACCCCTTAGGATTTTGGCACCCTTTATACTCTCCTCTTCCCCCTTCTTCCCTATTTTCTCTATACTTATATAGTTTTTCCACTCATTTTCTGCGGTCATTTAAATGGCATGTACCTAATTATGGGACGCACAGATGTTTCTCTGCTTTATTGAAGGACTTACTGTGGTCCTGGTTGACTCACATTTTCATAATGTCTCGCAAAGCTAGCTAGCACCGATTGTTTGCTCCAATATGCTGCAATTTGCAGCAAAGACTTATCGGCTATGGAGAGGGCTCAGCCAGTGAGCCCTCTTCATTCCCCTGCAGCTGACGCGTGACGTACAAACAGAAGTTTGGGGGGGGGGAAGCACTTTTTACTGGCTTTACGCTGTTTGCAGAACAGGCGAGGCCTCCTGTCAGTGCTGTTGTTGTTAAATATTGCTTCACAAAGGACAGAAACTGAAACGCAAAATGGAAAATGAACAGCGATAATAGTCACTTAATGTATATTTTATACAGTTTACATAGTTTGCTTCAATGGTTATTTGTAGTATAGTTATGTTAATACAAATGAATACACACATTACACAACATTTTAACCCCTTAGTGCCCTGTGTCACTATAAATGGTTATAACTTTGAAACCAAGTGATTTTAAAATTGTTTTCTCACGGCACTTTGTACTTCATGTTAGTTGAAAAATTTTGGTGGTATGTTTTGCATTTATTTATGAGAAAATCAGATATTTAGTGAAACTTTGGAAAAATTCTCAATTTTCGTACTTCAAAATGTTGTACTTTTTCCACACATAGTCATAAACGCAAAAATACTTAATAACTAACATTCACTAAATGTCTACTTTATGTGGACATGGTTTTTTATGCATACTCTTATTTTTGTAGGATGTTATGGGGCTTTGAACGTTAGGTTAATTTTTTCACATTTTCATAAAAAATGCAAAATCCTGCTATTGAGGGACCTGCTCAGGTTTCAAGTCACTTTGAGAGGCCTAAATAAAAGTAAACGCCATAAATTACCCCATTATAGAAACTATACCCCTCAACGTTCGTAAACAACTTTTATGAAGTTTGTAAAAATTGGATACAATTTTGAAAGAAATTTTTTTTGGCTAAATTAATGGGGCAGATTTACTTCCGGTCCATTCGCGATCCAGCGGCGCGTTCTCTGCGATCCGGCCGGGATTTATTAAGGTAGTTCCTCCTCCTCCCGGCTGAGTGAAGGCAACTGCAAGCTCCGCGACAGTGTTTTTTAAAAAATGCAACGGTTTTTCCGAATCCGTCGGGTTTTCGTTCGGCCACGCCCCCGATTTCCGTTGCGGGCATGCCAGCACCGATGCGCCAAAATCCGATCGCGTGCTCCAAAATCCTGGGGCAATTCAGGGAGAATCGGCGCAAATAGGAAATATTCGGGTAACACGTCAGGAAAACACGAATCGGGTCCTTAGTAAATGACCCCCAATGTGTTTTTTTTTTTTAAAATGTGCAAATTCTCAGTGGATAAAACACCAAAACGCTCCACAAAATTTGATACCCAATCCCTCCCGTGTATAACAATACCCCATATGTGGTGGTAATCTGCTGTATGTATAGATCACTACGATTATGGTGATACCCCATTTATATAGTTTTTCATTTATTTTTACAATTTTACTGGAAAAAAAACTAGTATAGAGGAAATCTCATTTGTTTTTGCATCACCATCTTTTCGGAGACGTAACTTTGATATTTTTTGTCGACAGATACATTTTGAATTTTGATACATTCTGAAAGGTTCAAAATTCCACCTCCGAGAGATTTTAGAATGGCATGAGGAGCACAGCTATCCCACTTAAATGTGGTATCTTCAGAAAACAAATAGGGCTTATTTTTTACGTGTTGAGTTGTCCTTTCAAGTGGTACCATTTTGGCACAATTTTTTAGATTTTATGTAATATGTACATTTTTGGCCAATTTTACGTGTTTTGTTTTTACGGTTTCACCGTTAATTCTTTTTATTAAAAAATGTTTTTATTTAATTTTTTAAACTTTTTATTTACTTTTACAAATTGGCTTGAACAAGCGATCCACTGATCGCTTGTTCAAGCTCTTCTTCACCTTACACAGTGTAATACAAATGTATTACATTGTGTAATGCGCATGCCCAGTGTGTTACAGCCAGGTCCTCCCAGAAGGCAGGGACCCGGCTCCCAGAAGAGGATCGCGCAGCCCCGGGACACTGGCAGTCCCGGGGCTGCGATCGGAGCAGCGGACCCCCCTGCCCCCCCCTCACCGATTCTTGTTAAATGCCCATTGCACACCCCGGTCAGCGTGACCGCAGCGTGTTAGGGGTTAACACTCGCTATCGGAGAAATCTCCGATCGTGGGTGTTAGAGGCAGGGGTCGGCATTAATATATAGCCAACTCCCGCAGCTCCATTCAGGAGCCGGCGCCAGAAATTTGACGTAATTGTACTGCAAATTGCAGTGATGCACCTCCCTCCCGTGATGCAGTACTATTACGTCAAATGTCGATAAGGGGTTAAAACATAACATCAACTAAAATATGAATGAGGGTCATTTGATTAAGGCAAATTCTTTGTAAAAATATCTATAAAGTCTTCCAGATGTTGTTCTGATCTGTAAGCAACAAGTCCCCCTTTATTAGCCCATCTGTCTGCTCCTTTTGCTTCTTCTTCTTCAGAGTTGTACAGAATATGTGGCCTGTTGCAAGGTTTCTTATTTGCAGACTTGATACATTCTGAAAGGTTCAAAATTCCACCTCCGAGAGATTTTAGAATGGCATGAGGAGCACAGCTATCCCACTTAAATGTGGTATCTTCAGAAAACAAATAGAAATCCACGAGACCTTGAATTACACAGAGACATTTGTAGCCTGCTCCAGCAGCAAAATGTAGGTTTTCACCACACACTACTAACAAGGCTTTAAGGACATCTTTAGTTTCAGCTGAGCTTGTCACAGCAGCATAGGAATTATCTCCAGTAGTAGAACTCTGCTGTGAGACACAGCGAGTTTTGTTGTCAGGATTTCCAGAACAGATATTGGATCCCATGTATGATACTCCCCAGTATAACTGACTTTTCCATCTGATTTGAAAAAAAAAGCATAAGATTAATAGTATAAGGGTTACTGTATGCATTGTATTTTCAATACTTTTTTTCTTTGTAAAACTTTGATAACAGGTATATAGAATAAATATATAGTAGCAGGGGCATGGCACATTAACTATAGCCTTAGCCTGATGCACCAGCTCTGTATAAAATCCCCCAAACATGTCCAAGTTGAGCTTACCTTAGATTAATTCTAAATTCATCTTCACTTAGATTATGTATCGTATATACTCGTGTATAAGCCGAGTTTTTCAGCACAAAAAATGTGCTGAAAAACGTCCCCTCGGCTTACACACGAGTCAATACAGCAGTCAGTCAATAAAAATTACTTAAAAAAAAACAAAAAAAAAAACGTATATACTCACCCTCCGGTGGCCCCGATGCGCAGCGCTACTCCACCGATGTCCGCGCGGCTCGTCTTCAGGCTTCTGTGCCCGTCTTCTTTCTTCTGCTCGGCGCCGCCATTGTTTTTCTCCCGGGCGGTGCCTAGCATGACGTCAGCAGCAGCGCGTCATACTAGGCGCTGGCCCAGGAGCGAGCAATGGCGGCGCCCTGCAGAAGAAGGAAGAGGGGCACAGAAGCCTGAAGCCGAGCCGCGCAGACATCGGGGGAGCAGCGCTGCGCATCGGGGCCACCGGAGGGTGAGTATATAAGTTTATTTTTTGTTTATGCTGGGGTGGCTGTACACTACACGGGGCAGGCTGTATACTACTGGGGGCAGGCTGGGCTGTATACTATACTGGGAAGGCTGGGGTGCTGTATACTACTGGGGGCAAGCTATATACTACTGGGGGCAAGCTGTATACTACTGGGGGCAGGCTATATACTACTGGGGGCAAGCTGTATACTACTGGGGGCAGGCTGAGGTGACTGTATACTACTGGGGACTGGCTGTATACTACTGGGGGCAAGCTGTATACTACTGGGGGCAAGCTGTATACTACATGGTGCTGGCTGTATACTACATGGGGCTGGCTGTATACTACTGGGGGCAGGCTGTATACTACTGGGGGCAGGCTGTATACTACTGGGGGTAAGCTGGGCTGGCTGTATACTACTGGGGGTAAGCTGGGCTGGCTGTATACTACTGGGGGCAAGCTGGGCTGGCTGTATACTACTGGGGGCAAGCTGGGCTGTATACTACTGGGGGCAAGATGGGCTGGCTGTATACTACTGGGGGCAAGATGGGCTGGGCTGTATACTACTGGGGGCAGGCTGTATACTATAGGGGGCTGGTTGGCTATATACTGGTGGGGTCTGTGACCAATGCATTTCCCACCCTCGGCTTATACTCAAGTCAATAGGTTTTCCCAGTTTTTGGTAAAATTAGGGGTATGTACAGTAAAATTAGGGGTATGTACGGTATATATTAGTAAATTACTATCTGTGTTAACAGCACTGACACCACCAACATCTGTTAAACTTCTATTGTATGAACTTTAGAGATGGGCGAATCGAGTCTAATGATTCTAACTTCGGTTAGAATTTCAGGAAAAATTTGATTCGTCACCAAGCCGAAGTTTACAGTGATTCGTGGGAACGAAGTTTTTTTCCCCCTCCTTTATTACCGAAATGGGCGCGAGTACAACGTGTTACAAGGGGCAGAGAATTCTGGGAAGGAGAAAAGAACACCCTCGATCACATGTGCAGACCTGTAAGCCTATCATGTGATGTCACACAGGCTATAAAAGTGGCAGCCATTTTCTAATCTCGGCACTTTACACTGAATGTGTGGGCTGTAGCATCCAGCTGCTTCTACTGTACTGTGCTGTTGTGATTTTTGCTCCAAGGGTGTCCGTTTTGGGGCATCTGTATACCACAAATAGCAGTTCTATTTTGTTGCTAAAGTGAACAGGAAGAAATCAGTGTGAAATCCACATACTTTCTGTCTGGCTTAGAGGTTGTGGATCCTCTGAACCACTGAATCTACTGAATCTACCTCTGAATCTACTGAATGTCGCCTTCTCAACTGTCTTTACCCAGGAAAATCCCCTGGTGGAAGACACAATGAGGAATAATGTAAATTCTTTTTATAATGTCAACAGTTTAACCCAGGAAGAGGTACGGCGCCGCCTCGCAACCACTAAGATAGATAAATCACCTGGGCCAGATGGCATACACCCCCGGGTTCTGCATGAACTATGTACGGTGATAGACAGACCGTTACTTTTAATATTTGAAGATTCACTGAGGACTGGTTATGTTCCACAGGAATGGCGCATAGCAAATGTGGTACCAATATACAAAAAAGGATCAAATAGCGATCCTGGAAACTACAGACCCGTAAGTCTAACTGCTGTGGTGGGGAAAATATTTGAGGGGTTTATTAGAGATGCTATACTGGAGTATCTCACTGTGCACAACCTTATAACCCAGCGTCAGCATGGGTTTATGAGAGATCGGTCCTGTCAGACTAATCTGATTGGTTTCTACGAGGAGGTAAGTTCAAGACTGGATCTGGGGGACGCTGTGGATGTTGTATATCTGGACTTCTCAAAGGCATTTGACACCGTGCCACATGAAAGGTTGGTATATAAAATGAGACTGCTGGGAATAGGAGAAAATCTGTGTATCTGGGAAAGTAATTGGCTTAGTGATAGAAAACAGAGGGTGGTCATTAATGGCACATTCTCAGATTGGGTTGATGTTACCAGTGGAGTGCCACAGGGGTCAGTATTGGGGCCACTTCTTTTTAATATTTTTTATTAATGACCTTGTAGTGGGTTTACACAGTCAAGTTTCAATATTTGCAGATGATACTAAGCTGTGTAAAGTAATAAATACTGAGGTCGATAGTTTAGCATTACAGAGGGATTTGTGGAAGGTTGAGGGATGGGCAGAGAAACGGTTGATGAGGTTTAATGTAGATAAATGTAAAGTTATGCACTTGGGCCATGGAAACAAAAAGTATAATTATGTTTTAAACGGTCAATTACTTAGTAAAACTGAAGCTGAAAAGGACTTGGGGGTATTGGTGGATGGTAAACTTAATTTTAGTGACCAGAGCCAGGCGGCTGCTGCTAAAGCAAATAAAATAATGGGATGTATCAAGAGAGGAATAGATTCTCATGATAAAGACATAGTTCTGCCCTTATACAAATCCCTGGTCAGACCACACATGGAATATTGTGTACAGTTTTGGGCACCAGTGTATAAAAAGGATATAGTAGAGCCGGAACGGGTGCAGAGGAGAGCAACCAGGATTATTAGGGGAATGGGGGGACTAGAATACAATGACAGATTACAAAATTTGGGATTATTCAATTTAGAAAAAAGACGACTGAGGGGAGACCTCATTACAATGTACAAATACCTGAACGGACAGTACAAGGATCTCTCCAAAGATCTTTTTATACCTAGGCCTGTGACCAGGACAAGGGGGCATCCTCTACGCCTAGAGGAGAGGCGATTCTACCATCACCATAGACAAAGGTTCTTTACTGTAAGAGCAGTGAGACTATGGAACTCTCTGCCGCAGGAGGTTGTTATGGCGGACTCTATGTACATGTTCAAGAGAGGCCTGGATGACTTTCTGGAGAGAAAAAATATCACGGGTTATGGGGATAAAACATTTATTTAATTCTTGAAGGTTGGACTTGATGGACTTGCGTCTCCTTCCAGCCTTATATACTACTATGATACTGTGGACGGTGACACAAACCACTACCAGGGACCGGAGTCTAAGTGGCAACCGGTTTTCACCAGAGCCCGCCACAAAGCCTTTGGACTTACAACGGTGTGGTATCACCAGGTCATTCCACAGGCGTGATTTGTCCGCAGTGGCAGCCAAGGTCGAGGTACAGAAATGGCAGGCAGTCTCGTAATCGGGGACAGGCAGGAGGTCAGGATGGGCAGCACAAGATCGGAGTCAGAGTCGTAGCAACAGGTCAAGCCAGAAGGCAAAGGAGCGAAGTCAGAAATGGAACCAGGGTCACAACGGAAATTCTCAGAAACAGCGCAAGGCATCAAAACAGCTTTCTCCAAGGCTCAAGGCACAAAGATTTGGCAGGGTGTGATGGGAGAGGCAGGTCTAAATAGCTTTATGGGAAAAAGGCCAGCGCCAATTAATGGTGCGCTGGCCCTTTAAATCCTCTGAGGATGGCGCGCTTGCGCCCTACAACATGGGAACGCGCGCACACGGAGCGAGGCCGGGGCTTGGGAGCGGAGACATGTATGTTGTGCTGGCGCTTCGCCTGCGGGGAGCAAGGGGCACTGGTGAGCCGGCGACCCACGATATGGGTTGCGGGACCACCCGTGACAGTACTACCCCCCTTTGGCCTCCCCCTCTTCTTGGGCTGGAGGAATCTCTGCAGGAGATCACGGTCCAGGATATTGTCTCCCATGACCTCTCTTCCGGCCCGAACCCCATCCAGTCGACCTAGAAGAACCGCTTCCTCCTTACCGTCTTCATGTCTAGGATGTCCTTTACCTCATAGGTGTCAGTGGAGTCAGCCACAGAGGTGGGAGGAGGTACTTACCGGGAGAAGCGGTTTAAAATGACAGGCTTGAGCAGGGAGTCATGGAAGGAGTTCAGGAGTTCAGTTCATGGTGGGGGGGAAGGCGCAACTTGTAGGATTCCGGATTGATACTAGTCAGGACCTTGAAAGGACCCAAGAATCGAGGACCAAGCTTGTACCCGGGTATACCTGGAGGATAACCAGACCTTGTCCCCAGGAGAGAAGACGGGAGGAGGCCTGCGACTCTTGTCGGCCTGGATTTTGGTGCGGGCAGACTTCCGAAGTAGAGATTGATGATTCTGTTCCCAGACGGAACTGAGGTCCTGCACCAATTCTTCCACTGCAGGAACATCTGTGGGAACTGAGAGAGAAAGCGGTGGGCGTGGAATTCTTCTGTAGACAACAAAGAATGGGGCTGCCCCAGCAGATTCCTAGTCCAGAGAGTCGTAGAAGAACCCACGGCAAAAAAAGTGGAGCAGTCGTCCTGACAGGCAGAGACGAAATTATGTAGGTAGCAGCCAGGGTCGGCTCCAGGTTTTAGTGGGCCCCTGGGCGACAGAGCCCTAGTGGGCCCCTTAATGGGCTGCCCTCCAGTAGTCACACTGCCCCCCCATCCCCGTGTACACATTCCTCCCCCCCTCCTGTATACACTCTGCCCCCTCCCATATACACACACTAACCCCCCTCCCCCCTCCCATATGGCGGACATATACACACTGCCCCCCTCCTCCTGTATACACACTGGTCCCCCACCCCCTGTGTACAAATTGCCCCCCCAGTAAGTAATGTGCCCCACACAGCCCCCCAGAAAGTTATGTGCCCACATGGCCCCCAGTAATTATGTGCCCACACAGCCCCCAGTAATTATGTGCCCACACAGCCCCCAGTAAGTAATGTGCCCACACAGCCCCCAGTAAGTAATGTGCCTCCCACAGCCCCCAGTAATTAATGTGCCCACACAGCCCCCATTAATGTGCCCACACAGCCCCCAGTAATGTGCCCATACAGCCCCCCCAGAAAGTATTGTCCTCACACAGCCCCCCCAGTAAGTAATGTGCCCACACAGCCCCCCAGTAAGTAATGTCCTCACACAGCCCCCCCCCAGTAAGTAATGTGCCCACACAGCCCCCAGTAGGTAATGTGCCCACACAGCCCCCCAGAAAGAAATGTGCCCATGCAGCCCCCTAGTAAGTAATGTGCCCACACATCCCCCAGTAATATGCCCACACATCCCCCAGTAATGTGCCCACACAGCCCTCAGTAATGTGTCCACACAACCCCCAGTAAGTAATGTGCCCACACAGCCTCCCCCCCAGTAAGTAATGTCCCCACACAGCCCCCCCCCAGTAAGTAATGTGCCCACACATCCCCCAGTAGGAAATGTGCCCACACAGCCCCCCAGTAAGTATTGACCTCACACAGCTCCCCCGGTAAGTAATGTGCCCACACAGCCCCCAGTAATGTGCCCACACAGCCCTCCAGTAAGTAATGTGCCCAAACAGCCCCCCAGTAAGTAATGTCCTCACACAGCCCCCCAGTAATGTGCCCACACAGCCCCCCCCAGTAAGTAATGTGCACCACACAGCCCCCAGTAAGTAATGTCCTCTCAAAGCCCCTCAGTAAGTAATGTGCCCACACAGCCCCCAGTAATGTGCCCATACAGCCCCTCAGTAAGTAATGTGCCCACACAGCCCCCCCCAGTAATGTGCCCACACAGCCCCCAGTAGGAAATGTGCCCACACAGCCCCCAGTAGGAAATGTGCCCACACAGCCCCCCAGTAATTATTGTCCTTACAAAGTCCCCCCGGTAAGTAATGTGCCCACACAGCCCCCAGTAATGTCCTCACACATCCACCCCAGTAAGTAATGTGCCCACACAGCCCCCAGTAGGAAATGTGCCCACACAGCCCCCAAGTAAGTATAGTCCTCACACAGCCCCCCGGGTAAGTAATGTGCCCACACAGCCCCCCCCCCCGTAATGTGCCCACACAGCCCACAGTAATGTGCCCACACAGCCCTCCAGTAAGTAATGTGCCCAAACAGCCCTCCAGTAAGTAATGTGCCCACACAGTCCCCCAGTAAGTAATGTCTCTCAAAGCCCCTCAGTAAGTAATGTCCTCACAAAGCACCCCTTAGTAAGTAATGTGACCTCACAGCCCCCCCAGTAAGTAATGTGCCCACACAGCCCCCCAATAAGTCAAGTGCCCACACAGCCCCCCAGTAAGAAATTTTCTCCACACAGCCACCCAGTAATGTGCCCTCACAGCCCCCCCAGTAAGTAATGTGCCCACACAGCCCCCCAATGAGTGCCCACACAGCTCCCCAGTAAGTAATGTGCCCACACAGCCCCCCAATAAGTCAAGTGCCCACACAGCCCCCCAGTAAGAAATTTTCTCCACACAGCCACCCAGTAATGTGCCCTCACAGCCCCCCCAGTAAGTAATGTGCCCACACAGCCCCCCAATGAGTGCCCACACAGCTCCCCAATGAGTGCCCACACAGCTCCCCAGTAGGAAATGTGCCCACACAGCCCCCCAATAAGTAATTTCCTCCACACAGCCACCCAGTAAGTAATGTACCCACACAGCACCCCCAGTAAGTAATGTGCCTCCCACAGCCCCCCAGTAAGTAATGTCCTCATACAGCCTCTCAGTAAGTAAAATCCTCACACAGCCCCCCCAGTAAGTAATGTGCCTCATACAGCCCCCCAGTAAGTAATGTCCTCATACAGCCTCTCAGTAAGTAAAATCCTCACACAGCCCCCCCAGTAAGTAATTTCCTCCACACAGCCCCCAGTAAGTAATTTGCCCAAACAGCCCCCCCAGTAATGAGCCCACACAGCCCCCCAGTAAGTTATGTTCCCACACAGCCCCCCAGTAAGTAATGTCCTCAAACAGCCCCCATAGTAAGTAATGTGCACACACAACCCCCCCAGTAAGTAATGTCCTCACACAGCCCCCCAGTAAGTAATGTGCCAACACAGCCCCCCCAGTAATTAATGTCCTCACACAGCCCCCCAGTAAGTAATGTCCTCACACAGCCCCCCCAGTAAGTAATGTCCTCACACAGCCCCCCCCAGTAAGTAATGTGCCCACACAGCCCCCCCAGTAAGTAATTTCCTCCAAACAGCCCCCCAGTAAGTAATTTCCTCCACACAGCCCCCCAGTAATGTGCCAACACAGCCCCCCCAGTAAGTAATGTGCACACACAGCCCCCCAGTAAGGAATGTGCCCACACAGCCCCCCAGTAAGTAATGTGCCCACACAGCCCCCAATAAGTAATGTGCCCACACAGCCCCCCAATAAGTAATGTGCCCACACAGTCTCCCCAGTAAGGAATGTGCCCACACAGACCTCCAGTAAGTAATGTGCCCTCACAGCCCCCCCAGTAAGTAATGTGCCCACACAGCCCCCCAGTAAGTAATTTCCTCCACACAGCTTCCCCAGTAAGTAATGTACCCACACAGCCCCCCAGTAAGTAATGTGCCTCCCACAGCCCCCAGTAAGTAATGTGCCCACACAGCCCCCCCAGTAAGTAATTTCCTCCACACAGCCCCCAGTAAGTAATTTGCCCAAACAGCCCCCCCAGTAATGAGCCCACACAGCCCCCCAGTAAGTTATGTTCCCACACAGCCCCCCAGTAAGTAATGTCCTCAAACAGCCCCCATAGTAAGTAATGTGCACACACAACCCCCCCAGTAAGTAATGTCCTCACACAGCCCCCCAGTAAGTAATGTGCCAACACAGCCCCCCCAGTAATTAATGTCCTCACACAGTCCCCCAGTAAGTAATGTCCTCACACAGCCGCTCAGTAAGTAATGTGCCCACACAGTCCCCCCAGTAAGTAATTTCCTCCAAACAGCCCCCCAGTAAGTAATTTCCTCCACACAGCCCCCCAGTAATGTGCCAACACAGCCCCCCCAGTAAGTAATGTGCACACACAGCCCCCCAGTAAGGAATGTGCGCACACAGCCCCCCAGTAAGTAATGTGCCCACACAGTCTCCCCAATAAGTAATGTGCCCACACAGTCTCCCCAGTAAGGAATGTGCCCACACAGCCCCCCAGTAAGTAATGTGCCCACACAGCCCCCCAATAAGTAATGTGCCCACACAGTCTCCCCAGTAAGGAATGTGCCCACACAGACCTCCAGTAAGTAATGTGCCCTCACAGCCCCCCCAGTAAGTAATGTGCCCACACAGCCCCCCAGTAAGTAATTTCCTCCACACAGCTTCCCCAGTAAGTAATGTACCCACACAGCCCCCCAGTAAGTAATGTGCCTCCCACAGCCCCCCAGTAAGTAATGTGCCCACACAGCCCCCCCAGTAAGTAATTTCCTCCACACAGCCCCCAGTAAGTAATTTGCCCAAACAGCCCCCCCAGTAATGAGCCCACACAGCCCCCCAGTAAGTTATGTTCCCACACAGCCCCCCAGTAAGTAATGTCCTCAAACAGCCCCCATAGTAAGTAATGTGCACACACAACCCCCCCAGTAATGAGCCCACACAGCCCCCCAGTAAGTTATGTTCCCACACAGACCTCCAGTAAGTAATGTGCCCTCACAGCCCCCCCAGTAAGTAATGTGCCCACACAGCCCCCCAGTAAGTAATTTCCTCCACACAGCCCCCCAGTAAGTAATTTCCTCCACACAGCTTCCCCAGTAAGTAATGTACCCACACAGCCCCCAGTAAGTAATGTGCCTCCCACAGCCCCCCAGTAAGTAATGTGCCCACACAGCCCCCCCAGTAAGTAATTTCCTCCACACAGCCCCCAGTAAGTAATTTGCCCAAACAGCCCCCCCCAGTAATGAGCCCACACAGCCCCCCAGTAAGTTATGTTCCCACACAGCCCCCCAGTAAGTAATGTCCTCAAACAGCCCCCATAGTAAGTAATGTGCACACACAACCCCCCCAGTAAGTAATGTCCTCACACAGCCCCCCAGTAAGTAATTTCCTCCACACAGCCCCCCCAGTAAGTAATGTCCTCACACAGCCCCCCCAGTAAGTAATGTGCCCACACAGCCCCCCCAGTAAGTAATGTGCCCACACAGCCCCCCCAGTAAGTAATGTGCCCACACAGCCCCCCAGTAAGAAATGTCTTCAGACAGCCCCCCGGTAAGTAATGTCCTCACACAGCCCCCCCAGTAAGTAATGTCCTCACACAGCCCCCCAGTAAGCAATGTGCCCACACAGCCCCCAGTAAGTAATGTGCCCACACAGCCCCCCATTAAGTTATGTGCCCACACAGCCCCCAGTAATTTGCCCACACAGCCCCCCAGTAATGTTCCCACACAGCCCCCCCTGTGCCCACACAGCCCCCAGTAAGTAATGTGCCCGCACAGCCCCCAATTAAGTAATGTGCCCACACAGCCCCCCCAGTAAGTAATGTGCCCACACAGCCCCCCAGTAAGAAATGTCTTCAGACAGCCCCCCCAGTAAGTAATGTTCTCACACAGCCCCCCCAGTAAGTAATGTTCTCACACAGCCCCCCAGTAAGCAATGTGCCCACACAGCCCCCAGTAAGTAATGTGCCCACACAGCCCCCCATTAAGTTATGTGCCCACACAGCCCCCAGTAATTTGCCCACACAGCCCCCCAGTAATGTTCCCACACAGCCCCCCCTGTGCCCACACAGCCCCCAGTAAGTAATGTGCCCGCACAGCCCCCAATTAAGTAATGTGCCCACACAGCCCCCCCAGTAATGTGTCCACACAGGCCCCCAGTAATGTGCCCACACAGTCTAGTAAGTAATGTGCCCACACAGCCCCCCCAGTAAGTAATGTGCCAACACAGCCCCCCCTCAGTAATGAGCCCACACAGTGCCCCAGTAATGTGCCAACACAGCCCTCCCCCAGTAAGTAATGTCCTCACACAGCCCCCCAGTAAGTAATGTCCTCACACAGCCGCTCAGTAAGTAATGTGCCCACACAGCCCCCCCAGTAAGTAATGTGCCCCACATTCGAAAATGAGACATCTTCAAAAACCGGTCTGTCACCACCCAGATGACTGTATTGCCCGAGGAGGATGGAAGGTCCGTGACAAAGTCCATAGCCATGTGTGACCACGGGCGACTGGGTATCAGCAACGGAAGCAAGAGACCAGCCGGCTTTAGACGAGAAGGCTTATTACAGCACAAGAGGTGCAGGATCCCACAAAGACCCGAACATCTTTGACCAAGTCAGGCCACCAATAGTAGCGGGAAATGAGGGCCACGGAGCATTGCACCCCACAAAGGCCCCATAACAAAATCCTCTTCCGCAGAGGAGGTCGGACATATGTCTTACCAGGGGGAAGCTGCCGAAGATCCACTGGATCCGGCTCTTCTCCAACGACATCTGAGGCACTGGAAAGGGCGTCCGCTTTGATATTCTTCTCCGCAGGTAGGAAGTGGATTATAAGGTTGAAGTGGGAGAAGAATAGTGACCAACGGGCTTGCCTGGGATTAAGACGTTGAGCTTTCTCAAGGTACAAGAGTTTCTTATGGTCTGTGTAAACACAGACTGGATGGCGTGCTGCCTCCAAAAGATATCGCCATTTTTCCAGGGCAAGTTTGATAGCCAAAAGTTCTTTAGATCCAAAAGAGTAGTTCTTCTCTGCGGAAGAGAACGTTTTGGAAAAGAAGCTGCATGTGAGCGTTTGGCCCCTAGGCCCCTTGTGGGTGAGCACAGCCCTTGCACCGTCAGAAGATGCGTCCACCTCCAGGATAAAAGGCTTCTCCGTATCGGGTCTAGAGAGAACTGGAGCCATGGCAAAGGCAGACTTTAGCAGGATCCATCTGGAGAACTTCGTCAGAGATGATGTACCCAAGAAAAGGTAGACACCGTTGGTGAAACAGACATTTCTCGAGCTTGGTGTAGAGACGATTAGACCGTAGGCGGCCAAGGACTTGCCATATGTGAGACTGGTGGGTTTCGAGGTCTGGAGAGATCACCAAGATGTCATCCAGGGAGACCACGACACACGTCTACAGCAGATCTCTGAAGATGTCATTGACGAACTCCCGGAAAACAGCTGGAGCAGTAGAGAGTCCAAATGGCATCACAAGGTACTCGAAATGTCCATCTCGGGTGTCAAATGCTATCTTCCATTCATCTCCCTTGCGGATCTGTATGAGATTGTAGGCCCCACGAAGGTCCAGCTTAGAGAAAATCTTGGAAACGCGCAGGCGGTCAAACATCTCAGTGAATAACGGCAGAGGGTAGTGGTTTTTAACCGTGATCTTGTTAAGTCCGCGATAATCAATTCAAGGATGCATGAAGTTGTCATTCTTGGTAACAAAGAAGAATCCTGCGCCTGCAGGAGAGGAGGACTTCCGTATGAAACCTCTTTGCAGGTTCTCCTTGATATACTCCGACATGGCTGTGGTCTCAGGAGAGCAGATACACCCGACCTCATGGAGAAGAGGTACCAGGCAATATAGGGCAATCGTAGGGACAATGCAGCTACAAAGTCTCAGCCTGCTTCTTGGAGAACACATCAGGGATGTCCCGGTAGCACATTGTTAAACCTTGCAAGGGCTTGGGAGACACGGCGAAGACCAATACAGGTACAGGTAGAGACGCCACCATACAGGGGGACCGGCACTCTGGACCCCAATGAAGGATTTCCTCTGTCATCGAGTTGAGTACTGGTGAATGGAGATGCAGCCATGGAAGATCTAACAGGATAGAGGACGTGGACCGAGGAAGCACATAAAAAGACAGTCTCTCCTTGTGCAGCACACCAACCTGTAAGGACAGAGGCTTGGTACGGTACAGGACCGGGTCAGAGAGGATTTGGCCGCTTACTGAGGAGACAACCACTGGCATGTGATGCTGGGAGATCAGAGCAACATCCACGAAGTTCCCTGCGGAACCGAAGTCCAAGAAAGAGGAGAAGCACCGGAATCATCAGGCATGGAGAAGCTTTGCTTAGACCTAGGGACGCTTATCCCAAGAACCCTAGGTGCTGGCGTTTCCCGGACGCTGGGGACGGACTGGACAAGAACCGATGAAGGCAGACGTTTCCCTGACGTCTTCTGATGCGTTCCTGGGAAGAGAGTCTGGCTCTGTCCACCTCCATAGACTCCTCTGCAGATGGTACGACCGGAGGTTAAAGTGGTCTTTGGAATGACGGAGCCAGGCAAGGAAGGCGTCGTGGACAGACTTGGGGTTGCTCAAGGGGTGAGCAATGGTAGCCAGAGTCGGCTGAGAGGGAAGAGGAACCTTGGCGGGATCCATGGGCAGATCTTACTGTCAGGCTTAGAGGTTGTGGATCCTCTAAACCACTGCAGACAATGACACTAGCCACTACCTGGGACTGGAGTGACACACGGTTTTCACCAGAGCCCACTGCAAAGCGGGTTGGACTTGCTACGGCGTGGTACCACCAGGTCGTTCCACAGGCGTGACTTGTCCGCAGTGGCAGTCAAGGTCGAGGTACAGAAACGGCAGGCAATCTCGTAGTCGGGGACAGGCAGGAGGTCAGGGCAGGTTGCAAAGGAACAAAGTCAGAAATGGAACCAGGGTCACAGGGGAAATTCTCAGAAACAGTGCAAAGCATCAAAACAGCTTTCTCCAAGGCTCAAGGCACAAACATCCGGCAGGGTGTGATGGGAGAGGCAGGTCTAAATAGCCTTATGGGAAAATGGTCAGCGCCAATTAATGGTGCGCTGGACCTTTAAGTTTTCTGAGGCTGGACATGGAGCGAGGCCAGGGCTCGGAAGTGAGGACAGGTATGTGGCACTGGGGCTGCGCCTGGGGGGAGCGAGGGGCACGGGTGAGCAGGAGACCCGCAGGAATAGCAGTTCTTTTTTGTTGTTGAAGTGAATAGGAAGAAATCAGTGTGAAATCCACATACTTTCTGTACTGATTTCTGCTTCAATCCCAGGTTGTCAGTTCTTGTGCTTTTGCATACCACAAATAGCAGTTCTTTTTTGTTGGTGAAGTGAATAGAAAGAAATCAGTGTGACACAAGGGAGGAATTGCTCCACGTCATGCAAGAAGAAATCATGTGTGGCTTTCTCCACGATGACATTCTAAAAATGGCCAGGAAACTGTGCATGCATTTCAGCCATTCCTACAAAGCCAAGCACACCCTCCTCGAGTTGCTGCGTCAGAACGGCCTACCCCAACATAGTCTGATATGCGATGCTTCCACCCATTAGAATTCCAGCCTCCATAAGTTAGACCGCCTGTATGAACAGAGAAAAGCCATTAATGTTTTTTTGATGATACAAGTGGAACGGAGTACTCCCCAGTGTAACTTTGATGTTAGCTGCTGGGAGCTCATGCGTGAAACCTGCCGTTTGCTCAGGCCCTTTGAAGAGGCCACGTTATTTGTCAGTCACCAGGACTGTGGGATGAATAACGTCATTCCACTGCTTCATGTCCTGGAACTCATGCTGCAAAATCTGTCTGTTCAGGGCACTGGAGAAGTGGAGACTACATCTCAAGGCCACATGATTCCGGTGGGGGCTGAACTGGAGTAAGAGGAGGACATTGGAGCACAAGCAGAGTCTGGTAAAATCAGTGGTTTTCCCACTGAGGTGACTAGAGAGGAGGAGCAGGAGCATCCGGAGGAGGTAGAAGACGAGACAGATGACCCAGAAGCACCGTGGCAGTATACAGTGGAGATGGAGGTCGGGAGTCCCTCAGAATCACTTGTGCGGATGGCCTGCAGCATGCTGCTTTGCCTAACTAGTGACAGCCGAATAGTCAAAATCTGGCATAGGGATGACTTTTGGCTCTCCACCCTCTTGGACCCTTGCTACTGGCCAAAATGGGTGAGTTTTTTCCAAGCTGCTGAGCGGGAGGAACAACTGGCATACTATAGAGAAATACTGTGCACACAGTTGGCCACTGCCTATGTGCACCATTGTCCATCCTCTGTCAAGGCTGACAGGTGGATTCCTGGCAGTCATCACTCACGTACTACTGCCACGGCTGCTGTGGGGAGCTGGGGGGGGGGGCAGCAGCTTAAGTCTGGATTCCTTATTGAGCAACATCCTTCACCTGCCTAGTGTGGAGGGTAGCCGCAACCAGCAGCATCAGCAGGACATGGAGCAGACCCTGCACCAGCAGGTGGTGGCCTACTTAGACAGCACTTTAGCACCTCAGGTAGAGGATCCCATGGACTACTGGGCAGCCAAACTTGATGCATGGCCCAAACTTGCGGAGTTTGCAGTTGAGAAGCTGTCAAGTCAGCCAGTAATGTGGCGGAGGCCATCGTTACCCCAAATAGAACACGCTTGTCCATCCGTAATGTGGAGAGACTGACCTTTGTCAAGATGAATCAGGCTTGGATCGGTCAGGATTTCAACTCACCAATGCCATATGCATCAGATTACATGAGCCACGACGCCTCCCCCAAACATTGAGAAATGAGTCTGGGTTATAACTTCCTGCCCCCCGCATGATGCCACACATCTGCTGCCAGTTGCTCCATCTGCCTCCTACCATCTTTACCAGGGACTGGAATTGTCCGCCACCTTCACACTGTATCATTGTGCCACTCTGTGGGCTCTGGCTGTTGCTGAAACCACCTCCACATTATATCATTGTGCCACTCTGTGGGCTCCTGCTGCTGCTGACGCTACCTCTGCACTACCATGTTGCTGCCACCTGCACATCTCTGACCTCATGCTGCTGGTGCCACCTTTGCTGTTCTTTTTTGGCGAAGACCTGATATTTTCAGGAAAACTGTAATGTATTATGGATGTGGCATCTCTAATCTTCAAATTCAAATGGAAAATTTCAACTTCAAATTAATTTCAAACATTTTAACTCCACACTCTATAATTGTGCCACTCTGTGGCTTTCCCTGTTGCTGCCACCATGTCTCTGCCACCTGTAGGCTCCTGCTGCCGCCACCTCCACGCTCTGTCATTGTGCCACTCTGTGGCCTACCATGTTTCTGCCACCTCCATAATTTGTCATTGTGCCCCTGTGATTTTCATAATGCTGTTTTCACCCTCCATCGCTCTATGACGTTGCCACTATGTTTAGTTTCCCCCTTCATTTTATCTGTCAAAAGGAATGAAAAGCCTCAGAATTGATAGCCAAAAGCAGGAGTAGATACAGAACACATAGGATGCAAATATCCCATTTACTGGTCATCTCTATTTTGGATCCACTCCTGTTTGTTTTAGGTTTCAGCAATACTGATGATGGATTATTTAACCCCTTAACGCTGAAGCCACTTTTCACCTTCCTGACAAATCAAATCTGCCCTGTGTCACTATAAATGGTTATAACTTCGAAACGCTTTAACATATCCAAGTGATTTTAAAATTGTTTTCTCGTGACACTTTGTAGTCCATGTTAGTTGAAAAATTTTGGTGTTATGTTTTGCATTTATTTATGAGAAAATCAGATATTTGGTGAAAATTTGGAAAAATTCTTGATTTTCGAACTTCAAAATGTTCTACTTTTTCCATACATAGTCATAACCGCAAAAAAATTTAATAACTAACATTCACTAAATGTCTAATTTATGTGGACATGGTTTTTTAGGCATCCTCTTATTTTTGTAGGATGTTATGGGCCTTTGAACGTTAGGTGCGCTTTTTCACATTTTCATAAAAAACGCAAAATCCTGCTATTGAGGGACCTGCTCAGGTTTCAAATCACTTTGAGAGGCCTAAATAAAAGTAAAACCCCATAAATTACCCCATTATAGAAACTACACCCCTCAACGTACATGGAACAACTTTTATGAAGTTTGTTAACCCTTTAATTGTTTTACAGGGGTTAAAACAAAATCGGATACAATTTTGAAAGTAAACTTTTTTGGCTAAATGAATGTGTTTTTCAAAAAATGTACAAATTCTCAGTGGATAAAATACCAAAACGCTCCACAAAATTTGATACTCAATCCCTCCCGTGTATAACAATACCCCATATGTGGTGGTAACCTGCTGTATGGGCACACGCCAGGGCATCGAAGGGAGCTGCGCCATTCAGAACAGATTATGCATTGTCACTTTTTATTGGCTATACAATCTTTATTTTTTTGGCAATTTGGACATATTAGGGGCTTATTTTTTTGCGACATGAGATGCACTTTACAAATAATTCATTTCCGTGGGTCATGAGCTTATTGATGAGATTTTATTAACTCTTGAATGTATGGGTGAAAAGAAAATTGTCAATTTTGGTTTACCTTCTTTTCGTATTTTTTGGGGGTCGTACACCGTTCACTAAAAATACTATATTATCTTTATTCTATAGGTCAGGGGTCCCCAAACTGCGGCCCGCGGGCCACATGCGGCCCGCGGACCGTTTCTATGCGGCCCCCGGCAGTCGGGCAGGGGCTTCCGTCCGTCCGGACAGGAAGCTCCTGCCCGTCACAGTATAGTGCTCGATGCGGCCGGAAACGGCCGCTCGAGCACTATTATTGCAGGTGGATCGATGTGGCCGGGAAACCACCCCGGCGCACATCGCTCTTAGAACCTGCATGCGCGGCCGCGTGATGATGTCATCACGCGGCCGCGCACCTTTTCCTGTCCGGCAGCCGCGAGAAGAAAGAAGACGCGGAGGCCAGAGGTAAGTACAGGGTTTTTAAATTTTTTTTAAGCAGCAATAAAAACATTGTGCCAGCGGGGGGCCCTAATATATGAAATAATTCATTATGGGAGCATCATATAAAATAACTAATGGTGGGGGCAAATAATAAAAATAATAACTAATGGTGGGGGGACATATAAAATAACTAATGGTGGGGGAAAATAAATAATAACTAATGGTGCCTGGACATATAAAGCAACTAATGGTGGGGGGTATATAAAATAACTAATGGTGGGGGGCATATAAAATAACTAATGGTGGGGGGGGGCGGACATAAAATAACTAATGGTGGGGGGCATATAAAATAACTAATGGTGCGGGGGGGGACATATAAAATAACTAATGGTGGGGGGCATATAAAATAACTAATGGTGGGGGGGGGACATAAAATAACTAATGGTGGGGGGCATATAAAATAACTAATGGTGCGGGGGGGGACATATAAAATAACTAATGGTGGGGGGCATATAAAATAACTAATGGTGCGGGGGGGGGGGGACATAAAATAACTAATGGTGGGGGGGACATAAAATAACTAATGGTGGAGGGGCAACATATTCAATAATTAATGGAGAGGGGTCCCAGTATATTAATAATTAATTGACCCAATTAATTAATTCATTGGGCCAGTATATAAAATAGTTCACAAGGGGGTGCAGTATATTAAATAATTAATTGAGGGGGGGGGGGCAGTGTATTACAGATGCGGTCACGTGTACCACTATTTATCCGGCCCTCCAACGGTCTGAGAGGGACAATGAACGGCCCCCTATGTAAAAAGTTTGGGGACCCCTGCTATAGGTGATTACGATTATGGTGATACCTCATTTATACAGTTATGTTTAAAATTTTACTGGATAAAAACTAATATAGAGGAATATAGATAGTCATTTGTTTTTGCATTGCCATCTTTTCGGAGACGTAACTTTAATAGTTTTTGGTTAGAGCTAGTTTAGGGCTTATTTTTTACGTGTTGAGATGTTCTTTTCAGTGGTACCATTTTGGCGCACATAACTTTGATCACTTTTTAGAACATTTTTGTGTAGAGATTTTATGAAAAATGTACATTTTTGGCGTATTTTTACGGGTTTTGTTTTTACGGCGTTCACCGAGCGGGTCCAAAAATGTTTCTGAGTTATTGTATGGATTGTTACGGACACGGCGATACCAAATATGTGGTTTTTTTTGGCGATTTTGTGTTTTTTTCACTTTATTGCATGTGTATAGGGAATATTTGTGTTTAGGGGACTTTAACTTTATTTAATTAATTCTTTTTATTAAAAAATGATTATATGTAGTGATTTTAACATTTTTTATTAACTTTTACAGGTTAGCTTGCACAAGTGATCCACTGATCACTTGTTCAAGCTCTTCTTCACATTACACAGTGAGTGCATGCTCAGTGTGTTACAGCCGGGTCCTGCCAGAAGGCACGGACCCGGCCCACAGAAGAGGATCGCGCAGCCCCGGGCACCGGCAGTCCCGGGGCTGCGATCGGAGCAGCGGACCCCCCGGTAAGCGCCGCGGGGGGGGGGGTCCGATTCTTCTCAAATGCCCCTAGCGTGTCAGGGGTTAACACCCGCGATCGGAGAAATCTCCGATCGCGGGTGTTAGAGGCACCCACAGCTTCTGGCGCGGGCTCCGTTCTGGAGCCGGAGCCAGAAGCATGACGTACTATTACTGCATTTTGCGGGAACGCACCTCCCGCCATGCAGTAATAGTACGTCAAATGTCGGGAAGGGGTTAAAGCGTGTAAAAACAGTGCACTCTTTGATGTTATAGTGGGATCTTGGCCCTCAGCTCAGTCCTTTTGAGCTGGCACAGACGTTACCTTGTCAGGCTGCGTTCCTGCTTCGCTTATTTGGTGAAGTTGGCCTCTGTAATGCACATGGAATTGAAGAGTGGCGGCTGTCATGTGCGTGTCATACTAAAACACAGCATTGTATAAAGACCAAACCACAATCCCTATGCATATTTAAAGTGTAACCATCATTCTGAGCAAAAACAACATAATTCTGCTCCAGGTATCCCTGGGAATCATTCCTCAAATTATTTTACATCTCGGACCTCATTTAGTACCTTTTTTGGGCCATAGCAACCATGGATATAATCCATGATTATGAACAGGTATATAAACAAAATGGAGGAGGTCATGTGATCATTATTGACCAATACAAAGTGCAAAGTTCAAGCAATGTGCAAAGTTCAAACAATCATTATGCTCATAAAATGTACTAAGATACAAATATCAAATAGATCCATCATTAGATTAAAGTGCATGTGCATGTGTCTCAACATGGTTTATGTATACATATATAATTTTAGCATATATCGTGATCATCCATTGATGTGTGTGAACACTGACATAATAAAAGTGAAAAAAATCCTAAAACATCCATAGCTAACAAGCCATAAACAAAGTCCCCATTGTCTCACCACCTTATATTAAAAGAAGAGCTAGTGATAGCTGTATACACCATCGCACTGAATTGAAACGCATGGTGAAACGCACACCGGGAGTGGCGACCGCAAGTGTGCAGATCGGCACATTGTAAGTCTATGGGCAGAATGACTGTAAGCTGATGTCAATAGACAAAAAAAAAATATTTATATTTATATATATATATATATATATATATATATATATATATATATATATATATATATATATATATATATATATATATATATATATATATATATAGAGAGAGAGAGAGAGAGAGAGAGAGAGAGAGAGAGGATCGCATCGCTGGAACCATGATCAAGTAAATATATGCATGATGACAATATGTATGTTAATAGTCACACTGCAGTATGGACCAGACGGTCCGGGCAATAAACTATAGAGGAAAAGCACCATGGCAACCTGTGTATCGGCAAGATATACATATTAGCCACATAGAAACGCATAATGACCGCAAGTGAACCACAATTATTGCGAATAGTTCCTAATAAGGCTAGAGGTGTGCCAGTTAATGTCTAACCCCTTCCCATGGGAAAAAACAAAGAATGGCAGATTAACCTCCGTTTCAGTGGTAATGACCACAGCGGTAGAAAAACATTGGGTGCTGACCCCATAAGGTATAACATATAAAATATGATAAGACGTGACTGCAGATATGAAATACAGAAGAACTTGATGCCAACCCTCTTTACAAAAAAAATCTATTTTTTACAGAAAAAATGTCAATATCACAAATAATAATTCTAAATCACTACAGAGACGAGGAAGATATATGTTCAAATTGCTTGAGATATGTGACTGCATAATCTGACATTATAAAAATGTAAAAAAACAACAATCATATAATTCATCATTCCACCTACATCAGTGTATCAGGTTAGCAAGAGGAAGTCATCCACATCATCAGCGCACCTTCGTTATTCATAAAATCTTTTTATTGTTATTTCCATATACAAGAACAATAAAAAAGATTTTATGAATAACGAAGATGCGCTGATGATGTGGATGACTTCCTCTTGCTAACCTGATACATCCAAGACTACGGAATAGACCGGTGGACGCTGTTTCCTCGTGGCTTCTCCCTTCCACAAGCAGCTCTTCTCAATTTTTCTGTACTACGGGCTATGCTATCAAGACACACCTAAGGTGAGCACCCCTACCTTCTCCTCTATTCGATAGATCTTAAACGCTACATTTGAGTCTTTGCGCCCTGTCTTCTTCCACCCCTTGATTCAGTCCATCTCCGATCACCTACATCAGTGGACACAGTGTACATCGCTACATTAGATTGGAGAGGAGAAGCATCAGACTAAACTCAATCTTTAGTCAACATTTAAGCCATGTGGTTTAAGTGTGTTTAATACATAAATCAATTTTAATTCCATGCGTTTCAGAATACGCTCACGGTCCCCACCCCTGCGTAGTGGTGGTATATGATCTATTATGCGAAAATGCTTTTCAGTGTGTTCAGCCTCAAGAAAATGTTTGGAAACTGGCAAATCCTTACGTCGATACCGAATTGTGTATCTATGTTGTGTGAGCCACACCTTAAATTCTAGTGTGGTCCCACATAGAGAAAGCCACAAGGGCAAGACAGTACATAAATGACATACCTGCTATTGCAGGTTAGATAATATTTGATATATCTTTGATCTGTACTTTCAACAGATGAATTGCAATCTTGTGTTGTAAAGAATGATATTCACACAATACTCTGTTGTTGAGATATGGTGCACCATACCTCAACAACAGAGTATTGTGTGAATATCATTCTGTACCTACCACAGGGCTAAACTCTGTTGGGGAACTATACAGGACATTTTTTACAACACAAAGTTGCAATTCATATGTTGAAAGTGGAGATTGCACACTACGACATTTTTTCAAAAAGTAAAAAAAACGTGTTATGACACTGCTTACAGGAACGTTATACTACAAGTGTGAATACATTATCCAGAGTGCAAAACACTATCAGTGCAATAAGTGAAGAACATAGTTTATTTTATTTTAAAAGAAATGCTATGTGACTTTTAAAAACGCTATGAATTTTTCATGGTTGGAATGTGAACATTTACCTACAACGGAATAAGATCTCATAAGACTGCATATTCCTTTTTATTGTTGATTGGGCAATTAATTTATCATCTGTATGTAGCTACATATACTGGTTTTGTTTATGTTTTTTATGATTTGTATTAAAGATAAAGTATTTTAGACATATCTTTCCTCATATTGTATATAGGTTCAATAGGATGTGTTGAATGCTGGAGCTTTGGATACTTTTTGGAAAGTTTCCTAATCACTCTCGCTATGGAGTCACTACTGTCATTGTATGTCGATACAAACGGAATGCGCGCCATAGACTTCTGTTCCCTCTTTGGTTTTAACAAGTCAATCCTTTGCTTGTCCATGGCTTTATGTCTGTTCAGGTTAACTACATTAATCGGATAACCTCTGTTCAAAATTTTTTTTGTCGTGTCTGTCATATTATGCTCTAATTTCAAAGGGTCACTGGTGACACGTTTCACCCCTTAAGGACGCAGGGTTTTTTCCCTCATTTCTCGCTCTCCACCTTCAAAAATCCATTAGTTTTTCATTTTTCTGTGTACAGAGCTGTGTGTGTAACAAATTTTACTTTCCCGTGATGTTGTTTATTATTTCATGCCGTGTACTGGGAAGCAGGAAAATTTTTTTATTTTTTTTGTATAGAGGGTTGGCATCAAGTTCTTTTGTATTTCATATCTGCAGTCACTTATATATTTGTTATTTCTTATGGGGTCAGCACCCAATGTTTTGCTACCGCTGTGGTCATTACCACTGAGACAGATTAATCTGCCATTCTTTGTTTTTTCCCCAGGGAAGGGGTTAGACATTAACTGGCACACATCCAGCCTTATTGGGCACTATTCGCAATAATTGTGGTTCACTTGCGGTCATTATGCGTTTCTATGTGGTTTCTAAGTTTATTGCCTGGACCGTCTGGTCCATACTGCAGTGTGACTACTAACATACATATTGTCATCACGCATATATTTACTTGCTCATGGTTCCAGCGATGTGATCCTCTCTCTATATATATATATACAAGAAAGCGGGCAGCACTCCAATTGGTGATAAAAAAGTGTAGATTCTTTATTCCATATTCAGCAACAAAACAGCGATGTTTCGGCTCCAAGGAGCCTTTTTCAAGCTTGAAAAAGGCTCCTTGGAGCCGAAACGTCGCTGTTTTGTTGCTGAATATGGAATAAAGAATCTACACTTTTTTATCACCAATTGGAGTGCTGCCCGCTTTCTTGTATATATCGCTGAGGGACCCCAGGCCGAGTCCCAGGACACCTGCACCCATCATATCTTATGGTCTGTGCCGCTTGGACTTTCTTTTTCTCTCTCTCTCTCTATATATATATATATATATATATATATATATATATATATATATACACACTCACCGGCCACTTTATTAGGTACACCTGTCCAACTGCTCGTTAACAATTAATTTCTAATCAGCCAATCACATGGCGGCAACTCAGTGCATTTAGGCATGTAGACATGGTCAAGACAATCTCCTGCAGTTCAAACCGAGCATCAGTATGGGGAAGAAAGGTGATTTGAGTGCCTTTGAACGTGGCATGGTTGTTGGTGCCAGAAGGACTGGTCTGAGTATTTCAGAAACTGCTGATCTACTGGGATATTCACGCACAACTATCTCTAGGGTTTACAGAGAATGGTCCGAAAAAGAAAAAACATCCAGTGAGCGGCAGTGTGGGCGGAAATGCCTTGTTGATGCCAGAGGTCACAGGAGAATGGGCAGACTGGTTCGAGCTGATAGAAAGGCAACAGTGACTCAAATCGCCACCCGTTACAACCAAGGTAGGCAGAAGAGCATCTCTGAACGCACAGTACGTCGAACTTTGAGGCAGATGGGCTACAGCAGCAGAAGACCACACCGGGTGCCGCTCCTTTCAGCTAAGAACAGGAAACTGAGGCTACAATTTGCACAAGCTCATCGAAATTGGACAGTAGAAGATTGGAAAAACGTTGCCTGGTCTGATAAGTCTCGATTTCTGCTGCGACATTCGGATGGTAGGGTCAGAATTTGGCGTCAACAACATGAAAGCATGGATCCATCCTGCCTTGTATCAACGGTTCAGGCTGGTGGTGGTGGTGTCATGGTGTGGGGAATATTTTCTTGGCACTCTTTGGGCCCCTTGGTACCAATTGAGCATTGTTGCAACGCCACAGCCTACCTGAGTATTGTTGCTGACCATGTCCATCCCTTTATGACCACAATGTACCCAACATCTGATGGCTACTTTCAGCAGGATAATTCGCCATGTCATAAAGCTGGAATCATCTCAGACTGGTTTCTTGAACATGACAATGAGTTCACTGTACTCAAATGGCCTCCACAGTCACCAGATCTCAATCCAATAGAGCATCTTTGGGATGTGGTGGAACAGGAGATTCGCATCATGGATGTGCAACCGACAAATCCGCGGCAACTGTGTGATGCCATCATGCCATCACTTTTATTATGTCAGTGTTACACACATCAATGGATGATCACGATGTATGCTAAAAATATATATGTATACTGTGGGAGATTTGGCCCAGTAGAGACCGTGGTAGCGGGGTGCTGTGATGCAGTTCAAGACAGTGACACCAAGGTTTAGTCCAAACAGGTCTCGCCTGCGTTTATTGTAGCAACAAAATAAAACAGCCTTTACATTCAGGCATTAAAATAAACTAAACAAAACAAAAAATCCTACCCGTCAGGGTGCTAACTATACAGGTGTTCACTAACTCTATACAACACCACTATACAAAATCACTTGGCTGCTCCAGGCACAGAGGTCAAGGCTGTGTGCTCTCCAGCCTCATTCCAGAGAGAGACAACACTCTCAGCTCTGCTGAGCGGTTTTAAAAAAAAAAACTGATTGGGCTGCTCCCATCACCTGTGTCCAAGGTGCTGGACACCCAACCTCAGCACTAAGGCCTTGCATAATAGCAAAACCTAGGGGAAACATACCGCCCATCCACAGTTAACCCGTTCAGTGTCTCACATACCCTCCCCCTCTGTTTGACCCTGTGGGGGCGAACACTTTTGGCCATCAGACAGTGGGTACGAGACAGGGCATCGGCATTCCCATGCAGCTTTCCTGCTCGATGTTCTACTGTGAACCGTGAAATTTTGTAACATTAGGAACCACCTTGTGACCCTGGCGTTCCTCTCTTTGGCCTGACTCATCCAGGTGAGGGGAGAGTGATCGGTCACTAGTGTAAACTGTCGCCCTATCAAGTAATACTTCAGGGATTCCAGAGCCCATTTTATCGCCAAGCACTCCCTCTCAACTATACTGTAGTTCTTCTCAGGAGGTGTGAGCTTGCGGCTCAGGAATGTCACGGGATGTTCCTCACCCTCCACTACTTGGGACAGGACAGCCCCTAAGCCCACGTCCGAAGCGTCAGTCTGCACAATAAAGGTCTTGGTGAAGTCAGGGGTGATCAGTACCGGTCCCTCGCACAAAACCGTCTTAAGTCGCTGAAACGCCCCCTCAGCCTCTTCACTCCACTTTACCATCACCGCCCTGCTACCCTTGGTCAGGTCAGTCAGGGGTGCCGCTATGGTAGCAAAATCGGGGATAAATCGGCGATAATAGCCCACTATGCCTAGGAAAGCCCTCACTTGCTTCTTGCTCATAGGTCGTGGCCACTGCTGGATCGCCTCTACTTTATTTACTTGGGGTTTGATGACACCTCGCCCAATACGGTACCCCAGGTAACGGGCCTCTTCCAGACCCAGTGCACATTTTTTGGGGTTCGCTGTCAACCCTGCTGCCCTCAGGGAGTCTACCACTGCTTGCACCTTGGCCAGGTGACTCTCCCAATCGTTACTATAAACTATGATGTCATCCACATTTCGGAGCACAAACTCCTTTGCTTCCTGAATCTGGGCCCCGGAGAGGGACTCCGAGATCCGTACTTCAGGCACCTTGGCATCGGGTACACCTACCTCCGGTGTCCCCTTCTTGGGGACAGACGCTTTTTCTACTCCCACGGCCATCAGGGACTCGCTTTCCCTCCATGGCTTTAGGAGGTTCACGTGGTATATCTGTTCGGGTTTCCTCCTCCCCGGCTGAGATACCTTGTAGGTTACCTCCCCTACTTTCTCCATGACCTCATATGGTCCTTGCCATTTTGCCAAGAACTTGCTCTCAACGGTGGGCACCAGAACTAGCACTCTGTCGCCTGGGTTAAAGGTCCTGAGTCTGGCTGACCTATTGTAGACCCTAGACTGGGCCTCTTGTGCCCTTGTCATGTGCTCCTTTACAAGGGGCATTACCGCCGCTATGCGGTCCTGCATAAGGGAGACGTGTTCTATCACACTACGGTGGGGGGTCCTCTCCTGTTCCCAGGTCTCCTTGGCTATATCCAAAAGCCCACGTGGGGAACGGCCATATAACAGCTCAAAGGGTGAGAAACCCGTGGAGGACTGGGGAACTTCACGCATGGCAAACATCAAATAGGGCAACAAACAATCCCAGTCCTTCCCATCCTTGCTGACCACCCTCTTTAGCATCCCCTTCAAGGTCTTATTAAACCTCTCGACTAGGCCATCTGTCTGAGGATGATACACAGAGGTGTGGAGCTGTTTAACCTGCAGTAACTTACACATCTCCTTCATTACCCTAGACATGAATGGGGTACCCTGGTCAGTCAAGATTTCCTTGGGGAGGCCTGTGCGTGAGAATACCTGGAACAGCTCCCTAGCAATATTTTTGGAGGAGGTGTTCCTTAATGGAATTGCCTCGGGATACCACGTAGCGTAGTCCAGGATAACCAGGATGTATTGGTGCCCCCTTGAGGATTTGACTATGGGGCCAACCAGATCCATTGCAATCTGTTCAAATGGCACCTCTATGATTGGTAGCGGGACCAAAGGACTCCTGAAGTGGGACACCGGGGCAGTAAGTTGACACTCAGGGCAGGAGCTACAATACCGGTTTACCTCCTCCCACACCCCGGGCCAGAAAAATCTCTGCAGGATCCTCTCCCGGGTCTTCTCAGCACCTAAGTGCCCTCCCAGCACATGTTTGTGTGCCAACTCTAGCACCAGCCTACGGTGAGATTGGGGTACTACAAGTTGCTCAACCTCCTCACCCCGTATCTGGTCGACCCTGTACAACAGCTCCCCAACAATCACCATTCGGGGGTATATTTTGTCAGCCCCTGGTATTTGGAGTACCCCATTTATCACCTTAACATTCTCCCGTGCTTTAAACAAGGTAGCTGTGTAGCTGTGCAGCCCCAAAATTCTCACGGGAAACCTCAAGGTCCGGCATGTCGGCCACCTCCTCGTGGCCCTCGACCTCACCAGCTAGGACCTCTAGGGGAGAGAATTCATCACATGGGGTCACCCCTACTGCTGGTGTGGGTACATCGGCCTCAAAGGGTTCAGGGGCCAAGGCCGGACATAACTGACGTCCATTATCTGCAACAGCACCTGAGGTGGGTCTTCGTCTACAGAGGTCCCAAAACACCGGTAAGTCTCTGCCGATAATAACCTCATGAAACAGGGTCCCCACCACCCCCACTTCATGGGTAATAGTACCACAAGGGGTATGTAGGTTGATGACAGCAGTGGGATATTCACGAGTGTCCCCATGTATACACAACACTCCCACTTTCCGCCCGCTGTACAGTCCAGGATCAACCAAAGTTCCCCGCACCAGGGTGACCAGACTCCCCGAGTCTAGCAAGGCTTCCACTGTGTGACCACCGATTGTGACCATGCACACTTGGGGTTCTGCATCCGTGACTGACTCGGCCACCAGAACCGGCCGGGCAAACAGTGACACTCGCCGGGTCTGGTTGCAGTCCATTGGCTCCACTGACAGTGGACAGTTGGCAGCAAAATGGCCCATTTCATGGCACCGCCAGCACTGGATACGGCCATGACCTCTGTCACGAGCCTCACTGGGTTTCTGGGTATCCACGCCCCCCAATGAACCCCCTCCCAACCTGACATGTCTCCCATTTTCCGCAGTAGCAGTCTTACCAGCTGGTTTGGTGACCCTGTCACTGGCACTGCTTCGTGTGGGAGAGGTAAGTAGAAGGTCCTCTGTAGCCCGATACCTCTCTACTAGGGACACGAGCTCCTCAGCTTTTGTGGGACCGGCCTGTCCAACCCACCGCTGGAGCCGAGAGGGCAGAGAACGGGTGAACTTGTCGAGGACCACTCTCTCTACCATCTGTGCTGGGGTGCAGTCCTCTGGTTGTAGCCACTTCTGGACAAGATGGATCAGGTCATGCATTTGGGAGCGTGGGGGTAATTTTTCTGAGTAAGCCCACTGGTGGACCCGGCTGGAGCGAACTTGAACGGTGACCCCAAGACGAGCCAGAATCTCCGCCTTTAGCTGGGGGTACTTACGGGCCTCCGCTTCACTCAGGTCGTAGTAAGCCTTCTGCCACTCGCCGGTCAGGAACGGTGCCAGGACATCTGCCCACTGCTCAGCCGGTAACTCCTCTCGCTCAGCTACTCGCTCGAACACAGTGAGATACGCCTCCACGTCGTCGGTCGTCGCCATTTTTTGTAAGGCCTTTTGTACTGCAGCCTGTGCGGAACGCTGGACAACTGGGTACCCTTGCAGACCAGTATGGGACCCCTCAGTAGTCGTCGCTTGTGGTGCTGCCATAACGCCAGAAAACTTTTCCATCATCAGCTGGAACATGGCTCGGGACTCTTCCTGCTGTTGCTGGAGCATGGCTTGCTGCAGCTGCCGTCAGCCCGGGACTCTTCCTGCTGCTGGCGGAACCTCTCCTCCTGTTGCTGAAACATGGCTTGCTGCAGCTGTCGATTAGCCTGGGACTCCTCCTGCTGCTGGCGGGACCTCTCCTCCTGCTGCTGGAGCATGGCTTTAATAAAGTCCTCCATCTTGGCTTTATCCTGCACTTTGCCTGCTGCTTTCACCCAGGCCATGCAACGTTGCAGGATGTAGCGAGCCTTTCAGGTGTGTGTCTTTTGAACTGCCCGCATCCTCCACCATATGTGGGAGATTTGGCCCAGTAGAGACCGTGGTAGCGGGGTGCTGTGATGCAGTTCAAGACAGTGACACCAAGGTTTAGTCCAAACAGGTCTCGCCTGCGTTTATTGTAGCAGCAAAATAAAACAGCCTTTACATTCAGGCATTAAATAAACAAAAAATCCTACCCGTCAGGGTGCTAACTATACAGGTGTTCACTAACTCACCACTATACAAAATCACTTGGCTGCTCCAGGCACAGAGGTCAAGGCTGCGTGCTCTCCAGCCTCCTTCCAGAGAGAGACAACACTCTCAGCTCTGCTGAGCGGTTTAAAAAAAACAGATTGGGCTGCTCCCATCACCTGTGTCCAAGGTGCTGGACACCCAACCTCAGCACTAAGGCCTTGCATAATAGCAAAACCTAGGGGAAACATACCGCCCATCCACAGTTAACCCCTTCAGTGTACATATACCATGTTGAGACCCATGCACTTTAATCTAATGATACATCTATTTGATATTTGTATCTTAGTACATTTTATGAGCATAATGATTGTTTGAACTTTGCACATTGCTTGAATTTTGCACTTTGTATTGGTCAATAATGATCACATAACCTCCTCCATTTTGTTTATATATCTGTACATAATCATGGATATTCATCTTGAGAAAGGCTCACTATTTGGAGCTGAAACGTTGTTCTTTCAAATGGAATAAATCCACTAAGGTATTATTCACAACAATCTGGTGTGCTGCCTTTTTTCCTTTGTCGATAGATAGATAGAAAAAGTTTCTTTAGCGGCACTGCAAAAAAATACAAAAGTGAGAGATGGGTGCACGCTACCACAAGACAGCCACGTCCTTCCACGCATAGAAAAACAAAAATGAACTTCATTTTTGTTTTTCCATAGATAGATAGATAGATATGGGATAAATAGATAGACTTGATATAGATAGGATATACATAGATAGATGGGAGATATTAGATAGATGATAGATATGAATAGATACACAGATAGATATGATATAGATATATCTATCTATCTATCTAGATAGATAATAGATAGTTAGATATGAGAGATAAATTGATAGCTATGGTGTCAGCAGCGCGCCCTTGTGACGAGGTCACAGGAGGCAGGTCCCGCCCCTCTATATTGCTGATTGTAGTTTTATGAGAGCTGGAAACCATGGTTGCTATGGTCAAAAAAAGGTAACATTGCTCTTTCACATAGAATAAATACACTAAGGTATTTTTCACTACAATCTGGTGTGCTGACTTTTTTCCTTTGTCTCTGTAACTGAAGGACCTGATGCCCTGCCCTCTTAGGCGTGCACCACTTTTTATTTTTGTTTACCCACTGAGTGTTATCATAGTGCTGTGCTTGGATCTTTTCTTACTCTATCTATCTATCTACTTGTAGAAAGTTCAAGCAGCACACAAACGAAGGTGCAGGTGGGTGCAAGCTCGCTGAGACCAGGCTCCAGGTCCTTCAAATGTAATACACGAGAATCAAGCAGCACTCCAGGGCTTCAATGGTTAGGTGAAGAAAGTGAAAATGCTTTATTCCATGTTCAGAAGTACAACAAGGTACAGCTCCAAGGAGCCTAACCAAGGAGCCTAACCATTGAAGCCCTGGAGTGCTGCTTGATTCTCGTGTATTATCTATCTATCTATTTATCTATCTATCTCATATCTATCTGTGTATAACCTATCTATCTATGTACCTACCTAAGTAAAACTTCAGCATAGCACATGAGGGGACAGCTTGAAGACTTGGAGAGTGTCTCCTGCCATTTCCTGCTGTGGAGTGTGAGGTGATGGGGGGAGAGGGGGCTGCAGTTTCTGTCTGTGTGGATTATTTGTTTATACACAAGTGGAGGGAAAGTGGAGGGAGAGATGAGAGTTTAGGTGTTTGGTTACTACATTAGTTAGTGTTCCTGTCAGCACATGACTACTGGAGCACTGAGTTATGAGGTGAACAGCCGATTGCAGGGAGAGAAATTGGGGCGTGTCACTAGGTCCATAGTCTGCAGTGAAGACGGAATGTGCCTAGCAACAGCTATCTGAGCAGTCACTGACATCTAGGGGAAGTCTGCAGAATACAAGAGAAAGGAGCAAGATTCGAGTAACTCATCCAATTGCAAAAGGGCTTAAAATTACCTACCCTACAACATATAAAAAGTTTTATGAAATGACGGTTACACTTTAAGCATGGCACAATGCTACATCCTACAGGCTCTCTGCAGTCAGGAAATACCTGTTTTTTTCATGTGATTCATCATGATTCGATTTGGGTCAAACTGAATTTTAACAAATTCACCCATCTCTAATGAACAGAACTAAAATACAAATATTTTTGTAGATCTACCTTCTCTTTATCCCAAGAAGCCACATTTTCTCAGATTCACTGTATTTGGAGGTATTTTGTCAGAAAAATAAAAGATGGCTTTTATTTCTTAAAAAATAGTGGACAGGGCTGTGTTTTACTAACAGACATAAAATATTTCTCTTATTGCTCCAATTATTGCTGCCATAGGTGAATATTTGAACATGTGACAGTTATTTCATATCACCCCAATTATTGCATAGTATGACTGCAAAATGTCTTTCAGCTATAATACAGGAGCAATATATCTACACAGAGGAAACGTGAATTATATTTCTATCACAGCACCTGTGCATTAGCAGCTAGTAGTACTGCTAGCTAGTTGTTCACTTGTTTCAGACCTAGTTCAATTCAGTCTTATTCAGTCTGTTTGTTAGAATGGCTGAACTGTAAACTGTAAACCTTATGTCTCAGCCTCTATATTCTATAACTATTTAGCTACTGCTTACAATCAAGACTAAAACCCTAGGACCCCATTTTTTTGCCAGAAAATCATCAGGGGTCTTTAGGATTAGGCAAACTATTCTAGGGTAATGCAAACATAGGTCTGTGCGGTGTGCACGCCCAGTGTGGTGTATTACATGTATACAATATTTTTATGTGTTTTAATACATTTTAAAAATATTGTTTTCATCGCTACCACTTTTGTATGTCCCTTTGAACACCTTTTATTAAATTTATGATATGTTATAGAATGGTGAAAAAGTGGCTTTTCGGACGCTATTTTCCATTATGGGTTTAACACCGGGAATAACTTATATTTTGATAGAACTCTTTTTTTTACCATTTATCAGTCCCCTAGGGTACTTTAACCCTAGATTGACTGACTGATCCTACCATACTAGATTATGGCAATATATAGGGATTTTACTGATTATTTATTACAATGTGCCACTTGCTAGCACCACTGTGCAGCAAACACACACCTTGAAAGGAGAGGGCTCAGCCCATGGGAGGGGTTAAAGAAGAGAATCTCCCCTTTAATATTCCATCAGGACTGTGTTTCTGTGTGTCACCAAGCCTGAGATTGTATAAGTAGGGAATGAAGAGCTGTACATAAAAAAACAAACATTTTAATGCATTTTTAATAGTGGATACCCATTTGTTGGCACCTAGAAATATTGTGATTCTCCTCTTTAATATAAACCATGTTCTAGGTGCCAACTTTCAAAAGAAATATCAGTTTGAATATGGCCGCTGACATGACGTTTGTACACGTGCTATCTCTACAGGGTATGTTTAATTAGGACATATATGGCTGTCTAGTAGCTATGAAGGGTTAAATTATGTTTTCCTCACCTGAGTGTTACAGGATCTTTAACTGCAAAAGGTTGATTAATCACACCCATAATTGGATGTCCAGTGTCCAAGAGAAAAACCCCTATAAGTACAGTTACACATTGAAGACCTTTTGGATAAATCCCTTTTACTGGTTTAATATCTTCTGATCCTTTAATGTATTGGTAGGTAGAGTCTGAAAATGGAAATAAAATAAAACTGTTAACATTCACAAAGAGTAAGGCTTGATCAACTCAAAACCACCGTAGGGGTAAACAGGCTAATAAGGCTATTTTCACAGATAATACAAATTGAACTAGCTAAAATACTTTAGCTAGTTTAAACTAGCATGCAGCTATCAAGAGTTGTATGAATCACCTCAAAGTGGTTTTATCAACTGAAAGCTAGTGTTGTAAAACAGATAAATTATGAGAAGTTTAAGCCTCCCTAGCTTAAAGTAAAGAAATATCCACTATAAACTAATAATGTAAAATATGGAACAACTCCAAAAAGGGCTAAGAATCAGATGGAGCACGATGGATCTCGGCAACAATCCCTCAATTACCGACTCACAAACACATAGACAAAAAGAATTTATGTCAACATAAAAATCTAAAATCCCCTGCTCAGTATATCAATGGATAAATCAGAAAATTGTCCAGAAAAACTTCACCAGTAATCCAGGGCGCGTATAGCAAATCCACAGTTCTTTAGGTGTATGCCCTAGAAGAAGCCTTAATAGGCAAAACTCGAGTTGGATAGAGCCCTCATAGAGGATGATTGCTATGTTTTAAAACATATCCAGTTAATTTTGAGAGTGGCACAGATATATGAAAACCGGTACAATCTGCCTCATTGCAGTATGCCTCCCTAATGTGCACTTTGCGGCACATTATAAAACCCCTTAAGGACCAGGCCCTTTCTTGTTTTGGCGTCCTTATTTTTCACCTTCAAAAATCTATAACCTTTTTTATTTTTCCATGTAAAGAGCTGTGTATGGGCTTGTTTTCCACATAAACACAAATCTTGCTGTGTTCACTAGCTTCTCTTGCATTCTCTAGTTTCTGGTTTCTGATCTTTTGCCTGACTCTTTACTACTCTATTTAGATTCTGATATGGTTATTGTTATTCCCCGCTGTTTTGCTGACTTGGATTGTATACCTTGCCATATTGTGTTGTTTGTCTGTACTGTTACGTGTTCACACCTTACCCAGGGTGGGAATGTTGCCCAGTTATTGGCCTCCGTTTAGGGGGGATCCAGTAAGTAGGTACAGATTGCGGGTCTCAGTGCCAGGGCTCACTGTCCTTGTTTGTGTCCTGCCATTACAGATACCTTTTTTTCCCCGGGTTTTGTTTCTCTAGGAACTTCTGCCGAGTGGGTTCAATTTTTGGTGTTGTACAGTTTATAGAGTTAAAAAGGGGTTTCCCCCTTCTAATCTGATGTATTTAACCTTTGCTAGTAGAGTAGATTTGTACCGTGTTAACCATCATAGTATATAATAATATATAAGGCTGGAAGGAGACGCAAGTCCATCAAGTCCAACCTTCAAGAATTAAATAAATGTTTTATCCCCATAACCCGTGACATTTTTTCTCTCCAGAAAGTCATCCAGGCCTCTCTTGAACATGTACATAGAGTCCGCCATAACAACCTCCTGCGGCAGAGAGTTCCATAGTCTCACTGCTCTTACAGTAAAGAACCTTTTTTATTTTTACACGTAAAGAGCTGTGTGACGGCTTGTTTTCTGCGTAACAAATTGCACTTCATAGTGATGGTATTACATATTCCATGCCATGTACTCGGAAGCGGGAAAAAAATTCCAAATGCAATGAAAAAGGTGAAAAAACGCATTTGCGCCATTTTCTTGTGGGCTTGGATATTACGTCTTTCACTAAGCGCCCCAAATGACATGTCTAATTTATTCTTTGGGTCGGTATGATTAAGGGGATACCAAATTTGTATAGGTTTTATAATGTTTTCATACATTTACAAAAATTAAAACCTCCTGTACAAAAATATTTTTTTTGATTTTGCCAACTTCTGGCGCTAATAACTTTTTTATACTTTGGTGTACAGAGCTGCGGGTGGTGTCATTTTTTGCAAAATTTGATAGTATTTTCAATTATATCATTTTTAGGACTGTACAACCTTTTGATCACTTTTTATAGATTTTTTTAGATTTTTCAAAATGGCAAAAAAGTGTCATTTTCGACTTTGGGCACTATTTTCCGTTACGGGGTTAAACGCATTGAAAAACCGTTATCATATTTTGATAGATCGGGCATTTTTGGACGCGTCGATACCTGATTTTTACTGTTTATTTATATTTATGTCAGTTCTAGGAAAAGGGGGGTGATTTGAAATTTTAGGTTTTTTTATTATAATTTTTTTTTTTTTAACTTTTTTTTATTTTTATTTATACTATTTTTCAGACTCCCTAGGGTACTTTAACCCTAGGTTGTCTGATCGATCCTATCATATACTGCCATACTACAGTATGGCAGTATATGGGGATTTTCTTCCTCATTCATTACAATGTGCTATCAGCACATTGTAATGAAGGGGTTAAAACGAAATAGCCTCGGGTCTTCGGAAGACCCGAGGCTACCATGGAGACGGATCGCCGCCCCCCCGATGGGCGCCGCTATCTGTTTGAGGCTGCCGGCAGCTTTGCCGGCAGCCCACGCTGTGTAAACACCTGCGATCGGCGCTAGCACCGATCGCGGATGTTACCGGTAAGCCTTTGCTGTAATATGCAGCAAAGACTTACCGGCTATGGAGAGGGCTCGGCCCGTGAGCCCTCTCCATGCAGCGCGACGCGACCACCGCCGTGAATGCACGGCGGGCGGTCGCAAACCGGTTAACTAAGAAGCAAAATCATGGTCAATGTCTGACTGGGTCCTCATTCAGCTTAGACAAATTATCACAAAAAAGGCCTAGAAATGGCCTCACTTAGACCCATTGGTCAAAAGAAGAATACGTATTAAAACAACTATCTTTATTCGTATATATATTAAGAAGAATTGGTATAGGCACACTGGGTGTGATTTACACTCAATTTGTGACCCAATTGAAAGGCGGGCTAAATGAATTAACATTGTACTGTAGCAACTCAAAGTCACATGACAAGGAAGTGCGTCTCTGTGACAAACTGAAACAGCTAAACAAGAGTATTGCATACAAAAGGTTCAAGATGGAGTAAATGGGGGAGATTTATGATGTGGCAGTGTATTACAGGAGCCCCACCTCGTGTGGCCTCCTGATGTATTTAGCGTCTGGCTGTGCCCTTTCTATGCCACTTGGCATGGAGATGGCATCACATGGAAAATAATGGCAGTTTGTGAGTAATTGTAATTATTTCATGTCTTCTATACCAGTTTCTGTTCTCCAGTGAGTTCTGCAACCCTCTTGATTCCTTTAGTTGCTCAAATGTGCACAATTGATTTAAAGTTGCCATCCACCCTGTGCCTATTGACAAAACATCTCAGCAATTCCTGAGTTCTCAATTCAGACCTTTGCCATTTCTTCAGCTCCAATAACTTTCTCAAAAATCATTACACAGGTAAAACCTCATCAAGGAAAGAAGGAATTTTAATAATTTCATATCCTGATGACTGACTTATTATAGCAAACTCTGCATACACTCTATCCCACGGGGACTGAACAGTTCAGGTTCTGGAACATCTAGGGTGGATAATTAACCAATGGAAATTGGATCTTTCCCGAAGTATGAAGAAGAGATTCCTGGGGTGATTCTGGATTCCCATTTTCAGACAACATTTCTACTCAGAGACAAAAAGGAAGCTCTTGTACTCCTAATTTCAAAAGAAAAGAGAGATTGCTGGGATGTTTGATTTATTGCATTACCTGTGTACCATGGTTTCTTCAGAGATGGCCTTTAGACTTTTGGGAGAAAAACCCTGAATCATCTAGATATCAAGAGAATTATTCCATCAGAGTTAAAATGCTTTGGATTGGTTGGCAAAGGAACAAAACTTGGTGCAAGGAGTAATATGGAATCCATCTCCTCCTCTATCTGGATGGGGATGAGCATTACCAGACAAAATTTCTGCACAAAATTCTGCAAAATTTCTCTTGATATCTTGGTCTCCATGGATGAAAAGACAATCCTTGAGAGAACCGACAGCAGCATTGGAAGCCCTAAAAAGACTGTTTATCCGACATAAAGAATGTCATAATTTTGTCCATAATTTTGTTACTTTCATTGACAAAGAGGTAGGATCTAGACTCCTTAACAGCATTCTTCTTACAGAGATCAGAAAATTAAATGGCCAATTATTCCCACAGATAAACTCTGGATCCACACAAATGGTTCTGGAACAAAGGAGTATTCCATCCTCTGATTCAAATATGGTGATCTGTTTGCTACAAAGTAAAAATCCCAAATAGAGGAATTCTTCTCTCGATCCCCAAGAGCCAATACGTCAAAACTGGATACTCTCAGCCAAATATGGGATATGAACATGGACTTGGCCTATGCCTTTCTGCCATTGCCCCTAATACCAAGGCCAAAAGGTTCAATTAAAAAGGACCAGAGTAATCTTAAAACTATGCCACAAACCTACGTAATTGTATGTTGCCATGCGGCAAGAGGTGTAGGAAGGGTTCATAGGCATATTGCACCAAACACTCAGATTTAACACATGCATTTGGTTTTGGTCAAAGTTCACGGCATATGGAATTTTTTTTTTTACCTCTTCACAGTACATGGCATGGAAAATTAAATAAGGCCAATAGGATGAACAATTTTCTCACAGAAAACAAGTCCTTGTAAAGCTCTGTACAAAGAAAAAAGTTATGAATTTTTAAAGAATGGGGTCTCTAAACACTGCACCTTATGTCACCCCAAAATGAAATTTCCCATTTTGATAACACCTATAGATCATATATCTGAAACCATGGCAAATAGACTTTAGACACTTTGAAGGCGCGAAGTATACTGTATTTATAAATTAAATACTTTGTCTCCAAAAGGTCTTAATGGAGTAAATGAAGCAATTCAAGATCAATATACTGACACAAATGCTCTAAAACAGTATAATGACTTTCATGTTTTTATGATTATACCCGTTTTTATGATTATACCCGTTTCTAATCATTCCACAAACCAGAAATGACCACACAGCTTGTAATTCCTTGACAATGTTGGCAGCAACCCTTTAAATTGTATCAAGTCTCATTTCTAAGTCAGAAACCAGATGAAGCGCTTAGCCCAAGCGTGAAAAGCGTCGTTAAAAAAATCCTTTTTATTGTATATATATTTTTTTATACATTATTCATTTTGAAGTATAATAATGTTCAAATAAATTTCGTTTTTTTAAACTAAAACCCTATGGTCATCCAGCGCCTGATGGGAAGCTCGAAACCACAGTCCGAAGGACGAACAAATGATTATTTCTTGTGAGTAGCTCTCCAAATTGGGAAGGAACTGTCGCAGGAGCGTGGCAGCAGGAAGACTGAACACAAAAGAGAAAAAAGATAAACTATATAAGGTGTTGTGCCTCATTGCACAACCCTACCAGGTTAGTAGTTCTGATACTGCTACAAACCACCAATGTACAAAAGGATTTTACACTATAGGAGCGCCCCTTTAAGTTAGTCATTGCACCCAAATAAATTCATATCTGCATCAAAAGTAGAGAATTTAGAATGTTGAAAATAAAGAATTTTTTAAAATTTTTGCCAAAATTTGTTTTTTTTCATAACTAAACACAAAAGATTTCATCCAAATTTTTTTACTTATTTGAAGTACAATGTGTCATGAGAAAACAATGTGTCATGAGAAAACAATCTCAAAATCCACTGGATATCTCATAGCGTTCCAAAGCTATAACCACTTATAAGTGACACAGGCCAGATTTGAAAAAATGGGGCCGCGTCCTTAAGGCCAAAAGAGGCCGAGTCCCGTAGGGACAATCCGAAATGTAATTTGTATAACAATGCACAGACTTTTCAATGGACATTATAGGCATAAGACAACTACGAATATATGCTTTATAATACGGAACAAGAGAGGTTTGTGTACATGTGATTGCATAATGTGGATTGACTGCCTTTTCTGTGCAATGTTTTTACTTAACCCCTTAAGGACGTAGCCAGTTTATAGCCCAGGCCCCATTTTTTTGCATTTTGACATGCGTCGCTTTATATGGTTATAACTTTTACACTGCTACTTATCAAAGCAATTCTGAGAGTTTTTTTCCTCATATGTTAATTTTAGTGGTAAATTTTGGCTGATAAGGTTTGCATTTATTTACAAAAAGAAAGAAAAATTATGATTTTTTTTTAAAATTTGCCATTTTCCTAAATAAGTTGCTGAATAATATTTCTCATATGTCTGCTTTAAATTTTCATAATTTTTGAAATGTCTTGATAATTTATTTACACAGATTACAAATCGAATGTCGCTGTTCCATATTTTTATTATTTACTATTTTGGGGATAATGAGTGTTTTGAATTAAACTTTAAATATTTTGCTTTAAAAAAAAATCAAAACCCCCTATATATAAAACCCTATATAATCAATCCATTTTCAAATCTGCACCCCTCAAACTATCAGAAACAGCTTTTAGGAAGATTGTTAAACCCCTTGACATCTTCATATTAATTAAATCAAAATGGAGGTGAAATTTAGAATGATCAAATTTTGTTGGTTATATGTTCATTTAGCCATAAAATGTACACATTTCCAAAAGACAAAAATAGCAAGCCCATCTTACAATTCATTATGCAATGTCTCCCGAGTATAGAGACCCCCCACATGTGGCCGTTACTTGTTTTATGGGCGCACATTGCGGCGCAGAACGGAAGGAGCGCCCTGCAGCTGCCAGGATTTTAGATCTCATTGACCCCTTTTGTAGGCTATAAAATTTTAGCTTTATCGTTATTGGGGCCATGTGATGGCATTTATTTTGTGGGATGAGATGCTTTTTCCAGTGTTACCATTTTGGGGTTGGTATTGTTGAAAATATATGAACTTTTTTTTGAGGAAGGGGGGGAGCATCAATTCTGTACTGGATTTGTAATTTATTTTTTTGGGTGTTAACCGTATAGCCTTATAATCATGTTCTCTTTATTCTACGGGTCAATGCGATTACAGGGATACCATAGTTGAATATTTTTTCTTATGTTTTACTAAATTTGCCAAATACAAACCTTATGTGTGGAAAAATCATTTTTGCATTGCCGTCTTCCTAATAGCATAAAATTGTTACTTTTCTGGCTATGGAGCTGGTTGATGGCTTGTTTGTTGCGGGACATGTTGTAGTTTGCAACAGTATCAATATGGAGTAAATATGTTTTTTTTAAACACATTTTATTGCATTTTTTGTGGTATTAAATAGGTAAAAATCATAATTTTTGGCAGGGTTTTTAACAGTTTTTTTTTTCTTAAGGCATTCCACATGTGGGTTCAATAATTATTTACTCTATTTATAATTTATAATTATAAATTTATATTTATAATTTATAAATTTATAATTATAAATTTATATTATTAATAATTATTTATTCTACGGGTTGTTACGGACACAGTGATGTAGACTTTCTTTGTGCATTTTATATGCCTCTATGTTAAGGGGATTATAGACATTTTTATTTATTAATTTTTTTATTGAATAACTTTTTTTTACTTTTTTATTAGTTCCACCATGGGAAATGAAAAGAAAACGCAAAAAGCTGATGTATTGCAGGGTATTTAAAACCACAAGTGATAGTATGCAGAGGACAGTACAGTATATTAGGAAACAAATGGTCTAGGACTAGGGGATCTCCGGTTCCCCCTCAAGTAATGCTTCAATGAATAGTGTCCAAACAAATGACCATAGCAAGAATACATTTTCTTCACTTTACTTCATTTTTATCAATAGGCAAATTCATTATTCTTACAAATGTACCAATATTTAAAAGTTATAACATTGTAGTATAGCTTGCAAATAGAGATGAGCGAGCACTAAAATTATCGAGTGCTCGTTATTCGAGACAAACTTTTCCCGATGCTCGAGTGCTCGTCTCGAATAACGAATCCCATTGAAGTCAATGGGAGACTCGAGCATTTTTCAAGGGGACCAAGGGTCTGCACAGGGAAGCTTGGCCAAACACCTTGAAACCTCAGAAAATGATGGAAACACCACGGAAATGGACAGGAAACAGCAGGGGCAGCATGCATGGATGCCTCTGAGGCTGCTTAATCGCACCATTATGCCAAAATTATGGGCAACAGCATGGCGATGACAGAGTGACCGAATGAGGCTAGATAGCATCTAAAACATCCAAAAATTTACCCTAACACTATAGGGGATGGCATGCAGAGGCAGAGGCAGCAGTAGCAGGCTAGAGAGTCTCATGGCGACATACCCCAAATAGACTCAGGCTTCAAACCAATGGGTGGCAGAGAGGACCCAAAGGAGGTGAGCAAGAAGCGCTGAAATGATTTCCTATGTGAACAAAAGGTTGATGGTATATTTAGTCGATAACACAGCATGGTGGCGACATAGTGACCAAGTTCCATAATGTATTTGGTGAAACACCCTAAAAATGAGCCTGACACAGCTCGTTTGATAAGGGGACGACATGTGGAGGCAGCCATGGAGACGACTTCCCTGATTAAGAGTGACAGTATGGGGCATCCATATTGCACTGCTATGATTGAAACTTCAGGTCTCCAGCATGGCGGCGACAGATGTGCCGAGTTCCATTATGTATCTGGTGAAACAGCCGAAAATTCTGCCTGACACAGCTCGTTTGATGAGGGGATGATGTGCTGTGTATCCTCTCGCACTCCAGCGTCTGGGGTATAGAGAGTTGAAAGTTGCGCATGGAGATATTGGTGGACGCTGTGGAGGATCATGGAGGCGAAATGGACAGGAAAAAGCAGGGGAAGTATGCATGGATGCCTCTAAGGCTGCCTAATCTTGGGATGGAGCTGGCGGTCCGCTGCCAGGCGAGCTTTCGCCTGTCCAAGCCCCTGTCTCTCGGCTCCTCCCCACCCAGAATGGGCCTGAGGGCCAGAAGCGTTTACTTTGAAAAAATGATAATTTTCAAAGCAGGCGGGGGCTACAAACAGCACTTATAAGAACCTTTTGTAAAAGATCAAGTGTAGCACTGTTCTTATAAGTTTTGGTTATGGCGGGTGAGGGGAATGTAAACAGATGCGCAAGAAGCGCTGAAATAATATCGGTAAATGATAAAAGTTTGCCAGTATATTTTGTGGAAAACACAGCAGGGTGGCGACAAAGTTAACAAGTTTGATGTGGAAGCCATGAAAACAACCCAAAATTCTGCCTGACACAGGGGACGATGTATGGAGGCATCTATATGGACGACTTTGGGAGGCAGCTATGGCGATGACGTGTGGAGGTAGCAATGGAGACAACGTGTGGAGGCTGCTATGGAGACAATTAAATATGGATAGTGCCTGTATGTGGCAGTCCAAAAAAGTTTTCAAACCAGAGGAGCAGGTAGGTGGTCCTCCTGAAAAATTAAATACATAGAGTACTATAGCTAGAGCCAGTTGGCCCTGGCATAAAATAGCCAGTTTCCTCTGCTTTAGTGTACAAAGAGGAGGAGAAGGAGGAAAATGAGGAAGACGTGTGCATACATTATTCAGGTTGAGCTTCTTTCACCTGGTGGAGAATGGAAATCCTGAGAAATCCAGGCTTTATTCATCTTGATAAGCGTCAGCCTGTCAGCGCTGTCAGTCGACAGGCGTGTACGCTAAATGGTGATGATGCCACCAGCTGCACTGAAAACCGCAAGAACCTCCAAGGCGTATAGCGCCAGTTCGTGCCACATGTCCAGCTTTGAAACCCAGTAGTTGTAGGGAGCTGTGTGATCATTTAGGACGATGGTTTGTTCAGCTACTTACTCCCTCACCATCTTTCTGTAAAGATCAGCCCTACTCTGCCGAGACTGGGGACAGGTGACAGTGTCTTGCTGGGGTGACATAAAACTGGCAAAGGCCTTGTAAAGCGTACCCCTGTCAGTGCTGGACAAGCTGCCTGCTTGCCTACTCTCCCTCGCTACTTGTCCCGCAGAAGTACGCCCTCTGCCGTACAGGGATGAGAGTGGAAAGATTTTACTTGTACCGTGGGTCCAGGAGAGTGAATACCCAGTAATAGGTGCTGGAATAAATTCTTTGAACGCGAGGGTCACGGGATAGGCAGCCTAGCATGACATCTGCCATATGCGCCAGAGTCCCAACTCCTAAGAATTCACTCCCCTCACTGGCCTGACTGTCCATTTCCTCCTCCAACTCCTCTTCTTCTGCCCATACACGCTGAACAGTGAAGGACTGAGCAATGCTCCCCTCTTCTGTCTCGCCAAAATTCTCCTCCTCTTCCTCCTCATCCTCCTCCATCTCCTCCGATATGCGCTGAGAAACAGACCTGAGGGTGCTTTGGCTATCAACAAGGGAATCTTCTTCCCCAGTCTCTTGTGATAAGCGCAAAGCTTCTGAATTCATGCTGACCAGAGAGTTTTTCAACAGGCCAAGCAGCGGGATGGTGAGGCTGATGATGGCGGCATCGCCACTGACCATCTGTGTTGACTCCTCAAAGTTACTCAGCACCTGACAGATAACAGACATCCACGTCCACTCCTCATTGTAGACTTGAGGAAGCTGACTGACCTGACTACCAGTTCTGGTGGAAGGTGACATCTGGCAGTCTACAATTGCTCTGTGCTGCTGGTAAACTCTGGATAACATGGTTAATGTTGAATTCCACCACGTGGGCACGTCGCACAACAGTCAGTGAGCGGGCAGTTGGAGGCGGCGCTGCGCTGCCCTGAGAGTGGCAGCATCTGTGATGGACTTCCTAAAATGCGCACAGATGCGGCGCACCTTCATGAGCAAATCAGACAGATTGGGGTATGTCTTGAGGAACCGCTGAACTATGAGATTTAACACATGGGCCAGGCATGGCACATGTGTCAGTCTGCCGAGTTGCAGAGCCGCCACCAGGTTACGGCCGTTGTCACACACAACCATGCCTGGCTTCAGGTTCAGCGGTGCCAGCCACAGATCAGTCTGCGCCGTGATGCCCTGTAATAGCTCTTGGGCAGTGTACCTTTTATCGCCTAGGCTCAGCAGTTTGAGCACCGCCTGCTGTCGCTTAGCGACAGCACTGCTGCTGTGTCTAGAGCTACCGACTGATGGCGCCATGCCCACGGATGGTAATTCGGAGGAGGAGGTGGAGGAGGGGTGGGAGGTGGAGGAGGCATAGTAGGCCTGAGAGACCTGGACCGAGGTAGGCCCCGCAATCCTCGGCGTTGGCAGTATATGAGCATCCCCAGGGTCAGACTCGGTCCCAGCCTCCACCAAGTTAACCCAATGTGCTGTCAGCGATATATAGTGACCCTGCCCGGCAGCACTTGTCCACGTGTCCGTGGTCAGGTGGACCTTGTCAGAAACGGCGTTGGTCAGGGCACGGATGATGTTGTCTCACACGTGCTGGTGCAGGGCTGGGACAGCACATCGGGAAAAGTAGTGGCGTCTGGGGACCGAATACCGAGGGGCGGCAGCCGCCATGAGGTTGCGAAAGGCCTCGGTCTCTACCATCCTATCGGGCAGCATCTCCAGGCTAAGTAATTTGGAGATGTGGAAGTTGAGGGCTTGGGCATGTGGGTGGGTTGCACTGTACTTCCTCTTGCGCTCCAGCGTCGGGGGTATGGAGAGCTGAACGCTGTGCATGGAGACATTGGTGGATGCTGTGGAGGATCGTGGAGGCAAAGGTGTGGTTTTCGCACGGGAGGTGTTTGGGCCGGGGTCCTGACTAGCAGAGGCAGCAGATGACACAGGGGAAGGAGCAGTGGTGTGACCGGCCGGAGGTGAACGGCCTTGGTCCCATTGAGTGGGGTGTTTAGCATTCATATGCCTGCGCATACTGGTGGTGGTTAAGCTAGTAGTGTTGGAACCCCTGCTGATCCTGGTGTGGCACAGGTTGCACACCACAGTCCGTCCGTCATCCGACCGACTCTGGCCCTGCCTCTCCGTCTGGCCCCACCACTGCCTCTTCCAACCTGTTCTCGTCGAGGACTCGCCTCCGTCTCAGAAGCACTGTGTTCACCCGGCCTTTCAACCCAGCTTGGGTCTGTCACCTCATCATCCCCGATCCCTCAGTCTGCTCCCCCCTTGGACTTCCTGCCCTGACAACAACTTCCCCACTGTCTGACAACCGTGTCTCCTCATCGTCCGACACCTTTTTACACACTTCTTCCACTATGTCAACAATGTCATCATCACCCACAGACTGCGACCGGTGGAAAACCTGGGCATTGGAAAAGAGCTCAGCAGCAACCGGACAAGTGGTTTGTGACTCTGGGAAGGGTCCAGAAAACAGTTCCTCAGAGTATGCCGGTTCAAATGCCAAATTTTCCTGGGAGGGGGCAGACTGGGGGGAAGGAGGCTGAGGTGGAGGAGCTGGAGGAGTGCTGATTTCGGTGACATGGGTGGACTGCGTGGAAGACTGACTGGTGGACAAATGGCTAGAGCCATTGTCCGCAATCCACGACATCACCTGTTCGCACTGTTCTGGCCTCAACAGTGCTCTACCACGAGTCCCAGTAACTTGAGACATGAACCTAGGGAGTGTAGCTCTGCGGCGTTCCCCTGCTCCCTCATCAGCAGGTGATGTCTCACCCCGCCCAGGACCATGGCCTCCGACCCCTGCAGTAGTTGGACGCCCACACCCTTGTCCTCTACCCCTAGCCCTCGGGTTCAACATTTTCAAAATTAAAGCATAAACTGTACATTTTTTTTGTGTTTTTTTGTGGTTTTTTTGTGTTTTTAACAAAACGATGCTATCCTATTGCTATGGCTAGTTTCTAACCTACACTGACAGCACACAACAGGATTTTGTGCTGTGCCTGATGACTTTTAGTTTTGAAAAAAAAAAAAAAGAAAGAAAAGAAAAAGCAGACTGTGCCTAATACAATCAAACCCCTAATAAATTGTCCCACTTAGGTGTTTGAGATGGATATGTGTGTCACTAAGAGCTAAACAGAACGTTCGCAAGACTCCCTGAAAATTCGTCACAATATGGTACTAGCTGCACTACAAGTGCCAGCAAGCCCAGCCACAAGCAAAGAAAAAAAATATATATTCTAGCCCTAACAAAGGCTGTTGGGTTTCTGTAGACTCACTCCTGTCGAACCGTAAGCTAATATAACACCCTAACGCTGTCCCTGCAGCAGCAGCAGCACTCTCCCTAACGGCATCCAGACAGAGAATTATGCGAGGAGCGCGGGACTAGTCTATTCCAGGGTCACCTGATCAGGCCAGCCAACCACTGCTATCGACGTGTAAGTGTACCACGTCATGCTGGGTGGAGTGCAGAGTCTCCTGGCTTGTGATTGGCTCTGTTTCTGGCCGCCAAAAATCAAAACGGCGGGAGATGCCATTTTCTCGAGCTGGCGAAATATTCGTCCGAGCAACGAGCAGTTTCGAGTACGCTAATGCTCGAACGAGCATCAAGCTCGGACGAGTGTGTTCGCTCATCTCTACTTGCAAAGTATTTAGACCTTAGACAACGTAAGTAAACATTAATTTTTGAATTGTCCATTTACTTTATTGCTATTCAAGCGTAATTCATAAGTGAAAAAGGTAATACACTCACGTGTCTTGATCTCGGGCAGAGACTCATACCCCTCTAGATGTGAACCTCATGTTTGTGATGTTTCGGGGATCACGACCCCTTCATCAGACATGCACGGCACACATTTGCAATAGCTAATTATACTCTTCATTACCGGAAGTCTCCTACGTACATAGAGTATAAAATACATATGATGCAGAATCGCATAATCAAAACTATTTCTTTATATATAGTTGCAGTCTCAAATGTAGATGTTAAAATTGCAGTCTTCATTTAACCCTTTAGGACTCTTGGACTCTAATCTACAGATCCAGAATACCTCTCTCTGTAATAAATGCAGCGTTACTTGTTCGATATCGCTACCATATATTTCTTCAATCTATCCATCTCAAGTCTGAAACTTGATGTCTACATTCGTTAACATGTCTTGCGATAGTTGTCTCCCCGTACTTTTTTATTTTCCACTTTATCTTTCACGGATGAAGATTTTTTACTTTGCATATTAACATCCTGTCTAGCATATGTTCTAATAGCAGATCTATGTTCATTTAAATGTATTTTAACTGGTATTGATGTCTGACTAACATATAACTATATATAACTTGCCACAAGGGCATTTTAGCACATAGACTACATTTTTGCAATCACATGAATGCCACCCTTTGATGGGAATATTAGTCTTGTATAGTGGATGGGACAATTTAACACCTTCTATGATAGAATTACAGTTTTGCCAATATAGACATGCAAATGTCCCACTACGATGTCCTTTCAAGAATTGTTGTTTGTAATTTCCCATTTTATTTCTACTCAAATAGGCCCTTACAAGTCGATTCGCTAAAGATTTACCTTTCCTGTATATGAATTTAGGTTTGTCCCTAAACAGTATACTACATTGTGGGTCGCATCTCGGCAAATCCCGATGCTTCAAAATAGTATTCTTTATCAAAGTAGAATGGCAATCAAATGTTGAAATGAATAGATGGTTCTTATCATTCTTTTTGTCTAAAGTGCAGGGTTGTCGCAGTTCTTTCCAAATCGGTGTGTGCCACTTCTTCACTTACTGGTTTATACCCATTTTCCACAAACATCTTTCTCCTATTTTTATCGTATTCTACATTGCTATTACAAATCCTACATGCTCTTAAAAATTGTCCTTTAGGCATCCCTCTAAAGGTGCAGGGATGATGAACACTTTGGGAGGAAAACCTATTTAGGAGGTTATTTTTATCTGTTGGTTTAAAATACACCATGGTAACTAAACCTTCTTCATTTTTAATGACATCAACACCTAAAAAATGCACATTCTTTTTAGGATATTTGGCTGAAAATTCTATAAGTGGAAGACATTGATTCAAGTCAGTAATCCATTCTAAATATACAAATACAGATCAAGACACGTGAGTGTATTACCTTTTTCACATGTGAATTACACTTGATAGTAAAGTAAATGGACAATTAACGTTTACTCATGTTGTCTAAGGCCTAAATACTTTGCAAGCTATACTACCACGTTATAACTTTTAAATATTGCTACATCTGTAAGAATAAATTTGCCTATGGATAAAAATGAAGTAAAGTGAAGAAAATGTATTTGTGCTATGGTCATTTGTTTGGACACTATTCATTGAAGTATTGCAGGGTATTAGCTGTGTCAGCCTATGAACATGCATAGGCTGACACTGTGCCTTTAAGATGACGTCATAGACGCAATCCTACGGCACTGCCAGCAGGAAGCCCAAGGGAACGATCAGCATCCCCCAAAGATGGCGATCGTGGGGCAGGGACCCCTAGAAGGCCGTTTAAATTCTGCGGTCGTGCTGACCGAGGCATTTAACGGGTTAAACACCCGCAATTGGAGCCCACTCCAACCGAAGGTGTTACAGCCAGCACCCTGTTTATCCGGATGCCGCTATGGCTCTGATCCAGGGCTGAGCTGCCATCACCTCAGAGTTGGATATATCCACCACTGAGCGCTAAATTACTGCACTCAGTGGCGGATATATAACCGCCACGGAGAGGGAAGGGGTTAAACAGTTTTTTTTTTTTTTAAAAACATTAACGCCAAGGTCAGGGGAAGGCCATTTGCCACAAAATGGGCAGAAAAAAATGTCAAATTTCTGGGTCCGGGATATCATCAAAAACGGACAAAGGATAGAATTCTCAAGTCTTCCTCCTACAAAATTCATCAACCCATCTTTATCTGTTTCTTCACAAATCATCTGGAAGGAAGTTCAACAATTTTTTCATCTGGGTGTTGTAGTGTAGGTTCCTGCAGAGTACCAACGTTGTGAGTTTTACTCCCCTCTCTTCACTGTCAGGAAACCTTCTTCAGGGGCTATGGCCTCAACAAATCAGAGCACAGGCTTCCAACTATAGAGAACTTCAAGCCGTGTGGGAGACTGTGGTTGCAAGCAGCACTTAAAAGATGCACATCTTGTCTTATCTTTTTTTTTTTAACTTTCATTTTTATTAAAATTTTATATTTTCATCTGTTACAGCAGAACAATAGGCATACCAGTACATAAGTCACTCATGTTGTGTACATTAACAATCACATTTGTAAGAGGAGCAAAAGATACATAAAATACCGAATAAAATGCTCATTAAATAAATGGAATATGGTGTTGCCTCTTTATACGGTATAGGTCCACGCCATGGCCTGGTGAAGTTATATGTTCTTTCCAGAAATCAATATTAGCTCGACCTTTAGACACTAGTTTGCTTTTGAGCTCTTCCTTTTTCTTGCCCAACCACGCCTGTTGTCAGGCCTTTAAACATAACTAGTAGAAGAAATAATTAAAACTGTGTATCAACCATGTATAACTCAATAACTCAACATAAAAAACAAGACTAGGGTAGACAAGACAATAGATACAATAGGGAGTGGAAAAGACTCAGAGGTGAGTTTTAAAGCTGTGCTGGTCGGTGCCCATTAATATGAAGCCCGGGGGGGGGGGGTGTTATATACCTGATTGAGCACAAAAAGAGTCCCACACTGATAGGAATGCATCCATGGTGTTATTAATTGAGGCTGTCAATTTCTCCAGTGAGCAGATTTCTTTAATACGGGTAAACAATTCCAACTCGGATGGAGAGACAGTCTGCTTCCATGCTTTTGCTATTAGACTCTTAGATGTCATGCATACGTGTAAGAACAGTTTCGCACAACGTTTATGCATATTATTTGGGGGTACATTAAGGAGATATGTCAAGGGGTCTAACGGGACCTCAAAGCCAAACAATTTCCCTGTCAGTTCCATTACATACTGCCAATATGGCACAATGAGGGGGCATGACCAAAAGATGTGATAGAGCGTCCCCATTCCAGCATGGCATCTCCAGCACATAGCGGGAATTGTTGGGTTTAATGTGTGTAGAAGAGCCGGGGTATGGTACCAGTGCATTAATAGTTTATACTGCGTTTCCTTATAGGCTGTGCAAATAGACGACTTAGCCGCCCTACTCCAGATTATCTGCCAAAGGGCTGGCGAAATAGTTTGTCCGATATCTGTTTCCCATTTAGCCATATATTTATGGGCAATGGGGGGGTCCCCTGAGGGGATCATCAAAATGCGATAAATATCTGATATCAAACCTCGATACGAGGTGCCCCTCTTGCACAAATGCTCAAAGTCAGTAGGCCTAGATACTTGTGTTGAGCCATATTGATCGGTGACATAATGTATTATCTGCATATAGTGGTACCACTCGCTAGGTAACTTTCGTTCATTTGCGAGGTAGTCGAACTTTCTTAACTCTAGGGTGAAAGGGTCAACCAAGTCTGCCAAGTGGAATACACCAGCTTTAGACCATTGTCTTACCATGTGAGCCGTCAAGCTGTCTGGTATAGCAGGGTTATATAGAATTGACAGCATTGGGGAACACTCGGAGGCAAGGTTGAACCTTTTTTGGCATATTTGCCAGGTAGACAGTGTGAAAGTTATGGGACCCAATAGCAGGTGGGCTGGTTGAGGTGGGTTAGGCCCCCATAAGCAGGAGCCAGCCAGAGCTTCTCGATCTCAACCCATTTGGTGTATGCTGCTGAAGCTGTCCAATATGGTAAGTATCGTAGTTGCGTTGCCCAATAATAGTTTACAATATGTGGGACCACTAGACCCCCCTGGGCCTTGGGAGCAAGCATGACCGATTTAGGCATTCTGTGTCGTCTATTATCCCAAATGAAATTAAAGATAACCCCTTGTAGAGCCTTAAGTTCCTTCTGTCGCACTCTAACCGGTAAAGTCCTAAAGTAATACAAGAGCTTTGGGATCCATGTCATCTTTACTGCAGCTATTCGACCAAGCAGGGAAATATGATGCCCTTTCCACTTAGTTAGCACTTAGTTAGCATAGCCCGTAAGTCCTTAAATAGGGATGGGTAATTTGCACCATACAATGATGAGTAGGAAGTCGTAAGTTGCACCCCTAAATATTTCAGTGAGTTCGTCTTCCACTGGAATTGGTAATTCTGTTGTAGAAGGGGCAGGTCCGTGGGGGATATGTTCAGGGGCAAAGCCTCTGTTTTTGTCGTATTCACCTTATACCCAGCCAATCTACCATATTCCTGAATGGTCGCATGCAGTACCGAGAGGGAGGTATGAGGGGATGTTAAAGTCAATAAGATATCGTCAGCGAATAGTGATATTCTGAACTCCTTATCTCTTACTAATACTCCTCGTATATCTGGGTTAAGTCTAATTTTCGCCGCTAAGGGCTCTATACACAAGGTGAATAATAGCGGGGAAAGGGGACACCCCTGTCTAGTGCCATTGTGTATAGTAATAGGGCCCGACATTGCATGGGGGAAGCGGACAACTGCAGTGGGGACACTATATAACCCAATTATTGCTCTTAAAAAATTTCCCTTTATACCATAAGCCTGCAGAGCAGTGAACATAAATGACCAATCTAACCTGTCAAATGCTTTCTCCGCATCCAGGCTAAGAAGCAATGCAGATCTGGACTCTGCATTTATCACATCAATTAGATCAATGGTACGTCTAGTATTATCCGATCCCTGTCTCCAAGGGACGAAGCCAACTTGATCTTTACTAATTAATCGTGGGAGCCATTCATTAAGCCTGTTAGCCAGGATGTGGGTAAAAATCTTCAGGTCAGAATTGAGCAATGCAATAGGTCTATAGTTGCCGCAATCAGTCGGGTCTTTCCCTGGTTTAGGAATCAATGAGATATAGGATGACAGCGTATCACGTATAGGCGGGGAACCCTCTAGGAAAGCGTTGAACAATGTTAGCATAGAAGGGGCTAAGTCATCTAGATAGACTTTATAGTACAAATAAGTAAGCCCATCTGGCCCCGGGGATTTACCCGCAGGGAGTGCCTTAATCACTTCAGTTAACTCCTCTAAAGAAATAGGGGCATTAAGACTGGCTACTGCCTCTCCCGATAGCTTTGGTAGGTGGCAGGAAGACAAATACGAATCCAATAAATCACGTCTTACATTTGCATCCTGTGGGAGTCCACTCGGCAATGCATATAGCTTGGTATAGTAGGCCTTAAAAAGGTTTGCAATCTCTTGAGGGTGATACCTCAGGTTTCCTCCTGTGTCCTTTATAGCTTGAGGAGTGCCATTGGTGTGTCTTTCTGATAATAGTCGTGCTAACAGCGTGTGGGCTTTATTGCCTTCCTCGTAATATCGCTGTTTCGTGAACGTAAGTAGCTTTTCTATTTTTTTATAGGCATAATCCCGTAATTTGGCTCGCGCTGCCACTAGCGCTTGTAAGTGGATCGTGCTCGGGGAAGATAACATTTTGGCCTCCAAATCCCTAATTGTAAACAGAATTTTTTGGTCGTACTCTGAGGCTGTTTTTTTCAGCCTAGAGGAAACCGCCATACACTCTCCTCGTACTACAACTTTATGCGCTTCCCATAACGCCGCCTCCGAGAGTGGAGAATGTTCCTCCCTTTCATGAAAGGTATGGATGGCTGCTCTAATCTGTTCTCTCAAGACAGGATCTTTAATCAGTGATTCGTTCAATCTCCATCTACTGACTTTAGAGGTTTGTAGGGAGCGCGTAAGGGCAATGATCAGACCAGGAGATAAAGCCAATTTCCGCAGAACCCATCAGCCTTAAAGCCGTGATATTTCCAAAGAAATAATCAATACGTGTATGGCATTTGTGAGGGTGTGAGAAAAAGGAAAAGGAGCGCCTGGGTGATCAATTCTCCAGAGATCATATAGGGAGTGAAGTCTAATAAGCTTACGGAATTCTCTGGCCATTCGTTCTTGTGCTGTAGTAGCCGAGCTACCTGTCAAGGTCAAGCGATCTGCCGTTGTTGAGAAGATCATATTGAAATCTCCTCCTATTATTACAGCAGCCGTCGGGAGCGCCTGTATTTTGCGTAACATTCTCCGTAGGAAAGGGATTTGGGCTGTATTAGGTGCATAAATATTGCATAGTATGATTGGGTTTCCCCTCAAGGTCCCCTCTAAGATTACATACCTCCCCTGCGGATCTAAATGTTGTTTGGACACTGTCACTGGGCATGTGCTTGATAATAATATTGCCACCCCTGCCCTCTTACGGTCATGATAGGCCTGTGGGAAATAATGTCTGGCGAAGTTGAAATTCCCTGCTTGGTCGAAGTGCGTCTCTTGTATAAAGGCTATTTCTGCTTTCAGTAGCCGGAGTTCTCTTTTACATTAAACGTGACACAGTTAACCATAAATACATAGGATTATTGTGAATGCTAAGGTCATGCTTACTCACCATAATGTGAAGATGTGATTGGCACCAACCATTACTCACCGGACCAGCCTGGGGAGTATGGAGCGATCTATCATACTCACAGCTCTGAGTGGGGGAGTGATACAAAAGGCTAGGGGAAACAAAGACAGAGATTTGACAAAAATAAACATAGAACATCATTAGAATAGAATAGAATAGAATGCTTTATTGTCCCCATAGGGGAAATTGACTTCGTCACAACGACAACAGCAACACCTCCATTCATGATCACAATTATACATATACAAACAAATAAGATACAACATACATATACATATAGATAATATATATATTAGGTATCCCGGGTCACGGGCGCCCGGTTTCAGGAAACTTTTCCTAGGGTCAAATGTCCTACAACGGACTAACAGTGTCCCATAAGGGGAAACGACAGTGACCCAATTCCCAAGAAGTGGGGGGTGAACCATTACCCAACAAGATCAGAGGTGACCGCCAGCCCCCCTAACCTCCCCCCCTCACAATGTTAACACCTAAGATAAAGAGGAAACCTCTATTCGTGCTAATCCACCACCATGTAGTTGAAACTTTCAATATATGATCAAAACAGTACAGGCAAAAAAGGACAAGTATAAGGTTATATAGTAATACATGTCATAGCCATCAATGATATCACTTAGCCCTCCGAATGGGCTGTTGGGGAGTGCTCCGGTGGAGAGCCAGCCCTTCTTGGGCACCTCTTCTTCTGACGTACTGGCTGCCAAGCCGGAGATGGTGACGGGGGGGGGGGGGGGGAGTTCCACCTCCCAATCAGTTAGCTGGGGTTCCATAATTCCTAAGTCCTTGCAAAAACGGGACAAATCTTTAAAGGATCGTAGAATCGCTGAGGTCCCATCTTTCCTAACCGTCAAGGCAAACGGGTATCCCCATCTGTATGGCAAATGTGCTTCGCGAAGAACAGCAAGGAGGGGGCGCAGGTGTCTCCTCTTCTGCAGTGTGATCCAAGATAGGTCTTGGTATAATTGTACACGAGTGCCCTCAAATTCTAAATCTTTAGCCATTCTTGCTTTGGCCATTACTGCCTCTTTTAGTGCAAAGTCATGTATACAGAATATGACATCCCTTGGATGAGAGGAAAGTCCTTTAGGGCGAAGTGCTCTGTGTGCGCGGTCTAACTTAATTTTTTTCCCCGCTGGGTTGCCCAGTAGCTTGTTAAAAATGTGTTCCAGGGCCTGTGGGACCTCCGGGTCCAGTACAGTCTCGAGCAGACCCCTGACTCGGACATTATTGCGTCTCCCTCGATTGTCCAAATCCTCCAGGTGTCGTTGCATACTCCTCATGGCCTCCGAGTGCCCAGTTACTGTAGTTTGTAGTTGGGAGACATATTGCCTGGTAATATCATGGTCCCCTTCTAGAGTTTCAACTCTAGCACCTATATGTTGTAAATCTTGTTGGACCGCAGATATCTCAGCGCGGCACGTTTCCACCACTTCTGCAATTAATAGTTGAAAGTCTTTCATTTGTTGGAAGAGTATGCATAAACTGAATAATAGAATCAGGGAGTTGGTTGCCATTGTCAGCAGGTGGCATTGGAGGAACTGACGAGGTGGCCCCCATCTCTAGAGTAAAGTGTGCAAACTGGGACATAGATGGGGATACCCCCAAGTCCTCCTCTGAATCTTCTTCCTCCCATATCCCTGTTTGGCTCATGGTAGTAGGGGAGGGTTGTGCACCCCTTGCCAGGGACAGATCCCCCTTATGCTCTGGCCCACTGCATGTGGTGGGACTCTGGGGAGGCTGTTTTGTGGCTGATGTGCCAGTAGCTGAGGGAGCCCTCTCACCTGGTTTTCCCAGTCGCCGCTGGGGGAGAGGGACTGAGGGAGGCGGGAGCGGAGGCCACTCTATGCCGCGGCTTGTCAGTCCTTCCAGGGTCTCCGGCCTGTCGGCCAACACTTCCAGGGGTCCGGTGTTCCGGGCCTGCGGAGTCGTCTGTGTCTCCACCGGCATGAGCGGAGGGTGTCGGTGGGTAGCCGGAGAGGATCGGGAGCGTACCTCCGCCCCCGTTGAGGAGTCCAGCCTGCCGCGACTCGCTGCGGAGGATTGGAGGCCCGCGCCACGTGGCGGAGAAGATGGCGCCGGCCCACATGGCACGGGTCAGGAATTGTTCCATGCCGCCTCCCGACACAGACACCGGAGTTGCAGAGGGGGTGCTCTGTGCCTTGGTGGTGGTAGTCCGCAATGCGAGGTGAGGAGACGGAGCTGCAGGCTCACACGTCTGCTCTCATCAGAGTCTAGGCCACGCCCCTCCATCTTGTCTTATCTTATCGGATAATGCAACAACAGTTTACTATCTCAAGAGGTAAGGGGGAGCCAGATTGCGGAATCTATAGTCCCTGTCTCAAAGTATTTTCCTGTGGGCAAAAAACTACTGCCTTTCCCGCTCTGCTACACATCTCCGGGGAGCAGAAAACACAACTGCGGATTTCTTAAACTGGAAACCTCTTCTTCCCAACAAGTGGTGCCTAAAACAGGAGTTCTTCAATCAACTTTCTCCCTATGGATCTCTTCGCCATCAGGGAAAAATTCCAAATATCAGAATTTTTATTCTCTCAACCCAAGAGAACCTCATCAGGTACTGGACGCCTTCAGGTATGCTTGGAACCATCTTCTAGCTTGTGCATTTCCCCTAATCCCACTGATTTCAAGGGTACTGCAGAAAATCTACTTGGACAGGACCAGAGTAATTCTAATCTGAACTTGACTGAGCCTGAACTGGAGGAAAAGGAGCTGGTACCCGCTTCTCAAATCCATGGTACCTTGGTTACCGCGAGAAGAGGATCTACTCTTCCAGGGTCCAGTTCTACATCCGAGACCAGACCATCTAAATCTGGCATCATGGATCCTGAGAGGGAATTCCTGATGTCAAGAGGTCTCTCCTCAAAAGTGGTAGACACACTAAAGGCCAGTAGAAAACCTGTAACAGTTGGACAATGCACTGTGAACTCCAGTGACTTGGTATGTAAATGCCCTATTGTCTTAAGATATCTGGCAATGACTAGCAATCCTTTGTGATTGGATAACAATCTTTTTATTCAATTCCAGGGAAAAAGGCATCAAAATAACCATAGCTAGATGGCTCAAGATGGCGGTAGCAGACTGCTATTCTATCCAGAACTAACCTGTTCCACCTGATCAACCTGAGAGTCCACTCTACCAGAGCTGGGTCCATTTCCTGGACGGAAAAAAGAGTAGCATCCCGGAACAAAATTGTAGAGCAGCTATCTGATCTTCCACATCTTCCTTTTCAAAGCACTACAGATTGGATATTCCAAGATCTAGAGACTTATCCTTTGGAATGAAAGGTTCTTCAGTCAGATATACCACCCTAGGCCGTGCACATTTGATAGGTCTCCAGGTGGCCGTCATGGGGGACATAGTAAGAAAAGTAGATTCAGTTTCCACTAGTCCACCATGACGGCCTATATATTATATATATTCCCTCAGATTTTTTTCTATGCTTATGTTGTATTATATATTTGGTGTGTGAAGTCAACATACTAAATAAATATTTTTGCATCCATACCCAGTGTGGTTATTTGGTCACTGGAAGGAGGATGAGGTAGGGGACTTTTAAAGGGCATTCTCCAGGTGCCAGTCCGGTAGGTACTAAATCTGCATTTTGAGATTGTACTTCATGTTAATTGTAAAATTTAAGTGATAAGTTTTGTAAGATTTCCAAGAATGGTGATTGGTTATGATTCCATCATATCATGATTTATTGTATTCATTGTAATATCTCGGACTTTGAGCCTCCCAGATAAGGATAGATTGCTCCTTCCCGATGCATGCCGTATCCCGGTGCAGCAAAGGCTCACTGGGCTGTTGCCATGACAGCCTCGGGTCTTACGGAGAACTGATATATTAATATTAATAAACTGTAAAAATCATAAACACATTAGATATCGCCGTGTCCGAAAATGCCCGATCTATCAAAATATAATAACGATTTTTCACTGCGTTTAACCAGGTAACGCAAAATAGCGCAAAAAGTCATTTTGAAAAATAGAAAAAAAATCTATAAATAGTGATCGTACCGACCCAAAGAATAAAGTAGACATGTCATTTGTGGCGCACAGTGAAAGCTGTAAAATCCAAGCCCACAAGAAAACGTTGCAAATGCGGTTTTTCACCATTTTCACCGAGTTTGACATTTTTTTCCCACTTCCCAGTACACGGCATGGAATATTAAATACCGTCACAATGAAGTGCAATTTGTTACGCAGAAAATAAGCCATCACAGAGCTCTTGATGTGGAAAAATAAAAGTTAGATTTTTGAAGGTGGTGGATGAAATAGGAAGTGAAAAAACTAAAAAGGCCCCGGTCGTTAAGGGGTTAAATTGAACAACTACTGTTATTTATATGTTGTTCATCTGGCTCAACTTCATTAGCATTTCAAGGGGATAAACAGATGCCTGTTGTTTAATGAAACAATAGCTGGGTAGTACCTGTAGTCAATGAAGACTCCAGTTGTGACAAAGTGCTGTAATTTCCATGTGTTTCTACCAGTCATCTGAGGAACCACCTGGAAGTTGCTAGAAGCCAAACATGAAGCACTAATGGGAATTAGCCAAGTAGCCTGATGGTACTTTCTGGAACATCGTAACATGGATATAGAGAGAGAGAGAGAGAGAGAGAGGGGGAGGAGGACAGCAGAGAGGAAGATAGAAGGATACCATCAAGAGGAGACCAGAAAGACCGTCACTCAGGGACTTCAGAAGAAAAGGTAATCTTGTATGAAGCCATTTTGGCTTCATACAAGATCCAATGTAACTTTATCTACAAGGGACAAAGGCTGAGATACCAAGTTTATTGTATGTAGATTAACTAGTAATTGTCTGTTGTAGTTGTAGGGAAAAGAAGTGTCTGTTTATTATTCCTTATTGTACTCAAAATAACTTTTATTTTATATAAATTATAAAACCATAATTTGTGATGTTCATTTTTTTGCTACATCATCCCAGAACCTCAAAAAATATTTATGATAATATTCTTACATAATTTGGCGAGTCAGGTAGGAGTGATTTGATTGTAGCATTGAAATTAATTTGTACAATTTAATTAATACTTGGGTACAATATGGAGCATATTTACATGAAAATTGCAAAGGTTAAAAACACTGATGAATTGGTGAAATGTGAGCAAAATCCAGAGGATCCCTGGCAAGGAGTTAAAGGGTTGGTAGAAGAGGCTATGAAAGAGGAGAAGTTGTCTGCAAAAAAGGCTAGAAGAGCGTTGTTGTTTTCTGCATGTTGGATCGCAGAAAATTACAAAACTCTTCAGGAGAAAAATCGAATTTTAGAAACAAGGGTACAGGATTTAAAATATAAAGTAGAAATGCTTAAATCAGTGCAAGTCATGCTTCTACTATGAGTAAGGGACATCATAAAGTGGCAATGGAAAATGAAAGATTACAAGCAGAGGTTGAAGAATTATCAAGTAGATTAAGGGATGCAGAGGCAACTATAAGGTATCTATTGTGGGGAATTGCTCTGGTAGATGCTTTGTAGCAGTGCAGGAAGCAGGGACACACAGGGGGTCATTTACTAAGGGCCCTTTTCGCGTTTTCCCGATGTGTTACCCGAATATTTCCGATTTGTGCCGATTTCCCCTGAATTGCCCGGGATTTTGGCGCACGCGATCGGATTGTGGTGCATCGGCGCCAGCGTGCACGCGACAGAAATCGGGTGGCGTGGCCGAACAAAAACCTGACGGATTCGGAAAGACCGCCGCATTTAAAGCAAAAAATGTGTCCCAGAGCTTGCAATTTCCTTCACTAGGAATAGGCCGGTGAACTTGAGCGCGTTCCGATGCTTTTCAGCGCAGCAGCGCCACCTGGTGGACGTCAGAGGAACTGCCTTAATAAATCCCGGCCGGACTCGAATCCAGCGCAGAGAACGCGCCGCTGGATCGCGAATGGACCGGGTAAGTAAATCTGACCCACAGAGTTAAAGACCAAAAATCAAGTGTTTATTCACACTTCCTTGACAAAACACAAATTCAGTTACCTTCGCTGTGTGAACACGCTCCAGCCTCCAGCTCTCCAGGTAGTGCCTCCCCTACTGCTTCTGGCCTGCAGCCTAAATCAGGCTCTAATGAGGTCTGCGACCCGCACCTGTGAGCTATACAGAAACCCAGGACCGAAGCCCGGATGGGGTAGGAGTCCCACTACCAGCCTACCCCTACTCCATAATAAGCAGGCCCAGTACGGACATTACCAATGTGTCCAGGTTAGCTAGGCCAACATGGACCAAACAGAGTACTCCTGCGTACCACATTCCTGCATTAACCCTTGGGTTACTGCAGACAAATCCAGGGCTTTTACCGCACACCCTTCATCTGCCTGTATGACAGATAGCGGTTTTCCCACACAACACCTCTTACTTTCTCAGACTATGCATTTCTAGACATAAGGAGAGTGATCATTCTCAGTGTCACAAGGAAATTATGAATCTGAATGAACTGTTAAATTGGAAATGTGCTGTAGTAGCTGCATTCAATACTCCAGACATGATCAGTGGTTGTGAGGATGTTGATTTTAGGAAAGTTGAGCACGTAAATGACGTTTGTGATAACTATGATGAAGGGAATCATGTCCCATCGGTAGCTCCTATAGCTATTCATGTAAAGACTGGGTTGGATGGTGAGAAACAATGTAGGACTAAGATAGAGACACCCCTTTCTAGTGCTTATGTGAGAACTTTAAGTAGAGAACTAGGACCAATAAACATTGGTGATGATCCTCTAGAGGTTATGCTTAGAATTCAGACATTTCAGAAGGAACATGCAAATATGAAGGAGGATAGTGACATATTTGATGTGGTTGTAAGTAGTTTGGATCAGGGTCTTAAATGCATAGCAGGTTCTGTTTACCGAGATCATTCCTTGGATAAGTAGATGCAGTGGTAGAAGTGAGAAATGGAGAACCCATTCAAGCCTTTGCTGATCGTCTTTATGCTTCGTACACATTTACTGTTCAAAAGCCAGCAGAAGCAGATATTGTAGATACAGGAGCATATTTATCAGGACCTCTGTGCAACGCCAGTGGCGCACAGGCCCTAAATAATCGCAAATGCTAGCTTATTGCTAGCTTTTGAGATTATTTGCCCGGATCCGTCACCTTCACGCCAGTGGGGCGTGAAAGGGGGGGGGGGGCGCGACCAGCCGAGGGAGTGGGCCGGTTCAGGGCGTTACTGTTCCCGCGCCTGCGCACTCACTGCACCCGATACATCAAGAGGCTGACGGCTGCGAACTTGCAGCGGTGGGACTGGCGCGCAAGCCCCAGCGTATGATAAATATCCCCCAAAGTGTTCAATTGAGCTCTAATTAAACAATGCATCCCAGAGATAAGTCGGTTATTGGGGTTAAAGAGAGCTGAGCTTCTGGTTAGAGAACAACAGAAAGGTGTGAAAGGGCACATTGCTGCTGTGGAGGGACTTCCTTCACAAAGGTGTGAGGGAATAGAATCCATTTTCTTTTGTGTACCATATGTTTTACTATACAAAGATCCCTATGAATAGCACCATCCCCCCCAAGGACACTGATCATCTTTCAGAGGCTATTGGAATGTGGGTATGGTCAGTAGGCTCCTTTGTCTCAAAGGAGACCTAAATAAATTGGAATTCTCTCAAACATGTGAAGGTCTGAGTGATTCACCGAGCAGCTCGTACTATACAATGATTTGGAACCACATATCACATCGAGATAAAGGGATATTTCCCTGACAAAACTTGGCGCTCGAACAGCGTCATGGGTTTGCATGACGCCTACCGGACAACTCAGGGATCATCCTTTCAGGACAGACAGACCATGCAGCTGCACAAAAAGGTAAGAAGCTTTTTTCTTACAAATTGCTCTGTCTCTCCTTGATTAGATTGTTCCACGTCCGGTGAGTTGCATGCCTATATTGCCCAGTCCAAAGAATCTTGTTAGTTTATTTGAAAACTCCATGTGATGTGTGGTAGTGTATATGGGTATTGTGTGAGTTGAACATGTGTGTTTGATAGCGCTATTGTGATACTGTACTGTACTGGTTTTAAGAACGTAACATTCTAGGAATCGCCCCTACCTAAAGAGTCTCCTAGACGAGCTGCTTTTTGGATCGTAATTCGCTTGAGACAAAGTAGACAGCTTGAGTTTGGACAGTCGGACTTTATAAATTTATTTTGTGTGGTAGGATCCAGAGTTGCTTCAATGAAGGGGACTGCAGTCATTTCTTGACGGGCAAAAGGTTTTAAAAAAAAAAAGAAAAAAAAATTTAGAATTAGAAGTGGTTAAAACTGCCCTATGGAGTAAAAGCTCCCTATGATCCCATACTATTAGTCCTATTCAGCAGCTATGACTGAGATTATTATTAGGAGCTTTTTAAGCAGAAGTTATAACATCCCTAGAAGCCTCCTACATCACTGTCTCTAGTGATGCTTCTGCTAAGTAACACTGTCCCTCACTATGTGCCCCCAGTATGACTGTATAGCTATATAATAAGATCTAAGGTATTTGTATGCTATATGTCTCCTATTATAGAGCATTGATACATCGGCATTGGTCCCAAAACTGTGTTTTTCTGGAGTATATTGTTCACTTTCTATTGTTCTCATTTAAGTTTAAGCCAAGCACCTCAGAGGAGAGGACACAGGCCGGAAGCTCTGCTGATCGTGTGTCACATGACAACCTGGATCCTTCTTGGTTTTGTATCCTACTGCTGCCTACGTAGAAAAAGCTTCTGTAGTAGTTTTGGACTATCCTGTTACTATTTCACCTCTTCATGACTAGAAACCTTGGTTATAATGTGCCCTCTTTATGATGTATTACATTGAATCCAGCTCCACTACTTTCGCTAGATTCAAAGGGGGGAGACATGAGGTAGACGGGTTATATTAAAAATTTTCTATTAACTTAATGATAAATGAACCAGTTACCTTTTTGTAATGAATATATCACTAATCTGCATTTTGAGTTTTTTGTAGATGACTTTAGAAACCAGGAATGAGGTTAATTCTACATCAGATGTGCAGATGTGCACAACATGAGGTAACAGCAGCAGAACCACTCCTGACCTACCTGTCTGTACAGGAGGCGGAGGTGAGGGCACTGATGGAGGGGTGTAAAGTGGCCGAGGGTAAGAATGTGAGTATTTTGGGATTCCTTATGATTCCTAACCTTATATAGTAAGTTTATCAACAACTATAAGACTTTGAAATAGCTGATGGAGGCCTTAGTGTTACAATAAAGGTCCATGCTAGAACCTATAAGCTCTAACACATGAAGTGACCATACTGGTAACTAGAAAGCCTAGGGGAAAGGAGCCTGGATCAGTACAGTCCGTGACCCTCGCTGGCCCAGTACGGTTATCTACACTCCTATCTTTATAGAAACAGGCTTCACAGGTGAGGAAGCAAGACTGGAGTAAACTGGGACCCCATGGATGGAGGGTGGACTATGGCAAAAAGGTGACAAGCAATGTTTGCCAAGGGCCCTTTACCCTATGATGGTTCAGTGCACCCACAGGGTGAGGCACCAGTCTAAGACTCTATATGCTCCGTGGTGGATAAGTATTGAGTATCACTTAGATTCACTTTTGCTACTGTCCATTTACACAAGTATGTTTATATGTGCTTAGTACAATGAAGGGAGAGTAGTGAAAACCCTCATATATACACTCCGAAGCCGCATTACCCCTTCCAGAGGCTGCAGATTGGCTAAGTACAGCTACCAAAGGTAAGTAGCTACGAACATGTACTTATGTGTGTGGACCTCTTTTCTGGGTAATCTGAACCCTATCCTGTAACTAAAGCAACTGTAAAGACCACAGCCAGGGATCGAGGAATATGTTAGTCCACTTATTCTAGAGACTAAAGTAATAATCCCTATTGGGGCAGTAATATAGTTGACGAGAGCTCTAGGGATTAAAAAGTCTTTTCACCTACTGAGGTTGTTTTTAGAATTGCCCCATGGATGAACATATACTTCCCTAAGGTTGTCCAGAGGTGTCATAGAGAATTGGTGGGGTGTCCAAAACCTGCAGATACATTTTTTTCTTAGGTGCATAACCAAGTATCTGTTTCAGTTCCAGAACCTAAAGTAGCTAGAGGAGAGGACCTGCACCCAGGTGATGAGATGGTCCTGATGTGACACCTGAGAGTCTTTTGAAGAGTCATCCCAAAATACCTGTGACATATCCACGTATAGAAACTACAACGAGACAGCGACAGCTGAAGAAGAGAGCAGGACCCAGAGACTACAGAACATGAATCTGTGTAGCTCGATGCTGCTATGGACATTATCACTCCTACTACAGTGTGTGCGCCGTATATCATGTCTAATAGTACTCAGGGGTTGGTATACTGACATGTATAAGGATATACACCATTAGGATGTACAGATTCTACCCTTTACAATGGATTTACATGAATTGTGTTGTGATATAATGTTCAGGATGCTCAGGAGGGAAGCAGGTGAAGTGGTCAGATAAGTCCTGGATGTGTGATTAGCACATGTCAATGTACCACCTGAGCAGTACCTGAAATTACTCACAAAAAGGGAGGAATTGTGAGGGAATAGAATCCATTTTCTTTTGTGTACCATATGTTTTACTATACAAAGATCCCTATGAATAGCACCATCCCCCAAGGACACTGATCATCTTTCAGAGGCTATTGGAATGTGGGTAGGGTCAGTAGGCTCCTTTGTCTCAAGAACCTATAAAAAACTGTCTGCAACCTAAATAAATTGGAATTCTCTCAGACATGTGAAGGTCTGAGTGATTCACCGAGCAGCTCGTACTATACAATGATTTGGAACCACATATCACATCGAGATAAAGGGATATTTCCCTGACAAAGGCTAAATGTAAGGAGAACCACTAATAATAAAGGACCTTTGAATAACAAAGGAGAACCCTTTAAATGTTACAATTGTGGGAAACTTGGACATGTGATAAGGAATTGTCCATTCGTAAATGCTCCTGCACCACCCACAAAATCATATCCATCCAATGAACTAGCTTATGAACAATTGGCCACATCAAATAAAAAATTTGTTAGGGTAGGGTAACACAGAAAACAGGGGATAGTGTGCCCTGAGCTTGCCCCAACCTCTGTCCCTTCCTATAACCCCCCATGCTAAACCGTGGGGTGACTACTTGAAGACTCGAAATACACAGGATAAGTGTGGGAAGGGAAAACATGAACAGACTGACAAACATAAAACCCAAAAGAGAGGTAAACTAGCTGAAGTCACAACGAGAGGGTATGTCAAGAGCAAAATCAGTAAGCAAAGAGTCAATGTCAAAAACTAACCGAGATCCCAACAATTCAGACACAGAGCAAGTCAAACCAAATGCAGAGTGCAAGTGAAGAAAGGGATTTCAAACACTGGCACAGGTGACTAATGAGGCTGCAATTTATGCAGCCAGAACCCCACCTCCAAAACCTGATAGGAGCTGGATAACTTCTGGGAATTAACCCCTCATGGTGCAGAATAACCTTGCACAATCGCAGGTACCATGCAGAGGTACCACAACTCCCAGCAGTTCATAACACAACTCCTAGACAGCACAAGGTCTTAGCAGCCGCTGCCCGGGGCGCACGCCAGAGACCGCTGGTAGTGGACGAGAGGTGGAGTTTGCTCGGGTACGCGCTGGAGGTCGGAGAACGCTGCTAGCACCACCAGAAGATCTAGAAGTCCCAGCATTCTTCCCAGCAAACCTGACAAAATTATCACAAAAATTGGAAGAGATCCAAAAGAAAAACCCTCAAATTTGCAGAACAAGTTACCAATAATTCGGTATAGGGAGAACTGGCCTCCTCATTGCCTGTAGTAAGGTTCAGGCGTGATGGATGGAATCGTCCTGTGATTTTGGCTGCTGTTGATGGAGGCCCACAGCAATCTATGTTAATTGACACAGGAGCTTCTGTATCCATCATACACACCTTACAACCAAAAAATCATCCTTTGTCTACTGGGCAACAGATGACTTTAGAAGCCTTTCAAGGTTCCCAGGCTGAAGCTTTTAAAGCTAAACCTACCCAGTTATAGACTGATGGTACAGCATTTGAATTGAATGCCCTTTTAATGTAACTGCCTAACAACATGAGTATTTTGGGGTCTGGTTTCATAAAATGTCACGGTGCAGTTGTTGACTATGTGAACAAAGGTGCAGAAAAAGGTGAATTTTATATTGTACCTGATTCCCATGTGGTTTTTGCTATAAAAAATCCAGAAATGTTTGCCTAACCAAGCCATGCAGACCCAAGGGTGCCATTGATAATACAGGAGTGTCACATGGTGTTTGCAAAGCATAAGAATGATTGTGGAAAGCTAGAAGGTGAAGTGTTTATTCCAGGAAGGGTACAAGAACCTCAAAAGCAGTATTCTTTGCCTAAGGCTACATTCACACTACAGTATGGGGGATGTATATATGGCCGACATACGTCCCCCATACACTTCTATGGGCTTGCGGCGCCCTACGGGAGCAGCATACGTGCAGTACGTGCAGCATACGGGAGCAGTACGGTGCAGCATACGTGCGCACACACACCGCTCCGTATTACGGCGCCGTGGCCATACATCGCTATGGAGAGGGGCGGGGGTGAGCTGCGCTCACCTCCTCCTCCTCTCCCCGCGCTGCCGTGTGCCCGCCGTGCTAAGGTGCGGCGGGCTCACGGCAGTGGGCATGCAGCGTAAGAGAAGTGAGCCATATATAGAGGAGACAATTAATTCTTTGCTGCAGCAAGGCATACTGAGAGAATGTCAACCACAAATTCCCCTATATATCCAGTGGAGAAACCAGATGGGGGTGGGTGGAGACTTACTCTAGATTATCGTAAATTAAATTCAGTGACCTCTGCCTGTGCACCGGTTGTCCGAGATACACATACTTTGTCATCTTCTGTGCCTGCTAAAGCTAAATTCTTCTCTACACAGGACATTTGTAATGGCTACTAGAGTATACAACTTCACCCAAAATCTCAATACAAGTTTGCATTCACCTGGCATGAATGCCAATTGACCTGAAGCATGCCTTCCTCAAGCATTCCATAATGCTGCTACAATTTTCCACAAGAAGATGGCGGCCATACTGAAAGGATTCTCTGAACCTGACAAGCTGCTGCAATATGTCGACAATTTGCTACTAGCCACAGAGACTGAAGAAGAGCATCTAAAGTTAAAAGAATTGTTGTTGTTGTTACATAAGGCTGGACTGAAAGTAAATCCCAAGAAGTGTCAGCTTTTGCAAACCTCTGTCACCTTTCTGGGAGTAGAATTGACACCTGAGGGAAAATTGCCAGAAAAGCACAAGGTGGAAATAATCCAAAGACTGAATTTGCCAGCATCCAAAATTGCATTAAGGTCCTTTCTAGGCCTGGTACAGTATCAGAGGGACTTCATACCATTCTTTGCAGAGAAGGCGAGACCTCTGTATGACAGTTTGAAGAAAGAAATTCCAGAGGAGGACATAAGGACTTTATGAAGAGATGAGCATACACAAGCTTTCAATGCCCTCAAACAAGCTGTGATGGAGGCAACTGCATTGCTTACTCCAGATCAAAAGAAAAGGTTCCATGTGGAAATGGCTGCTTCAGACAAGCACTGGCAGCTGTCCTGTGCCAGGAGAAGTATGGGAAACTGCGCCCAATTGCTTACGCATCAAGAGTTTTGACGGGAGTGTTATCTAGGTACACTGCATGTGAACGTCACCTACTGGCAACTTTCTGGGCAATAAAGCATTTCACCTACATCACAGATCTACAAACTGTTACTCTTCACAGTCCACATACTTCACTTAATTTGTTGCTGAAACCTGGAGATACAATTTTATCCTCAGCCAGATTGTCAAGATGGACTTTGATGTTGATGCAAAGAGACCTGGACATTACTTCAAAACAGACAACTCTTCTGCCTGCGCTCATGTTGTATGAAGGCGCGCCTCATGAGTGTACATTAACATCTAACCTTTCTTTTCCTCCAATTCCTCTTTCAGATCAGCAGGTGCAAGAAGGTATTGATGTTTATTGTGATGGGTCTTCCTACTATGATACGGCTGTCCCACATACAGGCTTTGAGGTACTTTTGCCCAAAAAAGGTTATAATGCACAAGTGTTTGCCTCACTCATCTCAGTATGCAGAGCTTGCAGCAATAGCAGCTGTGTGAGAATGATGCATGTGACCATTACAGGGACAGTGCTTATGTGGTTAATACATTGACGTATGTACAAAATGGGTTTAAGTCGCCTGATGTTAAAATGTTAACACATGCTTCTATGCTAAGGTACATTTGGGAGTTGCTTCAAGCTAGGAAGGGACCATGTGCATTGATAAAGGTGAAAGGACTATTGCAGATCAATGTGCAAAAAAGGCTGCAAAGCAGGCAGAGTTATGGACTCCTTCTATTGTTCCTGAGGTAGCGGCTTTAAGGGAGTCAAAGTATACAAGTGGTCACAAATGCTACCATTATGTCTGATGGCGATAAGGTCAATGCCACGCTCAACAACGGGTATTAGTCCATGTCAGACAATGACTGGAAGGCTAATGAATTTGTTAGTGCCATCAGCCACACCACTACTTCAAGGGGCAGTAACAAATTTACGCAAAACATTGGGTACTCAAAGTGTCAAATAAAAAAATATTTTAATAAGAAGGTGAGACCTTTTGAATATAATGTTGGAGATCTGGTCATGATCAGAGACTTTGGTAAAAAAGAACACTCATTTACACCCATATGGAAGGGTCCCTTTAGATAAGGCCAGTCCTTCTACATATATGGTAAAAACTATTGGAAACTATATGGAAAGTCACATTAAAGTGGTTTCATATTAATCAAACTGTTAATGTAAATTTGATGTCTAGACAACACTAATAATTTAATTCCTGAAAAGTAACAAATTTGAGAAAAATATCCAACATGAACTCTTATTGAACTATCAATATGGTGAGATTCAATCACTATAAATCATACTGCCACAAAAAATATATATTTACACCATTCAGATGTCCCTCCAAGGTTTCTTTTGGTTGAAGACAAGTCCAATTACTTACTTAATAAATTACTCAATAAATTACTGGATAATCATCTTAAGAGGATAAAGACTGTTACTGGTACCATGGAAGCCTACCAATGAGAAATGCACATGAGGAGCATGTTAAGAAGAGCACATGTGCACACTATGTAAGGGGGAATTTATTGAGAGGGATCATGCACTCATGAGTCATGCACCCTCAAGGTTGGGATTATGTAAGATTTCCTAGAATGGTGATTGACTATGATTCCATCATATCATGATTTATTGTATTTATTGTAATATCTCAGTCTTTAAGCCTTCTAGATTAGGATAGATTGCTCTTTAAATTCATTAGAGCAACAGCTACAGTTATTTACATGTAGTTCATCTGGCTCAACGTCATTAGCACTTCGAAACAATAGCTGGTAGAACCTGTAGTCAATGAAAACTCAATTGTTAGAAAGTGCCAGAAGCTCCTAGAAGCTGTAATTTCCATGCGTTTCTACTAGTCATCTGAGGAACCACCTGGAAGTTACTAGAAGCCAAACATGAAGCACCAATGGGAATTAGCCAAGTAGCCTGTACTTTCTGGAAGATCTTAACATGGATATATAGAAAGAGGGAGGAGGACAGCAGAGAGGAAGATAGAAGGAGACCATCAAGAGGAGACCAGTAAGACCACTCAGAGACTTCAGAAGAAAAGGTCATCTTGCTGAGCGCCATTTTGGCTTCATACAAGATCCGATAAGGAGAGGTATAAATGTAACTTTATCTACAAGGGACAAAGTCTGAGATGCCAAGTTTATTGTATGTAGTTTAACTAGTAATTGTCTGTTGTAGTTGTAGGGAAAATGTCTGTTTATTATTCCCTATTGCACTCAAAGTAGCTTTTATTTTATATAAATTATAAAACCATAAATTTGTGGTGTTCATTTCTTTGCTACATCATCCCAGAACCTCAAAAAATATTTATGATAATATTCTTACAGTTTTACGTTTCATTCGGAAAATAATAAAAATTTGGGAATTATTCCACAAAGTATTTTGCCTCTCGCTCCTCAAAGTATTTTGCATCTCTCAAAAAAACTAAAATCAGCAAGATGGAGGGACAGGACCTGCCTCCTTTCACCTCATCACAAGCACAGGCCATAGCTATCTATCTCATATCTACTTAGCCCATATCTATCTGTCTATCTATTATTTACTCATATCTACCCTCTATCTAATATCTTTCTACTAGCCATCTATGTATATCATATCTATATCATATCTATCGGTGTATCTATATCCATCTATCCATCTCATATCTATCTATGTACCTACGTAGGGAAAGTCCAAAACAGCACATCAAAGAAATAGCAGTGGTGGGTGCAGGCACTCAGAACCAGGCTTTAGGTCCTCCAGAGGTAGGTAATTGAAAATAGGCAGCACTCCCAAGGTATTCAGTGAAAAAGTGGTGTTCTTTATTCCATGTTAGAGTACATTAAAGTACATAAGCTTATGTACTTTAATGTACTCTAACATGGAATAAAGAACACCACTTTTTCACTGAATACCTTGGAGTGCTGCCTATTTTCAATTACCTATCTATGTACCTATCTATCTCATCTCATATCTATCTAATATCTATCTATCTATCTATGTGCCTACCTAAGTGACACTCCAGCACAGCACATGAGGACACAGCTTGAAGACTTGGAGAGTGTCTCCTGCCATTTCCTGTGTGTGTGTGAAGTGATGGGGGAGGGGGGCTGCAGTTTCTGTCTGTATGGATTATTTGTGTATACACAAGTGTAGGAAAAGCTGAGGGAGAGATACGTGTAGGTGTTTGGTCACTACAGGGCTACAGGGCTTCTCCCTGCACATGATTGCTGGGGAAGTGAGACATAAGGTAATCAGCTGAGAGCAGAGAGCTGTGGGTGTGTCTCTCCCTCCGTAGTCTCTGCTTCTTTCTGAAGACGGGATGAGCTTAGCAACAGCCATATGTGAGATTTCTGACATCTAGGAGAAGTCTGCAGAATACAAGAGAAAGGAGCAAGATTCGGGTAACTAATCCAATTGCAAAAGGGCTTAAAATTACCAGCCCTACAACATATCAAAAAGTTTTTGAAATGACGCTTACACTTTAAAGTTTGAAATGTTCTGCTGGATAGTTAAACTACCCAAAAAGCTTGATAGCCAACATTTCAGTTATGTCTACTTTATGATGACATGACGGCCACACGCTCTGATGTCACTCTACAAGCGGCCGGAAAGGTGAGTTTCACTTTTTTTTTATGAATTGGGCAGGGGCTGCTGGCTGTAAAACGGGGCTGCTGGCTGTATAATGAGGACAGGGGCTGCATAATGGGGACAGGGGCTGCTGGCTGTATAATGGAGCACAGGGGCTAGCTGGCTGTATACTGGGGGCAGGGACTAGCCGGCTATATTCAGGGGCAGAGGGTTGCAAGCTATATACTGGGGCAGAGGTGCAGCAGCCCCTCCCATGAAACCAACCAAGAAACAAAGTGTAAACAAAGTACAGATTCACTGGGCTTATCAGCACACGGAGAGGAGTCAGCCATTGCACCAATGAGAAAATCTGAGGGGTATAGGAAGGAAACTGCTGGATGTAGGAAAGAAGGATAATAGGCAAAATTGTTTTACATCCTAAGAGCTATTGATTTGTGAAAAAACCTTTACAGTTATTCTTTAATGAACAAAAAAGGGGACACTTAAACAACACAATAAAACTCAAAGTAAATAAAACTTCTGTGAAATCAAACTGTCCACTTAGGAAGCAACTCTGATCGACAAACAGTTTCACAGGCAATTCACAAGATACATTCAATAAAGGAGTGGTTCTGCAGGTGGGGACCACAGACCACTTCTCAGTACTAACACTTTCTGGTTGAAGTTTTAGTCAATTTTGAATGGAGGTGGTGCTTTCACACTCATGGCAGCATGACACGGACTGAAACCACATAAATGGCTCAGGTAGTGCTGCTCATCCTGCATGTTACATCAATGCAAGCTGTGTCAAGAAGGTTTGCAGTGTCTGTTTGTTAGTGTCCAGAGGCTGGAGGTACTACCAGGAGACATGGAGGGGGTCGTAGGAGGGCAACAACCCAGCACCAGGACCGCTACCTCCGCCTTTGTGCAAGGAGGAAAAGGAGGAGCACTGCTAGAACCCTGGAAAATGACCTCCAGCAGGCTGCAAATGTGCATGTGTCTGCACAAACTGAAACTTAGAAACTGACTTCATGAGGATGGAATGAGGGCCTGACGTCCACAGATGGGGATTTTACTCACAGGACGCTTGGCAATTGCCAGAAAAAAACAGGATTGGCAAATTCGCCAATGGTGCCCTGTGCTCTTCACAGATGAAAGTATGTTAACACTAAGCACATGTGACAGACGTGATAGAGTCTGGAGGCGCAGTGGAGAGCTATCTGCTGCCTGCAACATCCTTCAGCATGATCAGTTTGGCAGTGGGTCAGTAATGGTGTGGGATGGCATTTCTTTGGAGGGCCACACAATCTTTCAAACCCCTTTTAAGACCATATGGTGGTGTAGTTCTACCTGGGATAATGCCAGACCCATGTGGCTGGAGTGGGTCGGCAGCTTGTGCAAGACTAAGGCATTAAAGTTATGGACTGGCCCAAATTTGGGACTTCATGTCTCACTCCATCCACGGTGCACCACAGACTGTCCAGGATTTGGCAGATGATTTATTCCAAGGAGATTGTCAAGACTGGGAGTCTGTGGACCCTCTGGACCACCGCGGGAGATTATACTAGCTGACACCAGGGACCGGAGTCTAAGTGGCACCTGGTCGTCACAAGAGCCGGCCGCAAAGAGTGATGGGCTTGCTGCGGCGGGGTACCACCTGGTCGTTCCACAGGTGCGACTAGCCCGCGGTGGCTGCCAAGGTAGTAATGAAGGAGATAGCCTGTATCCAGGTTGACAGTGAGAAAACAGCAAAGGAAGGCACACTGGGATGTCAGGAATCACAGGAGCTGGCACACCGATTAGGAACACAGCAACGGACTGGCACACGGATCAGGAACACAGGAACTGACTATCACACAGATCTGGAACACAGGAACGGACTGGCACCCGGGACAGCAGGATACACAGGAACGCAGGATACACAGGGGGGCTTTCTTTTCAAGGGATGGCTTGAAGATCGGCAAGGGTCACAGGAAGAGGCATGCACTTATAGCAGGCCAGCACTCTGGCCCTTAAATCTTTGCAAGCCAGTGCGCGAGTGTGCCCTAGGAGACAGGGACGCGTACGCCGAGCCGCGGGAGCCAGAGAGACTGCCGCCGGAGCCAGGAGAGGTAAGTTCCGCTGGGTTCCGGGGGCAAACGGTGTGCGTCTGCGATCCAAGACAGGGATTGCGGGAGCACCCGTGACAGAACACCCCCCCCCCACCACTTCGGCCCCGCCCTCTTCTTCTTGGTCCCAAGAAATCTCTGGAGGAGAGTTCGATCCAAAATGTTCTCTGCGGGCTCCCAGGATCTCTCCTCAGGCCGGACCCCTTCCAGTCTACAAGAAAGAACCGCTTACCCCACACGATCTTCATGTCCAGAACCTCCTTAACTTCATAGACATCTGGGGAATCCACCTCAGGAGCAGGAGGAGGGGATTGCTGGGAGAAGCCGTTCAAGATGACTGGCTTCAGGAGGGAGATATGGAAGGAGTTCGGGATGCGCATAGATGGAGCAAGGCGGAGCTTGTAGGCCACTTGATTGATGCGCTTGATTACCTGGAACCGTAGTAGGTCAGCCCAGTTGTCCTGACAGGCTGAGACGAAATGGAGGAGATAGCAGCCCAAAGTCTGATTCACCCTCTCCACTTGACCATTCAACTGAGGGTGGTAGGCAGAAGAAAAGTCAAGGTTGACCTGTAGTTGGTTACACAAGGAATGCCAGAATTTTGACACAAACTGGACTTCTCGATCGGACACGATTTGTAGCTGAAGACCATGCAGCCGGAAGATATGTTTGAAGAATAAACTAGTTAGGCGTGGGGAAGACGGAAGACCTGGAAGGGGAAAAAATGGGACATTTTGGAAAAGTGGTGCGTCAACACCCAGATGACAGTACTGCCCAAAGAGACAGGCAGATCGGTGACAAAAGCCATTGCCACATGGGACCACGGGCGACTGGGTATTGGCAACGGAAGTAGCAGTCCAGCCTGTTTGAGACGAGAGGCTTTGTTGTGGGCACAGGATCCCACAAACTCCCGAACATCTTTGACTAGGACCACGGTGCGTTGCATCCCAGGGTGCCCAGCCGCATGAGAAAAATGTCCCCAAGACAGAATCCTCTTCCGGAGAACAGGACTAGCATAACAGTCTTGCTGGGCGGTAGCTGGCAAAGATCCTCTGGAGTTGCAACAACAACCTGGTCAGGAGAAATTATGTGCAGAGGAGCCGGTTCTTCTCTAACAACATCCAAAGCACGGGACAGGGCATCAGCCTTGACATTGTCTGCCGGACAAAAATGAATCAGCAGGTCGAAGCGGGAGAAGAACAATGACCACCGGGCTTGCCTGGGATTCAGGCACTGGGCTGTCCGGAGGTACAGCAAGTTCTTGTGGTCAGTGTACACACTTACTGGATGGAGAGCTCCCTCCATTCTGCCAGAGCAAGCTTAATGGCCAACAGCTCTCTGTCCCCAATCTAATAATTCCTCTCAGTGGGGGAGAACGTTTTAGAAAAGAAGCCGCATGTGGAAGTTCGACCCTTGGGCCCTTTTTGAGTGAGCACCGCTCCAGCTCCTACGGAAGACGCCTCCACCTCAAGAAGAAAGGGTTTGTTCAGGTCTGGCCTACTGAGCACGGGAGCCGAGGCAAAAGCGGACTTCAACCTGGAGAAGGCCTTTTAAGCAGTAGGAGACGTGGATTTGCACCCTTCATGGTGAGTGCCACGATGGGAGACACCAGAGTGCAGAAGTGCAGAATAAACTCCCGGTAATAGTTTGCAAAATCCAGGAGCCTCTGTATGGCTCGTAGGCCCTCTGGAAGTGGCCACTGAAGAATTGCAGATAGTTTCGCGGGGTCCATCAGGAGGGCTCTGTCGGAAATTATGTAACCAAGCAATGGAAGGCTGTGCTGGTGAAACTGGCATTTTCTAACTTGGCATAGAGGTGATTGGCGCAAAGTCGACCAAGCACCTGTCATACGTGTGCCTGGTGGGACTCAAGGTCTAAGATGTCATCTAGGTAGACCAAGACACGTATAAAGAAGGTCTCGAAAAATGTAGTTCACAAACTTCTAAAAGACAGCAGGAGAATTAAACAGTCCAAAGGGCATTACTAAATATTCAAAGTGCCTGTCACGGGTAATAAACGCTGTCTTCCACTCGTCACCCTTGCGAATACAGATGAGATTATAAGCATCACGGCAATCCAATTTGGAGAACACCATGGAACTGCGCAGGCGATCAAAGAGTTCTGTAATTAACGGCAGGGGGTAGTGGTTTTTAACCGTGATCTTGTTCAGCCCGTCTATACAGGGACGTAAAGAGCCGTCCTTCTTGGTAACAAAGAAGAAACCTGCACCAGACGGAGAGGAGGACTTGCATATGAAACCCCTATGCAGACTCTCACTTGACGTAGTCAGACATGGCAGCTGTCTCGGGAACAGAAAGAGAATAGACACAACCCCTGGGAAGAGTGGCGCCCGGAAGGAGATCCACAGGGCAATCATAGGGACGATGTGGTGGCAAAGTCTACACTTGTTTCTTAGAAAAGACATCAGTAAAGTCCCGGTAACAAGCTGGCAGACCCTCCAGAGACTTGGAAGACACAGAAGAGAACAGGACCGGAAGTGGGGCCACCATACATTGGCATTCAGGGCCCAAACGCAGGATCTCACCAGTCTTACAATTGGGGTCCAGAGCATGGAGGTGGAGGAAGACCCAGAAGAAGAGCTGATGTGGAGCAAGGCAGAACATAAAAGGCCAAGTTTTCTTGATGTAGGACTTGAAGACAGATAGGTTCAGTGCGGTACCAGACCGGAAAGAAGCTGTCTGCTTGCAGAGGAAATTACGAGGGGTGACAAGTCACCCCTCGTACCACTGGAATGTGATGCCGGGAGACAAGAGCGGCATCCGCAAAGTTCCCTACGGAACCAGAGTCCAGGAATGCTGAGACTTGCACGGGAGCACCGTTGCCGACACCCAGGAGAATAATCAGATGGGTGATGAATCCTCTGCACAGTTTGGGATTGCCATCAAATTTATTAGGCATAGATAGTCTCAGCCTTGGCTCTGGTGCCGGTGGACAACCCGGGATGACAGGACAGGACTTCGCAGGGGTAGTCGCTGGAACTGCCGCAGGAGTAGTCAGAGCGGCCTGATGCTGAAGCAGAGAGTCAAGCAGCTGAAGTGACTTGGCCTAAAAGTTCTCCTTGGGCAGAAATCTGCTGCAACTGCCGAGCTACAACACCGGAAAGTTCTGGCAGCATCTTTGCGAGCCGGCGAGCGTGCGCCCTAGGAGACGGGTACGACCGTGGTGAGCCACGGGAGCCAGAGATACTGCCGCCGGAGCCAGGAGAGTAAAGTTCCGCTGGGCTCCGGGGGCAGACTGGTGCGGCTGCCATCCGAGACAGGGATCGCGGGAGCACCCATGACAGAGATCCCTCAGGAGACCATCTGCAGCCTCATCAGGAGCATGCAGAGGTGTTGTAGGGAGGTCATACAGGCACGTCGAGGCCACAGACAGGGGTTAACCAAGCCTTTATGCTGCCTGAGGCGAGCCATAGAAAGACACCCCCCCCCCCCCAATGTAATATATCAGATACAGCTTAGAAAATAGATACAGTGTGCCACCATGTAGTGTAAAATGCATACAACATGCCGCTATGTAGTGTATAATGTATACAGAGTACCGCCATGTAGTATAAAATGCATACAGCATAGCGCCATGTAGTATAAAATGCATACTGCGTACTGCTATATTGCCAATTTCACTGTGCTTTGTTTCTAGTTCAGCATATGACCTCTCAGTCTGTAAAAGAATGCACGGACAACTGCATGAAATGCATGACTTTCATATAAGTTGGTAAGCTTTACGTGAGTGCGTAAGTCAGTACAAGGTAAAAAATTGAATTCTCTGTTTAACTCACCAATGGGATCCACCCAAACTGCAATGTTATCTAGAGGAATGCTCACGTTATCAGCATCTAAAGCCAGGTCTTTCAGGGTCACTTCCTGGTGAACAGCTCTCGCTAGGGTCTTTGCTGCAGCCTTGTTGTTATCAAGTACTTTCTGTAGTAGACTGGCAGTTTCCTCTTCTGTAGAGCAGACTTCAACAATAATTTTCTCTTCTAAAGTCAAAGAAAAATAATTACATAAATAATAACATGTTTCCATTTTTTCTTTATACATAAAAATGGGTCACCAGGCCCTCAAGACTACACTCTCCTTAAACAGTGAAGCTATTCTTGCCATGACAAATACATCGACTGCACAGTGGGAATATATACAGTTGACTCACTTCTACAATGTTAAACAAAGATTGACCCTTCATAGGGACCTTTCAATCTTTGAGTTACTATGCACATTCTCATCCTTTGTAATAATAATAATTAATAATAATTCTTTATTTATATATATAGCGCCTACAGATTATGCAGTGCTGCACAAAGCATGAAAAATTGGTCCTTGTCCTCATGGGGCTCACAATCTAAACAACCTAACAGTATGTTTTTTGGAGTGTGGGAGGAAACCAGAGGACCCCCACTCAAACACAGAGAGAAAATCTAAACTCTTTGCAGAAGTTGACCTGGGTGGGATTTGAACCCAGGCCCCCAGCGCTGCAAGGCAGAAGTGCTACCCACTCAGCCACCGTCCTCTGTCCAGTATAGCTCACCCCATTTCCACTATTTACAACAAACTAAACCGTTGCCAATACAACGTTTGTTTTCCTTCTATTGCTACGGGAGTGAGAGACACTCTCTGGATTGTGCACCTGGTGGTGAGCGAGCCTGATTTCCTCTTTGTCTATGGTGTATGTGTATTTTCTACAGTTGATACACCCTACATCTGTTCGAATATTTCAGCAAAATCTCATCCGTTTTTTATACAATGGACAATACAAGTGTGATCTCCCAAGATGGTGTCCATGCCTTACAAGACTTTAGTGATTCTTCACAAAGATATACTTTATTGGATGATATCTTTAATACCTCTTCGGGAGACACGGCACGTAATATGGACTTGCAAAAATTATTCTGGGAACTAGAAAAATCTCTCACTAAAGAAACCCGTATTTGGTGGGACTTTTCCACGTTACAACAGTACAAGGATAAAGATACGATTCCACAGGGCCTCCGGTGTATTCAGAGGACTTCGTTGCCACCTGGAACTCTATCCTCACAACATGCTCTTTTCATTTAATGGACTTGATAATTAAACATGAGAAAATAGCATTGGATGCAGTACGTACAGACATACAACACATATAAAAAAAATCTACAAGTACATCTTTCTAACAAAGACTTTAAAGGAAACCTACCACTTCTGAAGGTAGGTATGAGATGCAAACACCGGGCACCAGCTCAGGGTGAGCTGGTGCCGGTGCTTAGTCTCGTTAGTGTTAAAACCGCGGTATCGCGGTTTTAACACTTTTTAAACCTTATAGTAGAAACTGCTTCGGCGCTGCGCGCGACCGTGCGCACGCAACGCCTGCGGCATTTCCAATGTAGGCGCGCGCACGATCGTGCGCATGCAGCGCCGAAGCAGTTTCTGCTAGAAAGTTTAAAAAGTGTTAAAACCGCGATACCGCGGTTTTAACACTAACGAGACTAAGCACCGGCACCAGCTCACCCTGAGCTGGTGTCCGGTGTTTGCATCTCATACCTACCTTCAGAAGTGGTAGGTTTCCTTTAAGGACCTAAACAGCAAACTCAAAAACTGCATCATGGAATTAGAGAACTCTATCGCCAGTACAAAAAAAGGTAAATTTAAACGGGACCTCCTAGATTACCAAACTAATACCGTATATGAATGGGTTAGAAGAGAATGCTATACTCCTAGATCTATCCTAAAAAAAAGACATCAGAACCTGTTAAATAAAGAAGTCAAAAAATCTGTAAGCTTCAGTTCCACAGAGACTGACAGTTTGGAGGGTTTATCTGATGAATCTTTGGGATCAGAAACGGGGACTGCACCAAAACAAACTCACACCACTTACTACAAGAATCCCAAACGTTAAAATAAATCAAAAAACGGGGAAGGAGATAAAGGATAAAACGCAGCACGACAATATCCAAAGAGATCTCAGAAAACACAGAAGAACAAGTAAGCTTCTTTAATTTGTTTTCATATATTGTTTCAAATGCTGAATTATCCTTACTTTCAAAGGATTTAAGTTTTGCACCTACTTACCATTTCAATCTATACAAGGCTATCTTGGACGTTAATCGATTTATAAGATCACTGACGGTTAAAAAACATTTCATTAATGTAAACCAGCCAAATGAAGATCTGGACGACTCCAAGGACCATATTGATATTAAGGACAAAACTACCACTTTTGATTTTCCTTCCGTACAGGATGTTGTTGTATATGATAACCGCCCGATAGTAGCTGGTATCGGATCACTGTCTGAACACCTTGAAGCCTGGCTGGATTCTTTACTCCAACCATTGGTTACCAGGTGTTTTGGTTACCTCAGGGACAGTCAGCATGTCCTATCAGTGTTAGAACATATTGCATGGCACACATGTGACATCGAAGCCTTATATACTAGCATTCCCCATCCTTTAGTACCTATAGCTTTATCTTATCATTTGGACAAATACTCTGAATATTCATCTGATCTAAAGCAGCACATACAACAAGCTACATATTTTTTACTCACCTCCAATTATTTTCAGTATGATGGTCATTTTTTCTTGCAAAAGTACGGTGCAGCGATGGGGACCAAATTTTCCCCATCGCTCGCCAATCTTTTTGTTGCTTGGTGGGAGGAAGTCTATCTGTTTACAGATTCCAATCCGTTCATGATGCAGGTGGTTCGATACGGCCGCTTCATAGATGATGGTATCATTATTTGGAATTCTGATAAGGCATCCGTATCGAACTTTGTATCGTATTTAAATAACAATACCTTTAATTTATTTTTTACACACCATTGGCATCCCACTTATGTTACTTTTTTGGATTTGGATCTCAACTCTGACATTATGTCTGAAAGCATCCACCCTTCCACATATCACCAGGAATACAATCTTACATGGTTCGTCTTGTCACCCTGCTCATACCATCAAAGGTGTCCCTGTGGGGGAAATACTTAGAGCTAAACGAAATTGCTCTACAGAGATTTCATTTAAAAAGGAAGTGTCTCACATTGTAGATAGACTCTGTGCCCGGGGGTACCCTACATGAAACCTACATATAGCTAAAGCAATTAGTTCCAAAAAATCAAGATCAGAAATCCTGTCCCCTCGGAAGGAAAAAACTTTGGTCAAAAGTGGTAACTTTCACACTACACCTACTTTCGTTACCAATTATAGTATGGAAATCCATAAAATACAAAATTTGATCAAAAAATATCCACCCATGTTAGCGCAGGATGACAACCTAGGCATCATACTATCACAAGGTTGTAATTTTTCTACCAAAAAAGCTTCCACGTAGGCCAACATACTATCTCCTAGCATGACTAATACCAATAAAAACACACATTCATCTACTTGGTTATCATTAAAAGGTTTTTTTCAATGTGGAGCTAATATCTGTAAATGTTGTCCATATGCACAGCCCATTAAGAGTGTTACCAGTAAAAAAGACAGTACTGTATATCCTATCAGAGAATTTATTAATTGTAACACAAAAAATGTACTGTAATGCATAACCTGTACCCTTTGTGATTTAACCAGGCACCTGTGTGGCTAGTTTAGCTTTCGGTCAGCCAGGTATATCAGCCTGCGTTCAGATCATCACTATATCTATGACTATAGACCTAATGGTCTGAAACGCGTCAGATGTAGATGTGTACAGCACCTTACCCTTGCACTTGTCTTTACCTGTGTTGTACCAATTATGGATGAATAAAGCTGCTATGGAATTTTAACGGACTTCGTGAGTGCCACGAACACACAAAAGAAAGTAAAACAATTCCTGTGGCTAAGCCTAGTATGGCACCTAGTATGGCACCTAGTATGCACATGCAGGGTCGGACTGGCCCACCCGGGGAACGGGGTATTGACCGGTGGGACAACTAATGGCCCCTGGCAGAGATAACAATGGCACTCAATGCGGCAGCGAGATGAGGCCACTCAAGAGCCATGCGTGCATACACCACCGTCAAATTCTAATAAAGATGCCGTCGCTCTCTGATCCCGGATGTGCGGCTTCTGATGAGATCATCAGGCAGCCGCGCATCCCGTTACAGTCCGTCGCGGCTCGCACTGCAGAATGAAGAGGCGGGAGACGCTAGAAGTCCTGTTCAGGTAAGTACTTTTTTTTTATTTTCATACAGCCGAGGGTGGGTGAAAGGCAAATGAGCTGGGAATATATTTATGACTGAAGGGGGGTTTTGACTGTATGTATAAAATAAATGTACTCAGAGGGTATATATAAAATGGAGCAAGGAGGGCTGTGCATGTATAATTATATGATATGGTGGCTGCATATTTGAAATTAAATGAATGGGGGAATTGTGTATATTAAATGAGACTGGGGTGAATATATGAAACTAAATGAGGAGGAGGCTTCATATATTAATTGAAGAGGGGGCTGTATATTTGAAACTAAATGAGTAGGGGGTCTGTATATATGAAATGAGAAGGGGTCTGTATATATGAAATGAGGAGGGGGCTCTATATATGAAATGAGGAGGGGTCTGTATATATACGGAACTAAATGAGGAGGCAGTGAATATATAAAATGAAAGGCGAATAGGTGTATATAAAATAAAAGGGGGGACAGTGTATGTGACTTTTTAATAATGTGGAGGTACATTACATACAGTACATTAAGGCTGAGGAGAGGGCTATATATATGAAATTAGATAAGGTGGCTGTGTATATGGAACTAAATGAAGAAGGGGCTGTATATATGAAACTAGATGAGGAGGGGACTGTATATATAAAATGAAAGGGTGGCAGTGTATGTGAAGTTTTAATCATTTGGAGGCACGATATATACATTCAGGGTGTGGTTACATACAGCGCTTGAATTGAGTATAGAAACGCAATGCAAACTTCCAGGGTCAGGGCTCAGCCTTATGACGTATATAAAGCATATGCAGATGCTTACAAGCACTTGGTGCTTTGCATTCTTTGCGAACTGGGTGCTCATTACCGATCACATGTATTTTAATGGAAACACATATGTGATCAGGCTGAGCCTCGCCGCCGAACGCCCTGTGTCACTGCACCCTTACCATTTTTAAGTACTGTATGCAAATGCAAATCGTCACTTACCCCTGAGGAAGTGACGATGACTTGACGATATGCGCGGAGTCCGTTTGTGTCCCTCCTGTGCTTCGCCCTACTCCTTGTGGGACCTCAGATGATAATACCCACTAGGGCCACTTTTCAGGCACTTTTTGCACACTACATGTTCCTGTTTAAGGTTTCATATTAGTATATATAATGGATTGTCTACTTTGGTTTGCATTCCACAGGAGGGGTTTTTGCACAGATATCCTGCACGGTTTTAGGTGTATTTTATGGTTTTTGTGTATGCCCTGTTGTTAATATGTGATTACAAATAAAGTTATATTGATTTTTTACACATATTTGAGTCTGTTCATACACATTCATCTGTTTCTTATTGTTTTGATATGCAGTTTTTTGGATGTGTTGAGTATTTGTACTCTGGTTGTGCACACCTCTTTTCCTTAACTTACGTATATTTGATTAATGTGGGAGTCTAGTCAGAGTGGGACATTGTTAAACAGGTGAAATTATAAAAGTGGTTATGGTATGTTTAGAGACACAGTGATGTTCTGCATGGAGTTGAAGATCTGCTCAGCAGCAAAAATTTACGTCAGGGAGTCGTCATCATGCACATCTTAAACCAGAGGAGAAAACAAGTCAACTGTGAGGTACTAAATCTTACTCCTGTCTGTGTCTAATCAGTCCTGTAATTAATGACTATCTAGGTTGTATGAAAACCATCCTGCTGTGTAGTGTGATATCCCGAACCATAGCTCAGGCACCAGTAGAAAGGTTGAATTATTATAATTATTATAATTAACTGCTTAACCCCTTTACAACTGCCACAAGGCTATATGCTCTATTTTATTACATGTCCCGTGCAGAAAGGATGTTTATAAACATCATGACAGTGGCCAACTTCAAACGGCTATATCTCCTTAACCCTGGCACCTAGGTGGTATGTTAAACAGGAGAATGTCCCCTTTATTATGATATCTATACTGTGCATGAATGCTTCACAGAACCAGAGATAGGTACCCTTAAAGCCTTAATTATGCGCCTCTGTAATTTTACGGTGTCAGGTGCAGGTACATGGAGAGGGCTCACGGACTGAGCCCTTTCCATAGCTGGTAAGTCTTTGCTGCATATTGCGGAAAAGACTTACCGGTACACCCGTGATCGGTGCAAAAAAAAAAAAAAAAAAGATGGCAGGGCATGGCCACCGCCATCTTGCTGTGAAGTCATTGGGGAGCGGCGATCCCTTGCTATGACAGCCACGGGTCTTCCGAAGACCCGAGGTTGTCTTGTTTTAACCCATTCATTACAATGTGCTAATTGCACATTGTAATGAATGAGGAAGAAAATCCCCATATACTGCCATACTGCAGTAGGATTGATCAGAAAACCTATGGTTAAAGTACCCTCAGGAGTCTGAAAAATAGTAAAAATTAAAAAAGTTTAAAAAAAAAATAAAGATAAGAATTCAAATCACCCCCTTTTCCTAGAACTGATATAAATAAACTGTAAAAATCTTTAATACATTAGATATTGCCGCATCCAAAGATGCTTGATCTATCAAAATATAATAACGTTTTTCACGGTGTTTAATCCCGTGATGGAAAATAGCCATTTTGAAAATTATTAAAAATTCAATTAAAAAAGTCAAAAATGGCCATTTTAAAAAATATTAAAAATTCAACAAAAAGTGATCAAACTGTTGTATAGTTCTAAAAATGATAGCATTGAGAACAGCATCAAAAGTCGCAAAAAATAACACCACCCACAGCTCCGAACACTAAATTATGAAAAGTTATTAAGTGCCAGAAGATGGCAAAATCAAAAAAAAAATTGTACAGGAGGTTTTGATTTTTGTAAATGTATGAAAACATTATATAACTTATAAAAATTTGGTATCATCGTGATCATACCGACCAAAAGAATAAAGTAGACATGTCATTTGGGGTGCACAGTGAAAGCCGTAAAATCCAAGCTCACAGATGCTTTTTTTCACCATTTTCACTGCATTTGGATTTTTTTTCCCACTTCCCAATACACAGCATGGAATATTCAATGCCATCACTATGAAGTGCAATTTGTTTTGCAGAAAAGCACATAGCTCATTACGTGAAAAAATAAAAAAGTTATAGAATTTTGAAGGTGGGGAGAGAAAAATGGAAATGAAAAAACACAAAGGGCCATGTCGTTAAAGGGGTTGTCTGAGAGTAATGAATAAAAACTAAAGGTGGCCGGAGGGGGCTGCTTAAGAAAAATAAAGATCTACTTACCTTCCGGTGCCCTCCGGTGTCCCGCGCTGCTGTCGCTCCGGTCCGGGCACCATGTAAACAAACATGGCCACCGGAGCAGCGCAGGACTCAGCCTCTAGGACCGGAGCGACAGCAGCGCGGGACACCGGAGGGCACCGGAAGGTAAGTAGATCTTTATTTTTCTTAAGCAGCCCCCTTTTTTTTCAATAAGCAGTTTTTTTTTTTCATTACTCTCGGACAACCCCTTTAAGGTGTAAAAGTTGTACTTAGGTTTTTTTATTTTTAAGTACAGCCTTTTATTTATGATTATTTCTGTGAGAGTGGATATCTGTGAAGCATACATACACAATCTTTATATCATATTAAAGGGACTATCCTGTTTAATACCGTGTTTCCCCAAAAGTAAGACAGTGTCATACATTGTTTTTACCCCCAAAAGTCCTAATATGTCTTACTTTCGGGGTATGTTTTGGAAAAAGTTAAGGAAACTTTACATGGTGCATTTTGTGAATTGCTTACTTGGTTCCGTAAAGGCGATCGGATCAATTCCTCTGCGGTGCTGGGCAGAGGGGCCACCAGCGGCTGCACATGAGGGCACTGAGGCTGCGTGTTTTTGTATGTTGTCCATGGTCCTGATGAACCACGGACAACATTACTGCTGCTCCCGCGGCCTCCACATCCCTCCGCTCATTCCTCTCTAACCGTCCGCATCCCGCTCTATCCGTTCGCATCCCGCAGTTAATGCAACAAAAGGTACCGGTAGTATGGCTTATATTTTTCCAACATACAGTTTACTATGTCTTACTTTCGAACCCCTAAAAACCCCACTACGTCTTACTAACGGGGGCGTCTTACTATCGGGGAAACAGGATACCAGAATAGTTTTTCTAAAAGGCAAGTGTTCAGGAGATATAGGTTTTGGAATTGTGCCCCCCCCCCTCCAGCCTGTCAGATGAAGGCAGGATGTAGAATCAGCTGCGCTAAAGACTTTCACTTTGCACAAGTACATGAACCCTCTGCATCTGTAGCTGAACCTGGGAAAGTGTGATGGAATGATTCTGTACATATTTATAACATATTTTGGTATAAATTTATTTAGCTTTACTACTAAACTAATCTTTTCACATTTGTAGTCAATTATCAGCAAATTCTATAAAGAAATAAAATTTTAATTAATAATACTATCCTATCAAGTTCAAGTCTAACATGTCATGTAAATAAAATAAAGTAAACATTTTTATGATGAAACTTTTCCAAAAGATATAATTTAAAGAAGCGCATAGCAGAACGTCAAAAATTGACCCGGAAATTTAGGCACCAATAAACCTCTGAAGAAGGGGTTAAAGGGGTTGTCCACTTTAAGCACATTTCAGCAAATAATTGATATTGTTTGTGTAATAAGTTTTTCTAGATATCTTCATGCATCAGGAAACTTCATTCTTTACTACCTGTAGATATACACTAGTCCATGGTCATATGATGCCGCACAGGTGGCCAACTTTTTAGTATCACACAGCTTTGATTATACTGTTAGATATAAAGAGCCGTGCACCTGTGTGACTATGGACCAGTGTTTATCTACAGGAAGTAAAGAATGAAGTTTCCTGTTGCAAGAAGATATCTAGAAAAATGTTAAAGATTGATACAGAAAACATACTGAAAAATTTATGTAAACAAACTTTTCTACTTTTTGCCACATTTCAGGCTTCAAACATAAAGATAAAGGTAAAGAATCAATAATAAGTGGGACACAATTGTGAAGTGGAACAAAATGTATTGGATATTTTAAACTTTTGTAAAAATAATAAACTGGAAGGTGGGGAGTGTAGTATTATTTGGCCCCATTAAGTTAATACTTTGCAGCACCACCTTTACAGCTGCAAGTTTCTTGGGATATGTCTCAGTTTGGGACATCAAGAGGCTGAAATTCTTGCCCATTCTTCCTTAGAAAACAGTTTGAGCACAGTGAGGTTGGATGGAGAGCTTTTGTGAACAGCAGTTTTCAGCTCTTTCCACAGATTCTCGATTGGAATCGGGTGTGGACTTGAACTTGGCCATTCTAACACCTGGTTATGTTTATTTGTGAACCATTCCATTACAGATTTAGCTTTATGTTTGGCATCATTTCTTGTTGGAAGATAAATCTCTTTCCCAGTCTCTTTGCAGACTCCAACAGGTTTTCCTCCAGAATGGTCCTGTATTTGGCTCCATCTATCTTCCCATCAATTTTAACCATATTCCATGTCCCTGCTGAAGAAAAGCAGGCCCAAACCATGATGCTGCCACCACCATGTTTGACAGTGGGGATGGTGTGCTCATGATGATGAGCGGTGTTGCTTTTACACCAAACATGTTGTTTCGCATTGTGGTCAATAAGTTCAATTTTGGTTTCATTTGACCAGAGCAGAGCTTCTCTGACATGTTTGGTGCGTCTCCCAGGTGGCTTTAAACAAGACTTTTTATGGACATCTTTGAGAAATGGCTTTCTTCTAGCCACTCTTCCAAGGCTAGGTTTGTGCAGTGTACAACGGATTCTTGTTCTATGGACAGACTCTCCCACCTCAGCTGTAGATCTCAGTACATCCAGAGTAATCATGGGTCTCTTGGCTGCATCTATGATCAGCCTTCTCCTTGAGATAATAGTTTAGAGGGACATCCAGGTCTTGGAAGATTTCCAGTGGTATGATACTCCTTCCATTTTAATATGATCTCTTGCACGGTGCTCCTTGGTATGTTTAATGATTGTGAAATCTTTTTGTATCCAAATGCGGCTTTAAACTTCTCCACAACAGGATCATGGACCTGCCTGGTGTGTTCCTTGGTCTTCATGATGCTCTCTGCTCTTTAAACAGAACCCTGAGACTATCACAGAGCAGGTGCATTTATACGGAGACTTGATTATAAACAGGTAGATTATATTTATAATTATTAGTCATTTAGAACAACATTGGATCATTCAGAGATTCTCACTGAATTTCTGGAGTAAGTTTGCTGCACTGAAAGTAAAAGGGGCAAATAATATTGCATGTCCCACTTTTCAGTTTATTATGTTTTACAAAACGATTGGGTCACATTTACAAAGGAACTTGCACCAGTTTTCTGTCAGACTGTATTTTTCATTCTATTTAAGATAGGATTGCAAGCCCAATGCAGTATCAATATCATAAGTGATGTGTAAAGTCTGCACACAGTATTCAGCTTTTATAGCCCTTCGATGTAAATATATACAGGCAGTCCCAGGGTTACATACAAGATAGGTTCCTTAGGTTTGTTCTTAAGTTGAATTTGTATGTAAGTCGAAAGGGTATATTTTATAATTGTAGCCCCAGCGAAAGTTTTTTGGGTCTCTGTGACGATTGGATTTTTAAAAATGTTGGATTGTCATAAGAACCAGGATTAACAATAAGGCTTCATTGCAGACACCACTGATAACTATTATAGTTGTTTATTGTAGCTGCAGACAAAAGTACAGTAAATTACCAACAGCTAGGGGTCGTCTGTAAGCCAGGTGTTCTTAGCTGCTTGCAGAGTCTATTGTTTGTATGCAAATATATACTCACCCTACCAAAGGGAACACAGTTCTTTAACATTCTGAGGTCTGTCATTGAGAGACCACTATACGTGGCTCATCTCGCCTGATTCACACTGTGGTCAACTGATCCTTGGCGTCCCAGTCAGCTGATACTACATCCAGAGGTGTAGAAAGTTGCAGGTTCTCCAATTTTCTTGTGACTCTCATCGCTTAATCAATAAGGTGCAGATGGGTGGTTATCTGTATTGCTGCAAGTACTTCATAAGAAAGATTCTACTATCTGTCAGTGCTCTCCACCAACATGTAGTTTTATCGTTGGTCCTCAAACAGTAAGGCACTGCAGTCGCATGAGTCTCCAGCACTTACGACAGAATATACCGTTTAATACTACAGTCTCATTGATCGCCCAATACTCGCTAAACATGTTTTGGAGACACCTACTCCTTCCTCAGTAGTATGGTTGAACAATGCATCGAAACTTTGGTACCTTTTTGGTATTCAGACTCCACTGCTAATCAGAGGGAAAGCACGTTGTGTGTGTGAGCATGGGTCAGAGGAGCAGGGAGAACGTGTGCCGTCACTGTGGCCTTGAGGTAATTTCAGTTTAATCCGTTTATTGAACATATAACAATAAAAAAAAAAACAATAAAACAATAGACAATACATCTATAAAATTATGCAGGTATTGCATAATAGAATATGGCAGAGCATACAGAAATATTCATTAATGAAAGTGAGAGATTATTTTCCTACCCATGGTCATTAACTCTAAGCATTGCAAAGCGCCTGGTAGTAGGGAGTAAATGACTCAGATGTAATGTATTTTATATAGTTCAATTTTATGTGGTGTGGCATAGCCCAATATGGAGTCTCCGCCTCCCCAAATACCTTAGGTAGTTACTCAATGGCATCCGTAAGAGTCTGCCACCTAGCGTGATCTCCAGCCATCTACCTTTACCCATGTCGGGGATCTGAGTGTGCAAATATCTGCACATTAACCTGGATTCATAGTTTAAATAGCTGCCCCTTTCACTGAGATTGTAGCGCTTCCTGCCATTTGCTTACTAACCAGAGAACTGAAACATGGACACACACACTAGGAAGAACACACCAGGATGGGGACTCAAAGACTCAAGAGTCGCTCGATCACCAGACTTCAAATAGATCCCTGAGAATCTTTAGATACCACCCATGGGCCCCACACTCCCATATATCTCTCATAGGCATCTGGTTCCACTACTGCCAGTTCTTCCATGCTGGTCAAACTCAACCTCTCTTGAGCCCACTCGGTAAATCACTGTCGGGAAATCACTGCCCTAGCCGCAATCACACAGAACCACAGAAGACTTTTCTTTTGGAAACCTATCGTACCCGGTAGGATCGATAGCAGTCCAATATCAGGAGAGGCATTTAATAATAATAATAATAATTCTTTATTTATATAGCGCACACAGATTACGCAGCGCTGCACAAGTATGTCAAATTGGTCCCTGTCCCCATGGGGCTCACAAACTAAACAGCCTAACAGTATGTTTTTTTTGGAGTGTAGGAGGAAACCGGAGTACCCGGAGGAAACCCACGCAAACACGGAGAGAACATACAAACTCTTTGCAGATGTTGACCTGAGTGGGATTCGAACCCAGGACCCCAGTGCTGCAAGGCAGAAGTGCTACTCACTCCGCCACCGTGCCGCCCGTTTACCAGTTTACCTGTGATCTGTGTATATGCTGCAAACAACTGGTCCCAGAACTGCTGGATAGCACCACAAGTCCACTAGATATGCAACATGTCAACTCGCTCCGTGCCACAGCGCCAACATGAGTCCAAGACAGAAGGGAATGCCATGTTGATTACTGTTGGTACCCGGTACCATATAGATACAATGTTGTATCCCCTCTCCTGGGCAGCACATGAAGAAGACATTTTGTGAGTAAATAGAAAAAAGTGCTGACGTTCCTCTTCTGTTTTAGGTGTACCTAACTCCCCTTCCGTTGCGACACATAAAGTAATAAGTCATCAGCATATAATGCTGTTTTACATTGTCAATGGCCCATGGGTATGCCGTGTGTGTAAGGGCATCGTGTATAAAAAGGGCATCCCTGACGTGTTCCATTTTTAATCAAGAATTAAATGGAGAGGTTACCATTCACTCTGACTTTGGCCTTAGGGCCGGTATACAATGCCAGAATTTTACCCAAGAACCTGGGGCCTATCCCTATCTGTTTCAGCGCTCCTTTCATGAAGCCACAGTGGCCTTCTCTGCCTCGATGGATAACAAGCAGGATGGGCAAGGTCTAGCTTTGGCATTCGACATAAGGAGAAAAGTTTTATTTAGGTTGTCCCTAGCCTCACGTCCCTGGACAAACCCCACTTGATCACAATGAATTACCGAAGGTAGGTGAGGAGCCAACCTCTCCGCCAGTACTTTAGAAAAGAGCTTGATGTCCACATTGATTAATGATATAGGCTGGTAGATGGCTGGAAGAGAAGGGTCCTTCCCCGGCTTGGGCAATATGCTGATATGCACTTCAAAGGCCCGGACCGGGAACCTGATGTCCACGGACACAATGCCACAAACTTCTTTTGCCATTAGGGCCCAGGCTTTTGCCTGCAGGGGTGTCCTTAATCATCACGAGACCTCAGTGGGTTCAATTTCCCATTCCAGGGCTGCTTCCACTTAGCTGGCCAATGTGGGCAAGCTGATTTCTGAAATATATGCCTCTATATGATCAGAGAGGGGAGGGTCAGCCTGCGGCCTTATTGGTTCTTCCAAGGCGTAGAGTGAGGAATAATAAGAGGAGAAGATACCATTTCAGTGGGATGGTAGACCTCTACCCCTCCTGGCCCTTTAATCTTAGGAATGTAGGACACTAGGGTGCAGGGATGTAGAAGGCGGGACAGGGGGCCACCACGCTTGTCTGCATGATCATACAAGTAACTCTGTAACTGTGCTCTATGGTGGAGACACTTCTGATCTAAAAGTGATTTCAAAGCCTCTGTGACTTGTGTCAACTCGGCTAGGACATCTGAGGATAATGACGTTTTACGTCGGGACTCTAGGCCACTTATTTGGGACACCAGTGTCTGTACCTTGGCAGAATATTTTTTTTAAGATGGGTACAATGTCTTATAAAGATACCCCTGAGCCTGTCTTTAATGTCCTCCCATTGTTGCGGCTGCAAATGAAATTTAGTATGCTTGCCGTCCTGTATACAAGAGGTTAAGAATTCTTTCATGTCTGCTGAGCACAGGGTGTTTTTAAGGAGATTATCATTCGAGTGCCATGTCTACGGATGTTGAGAGCTCTGTGTCAATTTAAAATTTAGCAATATCGGAGTGTGATAGTGTCTTGTGGTTGTAAAATAGACCAAATATCTACTAGCTGGAGTGGTTGTAAGTCTTGTTTGATAGCTCTAATCTAACAGTGTAACAAAAAAAAAATAGCGTCCAGTTGACTCACAAAGCGCTTGGTTTACCAGTGCACGGAAATGTAATCCAAAGTCCCTCGGTTCAACAGCATACAAAAGGATAAAACTCCAGCACATCCATGGGAATTCTGGGAATAGTAGCTTTATTTCATCCACATAAAAATCCAGACATCACGATTATGGACACAGCAAAAAACCGACGCGATTCGTCCAATGGACTTAGTCATGGTTTGCATTTTTTAGGTTGTGCACCCAGCACTCTTATACCGGATGTGCAATCAACAGGCACCTGAATCAGTCTCACCTGAACTCTGATAATTGTGTGTGAAATGACCGGAGAATGCTCAGTCAAGCGTTGCAGTTAAAACTGCATCACAATCAGTTTTGAGGTGGTTTTAGGTGCAGTTTTGTCAATTTACAAATTAGTGAGAAATTTCAAAACACTTAATGCTAGGTCGCAATTCACACTATGGAGCAGATGACATAAGCTGTATAGGATGACATATTCTATATATGTTATATTGCATCAGGACTCACCTAAACCAAGGGCACATGTATACAAATCAGTGAAATATTTCAAACACTTAATGCTAGATCGCAGTTCACACTATAAGCCAGATGACATAAGCTGGATAGAATGGCATATAATCTATATGTGTCTATATGTTTTATATCGCATCAGGACTCACCAAGGACAAGGGCACATATATACGAATCAATGAAATATTTGTATATAGATTATATGCCATTCTATACAGCTTATGTTATCTGCCCTATACTGTGAACTGCGATCTAGCATTAAGTGTTTTGAAATATTTCACTGATTTGTATATATGTTTCCTTGTTCTAGGTGAGTCCTGATGTGATATAACATATATATAATATGTCACCCCACATAGCTTATGTCACCTGCCCCATAGTGTGAACTGCGACCTAGCATTAAGTGTTTTGAAATTTCTCACCGATTTGTATACATGTGCCCTTGGTGTAGGTGAGTCCTGATGCGATATGACATATAGAAGCTTGCGCTCTCCTCCATAGTTAGGTCAGGGCAGTGCAGCAACATAAAATTACCTCAAGGGGGCGTGTCCTGTGTGCACACTCTGCCTCATATAGTGCTGCAGGCTGCCTACCCCCAGAGCCTCCACTGAAGTACATTCTCCAGATGCCCTGAAGCAGCAGGAGCACTACAGGAGCTGAGCAGGAAGGGGTTAACTTTCCTGCGAGCTCCTCCTCCTCCAACAGCTGAGGAGAGGTGATTACATTACTCTTAACATTTGCATTTACAAAATGCAATGTGAACACAATGTTAACACATGCGTTAACAATGCATTTACATTAGCATTTTGCCCACGCATTGTTGGCAACAATTGTAACATCGCAATTACACTGCGTTTTGTAAAAGCAAATGTTAATAGTAATGTAATTAGGCAAATCTCCTCTCCTCAGCTGTTGTAAAGCTTTTCAAAACGCAATGAAAACGTAACCAAAACGCACCGTGTGACCGCGCCCTAGGAACAGTTCATAGCAAAGATCGAAATCCCGTGAAAGTGTTGCGGGGTTGCCACTCATGGGGGGATGGGACCCTCTGAATGAAATATTATCTTAATCTCACTTGGATTTAAGATTAAAAAACGGTTTGCAGCCAGATCTTGTTGCAGTGAGCTCAGAAGATTTTTTGTGGCACATAACCTTTAAAATAAGCATCAGAAAAGCGAGTGTGGGAGCTTGGTGGCGAGTGTGCATTGATCCGAAGTGTGTGCAGTGTCTTAAGTGTGACTTACGTTTAAGGGACTTAAGTTTGAGGGGCTTTAGCAGGTAACTGCTGTATTTTGTGTTACTTTGACTGTAAATTCTTCTTTCCGTGCATATTTCTATTGTAATCCCCATTAGAACAATGGACTCCATAAGTGGCATTGCGACACAGTGTACATCCTGTGCCATGTATGCTTTCCTTGTACAGCCGTTCGAGGGGGAATACTGCTGTGTGGGATGTGTGGAAATTGCTCATCTGGAAGCCCAGATTCTGGATCTAAATGAGCAAGTTTCAAGGCTGCGGGCAATTGACAATATGGAGCGAAATTTGCTGCTCCTGGAGCACAAACTCTCTGGGGAAGATGGGGGTGGGGGGGGAAGTATGGAGGTGCAGAGTGAGGGGGCAGCTAATTGGGTAACATGTAGAAGGCGGGATAGAGGGAAGAGTTGTAGGGAGTCTAGTCCTCATCTGGTGCACCCCAATAAGTTTGCCAGGCTGGCAGCTAAGGGGGATATCAGCTCTGGGGTAGCAATGCTGCAGCAAGACATGGCCTCTAGCAACCAGGGGACTGTCTACTCCAGTAAGAAGGGTAATGGGAGCACAGGCAAGGTCAGACAGATGCTGGTAGTGGGAGATTCGATTATTAGGGGAATACACAGGGCAATCTGTCACAAAGACCGTGCATACCGAACAGTGTGTTGTTTGCCGGGTGCTCGGGTTCGGCATGTTGCGGATCGGGTTGACAGATTACTGGGAGGGGCTGGTGAGGAACCAGCGGTTATGGTCCACATTGGCACTAATGACAAAGTAACAGGTAGGTGGAAGGTCCTTAAAAATGATTTCAGGGATTTAGGCCATAAGCTCAGGGCAAGGACCTCAAAGGTAGTTTTCTCCGAAATACTGCCTGTACCACGTGCCACACCAGAAAGGCAGCAGGAGATCAGGGAGGTAAATAAGTGGCTCAAAAGTTGGTGTAGGAAGGAGGGTTTTGGGTTCATGGAGAACTGGGCTGACTTTTCTGTCGGCTACAGGCTCTACAGTAGGGATGGGCTGCACCTCAATGGGGAGGATGCAGCTGTTTTGGGGGAAAAAATGTCTAGAAGGTTGGAGGAGTGTTTAAACTAGAGACCTGGGGGGAGGGCAACTACACTTGTGCAGGGCAAATAGACAGTGTAGATAGAGAGCTGGGAAGAGTCATAGTCCATGGGGGAGGAAGGGGGGCTGGAATGAGATTGGGGAATAAGAACAAAAGGAATACGGACAGGGAAAACCATATAAAGTGTATGTACACAAATGCCAGAAGCCTCACAAACAAAATGGAGGAACTGGAACTCTTGATGTTGGAGCAGAAAGATGATATATTGGGTATCAGCGAGACACGGCTGGACAGTAGCTATGACTGGGCTGTTACTATAGATAGTTATAGTCTTTTTAGAAAGGATCGTGTAAAAAAAAAAAGGGGAAGGGGTTTGTTTATATGTGAATTCTTGCCTCAAGCCTGTCTTGCGAGATGACATCAGTAACGCAAATGCAAATGTGGAGTCCCTATGGGTTGAGATAAGAGGAGGGAAAAAGAATAATAAAATATTACTAGGGGTTTGTTATAAGGCTCCAAATATAATGGAGGCAGTAGAGGAAATACTGATAAGTGAAATGGATGCGGCTTCAAAGCATGGTGAAGTACTTATCATGGGGGACTTCAGTTACCCAGATATTGACTGGGGGGCAGAAACCTGCAGGTCCTTCAAAGGTAGCAGGTTCTTGTCAACAACAAAAGACAATTACCTGTCGCAGCTAGTCCTGGAGCCAACAAGAGGGTGACACTGCTGGACCTTATCCTAACCAACAGACCTGATAGGGTATCAAAACTACAGGTTGGGGGGAACCTGGATAATAGTGATCATAATATCATTGATTTTGTATTACGCTTTACTAAGAACGTTAGGGAAGGGGCAACCAACACTCTAAACTTCAGAAGGGCAAACTTTCAGCAACTAAGGGAAGACCTTAAAGGCATTGACTGGGATAATGTTCTCAAAGACAAAAGCCCCCCCAAAAATTGAACTATTTCTCATATATTCTGAAAAAGTCCTGTGAAAAACACATACCTTATGGGAAAAAGCATAAGAGGAACAAGAAAAAGCCTATGTGGCTAACTAGTCTTGTATGGAAAGCAATAAGCGAGAAAGATAAGGCATTTAAGGTGCTAAAACGTGAAGGTAGCGATGAGGCATTACAGGATTATAGACAGAAAAATAAATCCTGTAAAAAGCAGATAAAGGCCGCAAAAATAGAGACTGAGAGAAATATTGCCAGGGAGAGCAAAAATAATCCCAAATTATTTTTCAAGTATATAAATGATAAGAAACTAAAAACAGAGAGTGTGAGTCCCCTTAGAAATAACACGGGGGTCATGGTGGAAGGAGATGAGGAAAGGACCAATCTACTGTATGTCTTTACCCAGGAAAATCCCCTGGTGGAAGACACAATGAGGAATAATGTAAATTCTTTTTGGAAAGTAAACAGTTTAACCCAGGAAGAGGTACGGCGCCGCCTCGCAACCACTAAGATAGATAAATCACCTGGGCCAGATTGCATACACCCCTGGGTTCTGCATGAACTATGTACGGAGATACACAGACCGTTATTTTTAATATTTGAAGATTCACTGAGGACTGGTTATGTTCCACAGGACTGGCGCATAGCAAATGTGGTACCAATATACAAAAAAGGATCAAATACGGGTCTGTAGTTTCCAGGATCGCTGAGTCTAACTGCTGTGGTGGGGAAAATATTTGAGGGGTTTGTTAGAGATGCTATCCTGGAGTATCTCACTGTGCACAACCTTATAACCCAGCGTCAGCATGGGTTTATGAGAGATCGGTCCTGTCAGACTAATCTCTCCAAAGATCTTTTTATACCTAGGCCTGTGACCAGGACAAGGGGGCATCCTCTGCGCCTAGAGGAGAGGCGATTTTACCATCAACATAGACAAAGGTTCTTTGCTGTACGAGCAGTGAGACTATGGAACTCTCTGCCGCAGGAGGTTGTTATGGCGGACTCTATGTACATGTTCAAGAGAGGCCCGGATACCTTTCTGGAGAGAAAAAATATCACGGGTTATGGGGATTAAACATTTATTTAATTCTTAAAGGTTGGACTTGATGGTCTTTTTCCAGCCTTATATACTATGATACTATTATGATACTATGTTTGGTTTCTACGAGGAGGTAAGTTCAAGACTGGATCTGGGGGAAGCTGTGGATGTTGTATATCTGGACTTTTCAAAGGCATTTGACACCGTGCCACATAAAAGGTTGGTATATAAAATGAGACTGCTGGGAATAGGAGAAAATCTGTGTATTTGGGTAAGTAATTGGCTTAGTGATAGAAAACAGAGGGTGGTCATTAATGGCACATTCTCAGATTGGGTTGATGTTACCAGTGGAGTGCCACAGGGGTCAGTATTGGGGCCACTTCTTTTTAATATTTTTATTAATGACCTTGTAGTGGTTTTACACAGTCAAGTTTCAATATTTGCAGATGATACTAAGCTGTGTAAAGTAATATATACTGAGGTCGATAGTTTAGCATTACAGAGGGATTTGTGGAAGCTTGAGGAGTGGGCAGAGAAATGGTTGATGAGGTTTAATGTAGATAAATGTAAAGTTATGCACTTGGTCCATGGAAACAAAAAGTATAATTATGTTCTAAATGGTCAATTACTTAGTAAAACTGGAGCTGAAAAGGACTATTGGTGGATGGTAAACTTAATTTTAGTGACCAGAGCCAGGCGGCTGCTGCTAAAGCAAATAAAATTATGGGATGTATCAAGAGAGGAATAGATTCTCATGATAAAGACATAGTTTTGCCCTTATACAAATCCCTGGTCAGACCACACATGGAATATTGTGTACAGTTTTGGGCACCAGTGTATAAAAAGGATATAGTAGAGCTGGAACGGGTGCAGAGAAGAGCAACCAGGATTATTAGGGGAATGGGGGGATTAGAATACACTGACATATTACAAAATTTGGGATTATTCAGTGTAGAAAAAAGACGACTGAGGGGAGACCTCATTACAATGTACAAATACCTGAACGGACAGTACAAGGATCTCTCCAAAGATCTTTTTATACCTAGGCCTGTGACCAGGACAAGGGGGCATCCTCTACGCCTAGAGGAGAGGCGATTTTACCATCAACATAGACAAAGGTTCTTTACTGTACGAGCAGTGAGACTATGGAACTCTCTGCCGCAGGAGGTTGTTATGGCGGACTCTATGTACATGTTCAAGAGATGCCTTTCTGGAGAGAAAAAATATCACGGGTTATGGGGATAAAACATTTATTTAATTCTTAAAGGTTGGACTTGATGGACTTGCGTCTTTTTCCAGCCTTATATACTATGATACTATGTTGGCTTTGAAGGGGTTAACAAAGTGTTATGTTGAGGGTCTTCAAATGTGGCAGTAACACATGCGTTTTCAAAATAGTCAGAACAGCTGAGAAGTGATTTGCCTGATTACATAGCTGTTAATGCCTTTACAAAACCAGGCAAATCTCCTCTTCTCACCTGTTCTGATGCATTTGAAAACGCATGTGTTACTGCCACGTGTGAACGAAGCCTGAGGGCGTGTTGACACGATGCGTTGCGTTTTTTACACATCCCAAAGTCTTCATCCTGGATCACATGCTAAAACGGAATGTTACTTCAGCATATGATCAAGGTTGAAGCCTTTGAAATGAGTCAAAAACAAGTCAAAGGCAACGCATTGTGTTAATGCGCCCTGAAATTTATAGAGCTTTGAAAGTAATAGAGCAGGCAACATGTGTTTTATAAGTCACACAGACAGGCTCTTACAGTCTCTGTGTCAGCCTATGCATCTGCATAGGGCGGTGGTGGTGAACCTATGGCATGGGTGCCAGAGACGGCACTCAGAGCCCTTTCTGTGGGCACCCAGACCTTCACACCAACACATAGTTTGCCAGATTCGACTCTGGGCTTTCTCCTGTGGTCCAAGACAGCCGAGGATGTGCCATGCGCAGCGCTATTTTAAAGCAACATCCTTGGCTGCCAGGACTACAGGAGGAGCGAGAAGGTGTGGATAGAGATGGATTGTCATTTGAGCTCCTGCTCTGGGTCTCCTGATTCTTCCTCTTCAGGGGACCCTGGACTGAAGCTACAATACAAATTTCTCCATCATCTTTCTATTGTATTGGTGAACTCAGGCCACCAATACGATTAAAACCTGTGATACAGCAGGGATCATTAAGTTACTGCTTAAATTGTCATGATGACACTTTGCAACATACAAGTGGGTTTTGGTTGTAGTTTGGGCACTCTGTCTCCAAAAGGTTCGCCATCACTAGAATAGGGTGACAGTGATAATACTCTGCAATACTCATGTATTCACTGTAGTAGTCAGTGGGAGGATAACATTTATCTTTTAATGAAAACAATTATAATCTGTCAACAAATGTGTCAACAAAATGTTAATTGTGAGAGTGCCTGATGCATAGAGAGACACTCACTCGAGCCGAGTATACAGTGAGCTTCGTACGCCTGTGTATTTCAAGAGACACGGCAAACATGCAGTGTGAGATCACTTAATTTGACAATGGGCAAGACGTTAGGGTTAAACAGGGGCAGTTAATGTTAGGTTGCCAGACGGACCCCTGTTGATATGGTACCGTGCACCCTGAAACCATCTGCCCACAGATCAGCTCTGACGTGCTACAAGCAACTAAGGCTGGTGCCACACGCACCGCTTTGTCTGCGTTTGAAAACGCAAACGCAGACAAAGCTGCACCCACCAGGGCGGGCCGCGGCCTGACCGCATCGGCGTTTCTATGGAAACGCAAAACACCGGCAGCTCGTTCCTCATCACCCATAGAAACGGCGATGCAATCGGGCCACAGCCCGCCCCGGTGGGTGCGGCTTTGTCTGCGTTTGTACACGAATCAGCAAAATATATAATCTTCAAACATTGTGTAGAGGCTTAAAGAATGACTTTCATGTCGTTACGATCATTCAGTCCCAATGCACCCATGGCTCCAAATTTCATAATTCACTTGCTTTCACGGTGTAAGCGGTTGAGAGAACGGTCCCCACATTCCCTGTGATTACAGACCTCTTGTGTTCTCTGAATCTAATAAAAAGGCTTCTGATCGTTTTGCCAATGTAGTACCTTTGACATGGACAAAAGGTCCATCTACACGAAATGAAGGTATTAACCCTTTAGGTGACGCCTCCAAAAGTGACATGCTTGGCTTGGCTATTGAAGTTACAATGGCTACAGGACCCGCACTTAAAATTGCCCTTAGGGATACCTCTCTGTAGCCAATCATCACGAGGGGAAGAGTACCTGCTCCAGACTAAGTTGTCTTGTAAGGTGGTACATTTTCTGAAGGCTACAATGGGTCTATGGGTGGTGAGTTCTGCCAACTGGGGGTCTTGCTTAAGTATATGCCTGTGTTTGTTGATGGCAGATTTTATAGCAGACTGGTACGGGCCATAATCAAAGGTGAAGATGAAACGTCTATCACCGCTCTTCCCTTCTTTTTTAAGGAGATTTTTGCGGGGTACTTTTTCGGCCCTGCACCGGGCCATGTCAAACAAGGGGACAGGATATCCTCGCTGGATTTTAGCTCCTCTGCTTGCATGCGGAAAATAGTATCCTTGCTATTGAGTCTCCTAAGACGCAGAAATTGGCTATAGGGCAGACCTTCCTTGGTGTGTTGCGGATGGTGACTAGTGTAGTGGAGAAGTGAATTAGTGGCTGTGGGTTTCCTATAGGCCGAGGTACAGAGTTTGCCATTCACCTCTTTTACCTTAACATCCAGGAAGTCTAACTCAGTCCCACCAAAGACTGCAGTAAATTTCATGTTCATCTGGTTGACCCGATTGAGGTACTCTACAAAGTCCATAAAGGACTGCTCATCACCCTCCCATACAATAAAAATATCATCCACATATCTGTGGAATGCCTTCAACCTGGTATATGGGTTGTCCATAGAGAAAATGTAGCGACCCTCGAAACAGGCCAAAAAAATATTGGCGAGGGTGCAGGCGACAGGGGTACCCATTGTGGTTCCCGTGTCCTGGACATACCATCTACCATCAAAGGTGAAGGCATTGTGGGATAAGACAAGGCGAAGTCCGTTACACACAAAATCAATGTAAGTGCTACTTTGACCAGCATTTATCAATACGTCCCGGACACTCTCCACTCCTAGCTCCTGCAGGATCCGTGTATATAAACTCTCAACATCGACAAATGCCAGGTAGTATCCCTCTTGCCAATGTATGTCATGGATTACCTTCAAAAAGGAATTAGTGTCCTTCAAATAGGATGGAATCTCGGGAAGCAGGGGACGTAACAGCCAGTCTAAAAATTGGGATAGGGGCTCAAACAACGAACCGATGCCCGCCATAATCGGACGACCGGGGGGGGATTTACAAAGGTCTTATGTACTTTGGGTAAAAAGTACCAACACGGGTATTTCGGGCTCATTGGGAAGAGTTTTTCAGCTGTGCGTTCCGACAAAATACTATTACTCTAACTCCACCTAATGAAGTCTCGTAATCTTGTTTGAAATTTTACGGTAGGATTACTGTCTAAGGAGGTGTACGTGGACCTATCCTTTAGTTGCCGCATGGCTTCTCTTTCATAATAATCTCTGGTCATCAGGACCACGTTGCCCTCCTTATCGGACGGCTTTACCAATATATCAGTGCGGGTCTTCAACCAGCTGAGGGCACGTGACTCACCCTCAGTGAGGTTCCTAGGAGCCACTGGATATAAAAGGGACCTAATATCCTTGATAACCATCTGGTGGAAGATCTCAACTGGGGAGCCGGTCAGAGGAGGGGGGCAAAACGTGGAACTTATGCCCCCACGGAAAGCAGGTATCTCCACGATGGAATCCTTAGTAAATGTGCCCCTATGTGGTGTCTATAAGGACATGAACATCACTTGCCTATGAGGATTATCTACTTTTAAAAGTTGAGAGGTCGTGCTAGGCTGGCATTTACATTATAAACAGCTACGATTGTGCATTTACTTTGTGTTATACTGAGACTCTGAATAAGGACATAATGGGGCAGATTTACTTAGGAGATTAATCTGTATACAATTTAGAAATAATTATATAGTGTGGTATAAAGTGGACAATTGTAAATATCTAATTTCCTGGGCGCAGGTTCATAGTATTGACATATAGAGAAGCAATGGCGTAACTAGAAGCTCCAATACAGCTGAAAGCTGTACACAGATAGAGAACAGACGCAGGTGCAGACTAGGAATTAATAGTGGCCCTGTAAAAAAATCTTAAAGTGGCCCCATTAGTGTGTAGGATCAGGGCCATTAAGTGTGGTCCAAGAATATAATTACTAATATACTTTTCCCTATGTACAAGAATATAACTACTATAATACTACCCCCTATGTACAAGAATATAACTACTATAATACTGCCCCCTATGTAAAAGAATAATACTACTATATACTGTATATTGTTTAGTACAGCGCCCCCAATGAATGATAACAGAGAACTTCACCTAATTAATAATATTAGAGACAGTGCTGAGGCAGGCCCCCCTTCCACCAAAAAAATGAATATTAGGGCTAGCACTTCCTAATTATTATAGTCAATGGGGCACATTTACTTACCCGGTCCAGTCCCGATCCTGCGGCGCGTTGTCCAACGCTGATTTGGGTCTGCCGGGATTCACTAAGGTCCGTGCGCCTAATATCCAGCAGGTGTCGCTGCTGTGCCGAGGTCTGCCGGAGTTCACCTTCTTCATCCCGGTGCATGTAAGTGCTTTTCTTGTGACACAAATTCTTTTAAAATTCAGCGTTTTTTCCGAATCCGTCGGGTTGTCCCCTGATTTCTGTCGCGTGAAAGCCGGAGCCGATGCGACACAATCCGATCTGTGCGCCAAAATCCCATGGCATTTCGGCGCAAATCGGAAATATTCGGGAAACCCGACGGAAGTGCGTAAATGAGCCCCAATGTTCGCCATCAATAGAGAGATAGTGGCCCCCACCCATTTAAAACCAGAGATGATTATTAATGTCTATTTGAGACATTAATAATATCAATTATAAACAGTGCCCCCCTTCCCCTACATTAGTATCTACTATGCTACAAAAGGTACAGCCTCCAAAACAGTGCCCCAGCAATAAAAAAATTTTAAAAAAAAAGGATTTACTTACCTGGCATTGGTGCGCTTGCGGTCTCCTCCTTCCTTCCTTCAGCACAGGGATGGATGTTCAGCAGTGCCGCAAAGCACAGGTAATGATGCCGGTACCTGCAGACGCTGCCCTTCATATAACACCAGCAGCGCCAGACATGTAGTGAGTGACGCACAGAGACAGAAGCAGCTCTTTGACCCTGCGTGCTGCCTCTCTGTCATAAAGATACAGCAGTCTTGCAAAACTTTTGAAGCGTAATCACCGAACAATCAAGCATTTTATGGCAAAAAGCCAGGGTTGCGAGAAGCGTGTTGAAAAAAGAAGGCGCAAAATGAATGCACTTAAGGAGTTGAGGAGAATCAAGCATAAAGCTGGCAAGTGTATGGGAGGCTGTGGTGGCTGCTGCATGCAATGTTGATTGTAAACAGACCAAGCAACTGACAGAATCTATGGAAAACTTTTGAGTGTCATTGTGAAGAAAGGTGACTATGTTGGTCACTGATTTGTTTTTGAATGTCAGAAATGTTTATTTTATGTTGTTATATTGGTTTGCCATGTGAAAATATACAAGTGATATGGGTATATTTTTGGTTTTTATTAAGTTGCTTAATAATTCTGCACAGTAATATTTTCCTGCACAAACAAATATCATTCTAAGATATATATTATGAGTCTTTTGGGTTAATTAAGAAAATAGTTGTTGTTCAATAATAAAAAGAATCCTCTCAAATACAACTTGCCCAATAATTCTGCACACACTGTATATTGGAAACACAATATATCAAACACCAGCTATCAAATACAAATTTCATCACAAAATATAATGACAAATCTCAAGAGATCAGGGATGCCGTTCAAAAACATTCTCACCAACGACACATACTTACGAGACCTTTTACCCAACCATCCCAAAATCACATACAGGAGAGCAGCCACTATCAAAAATCTGCTGGCTCCTAGCGTCATAAGACAACATAAAAAGCCACTACATCCCAACAAAACAAAAAAGGGACGCATCTTAAAATGTGGTAAAAAAGGTGCCTCTGCTGTGTATCTATAAAAACGGGTTCTTCATTTATTTGCAACTGAACCAAGGAAACATTCACTATCCCGCTAAATATGTCTTGTGAAACAAAATATGTCATTTATATTATTGAATGCCAGATATGTCACCTCCAGTATGTCGGATGTACTGTCCAAGCTATACGCACCCGTCTCAATAAACACAGGGAAAATGTAAAAAAGAAATATCTGCTACAAGGTGTATCAAAACACTGCAGTATATTTCACCCCCAGGTTAAATTTCCCTTATCCATGATGCCCATAGACCATATACCTGACACAGCACCCAATCGCTTTCAATTACTGTGTAGGCGCGAGTTATATTGGTTATATACGTTAAACACCCTTGTCCCTTATGGCCTCAATGAGGCCAATGAGACGATCCTCTGAAAACATGCATCAAAACTCTTCTCACACCCAGCGGCTTTACTCATTCACTTATTCCGATCCATTGTACACCACGTTAGCCTTTTTGTCCTATTCCGACTTCCGTAGTTGTAGTTTCTCATGTCCTAAGCAGGGATCCGTACCTGTAGTTTTTTCTGCTTCCTGCAGCTTTCCATTGCCCACAAGATCAAGTCTATCTTAATGCTCTGTATGTATAATAATATTATGAGTTCACAATGAATTTTTGTCTCTAAATATGTTTTTTAACTCTAAAATGAAGTTGTATGTTATTTTATCATCTGTATTGTTCATCTCAAGCTTATGTAACTATGCTAATTACCGGATACTGTCATTCACCAATGAGATGACACCGGTTTATTTAAATAGTCTCTCATGGGGCGTGTCCTAGAGCTTGATGGAGTAGGACGTGTGCTCCGCAGCTCCCGTGCCCGATCACCGAACACAAGCTTAATCAGCAGCGCTAACCTGGCAGGGCAGACCAGAAAAGGTCCCAAGCGGGGCCAAACCACTTCGGGACCCCCTACGAACCCGGACCCAACGATGGATCGCTACCTTACCGGCACATCGGGATCTGGCGCCAGGCCAGCAGCGGGGACGCGGCCTCTTCCTCCACGTGCGCGGACTGGCGCGAACAGAATGGTAGCCACCAGCCTCCTGCAAGTCTCCCCGCAGGCCTCAGGTACCAGCAGCCAGGCTCCTCCGGACCCCTCACCTCAGTGCAGGCAGGCGCCGCCACAAGCTGCGGTAAGGAAACCGCTCACGGGCCAGACACCGTCAGCCCAGGAGAATGAGCGCAGCTCACCTCCGCCGCCATCTTGGGCTACTTTAGCAGCGGGAAACAGCGCAGCCTCCCCCTTACACATCCATCAGGAGGGTGGGGATTGTGCTGCAACGGAGCCGGATACAGGGGCTTTGGGGCACTCCGGCATCTCCAGGTGTGAGTCTCCATGTTCCTCAGGGACTCACAGCGCGGCCTCACCCTTACACAGTCATCAGGAGGGTAGAGGTCGTGCTGCATCAGGAGGGGCTGTTGAGATACTGGGGCCCCCCCAGCTTGAACCCACGGGAATCCCCAGCTTGGCAGAGTTCCCCCCTCTCCTACTCCTACACAAGCCAGAGAAGCCACACTCCCCGGTACCTCATACGGCGGCCTCCCCCTTACGCAACCATCAGGAGGGTGGAGAGCCGCTGGGGTGGGAGCCCCCCATGAAGACGGCTGAGCCATACCAAGAACCCAAGCCTGCAATAGACCCTAGGACAAGCCCACTGCCCCAAGGCAGACGACAATCCCCAGAGAATATGCTGGGCTGCCCATCCCGATGTGATCAAAGAGTCCATACAGTGGCTACTATAGACTCTTCTACCGGAGTGAGCTGGGCTGACTCACAAGAGAATGATCTGAGTGCTACACCTTCACTTACTGGACTGCTCGCCAGATCTGACCCCTGGCAATCACCACACAGTCCGGAGTCTACAGAAGGCTCACCTGCTAAACTCTCGTACCCCTTTCCACCTGACTTGCAGGCCCTGCTTCAAAGCTTACCAACGAAAGCATACTTTAGGGGGTTAATTGAGGATGTTAAAGACACCTTCCGCAAAGAACTAGCCTCAGTCAGACAAGATCTGCGCTCTCCAGTTGACAGGGTGGACGGCATTGAGAAGTCTCATGATGATACCAGAGTATATATCTCACAGCTACAAGAGAATGTGGCCACTCAAGCAACGGTCATAAGAGACATGAACCGACAAATCGAGGACCTCGACAACCGAGGGCGCCGCAATAACATCCGAGTACCGGAACCACGAGGTGCTGAAAATGTTAAAAGTCTCTTGGAAGCTTTATTCAACCAAATCCTAGACCAACCCCCAGCTCATAAGATCAAGTTTGACAGAGCCCACAGAGCTTTGGGCCCACGGGGTTCAGCGACTAGGCCAAGAGATATAGTGTGCTGCGTAACGGACTATGAGCTCAAGGAGCAAATAATGCTCAAAGCTAGAAAAACCAATCCCCTCATCTTTGACGGAGTTCAAGTCCAAGTCTTCGCAGATCTCTCTTGGATAACATTGCACAAACGTTGTCAACTAAAGCCTCTATTACTTAAACTACGGGACAACAAGATCCCTTATCGTTGGGGATTCCCCTTTGCACTGATGGTAACCAAAAACGGCCAGACGGCACTGCTACAGTCTCACGCTGATCTACAGTCCTTCTGTCATACATTGGAGGTGGATATCCCGGAAATTCAAGATTGGGACATATCACCACCCCCGGCAGCTCCGCCCCCGGAATGGTCCTAGGTACAAAGGAAAAGGAATCGTCCATCACCCCGGCGCCACCTGAAGGACTCAAACACCTGATTTATGTCACCGGAAGACAATCTTTTTCCTCAACTTTGACCATGGACGCTCTTGGTTCCCCCAGGAAGCTTTGGTGATCGGAGGGACCGGCGAGTAACCTCCTACTTTTCACTACTTTCTATACGTTAAGTATTAATTGTTAAATTTATGGTATGCCCCTTTCTTTTGTAGGGTGTCTAGGGTTGGCCTGGGGGGGACTGTGGGTTTTCCACTGCCCCCACAGACCACCGTTAAAAACACTCATACCAAAATTAGTCTGTAAAGACGTTGATTGGTTATGTCTAACACTCAAAGTGTTATTTTGTTATTGTTCCCCTTTCCCTCCCACCTCTCCTCTTGTGTCTCTATCTAGGTATCTGCTACTAGCCAAACAAACGTGGCCCCTCCCTGGTAACACACGATCGTTGAACTGCAATGTCACCCACCTCACCAGGGATGAAAGGTACCATCTGCGTCCTCTATCCTCGCCGCCAGCATCATGGTTAAGATTCTGTCACTAAATGTTAAAGGGTTAAACTCCAATGCGAAAAGACGCATGACCTTATTAGAAATGCGGGCACAGGGGGCAGAGACCGTGTTTTTGCAGGAAACTCATTTTGATGCCTCAGGATCATGCGCTTTTGCGAAAGGCATGTACCCCCTATCATACATGGCTGTGGGAGAAAGACGGCGGGGAGGAGTAGCTGTGTTAATAGCGGCTTCATGTCCCCTCCAGGTTACTGAGACAATATTGGACCCAAAGGGAAGATATATCATTATACACGGGTCCCTCAAGGGGATACCTATCACTCTATGTAATGCACCCAATACGGGCCAATTGAGATTCCTTAGAAAAGTCTTTAAGCGCCTATCTAGATTCTCACCAGCAATGTTACTCATGGGGGGCGACTTTAACCTGCCTTTTTCGGCACACATGGACCGCTTAGCAGAACAAAATGCACCTCCATCTCCCACCCTCATTAGACTCACAAGAGAATTTCGGATGCTTCTCAGACAGCAAGGGCTCTATGACTTGTGGAGAATAGACAACCCAAAAGATCGCTCCTTCTCCTTCTACTCCCCACCACATGGAACACACACTAGGATAGATTATTTCTTTGGATCCATACAACTTCTACGGATTATGAAAAAGTCAAATTTAGGCCCCATAACATGGTCGGATCATGCCCCCCTAATACTAGAACTAAATGCCTCCAACCCGTGCATAAGAGCATGTCATTGGAGACTTAACGAATCTCTTCTGAAAAAGCCCCTCCAGCGAGATGCATTGACCGAGGTAATCACTAAACACTTTCAGAGCACAGCGGATTCTATGTCATTGCCAATGTGCTGGGAAGCACACAAAATGATGGTGAGGGGAAAATGTATCTCGCTGGCGGCTGCTGCAAAAAAAGAACAAAATAAAACCAAGATAGAATTGCAGACCCAACTTCGCTCTTTAGAGGATGCCCTCTTACTAAATCCATCCAGACCCCTCCTTAAAAAAGTAGTGGAAGTCAGAGCCAAATTAAAGGAACTTACTATCACACACATAGAGAAACTTCTGCTTTATTCTTAGCAAAAATACTATGAGAGAGGCAACAAAGCCCATACTCTACTAGCGAGGCAATTGTCAGAAAAATCTAGTAGATCGACACTCCCACTCCCTTCGGCGCCCAGATGGATCCATATCCTATGACCCTCAGGAAATATCAGATATTTTTCAAACATATTTCTCAAAGCTGTATGATCTGCCGAACGCATTGCCTTCAGATCCTGCCCTGCGCGACTCCCAAATCGACTCATGTCTGCAGTCATGTGACCTCCCCCGCCTCTCCCCTGAAGCATTGATGTCCCTCAACACCCCTATTGAGGCGGAAGAACTAGCAGAGGTTGTAAAATCCCTCCCATCGGGCAAATCCCCAGGCCCAGACGGATTCACATACCTATATTATCAAACATATCACTCCATTCTTTCCCCCCACCTACTTAAACTTTATAACGCCTTCCTCCAGGGGACGCACATCCCACAAGAAATGTCATACTCGTATATCACCCTAATTCCCAAACCTGACAAAGACCCACTGGACTGCTCCAACTATCGGCCCATCGCATTATTAAATGCGGACTATAAGATTTTCACGAAAATATTGGTCAATAGGCTCCTACAATGGATCACTCAGCTAATTCACAAGGACCAAGTTGGATTTGTCCCGTCTCGGCAATGGGGGGATAATACGAGGAGAACCATTGATTTGATTGAGGTAGTCAATAAAACTAAAAGTGAGGCCCTCCTTTTGAGCCTCGATGCAGAGAAGGCCTTTGACCGCCTGGGATGGTCTTTTATGCTACGGACCATGAGGGCATATGGCCTTCAGGGTCCTTTTCTAGAGGCAATTAAGAATTTGTATCTTTTCCCCTCTGCCTCAATCAAACTACCCCACATTACGTCCTCCAGGTTCCCAATACGTAATGGGACGCGCCAAGGCTGCCCACTATCCCCTCTTCTATACATCCTATGTATAGAACCGCTAGCGGCAACCATTCGGCGATCTGTAGATGTCAGGGGAGTGCTAGTAAGGGATAAAGAGTTTAAGCTCTCGCTCTTTGCGGACGATATCCTACTGACCCTCACTCAACTTCACACTACGCTCCCAAATCTGCACAGATTACTAGACACTTACGGTAGACTATCAGGCTATAAGGTTAACATTAGTAAAACAGAAGCCTTACCTCTCAATTTACCTCAGCCTACACTTACCTTATTGAAAGCGAATTACAATTATAGATGTCAGACGTTATCCTTAAAATACCTGGGCATCCGACTCACCCCTACTTACAAAACATTATATACTCAAAACTATCCCCCCCTGATTGAATCGGTAAAGACTCTATTGCAAAAATGGAACTCACTACCGATCTCTTTTTTCGGTAGAATCACGGCAGTTAAAATGACTATCCTTCCAAAATTTATGTACCATTTCGAAACCCTACCGATCCCGGTTCCTCTAACAACTCTCAGGAAAATACAGGCTTCACTAATGCACTTTATATGGGCCCACAAGCGCCATAGACTAGCGCGTACATTAATGGTTCAACCAAGGGATAGGGGTGGTCTAGGTGTGCCGGACCTGCTTAAGTATTATTGGGCAGCGCATCTGCGTAGAATTCCAGCCTGGTCCACTCTCCTCGCGTACTCCAAATGGATGGAGATAGAAAAATTGTGGTGTGCTCCAACACACCTGAACGCCTATCTTTGGGCAACTGCCTCAGCCCCACCAGAGGTTGCACTCCTAGGTCCCATGAACCATACCAGATCCATTTGGTTGAAATGCAGCAAACTTTTTCCCTTGGAATCCACCCACTCCCCTATGACTTCCTTCTTATATAACCCACTCCTCCCATCGAGCCTCACGGGCCCTATGTCTAGGCCATGGCACCAAAAGGGCTTGTTTCGCTTTGCGGATATTATTGAAGCAGGCTCAAAAATGATTTTAGAGTTTCCAGATCTGGTAGACTGATTTAGCTTACCATCTCAAGCTATGTTTAGTTACCTACAAATTAAATCTTTTCTCTCCTCCCTATATGGTTCACTGACAGTATCTATACCCACAGACTTTGAGCGACTTTGTAAGTTGAACACATCCACAGCAGGGCTCATCTCCACAATCTACAGAATACTAATAAACCCCAACCCGAAAGAAATACCAAAACATACCTATATGAGGAAGTGGGAATCTTTCTTGGGCAGAGAACTGCCATTGGAAACATGGCAACAAGTATGGAATAGAGCAGCGAAGACGTCACAGTGCGTCCAGTACAAGGAAAATCAGTATAAATTACTAATGTTATGGTACCACACACCGGCACTACTGCATCGAGTTTACCCTGATTCACCTGATACTTGCTGGCAGTGTGGGGCAGGGGGGGCTGATGTGCCACTTATATTTTGGCTCTGCCCAGTTATACAACCTTACTGGTCCACCGTTACGAGTATTCTATCCTCGGTTCTCAAGTGTCAGATCCCCACGGACCCCAGTGTATGTTTACTGAATCTCTACCCGGCAGGACTGCGTAAACACTCATCTAGGCTGCTACTGCACCTCCTTACTGCAGCAAAATGTTTAATTTCCGCGAAGTGGAAAAAACCCACAGCACCTTCTAGAGTGGAGCTCTGTACTCGTATACAAGAGACCCGAACTATGGAATATCTCACTTCACTCCTGCAAAATAAGGTAGATACCTTTAATGGCATCTGGGCTCCGTGGGATGATTATTGGACGGGGCGGAATGTTTGTTAGGAAACAGCTTCCATGACAGGAAGCACCCACCACTCAGCTAGTTCGGATATCAACCACCACCTCCCTCCACCTTGTGTCTTGTCTTGTGTCAAATCCCCCCATTGGTTGATTTACTCTGTTCTCTCTTTATGGAGTTGTTTCTTATGTTCTCTTAATGATATGGTTCCTGGGGATTCCCCCTTTATTGTATAAATGAATCTTTGTAGGTTGGCAAGACCTACTCTCTTCACTATGTTTTAAAACAGATGTATTAATACTGTATTCCAATTGTGGACTATGTAACATTCTTTACTGTTGTATAAGCATGGAAAAAATGAAAAAACCTAATAAAAACACAGTTATATAAATAGTCTCTCATTTCCAATGTATATGTATGAACCAGAAGAAGTGCTCGGCTCGAGCGCGAAACATGTTGTTCGGAACTAATTTTATAGACTTTTATTTATTTATTTATTATTGTGTACCCATTTTATAAAATTAAAAGATCTTGAAAATACCAATTGGGTCGTCCTAACGCCATTCAAACGCTCAACATCGCTACATACATCCATTGGACTTATATTGGAAAATTGTATTTCTTTTAATATATAAATACAAATTATTTACTGGAAATCTCCCTATCTTACAGTGAGGGAAAAGACTCAAGCACAATTAGGATACAGGATTTTGTGGCTAACAAGTCTCCCATGTGTAGTTATAAAATGGGGTTTCAGAAAACCATTGTAGAGGAAGCCCCCCCTTGTCCTGGCCACAGGCCTAGGTATAAAAAGATCTTTGGAGAGAATTGGAGATCTATTTGTACATTGTAATTAGGTGTCCCCTCAGTTGTTTTTTTTCTAAACTGAATAATCCCAAATTTTGTAATGTATCATCGTATTCTCATCCCCCAATTCCTATAATAATCTTGGTTGCTTCCCCAATCAGGTCCGCCGGAGTCAACCTTCTTCTTCCTGGTGCATTTCAGTGCTTGATCTTGCTACACAAAACGAAAGTTAAATCCTGTGCTCAGTCCAAATCAGTCGGATCGTCCGACGGGCCGCACCCTGATTTCTGTTGCATGAAAGCCGGTGCCAAAGCGCCAAAATCTGATCGCGTGCGACACAATTCCCGCCGGCAAGATCCCCGAAAAGTCGGAAAACCCAACAGGACCCTTAGTAAATAAACCCCAATATTCCATGTCTCGTTTGACAAGTGATTTGTATAAAGTCAAAACTATGTCCTTATCATGAGAATCTATTTCTCTCTTGATACATCCCATAATTTTATTTGCTTTAGCAGCAGATGCCTGGCTCTAATCACTGAAATTGAGTTTCCTATCCAGCAATATCCCCAAGTCTTTTACCCCATCAGTTTTGCCTAAATTTTTTATCATTTAACACAGAATTGTAATTTTTATTTCCTTTACCCAAGTGCAACTTTCCATGCATGTACATTAAACCTCATCAGCCATTTCTCAGACCATTCCTCAGCTTACAGAGCTTAGTATCATCTTTAAGAGATCATTAATAAAAATATTAAAAAAAGGTGGACCCAATACTGACCCCTGTGGCATCCCACTGGTAACGTCAAGCCAATCTGGCAATGTGCTATTGATAACGACCCTTTGTTTTCTATCACTAAGCCAGTATCACAGCACACAGTCCAGTTTCCACAGACTGAACCGCTTTACATTGCAGAATTCACTACCATTTCCCCCAGAGAAATCACAGCCATATTTAGCTGGCTTTTTCCCACAGCAAAATTCTGCAGTGAATCAGATTCATTTGTTGCATGCCTTCAACAGGAATTTACCATTACCTACCATGTTCATTCGTAAATTCATTGGATTCTTCTCCTCTCACATTTTTTTCTAAACCTGGAAACTAAAACACTTACAATCAGTAAATTTTAAGGAAACAAAGAAAAAATATTGCAGTGTATCACTATTGAGATGTCACATGCCATTGCATTGTTTGACATGACATTACTATTAAGGCCATGTCAACAAATGCCACAAATACCAAGGGAAACAGAGACCTTGTAAAACAGCAATGGGAGTCTCAGCAGTTAAAGGGGTTGTAAACTTCCGGCTATTATAATTACATGCCCTATTTTTATAATACCCATAGTTTTTCAGAAATTTGCTGTGGCGAATAGTTTTTTAAAACGTTATTACCTTTTATATTTGCTTGCCCTGGACAGAGTAATTCTGCCTAAGGACTTCAAGTCCCAGGATACTCCACTCCCAAGGAGCTGTCTGCTTGCATCAACAGAATGGACAGGGCAGCTATTGGCTGAATGCCTGTAAAACTAAAAGTGCAAGCCTTGCAGTGCGCACATATACCCTCCGCTGGCTCAGCCTGCGGTACGCACACCGCAGGCTGGAGACTACAAACAGCTGCATCAGAGCGTTCTCTCCACGTATGCGCAACTGGAGCTGAAGCAAGTCTCCTAGTCATTACTGTTGAGATCTGTAATAAAAACAAGTTTGGTCCCAGTAACTACTGTATTCAATATCTACAGAATGGTCAGGAATCGCTAATAACACTAAATTAGTTTATGTTCACACTTTAGTTTATATACAACATGTATATGGCTGTACAACCCCTTTAACTACCACACAGTTTTTTTCTTTCCAATTCTTTCCATGCCTCTTCCTCTTTTTTTTTGGCAAAATATACAAATATTCAGCACTCAATTTTAGTATGCAAATAGGACAAACATGTGGACATTCTAATACCATGCTATTTATCCATTTGGCACTGAATTCCTAGTTATTAAAGGAAATCTAGCACTTACAAAACTTTTAAACCCACATACACTTTTATCTAGATTCAGGTATGCTGAGGAAAGTTATTAGCTTCTTCACAACTCAAAACTTTTGGACTAGAGAAAAAGCAACAAAAAATCCCTCACCTTTTTTGTAAACCACATTTATGGTTCCACCCTTTTCCCCCACCCCCAAACATAGTATAATATTGGTCTTAATAGCCCCCATATCGTATAATGCCCCTTCCTATAGCCAATTCCCCCTCTTTAATTTTATCCTTTCTTCTCCCGTGCTCTAACTGTGACTCGGAGGAGGGGCGGGGCCAGCCGAGTGGAGGTGCTACCTCCTCACATGACTCCTCCAGAGACATGTGAGGAGGTAGCAGGAAGCTGATCGCGCCTCCTCCTGGTCCTGTTGCCCTGGCTGCTCTTCAGCTGTGATCTATGGGACCAAGAGGAGGCGGAACAAAGAGAGGGAGAGAAAGGCAGCCCCGGACAATCTCCCAACAGCTAATCTGTGATGGACTGAATTGTGGGCCTGTGGATATGATTATGGAAACTCCTTTAAGGTGTTACAATATTAGATAATGGTGACATCCAAATTATTTCATACAAGACTTACAGCTCTATACCTTTTTTCCAAGGTCATGTTTAATGACCTCCTGAACCAAGACATCAGCCAGTGTTTTAAAATCTGTCAGAAACTTTTTATTCCTCTCATCTTCTTTTTTTTCTTCTATTAAGAGCTGAAATAGAGCTTCTTCCTGCCGACATGCTCGAGCAATACATGCAGCCTTCTCTGAGGCACATAACAACTCATGGAGGATTTCAGACATGTTTGAGAGTCCTTTACACTGTAAAATGAAAACACATATTTAGTATTACAAGGTGAGCATTAAAACCATTCTTATATTTCAGTTTAAAAATAGTTTTTCATTGCTTCCCGAAACCCTGAACCAGTAAAACTTCTACACATTACAATTTTAAGTGTGTATATTGTTTCATACAATAGTAGACTATAGTGAGCAAAATTCATATGTATGAGAAACAGTATGAAGTAACATAAAAATTGCAGTGTCAAATGGCAAAAAAGTGGGATTTTTGGGTAATTTAATATTTTTTCTTTTTACTATTTTTCATACCCCCTAGGGCAGTGATGGCGAACCTTTTAGTGGCCAAGTGCCCAAACTGCAACCCAAAACCCCCCTTAAAATTAAAGCAGTAACTTATTGCTCCCTGTTCTTAAAAAACTTTCAATCATATTGGCCTCCTGATGACAGCAACACAGTAGAAAGATGGAATTTTGGGGCCAGCAGGAGGTCCTCCAAAGATAATTTGCCCTGTCTACTCATTCTCCCTCTTCCTACAGTCCCAAGTAGCAAAGTATCACTTTAAATATGACTGAAAGCAGCATCTTTTAAATTGCTTGGACCTGCAGGAAGATTCTTTGTGTCCGGTCTGGTGTGCTGGGGCAATGGCCCGGGTGCCCACAGAAAGGGCTCTGAGTGCCACCTCTGGCACCTGTGCCATAGGTTCGCCATCACTGCCCTAGGGTGCTTTAAAGGAAACCTACCACTTGATCCTGGCCAAAATGACCTCCTCACACCATCCTCTGGGCTCTGTACCACTGATCCCAGGACATCGTCACGGTTACACCCGGGATCCTCGGTATGGATTGCGAGTGCACCCGTGCCTGCTGCCGCGGTCCCCGCTCCCCCAGCTCTCACTTACCTCTCCTGGCTCCGGTCTGCACTCTGGCTCCCACTAGAGAGGGCACGCGCGGACTTCTCCCTGCCTTAAAGGGCCAGCGTCCTCCTTATTGGCTCTGGCATTCCTGGCTCGGCTATATAGCCTGGCGACTCCCAGCATCCCCTGCCGGATCTTCAGGTCATTCTACTGGAGAGAAAGCCTTCCTGAGCGTTTCCAGACGCCTCTGTGTTTCAGTGTTCCTATGGTGATTCCTGTGTTCCGTGTTGTTCCCATGTTCTGTTCCCTGATGCTCCCATGCTCTTGGTGTCTTGTGGCTGTCCTGGTGTCTTGTGGCGGTCCTGGTGTCCTGTGGCGGTCCTGCCAGCCATCTCGAGGTCCTGCCTGCCTTCCCGTGGTCCTGCCTGCCATCTGTGGTACTGCCTTCCCGTGGTCCCCGTGTCCCTACCCTGGCTGCCGCCGCGGGCCTAATCGCACCCGTGGAGCGACTTAGTGACTCCCCGCCGCTGCAAGACCATCCCGCTTTGCTGCGGGCTCTGTCGAAGACCAGGAGTTCATTTAGACTCCGCTCCCGGGTTCAGCTAAGGTTGTTATCTCCCGAGGTGGTCCAGGGAGTCCACTTACTTAGTCCTAAGGGACTAATCCCCATAGACTGTGACAGTAAGATCCGGCCATGGACTCTGCCAAGGTCTTGTATCGTGCAAAAGCCATGGACTGTGTTGAGGATCCGTACCTGCTACTGGGTGACCTCCCTAGCACCATCGCCCGGCATCCCAAAAGATTGCTGTCCAAAAGGAACTCTTGGACAAACTCGCTGCCACTCTTCGGATGATTGCCTCCCAGCAGCAGGCTCCCATAACTCCTCCCGTTGCTTCAGTCACCCCACAATGTTTTTTGGCAGTAGAGACTGGACCCGAAAATTTTTTGCCGGACAAATTTGATGGCAACCCCAAATTGTGCAGGAGATTTATTTCCCAGTGCTCACAGCACCTTGAACAGTTATCCTCCCAGTACTCCACTGAACGTTCTAAGGTGGCGTTCATCTACTGTTTGCTCTCTGGAGAGACCCTGGCCTGGGCTACCCCTCTAATGGATAGTGGTGACCCGGATATGGCCTCCTATACCAAGTTCCTGAGAAAAATCCAGTCCAGGTTTGAACCACCTCAAGTTCGGCTACTTCGCCCCTCCTGCCTGGTTCAGTATCCCCAGAGACTCTGCAGCTTCCCAGAGCTGCTCCCGTGACTCTGCAGCTTCCCAGAGCTGCTCCCGTGACTCTGCAGCTTCCCAGAGCTGCTCCCGTGACTCTGCAGCTTCCCAGAGCTGCTCCCGTGACTCTGCAGCTTCCCAGAGCTGCTCCCGTGACTCTGCAGCTTCCCAGAGCTGCTCCCGTGACTCTGCAGCTTCCCAGAGCTGCTCCCGTGACTCTGCAGCTTCCCAGAGCTGCTCCCGTGACTCTGCAGCTTCCCAGAGCTGCTCCCGTGACTCTGCAGCTTCCCAGAGCTGCTCCCGTGACTCTGCAGCTTCCCAGAGCTGCTCCAGCAGCGCCCAAGCCTCCAGTGGCTCCGCAGCTTCCCGCAGCTACTCCAGACACTCCGCAGCTTGCCAGTGCTGCTCCAGAGACTCCGCAGCTTGCCACGGATGCTCCAGAGACTCCGCAGCTTCCCACGGCTGCTCCAGTGGTGCCCCAGCCTCCACAGCTTGCCAGTGCTGCTCCAGTGGCGCCCCAGACTCCACTCCAGAGTCTCCACCGGCCTCCCCTGAGGCCGCTCCAGAGTCTCCACCGGCCTCCCCTGAGGCCGCTCCAGAGTCTCCACCGGCCTCCCCTGAGGCCGCTCCAGAGTCTCCACCGGCCTCCCCTGAGGCCGCTCCAGAGTCTCCACCGGCCTCCCCAGAGTCCTCGGTACGGATTGCGGGTGCACCCGTGCCTGCTGCTGTGGTCCCCGCTCCCCCAGTTCTCACTTACCTCTCCTGGCTCCGGCCTGCACTCTGGCTCCCAGCGTGTAGGCCGCATGCTTCTTCCCTGCAGTCGCGTGCTCCTGCCACTAGAGGGGGCGCGCGCGGACTTCTCCCAGCCTTAAAGGGCCAGCGTCCTCCTTATTGGCTCTGGCATTCCTGGCTTGGCTATATAGCCTGGCGACTCCCAGCATCCCCTGCCGGATCTTCAGGTCATTCTACTGGAGAGAAAGCCTTCCTGAGCGTTTCCAGACGCCTCTGTGTTTCTGTGTTCCTATGGTGATTCACGTGTTCCGTGTTGTTCCCGTGTTCTGTGGTGTTCCGTGGTGCTCCCGTGTTCCTGGTGTCCTGTGGCGGTCCTGGTGTCCTGTGGCGGTCCTGCCAGCCATCCCGAGGTCCTGCCTGCTATCTGTGGTACTGCCTTCCCGTGGTCCCCGTGTCCCGACTTTGGCTGCCGCCGCGGGCCTAGTCACACCCATGGAGCGACCTGGTGACTCCCCGAAGACCAGGAGTTCACTTAGATTCCACTCCCGGGTTGCGGACAAAAACCGATAGTTTAGGCAAAAAAAGGATTCTATAAGGTGATTTAGGCCGGGATCCAGTGGTAGGTTTCCTTTAATGCCTAGATGTGTGTATGTGAACTGACTTGTTGAAGATGTAACAGAATTATAGCTGAGTCGCAGTGTCTAGCCCAGAGCTGGGATATGACACAGTGGTAACTTGTGAAATATAAAAAAACATTTTGGGGGTTATTAGAAGACGTGCCACACATGGAAGAAGAGTAAAAAAAGGACAATTTTGTTTCAGTATTTTATTTGCTTAGTCAAAACATTTCAACGTCGGAATGGGAAACAATTTGCAACAGCACAGACATATTCATGAACAGTGTACCTAAATAATAAAAACAAAATATTATATCAACAATGAATGAAAAAAAATATATATTAACCCCTTAGCGCTCTGCGTTGTAGCTATACTGCGCTGAGTCCCACGAATAGCGCTCAGCGCAGTACAGCTGCATAGCAGCCGAACCGGCATCGTTAGCTGCGGGATTTCAACGGTAATCTACACCCGCGGTCGGAGTGGGCTCATTTAACATGCCTTCCGGGGGTCTTTACCCCACGATCGCAACATCCCCCCACCCACCCCCGCGCCGTTTTCGGGGGGGGCTGATCGCTGTTTTGGCACCTCTGGGGTCCGATCGGGACCCCAGAGAAGCCTGAAGGCGGTTCCTTCTGCATAGGCTGGCACTGCTAATACCCTGCAATACATGAGTATTGCAGAGTATTATAATGAACAAGCAATCAGATGATTTCTTGTTCATATCCCATTGTGGATCAATTAAAATGTAAATAAAAATGTTTTTCAATAAAATATAACTCTATAAATCACTAAAAATGCCCATAAGCCCCAAAACATATTAAGAGACATATAACGCTCAAAAAAGTCTAAATCATAACACAAGCCCCACATATATAGTATCACCGCGTCCGTAACAATCCATAGAATAAAACTAAATAACTATCGAACCCATATGATGAACGCCGTAAAAAAAAACGTTAAAAACCCGCCCAAAATTATGATTTTTACCTATTATATCCCACTAAAAATGCAATAAAAAGTGATCAACAAAACATATGTACTCCAGAATGATACTGTTGCAAAGAACAACATGTCCCGCAAAAAACAAGCCATCAACCAGCTCTGTAGCCAAAAACGTAACAATGTTATACCACTTGGAAGACGGCGATGCAAAAATGATAGATTTTTCCCCACATTAGGGTTTTATTTGGCAAATTTAGTAAAACATAAGAAAAAATATTCATGTCTGGTATCCCCGTAATCGTATCGACCCATAGAATAAAGATAACAGGATTATTAGGATACACGGTGAACACGAAAAAAAAGTAAAAAATCCAGTACAGAATTGATGCTTTTCTACTCATGACCTCAAAAAAAGTTCCTAAATTTTCAACAATAGGTGATACCAACCCCAAAACGGTAACACTGGAAAAAGCATCTCATCGCGCAAAAAAAAAATGCCGTCACATGGCCCAAATAACGGAAAAGCGAAAATTTTATAGCCTTCAAAAGGGGGCAACCAGAAAACTAAAATCCTGGCAGCTGCAGGGTGCTCCTTCCCTTCTGCGCCTCGCTGTGCCCCCATAACACAAGTAATGTCCACATGTGGGGGGTTGCTGCACTCAGGAGAAATTGTAGAACAAATTTTATGGTGGGTTTTCTCTTTTTATCTTTTGGAAATGTGTAAATTTTAGGGCTAAATGAACGTACAACCGACAAAATTTGACCATTCTAAATTTCACCGCCATTTTGATTCAATTACTATGAAGATCTCAAGGGGTTAACAATCTTTGTAAATGCTGTTTCTGATAGTTTGTGGGGTGCAGATTTGAAAATGGGTTGGTTATATAGGGGTTTTTTTATGCTAAATATGTAAAATTTAATTTCAAACAGTATTTATCCCCAAAATAGTCAATTCTGAAAATACGGAAAAGCGCTATTCGATTTGTAGGCCGCGTGACGTCAAAATAAATTATCCAAACATTGCAAAAATTATGAAAATTTAAAGTAGACAAATGGGAAATGTTATTCGGCAAGTTATTTAGGTGGTAAATCGATCTGCCTGAAAACGCGGTGATTTTGAATTTCGAAAATGGCAAATTTTTCAAAAAAATTCATCATTTTTTTCCGTTTTTTGTAAATAAACGCAAAACTTATCAGCCAAAATTTACCACTAAAATGAAGTACAACATGTGGGGAAAAAAAACAAATCTCAGAATCGCTTTGATAAGTAAAAGTGTTCAAAAGTTATAACCATATAAAGAGACGCAGGTCAGAATCCAAAAAATGGGACTGAGCCTTAAAGAGAACCTGTCATGCAAAATAATCCCCCTAAACTAAATATATTTTCATAAACTGCCATTAGAGAGCATTGCCTCTATGCCTTCATTGTCCCTCTACATGCCTGTAAACCTAAGCAATGAGGTCCTAAAGCTGTATGCAAATGACCTGTGAAATGTCCAATGAAGCATTAGCATATCCACTCTATTCATGAGTAGGAGGCACAGCCACACCCCCAGTGCTTGACTGACAGCCTGTATAATGATGTGCTTCCTGGTGCTAACGCCCCCTGCAGCCTGTGTGTGGATGTGTGTGTATAGGAGAGATACAGCAGCTCCAGGCAGCCATGTTACAGCAGAACATGTCAGATTCATGTGTAGCTGATGTCTGTGTCTCTCACCTGTATATTAGGAGGATGCAGCACACACAATAGCCATGCTTTACTATACATTACACACAGACATGAGCAGGGGGAGGAGAGGGGAGGGGGAACAGGAGTGACATCACTGCCTCTGACCATGTGACCAGACTCATTTAAATAATAAAGAAATGATGATTTTACAATGATTAATGTATGAAATGACTAGATAAAGGCTGGGATGGGATCCTTGTGAGCTGCTCCAACAGGTAGTAGTGACAGGACAAGTGACACAGACCTGATGACAGGTGTGCTTTAAGCTGTAAAATGGCTGCGTCCTTAAGGGGTTAAAAGGTTCAGACATTATTAAGGCAGAGTCGCAATGTCATTCACCAGGGGGAATGGGTCCTCAGCGGGTCTTCAACATAATAATCAGACTATGGGGCTCTCCGGAGATAGATCTCTTCGCCAACAGAGAGAATCGCAGAGTAGAACGATTTTTCTCTCTCGATTACGGAGATCGTCCCTTAGCAATAGACGCCTTCTCCCAAAATGGGTGTCACTATCATCTGCTATACGCCTCTCCCCCCATGGTTCTGATTCCAAGGACTTTGGGAAAGATAAAACAGGACAAGGCAAGAGTGATTCTCATTGCCATCTACTGGCCACGCCGTGCTTGGTTTTCAAGCCTAAGGGACATGTCTATAACAGACCCCTGGATCCTTCCAGAGAAGAAAGACTAGTTATACCAGGGTCCTATTTATCCAGAGGTGAAGGGTCATCATCTCACAGCATGGCTATTGAGAGGCTGATCCTAAAGAGGAAAGACCTTTCCGATAAGGTTCCGATAAGTCGATCACGACTCTTCAGAAGATGAGAAAGCCTATTACATACAGTATTTATTTGAGGACATGGAAAGCTTTTTTATCGTTTGTTGGCTAAAAGACAATAGATATGTATAACCCAGATTTTCGCGTCATTCTAGGGTTCGTGCAATTATGTCTAGAAAAAGGATTGAAACCAGTCAAATTAAAGGTTCAGGTGTCAGCCTTATTTGACCAGGATATAGCCAGTCCTCCGTGGATAGCTAGATTCATCAAGGCGTCTATAAGACTCTTCCCTTCCATTAGGTCTAGAGTCCCCCCTTGGGACTTATCTCTAGTGTTAAAAAATCTCTATTACGTCCTCTTTTTGAACCCATAGACGGCATTTCTTCAAAACTACCGTATTTTTCGGCTTATAAGGCGCACAGGATTATAAGGCGCACCTTCAATAAATGCCTGCTAAAACGTCTAGGTTCATATATAAGGTGCACCTGATTATAAGGATGAATGACCAGCAGGTGGCAGACCTGTGCAAAGCTCAAGGCAGCTGTTGTCTGTAAATGGGGTTCATATATAAATATATAAGGCGCACTTGACTAAGGTGCACCTTTGATTTCTGAGAGAATCAAGGGATTTTTTGAGCGCCTTATAGTCCGAAAAATACGGTACTCACTTTTAATAGCCATTACCTTGGCCAGAAGAGTAGATGAGATTGTTGCGTTATCTCGTAGACCTCTGTATTTTGCTCTGCTTCAAGATAGGATAATCTTAAAACCTGACCCAGAGTTCCTCCCTAAAGTAGTCTCAAATTTTCATAGATCCCAAGAGATAGTCCTTCCCTCTTTTTGGACAGATCCTAAATCAGAAAGAGAAAAGTCCTTTCACAAACTTGACGTTAGGCACAGTATTCTCCAGTACCTAGAAGTTTCAAAATCATATTGAAAGACAGATAGTTTATTTGTTCTCTTTTCAGGAAGGAACAAGACATCAACAACCATCGCTGGATGGATTAGGGCTACTATCCAGCTGGCCTAGGAAGGAGCTGAGGAATCTGTCCCATAAAAGATTCATGCCCATTCTACCCAAGCACTGGCCACATCCCGGGCAGAGTTTAGACATGCCTCCTTGGATCAAATATGTCGGGTTGCATGCTGGTCTACCCCCAACACCTTTTTTAACACATAGTAGTGCGGCGCATGTCGGGTCCCGATGCATGGAGAAGACTCAAGGGCTGAGCCCTTTCCATAACCAGTAAGTCTTTGCTGCATATAGTGTTTTCCCGACGATCGCTTCAAAAAGATGGGTGCAATGTGCTGTCAGCTATCAGCACGGTTTCAACTTAGTCAAGTCTCCTCAGTACAGCATAGGGAACTGGATTGGCTGTCTGACTCTATTGACAAGAGTCAGACAAGACAGTAGGTGTTCTCCTTATGGAGAGATTGCCTATTAAACCCCCCTGAAAGGCATGTGGAGACTTAAAGCCATAGATGCTCCACTAGGGAATTCTGGGAAGTATGCAAATATGTACTGAGGAGACCCAAACAGGTCATATTTTTAGACTTCTTGTAGGTCATACTTGGTGTTAACCCCTAGGCGCACCAGGACGTTATAGTACGTCCCCGGGGCTAGATGCTTAGCGCACGGGGACGTTCTATAACGTCCTGCTTCTGGCACCGGCTCACGAACGGAGCCGGTACCAGAAGCAGCGGCTGTCAGCTGTCTAGTACAGCTGACAGCCTGCGCTAACACCCGCGATCGGAGCCGGCTCCGATCGCGGGTGTTAACCCCTTACACACCGCGGTCAAACATGACCGCGGCGTGTAAGGGTGTTAGCGCTGTGGATCGGATCCCCCGTGCCGCTTACCGGGGGATCCGATCCTCTTCCGGGCAGCTCCGAGGACTGGCATGTGCCCCGGAGCTGCCCGGTCTCCATGGCAGCCAGACCCCTTCCGGGTCTGGCTGTAAACTGTCTGAGCATGCGCAAGCTTGCTCAGACAGTTTACACTGCTCTACAATAAAATAGTATTGTAGAGCAGTGTATTGAACTTAAACCAGTGATCAGAGCATCACTGGTTTAAGTTCAAGTATGTATAAGTAAAAATATGCAAAAACAGTTAACACTACACATTATAATAAATAAAAAATTAATACATAAAAATATAAGCCCCTAAAATGTCACTTTCCCATAAAAAAACTTAATAAAGTATAAAAAACATAAAAAAACACAAAAAATCCCTGCATATTTGGTATTGCCGCGTCCGTAACAATCTGCATAATAAAACATAATTGTTACTGGACCCGCACGGTAAACGCCGGAGGAAAAAAACGCAAAAAACATTCCGAAAAAAGATAATTTTTAATTAATACCCTATGAAAAATGCTCTAAAAAGTGATTTAAAAAATGTTATGCACTCCAAAATAAGCCCACTAAAAAGAACAACTGTTCTCGCAAAAAATAAGCCCCTAACAAGATTTATCTGCCAAAAAATAAAAAAGTTATGCATATAAAAAGATGGTGATGCTAAAATGAATAAGATTTTCTCCAAATTAGTTTTTATTCAGTACAATTGAATAAAATACACAAAACCCCCACATATTTGGTATCCCTGCGTCCGTAACAATCTGTATAATAAAACAGAATCGTTATTAGATCCGCAAAGTGAACCCCGTAAAAAACAACCTAAAAAAACTCTCTCTGATAAAGATGATTTTTTATTAATGCCCTTTAAAAATGCTCTAAAAAAGTGATTTTAAAAAGTTACGCAATCTAAAATAAGACCACTAAAAAGAGCTATCATTCTTGCAAAAAATAAGCCCTTAAACAGATTTTTGAGGTGAAAAATAAAAAAGTTATGCATATGAAAGACGGTGATGCTAAAATTAACAACAATTTTGCCAAATTACTTTTTATTCAGTAAAAATGGGAAAAAATAAAAAAATATATATAAATGAAGTATTTTCATAAACGTGGCGACCCAAAGAATAAAAATAATATACTATTTTCATGGTATGGTTAACGGCCAAAAAAACACATAAAAATTTTCCTAAAAATTGATGATTTTCATTTCCTCCACCAACAAAGAGTTAATTAAATCTCACCAATTAGCTATAGATGCCCCAAAATTATGTATTAGAAAAGTGCATCTCATGTGGCAAAAGAAATAAGCCCCTATAGGTGCACAATAAAAAAAAGAAAAAAATTATAGCCTGTACAATGTGACATAGCAAATCTGATTTGAATGGCGCCTCCTTCCCTTCTATGCCCGGCCGTGCGCCCATACAGCAGGTTACCACCACATGTAGGGTATCGGTGTACTCGGGAGAAATTGCGTATCAAACTTTGTGGAGCCTTTTTTCATTTTATCCATTACAAATGTTTAATTTTCCACCCAAAATGAGTGTATTGTGAAAAAATATTACAATTTGCAGACTCCACCTCCATTTTGTTTTAACCCCTATAAAACACGTAAAGGGTTAACAAACTTCTTAAAAGTGGTTTTTCATACGTTGAGGGGTGTAGTTTCCACAATGGGGTAATTTACGAGTCTCGCTATTATTTAGGCCTCTCAGTGTCAATTAGAAACTGAGCAGGTCCATCTAAATACAGGTTTTGGCGATTTTACAAAAAATGTGAAAAATGGCACCCAAATTCTGAGCTTCATAACATTCTAGTAAAATATGTGGAATCTGAAAAAACCATGCCAACATAAAGCAGACATTTGGGAAATGTAAGTTATGAATTTATTTGGGTGCTATGACTTTCTGAATCAAAAGTAGAGAATTTAGAACGTTGAAAATAAAGAATTTTTCAAAATTTTTGCCAAATTTTGTTTTTTTTCATAACTAAACGCAAAAGATTTCATCCAAATTTTTAAACTAATTTGAAGTACAATGTGTCACGAGAAAACAATCTCAAAATCCCCTGGATATCTCACAGCGTTCCCACGCTATAACCACTTATAGTGACACAGGCCAGATTTGAAAAATGGGGCCGCGTCCTTTAGGCCAAAAGATGCTGTGTCCCGTAGGGGTTAAGGGGGCTGCCTTTCAAGGTAGCAAAAAGAGCCACTGTTTTCCATTTAACACCTTGGAAAACATATTTACATACTTCCCAGAATTCCCTAGTGTGGCATCTATTATGGCTTTAAGTCTTCACATGCCTTTCAGGCGGCCTTAATTGGCAATCTCTCCATAAGGAAAACACCTACTGTCTGACCCAGGTCTTAAATATATAATATATTACATATAGTGTTATTTTTTTTTTAACTATTTATGTTTCCACACAGGGGAGAAATTAAGTATTTGGCAATATTTGCTCGCTGCTATTGAACACATTTCTAAATGCAACCTGTAAACACGGCCTAATTCATTTAAATGCCATTTAAATTAACCCACCCAAAATAAATACTTAAAGGAAACCTACCACCACAAATCTACCTATAAAAGGTAGATCGGGTGGTAGGTGAATCAATGGGACGTGAGGAGAGCCCTTTTAAGGGCTAATCCTCACGTCCCCGCACTGTTTCGTAAACTTTTATTACCCTAATATGTTAATTTACTTATGCGGCTACTGGGGCGTGGAGTAGCCGCATCTTAGGTTACACGAGGCGGCTACTCCACGCCCCGGTAGCCACTTTTCCCCTCCTACTCACCATGTTCAGCGCGCAATGCTCGTAGCTGCGCACCCTCGTCCGCCGATCCTGCCGTCTGCGCAGAACAGCAGGCCCGCGCCTGCGCGGTCACTGCTCCGAAGCCGGGGCTGCACAGACGCGGGCCTGCTGTTCTGCGCATGCGCAGACGGCAGGATCGGTGGACGAGGGCGCGCAGCTACGAGCAGCTGCGCGCCGAACATGGTGAGTAGGAGGGGAAAAGTGGCTACCGGGGCGTGGAGTAGCCGCCTCGTGTAACCTCAGATGCGGCTACTCCACGCCCCAGTAGCCGCATAAGTAAATTAACATATTAGGGTAATAAAAGTTTATAAAACAGTGCGGGGACGTGAGGATTAGCCCTTAAAAGGGCTATCCTCACGTCCCATTGATTCACCTACCACCCGATCTACCTTTATAGGTAGATTTGTGGTGGTAGGTGCCCTTTAATTTTAAACTATGATTAAAAGGCATTGATTTTATCCCTGAAGTACCTATTCACATGTGGTGAATGGTGGTTTTACACTGGAGCTTTTTTTCACTTTTTTTTTTTTCATTTTGACTTATGCACTAATACACATAGATTTTCATTTTCTGGCTCCAGTCATTTTTAACTGATGCTTTACTGAACCATTCTTTTAAATAAGCCTTTTCTCACTTCAGTTTTTTCCATTGATCCAATGTTACCAGCAAACACAAAAGGAACAGGGCTGGCTAGGTCTAGGATATGAAAAGATCCGTTCTTGAGGAGATAGGTCAGGGCTTGAAACTCAGAAGTTCCATCTCAGGCGTTAGGTAAAGGGTATATTATGATCTAAGATTTCATTGCATTTCAACTGTAAGAAGTCAGAAGGGATTCACACCATTTACCCCACACCTTATTAAATTTGTCTGGGCGCCCCCTATTTTTGTATAATATCTTGTGATATGGAATAATTTGGTTGACCAAAAGTTTCTATTGTGAGCAGGTGAGGGGAGAATAAGTCTGCTAGCATGTTAGAGCATCTAAAACATTGCAGAGGCGGTAACCTCCACATTTTGTGTAGGTGGAGGGGTGTCAGATAGCTCTGGTGTATGAAAACAAATGTATTAATTTATTGTTTATAGATGGGGAGACATACTGGTGCGACTAAAACCTCTGACATAATTTCTTAATTTATTTCAGGAATCAGTTCAGCCCAAGAGATTGCCATCTTTCGGGTTGTTCCCTGTACTTTAGCATTAATTAGAAAGGAGTAAATTGTTGATATGATGGCTCCTGATCCGTGAGATTTCAAAACCCCTATAAGGGGATATGAAGACACAGTCTGGGTTCTAGGAACTGGGCCTGTACTGTGTGTCTCAATTCAAGAATTTATGAAAGTGGGTACCTTGTAGTCAGAAATGGGTTTCTCGATGTTGATATGAGACACATTATCCCAAAACAGTTCTCCTGGAGTTTGTACTCCTGGCCTTGGAGAAGATTGTCGCTCTCCATATGTCATCAGGGAGGCGGCAATCAGTTGTCTTTACAATGTGCGATTTGCACATTGTAATGAATGATGATGAAAATGCCCATAGACTGCCATACTACTGTATGGCAGAATATGGTAGGATTAATCAGACAACCTAGGGTTAAAGTACCCTAGGGGGTCTTAAAAACAGTAAAAGAATAAAATAAAAAATTATATTGAAAAAACCTAAACATTCTAATCACCCAACTTTCCCTAGAAGTCAAACAAATATAAAAAGTAAAAATCATAAACATTTTTAGGTATCGTCGTCCCAAAATGTCCGATCAAAATATAACGTTTTTTTCACAGCGTTTAACCCCATAACGGAAAATATTGCTTTAAGTCAAAAATGGCACTTTTTGCTATTTTGAAGAATATAAAAAAATTCAATTAAAAGTGATCAAAAGTTTGTACAGTCCCAAAAATAGAAGCATTGAAAATGTCATCAAAAGTTGCAAAAAAATACACCACCCACAGCTACGTACACTGTAGTATGAAAAAGTTATTAGTGCCAGAAGATGGCAGAATAAACTAAAATTTTTGTAAATGTATGAAAACAATAGAAAATCTATACAAATGTGGTATCCCCATGATCGCACCGAACCAAAGAATAAAGTAGCAAACGAACAAGGAAACCGCCAGCTCACCGATTAAGGCTCCTGCAGCAATCCTCCAGGTGCACGGACAGGAGTGTAAGCCATACACGGAAAGACTCAGGTTTCAAGCACAGTCACGGAGGATGCAGGTAAGTTTCAAATAATCTTTATTCCAGTATAAAAAGCTTTGTCACAAAATACATGCAGCAAACGGACAGAGGTAAGCAGACCTACGCGTTTCGTCTATTCAGACTTAATCATGGTACGCAGTAGCCGGGATCACGCAGTAACAGCCGGGACCGCGACTATCGTGATCCTGTCTGTTTAACCCTATAGACGCCGCAGTCATGATCACTTGTTCATGTCCCAGCCTGGGACAAAATAAAACAGTAAAAAAAGTTTTTTAAAAAAAAAAGTACAATAAAAAATATTTATAAAAAAAAAATAATAAAAGTCCCCTCAAGTCTCATCCCATGTAATAATCAAATAAAACATAAAAAATGAGATGGAATAGGAGAAAACTGGAGAAAAGGATAAATTGGGTATCAAACTTTGTGGAGTTTTTCGTCATTTAATACTTTGTGACGGTTTAATTTTTGGCCAAAATTAAATTAAAGTTGATTTTTAGCACATTGGGGCAGATTTATTTACCCGGTTCGGCTCGTTCTCCGACGCTGATTCGGGTTCTGCCAGGATTCACTAAGGTCGTGCGCCCGATGTCCCCTAGGTGTCGCTGCTGCGCCGAAGTCCGCAGGAGTTCACCTCCTCCATCTCGGTGTATGTGAGTGCTATTCCTGCAACACAAATTCTCTTTTAAATTCCGGAGTTTTTCCGAATCCGTTGGGTTTTCTGAAGGCCATGCTCCCGATTTCTGAAAGCTGGCGCCGATGCACCAAAATCCGATCGCATGTGCCAAAATCCTGGAGCAATTCGGCGCAAATCGGAAAAATTCTGGAAACCCGACAAAAATGCTTGATTCGGAACCTTAGTAAATGTGCCCCATTGAGGGGTGTAGTTTCTAAAATGGCAATATTTATTTAATAACCCCCAAAAATGTGTAAAACTTTCTCCCAAGTGTAGAAGTATGTGCATATAAAATGTAGAAGAAAAGATGGATTTTGCCTTTTACAAGCCAAATTTGACAATCTAGAACTAAATAAATAAAGAACTTGGAGAATTACAAATCCAGATGCTTGGAAGTGAAATAGAAAACCTAAATTTAAAAAAAAAAATAAAAATAACAAGTTGGTTGCAAACTACATCCCGCAATGAAATAATCAAGGTTTAAAGTGAGCAATTTCACCTAACAGATGTAACAAATCCACCCATGTATTTTTGTAAGCAAGGGTGCCATCTGGCTTGGGGGCAGCATTGGTGGTACCTCGTACAGGGCTGGAGACCCGATGTATTGTGGTCAGAACAAGGACATCGCTTTTGTCCTTATACTTTACCAACACCATGTTCTGATTGCCTTGATGTCCAACCTCTCGAAGTGGCTGTCTAAGACTTCATTCAGATGAACGTGTGGCACGGCGGGTACATGTCAACGCACGGGAGAGGAGTAGGGGGTTGGGTGCTGCTTGCCCCCGCCTCTCTCCATGAAGATACACGGCGCTGTATTAGGGGAAATATAGAACATATCCGATCTTTTCCCTGGGTACGGAACAGTACCGTGTCGCAACGTACCGCTCCTTGCACCCATTGCCGGCCTATGGGAGATATATATACGGCGGCCGTATAAACATCTCCCAACAGTCGTGTGAATTTAGCCTAACAAGGGTTCAAGGGGACTTATTATGGTTTTTCTGTACAGTGCCAACTGAGGGGTTGGAATAGTGGAACGCTGGGATAAAAGTTATCCACATATAAGTGGTAACCCTTATCCAGGAGTGGGTGCACAGAATAGTCAATCAGAGCTCTCTGGGAGATGGCATAAAGCCACCAGTCATGGCCCCTTCCACTGATGATTGGTGCCGTCCTAGACAGCAGCAATTGTTGCCATGTGTTGCTATCATTCACCCCAGCAATGACAAATAGTGCTGCTATTGGTAGGTCTGGATCGACCACCCAATAGCAGCAAACATGGACAGAGGGTGCAGCGAAACCCCTTTGGACTGTGAGGCAAAAATTGATGGCTGTCAGTAACAGCTGCCATCTTGCCCTGATCACCTTGTCTGCAGACATGGTGATTGGCATTACTGACGTCATAACTAAAATTGCTACTATTGGCTGGTCTGCATTGATCAGCCAACAACAGCGATCATGAACTAGGGGGGTGGGACAACGAAATCCCTCTGGTCCATGGGGCATGATGGATGGTTGTCAGGAACAGCCGCCATCTTGCCCCGATCGTTGTGTCTGAACAGTGTTGGCAAATCACTTCCTGCTGTACCGTTCTATTACAGCGCACGTCAGGAAGTGGTTTATAGGCCATACAATCTATTTTTTTGGTAATTTGGACAAATAAGGGCTTATTTTTTGCAAGACGAGATGCACTGTTACTGTTAAAAACTTCATTTTAGTGGGTCTTTAGCTTATTGATGCAATGTTATTAACTCTTTTCATCCGCGATGGTCCAGAGGATCCACTACCTCTGAGCCGGATTTTCTCTTAGCAGGACTTAAGTGGGGCCTACAACCTCATCCGGATCCGCGAGGGTGACGAATGGAAGACAGCATTTAACACCAGAAATGGACATTTCTAGTATCTTGTGATGCCATTTGGACTCTGTAATGCTCCGAGATTTGCTGTATATGTGTGTCGTGGTCTACCTAGATGACTTTGGTCTTCTCCCCAGCCTTGAGATCCATCAGTCTCACGTATGGCAAGTTCTTCGATGCCTACGGACTACTGCCAAGCTAGAGAAGCGTCTGTTAAACCAAGCCTTCCTTTCCTCGGCTACATGATCTCCAACAGAAGGTCTCCAGATGGATCCAGCCAAACTGTCGGCAGTTCTGCAGTGGCCACGTCCTGAAGGTCTACGAGCCATCCAGAGGTTCCTAGGCTTCGTGAACTGTTACCGGCAGTTTATCCCACATTTCTCTACTCTAGAGTCTTCCATCATGGTGCCCACTAAGAAGGGCGCTAATCCAGGTCTCTGGCCTTTGGCGGCTAAAGAAGCCTTCTCAGAGTTAAAGTCCGCCTTTGCCACAGCTCCTGTTCTCACTAGACCCGACACGGAGAAGCCCTTTATTCTAGAAGTGGATCCATCTTCCGTGGGTGCAGGTGAGGTGCTCACCCAGAAAGGGCCGAAGGGCCAAACACTCATGTGCGGCTTCTTTTCTAAAACCTTTTCTCCCACAGAGAGGAATTACTCTATAGGGGATAGAGGACTTTTGGCCATCAAACTTGCCCTGGAAGAATGGCGATATCTTTTGGAGGGAGCTCGCCATACAGTCTGCGTATACACAGATCATAAAAACCTCTTGTATCTCCAGACAGCCCAACGTCTTAATCCCAGGCAAGCTCGTTGGTCACTCTTCTTCTCCCGCTTTAACCTGATAAACCCTCTCCCGTGCCTCCGATGTCGTTGAAGAAGAGCTGGTTACTCAGCATATTATATCTCCGGAACAATTGGTTGCTGCTGCTCTGGTGGATCTTCGGCAGCTTACCCCAGGCAAGACGTATCTTCGACCTGCACTGCGGAAGAGGATTTTGCTTTGGGGACATTCTTCATGCCTAGCTGGTGGCCTAGCTGGTGACTTGGTCAAGAATGTTCAGGACTTGTGGGATCCTGCACCTCCTGTGCCCGTAATAAGCCTTCCCACCTGAAACCGGCTGCTCTCTTGCTTCCCTTACCAAAACCAGTCGCCCGGGGTCACACGTGGCTATGGACTTCGTCACGGACCTTCCTTTTTCCTCGGGAAATACTGTCATCTGGGTGGCAATGGATCGGTTTTCGAAGAGAGGTCTCATTTTGTTCCCCTTCCTGGTCTCCTATCTGCTCCACGTCTTGCCAATCTGTTCTTTCAACATATCTTCTGGCTACATGGTTTTCCTCAACACATCGGGGGTCATTTACTAAGGGCCCGATTCGCGTTTTCCCGACGTGTTATCTGAATATTTCCTATTTGCGCCGATTTTCCCTGAATTGCCCCGGGATTTTGGCGCATGCAATCGGATTGTGGCGCATCTGTCCCGGCATGCACGCAACGGAAATTGGGGGGGCGTGGCCGAATGAAAACCCGACGGACTCAGAAAAACCGCCACATTTACAAAAAAAAAAAAGTGTCGCTGGACATGCGCTTGCCTTCACCGGCGGACCTCGGCGGACTTTAGCGCAGCAACGACACCCGGTGGACGTTGGAGGAACTACCTTAGTGAATCCCCGGAAGACCCGAATCCACCGCAGAGAACGCGCCGCTGGATCGCGAATGGACCGGGTAAGTAAATCTGCCCCATCGTCTCTGATCAGGGGGTCCAGTTTGTTTCCCGCTTCTAGCGTTCTCTCTGCAGTCAACTGCAAGTAAAATTAGATTCCTCCTCAGCTTACCACCCTCAGTCTCCCGCTTTGTGATGGGCACTAGTGAAAACCGGGTACCACTTAGACTCCGGTCCCATGTGTCGGCTTGTGTCACCGTTCGCAGTGGTCCAGAGGAGTTTCAATTTCTTTTACTATTGTTTAATTATTTAATTGTATTTTTTTTTAAAACTTTAATGTTTTAACCTTTTTGTTTTTACTGACATGTTAGCTTGAACAAGTGATCAGAATATCACTTGTTCAAGTAGAGCTAACACAATGCACTGTGTAATGTAACACACTGAGCATGCTGCTTCGGGAGCCGGGTCCTGCCTCCTGCAGCCTCGGATCACTGTCAGACCCGCTGTTAGAGGACAATGGGGGGGGAGGGAGTCCAATCCACATGAGAAGCCCCTTACATTCTACGGCGCTCGGCATTGAGATGTATGGAGCAGAACAGTTAGGGCCTAACATTAATTTGTGGGAAAACCCCTTTACTGAATTACTCAGTGATCAGTCCATGCCATGAACTGATCGCTATGGTGGAGATTGAACACTGTGCATTATATCGATAATCTGAGGAATATTTTATTTCCCCTAAAATCAGAATCCCCAACATAGTGATCAGTCCATGCCATGGCACTCATCAGAACCATGATCACAGACTGATCACAGAGTAATGTGAAACAGCCCTTACTCATAGATACAGGAACTATGACTGTGGTAATCATCTCATATTTGTTATCCATGGCTCTGGGGGGTAAAAGAAGAACCCTCCAATTGCGGAGAGCCCTTTGCCCATTGCTAAGTTGAGATCCAGAGACATTCCATATAGATGGGGATACCCATTGATCGCCAAGAAAAACAGGAGTTCTGTAGTTTTCAGATCCATAAAAGACCTTCCTAAATTCATAGGAACATTCCAGATCCCACAAGTCGCCTTTACTGATTGGCCATTCATCAATTTGAGTGGGGGCATCTCCTATGCCCTCTCCATGGGAGCGATGGTGTGAAACTTCTAAGAAAAACCCAGGCAAAGCCATCAATCGATCTAATGTGACCTGATATGTATTACATAACCTTTAAGCATACTTACCACATTTTAGCCTAAAGGGTTTTCACAGTTACATCATCATTTATAGTGCCTTGTTGACATCCTCTCTGAGGATTTCTGTGTAGAAGCCTAGAGGTTCCAGGAGACTTGCTCCCCACTGGTCTCCTCTTTCTCCATCCTAGGGACACGGTGCTGGTCACCGCCTTGGTATATTGTACCTTCTACTAGGATTACCAAGTCCTCTAAGGACTTGGGTTATACATTAATAGTTTGTTCTTTTTTGTTTGTTCTTGTCGCCCTCCCCATGCCCCATTACCCTGGCCTTCCCTCACTACTCTTTCCCTCAACCCCTCACGATATACAGGTCTTATCCCGGGGATACCACATAATTATCCACTATGGCATTATAGGTACAAAAGGTCAAGACTGCCAGAGGGCTCAATAAGCCATGAAATGCAGTCAAATTTTATACTATTTCCATAGATGTAGAATGATGGTGGCCATGGTCTAGGAGACGCATTTCAAAGTGGACACAAGATCCCAAAGTGCTCTTGTAAATACTATCCAACCTGGTATTATGGCCCCCATCCTACTCCGAAGGTCTTTGGGGTCTCTATCGGTTTTCATAGGTCAATTCAGCCTACATTAGTGGCCTCTGACATAGACTCTGATGATCTTTTCTTGTTTATTAAGTTGACAATCTGAGTAATATTTCCGAACCAGGCTCAGGTTGCATTTGGACTGCGAATACTGAGGCACCTAGCTGACTTCTCTGACGGCTCAGCACTGATCCTGGGAGGCAATTTCAAAATAGGTCCTCCGTCTTGTGCCCTGCTATCCGTAAACTGAGACGCGCTTTACTCTACCTAAGACTGATTGACATGCGAAGGGGGCTCCACGCCGGCGTCAGGGAATATAGTCACCACTCCTATGCCAATAACAGGGCCTTAAGAGCTCAAGTGATTCTATTCTTTGGTGAGACAACTCACTGGTATATGGGTGGCTAGGACACTGGAGTAAAACGCTACAGAGAATATTCCTGGAGACTAAACAATAACATACTCCCTTTGTGTAGCGGAAGTTAAGAGGATAATATCCGAATTTTTGATCACACAGCAGACTTCCAACCTCAAAAGAGAGAATTCCATCACATTACAATCATTATTCGCAGAGCTGGGTTCCAAAGAGACTGTTAACATGGTCACCCCCTCTAACAATATAATCAGACATAAGATCTTCCAGATTCTTGACAAGAAAAGCCTGTGCTTTAGGAGTACAGAGATAAATGTGGGAAACTGCTAGCCAGAGCATTACATCCTAGGTCCCCCCAGACTTCAATCATGTAGCTACACTCCTCAGTAGTTAATACCCCCATTGAGATCCTACAAGAATTATGAACCTTCTATGCTACCCTATACAATACACATTTGACCTTCCCCGAGGAAACTTTACAAGTGTTTAAAGGGGTATTCCAGGAATGAGCATAATTCATATACAAATGGGTACTCAAAATATAAGCTAATGTGTAAATTAGTTGTTTTGAAGAATTAAAGTGCTACTGGCCCTTTAATCAGTCCGTTAATTTCCCCCATTGCGGAGAAGACACAGGACAGAAGATGGCCGCTGGTCACATGTCCACATCACATGTCCTTCACCTGCCTATGTTTGGCTGTAGTCGGTTGGCTGCAGTGCATCCAGTATGGCCAGTGTTTTGGTGATGGCAGTTACACATAATTGCTATGGTAACAGAGCAAGAAAGCCTGTTATATCATCACTGGGTGCAGAGCATAAGCAGGCAGGAGGAGTTACTGAGAACTAAAGGATCATGGGACTTGTAGTTTCCAGTGGCGGCCATCTTAGTGGTAACTCCACCTACTTTAGAGAGGCCATAAATTTTGTAAATCATAAAATCAAACTATTTAAGCTTCATTTTGTGACTAATGACATTGAGTATTGTTGTATTCATTTATTTATATCATCATGGGTTTTTGTGTCATGGGTTCCCAGAATACTCCTTTAAGGAATTGAAAATGGGGAAAAGTATTTGGTAAAGTGTTGGCCGGCCCTCTTACTGATCTTTTAAATTTCATTGCTCCCAACTGTCCCTTCAATCCACAGTCATTAAAGGCCCACATCTCCGTGATCCCTAAGCCGGGTAAAAATCCTAAGCTTTGTAGCAACTATAGACCCATCTCATTGATCTATGTTTATTCCAAACTTTAGACCTCTATAAACCAGTCCTTGTTTGAGATAGAACTCAAAACTAGTCACCTCCCAACTTAGTTTGATATATTGTTTGTAGACTTTATTCAGGTCCTTAAAAGCAGTGTTAAATGACAGTAAATTTAGAGGGTAGCTCATCTGTAAAAAAACATGTAAAGCTTGTGTAGCTATGTTCTCTGCATTGATTTGTGACAGAAGAGTTGCCATGTTTTAAACATGGAAGAGGCACGGTTGCACTATAACTAAGAGGCCATTGCCCCTATGATCCCATGAGATTTTCACGAAGCTCAACTAAATAATATGTACCACAGAAGAGGGGGAAGGTATCTCTCCTAGGCAGGTTATTAAAGCAAAACCAAAAAAGGGGTATCATTCAACCCAAAGGCACCATAGCTAGGAGATGAAAATTAAACTTTTATTCTTAATGTATTAATAAAGTAACAAACAAAAAGATAATCACATGACATAAAAACACAGGAAAGCCACTAATGTAGTGTAATGGTTCAGTCAGAACTGGTCTCTCTGGGTAGCCAGACTTGCAACTAATTTAGGAGTGTGTGTCATTGAATCTGCAGAAAGCAGTAACTCAAAATAGAGTGGGGCAGATTGCGGTGGAAGATGTTCGTGTGCTGTTACAGTTGCTCCACATAAAGGCCTGGAACACTGAAGATGCAAGTTGCACACTAGCCCTGAAGGCTGTAGGTAATATATGTCACTAAATAAAGGCTTAACCAATCCTGTATGGGTTCAGGTACAGTTGTCTGGATGACATGCACAAGTAAGGTGGCCTGGAGCGCTTTTCTTATGTCAGGGTATCACCCCACAAAGACAGTAGATAGCTGCAGTGGCTTAATATGACATGCATCAACACCTAGGCCGAATTATAGTATCAGCAGAGATGCAGAAAGTGCAGTCAAAGATACAGCCGTAAGCAGGTCAGGCGATCAGATTGTCAGCCTTAAAATCACACTTTTTTAAGTCACACACAAGTTATTATATTAAGGTTTTAACCTCCTACTCGTCCTGCAGCACACACACACCCCACCCCATCCTAGTCTGCCCACAATTCTAGCCTAAAGTGCTAAGAGTCATACACATGATCGGTGGATCCTGCAATTTAAAACTTAATGGCAGAAGCCCCCCACCATGTTTCGCCGTTTGCACGGCTTCATCGGGGTAATGGGCTTTACCCATGATGAGCCTTGCTACCACAGGGATAGGATGCAACTTGCATCTTCAGTGTTCCAGACCTTTATGTGGAGCAACTGTCACAGCACACACACACCGCGATCTACTCCACTCTATTACAATAGAGATACAATGACACACACTCCTAAATTGGTTGCTAGTATGGCTACCCGGAAGGACCAGTTCTGGCTGAACCATTACACTACATTTAGCATAAAACAAGAAAAAAGAAACGCCGGCTCACCCGTACCACTGGTGTAGATAACAAGTCCGCACTCCAATTCACGGCAGGTGCTCCGGAAACAGGCCTCCGTCCACAGGCCCAACAAACGTGTAGAAAAGGTAGATTTGGATCCAGCACTCTTATGCCAAACACGGAGACGGTCCAATGCAGAAAAAAATAATCCTTTATTGAAGATAAAATCATGCGGACACACAAAAGCTGATTGTAAGGGATCAACGCGTTTCGGCAGGAGCTGCCTTAGTCATGATCTGATATATACAATAGAACATGGTGCTTTTAAAATACCCGCTTCATGACCTCACGAGTCAGGTGACCAATGTGGGAGGGGTTACACACGTGAAGTTGATGGACAACATGTCAATCATGAAATCATGTGATGCGGTGTCATCCCTCATGAACCTGAAATCGTGGGGCAGAAGAAATCCGGCAATAAAACATTGTAAACTTTACAAAAATGACAAATGGAACTCCAATCATGGCACGACATACAACGCACTGAAAGAATGTAACTGGCATCCATGAAAAGATGAGGTACTGCAATACATGAACTTCTACATCAATCGCTGAGGCAGGAAATGCACAAGTGTGTAAACACAGGTCATTATTCACATTGTTGGATTATAAATGACACAACGTGTGGAAAGACGCAATAGCATAAAGTGCGTCAAATAACATCTATGGGGAAACGGGACCACAGGTACGTCTCTATGTTAACCATTAAATAAGGTATATGTAAAGTGCTCTGGTAACATGTCATGTACAAAGAGACTACGTAAACATAACACTCGTAAACATAACACTCGTAAAGTGCCTGGGTGTAAACCTAAGATGAGTTACCGTGGTAATTGGAGGGTGGAACCACATATGAAAGCAAATATAGAGGCACATAAATGATGTTAGACTGACATAAGTTGTTCTAGAGAGACATGCAATATGTAAACAATATGTAAACAATATGTAAACGTCAAATAACATCTATGGGGAAACAGGACCACAGGTACGTCTCTATGTTAACCATTAAATAAGGTATATATAAAGTGCTCTGGTAACATTCGTACAGTGCCTAGGTGTAAACCTAAGATGAGTTACCGTGGTAATTGGAGGGTGGAACCATATATGAAAGCAAATATAGAGGCACATAAATGATGTTAGAGTGACATAAGTTGTTCTAGAGAGACATGCAATATGTAAACAATATGTAAACAATATGTAAACAATGACATAAACAAAACAAGGAAAGGGAGATGTAAGTAAACCAATGCAGAAGGGAAAAACACACATATCTAGGAGGAGAGAGGATGATGTTAATATGTTAATATGATATCAGATCTTTTATTCAAACCCTCTGGTTGCCGACTGGCTAGGGTAAACATCCAAAAAGTCTCTCGATTGAGAAGCTTACGTTTAATATCTCCCCCTCTAATGGGTTGGTATACTCTCTCTATACCAGTCCAAGAAAAGCCATCAGTGCGTTTATTGTGGCAATCTCTAAAATGTTTGGAAATAGAAGAGATGTTGACAGAGTTATTGCTTATGTCAGATAGATACCTGCGTATCCTTATCTTTAGGGGGCCAGCTGTGTGTCCTACATATTGTTTATTGCATTTCAAACAGGAAGCTACATAGATGGCATTGGAGGTGTTACAATTGATATAGGATTTAATTTTATGACATGTGCCTGTGTGCATGGATGTAACAGTATCCCCTATTTTAATGTAGTCACAAGCTATACACTGTTTATGTCCACACTTAAAGTTGCCTCTATATTTAAGCCAAGTGGGTTTTTTCTTCTCTTCACTGAGAAAGAGGCTCGGGGAAAGACTATTGCCTAGGGTGGGAGCTCGTCTGGCAATATATTTTATTCCTGGGGATATGATTTCTCGTAAAATGGGGTCTTGGATAAGCATTGGAATAAATTTTTTGATAATATTCGTTATTTGGGAATATTGGTTACTGTATGACGTAATAAATGGTACCCTTTGTTTCCCTACTTCCTTAGTGTGTTTCTTTTCGTTCATATTCAATAGTGCTTTTTGTGAAACATTATTAATTTTTTTGGCCGCTATAGCTATGTCTTTGTTTTTGTATCGACGAGTTCTTAATCGTTGACCCAAGTATTGTCTCTCCAATTTGAAATCCTGATCTGATGTACAGTTTCGTCGTAGCCTAATCATTTCCCCATAAGGGATATTCCTAATAACGTGTTGGGGATGACATGAGGTGGCTAAAAGGGTAGTATTTCCTGAGACTTTCTTTCTAAAAGGTTTAACTGATACCCTATCACCTATACCAGTAAGAGTGATGTCCAAAAAGCTAATCGACTCCCCTCCAAATTCTGAAGTAAATCTTAAATTCATTTCGTTAATGTTTAAGTAATGTACAAACTCAATGAATCTATCCTTCGAGTCTCCCCAGACCCATATCAAATCATCAATAAATCTACCGAACCACACAATGGATTGAGAATATGGGTTGGTGTCCGAAAAAATATATAACTCCTCCCACTGAGACATATAGATGTTTGCAAGGGAGGGGGAAAATTTGACCCCCATGGGGGCCCCCTCCACTTGCAAATAAAACACACGATCAAAAATAAAAAAATTATTTTTCAACAAAAATTCTGTGGCCATCAGGAGAAATGTTTTAAGATGTTCATCATATGTACTGTATGTGTCCAGGGACTCTTTATCTAAATTAACAGAAAAAGAAACAAAGATTTGGTGGGACTCTGAAACCTTGACCTCATACATCAATAAAGAAATGATTCCTAGAGGTCTAAGGATCAAAAAGTTACCTACCACGATATATTCTGACAAGTTTTTAGAAACATGGCATGCCATCTTGAGCGAATGTTCATTCAAACTCATGAAACTGATTATTTCACATGAGCAAGAAGCACTGAATAAATTGAATGTGGAGATTAATGAGTTAAAAACTACTCTGCACAACACTTCTCCAGCGCCTGTGTTTGAGGAACACATGAATGAGATTACCATCAAAATCAAAAATATTGAAAAAGAAATAGCAGAGGTTAAAAAGAAAAAATTCCAGAGAGATTTTATTGACTACAAGAGAAATGAAGTCTATACGTGGAGAAGACGTGAGTTTGATAATGACCAAAAGCAAGGAATATTAAATGATACACCAAAATCCATCCTCAAAAAAGGCAGATCCAAGAGAAGATATAGGAGATCTTACAGAAAAGTGAACTTTTCAGAAACAGACGACTCGGATGGTAGTCTATCGTCAACACCGTCTAACTCCAATGATAGGAATGCAACCAGAAACACAGGAAAAACGAGTACTTCTACCTCTTCACAACAGCAAAATATCTTACAACCGTCAAAAAACGGGGCAGACGGGCAGGGAGGAAGCATAGAAAAAACGGGCACAACAACCCGGTTCCAGAAGAAACTACAGAAGTGACACATTCAGTCATAAATCTGTCAAGTTATATCTTGGACGAGAGCCAAATCTCTTTGTTAAGCAAAGGACTCAATTTTTCTCCAACATGTAATTTTGATTTATTTAGAACGATACTTGATGTTAACAAACTCGCTAGAAATATCACAGTTAAGAAGCCTTTTTTTGATTCCAGCATAGAAGGGGGTAATACTTACATTAAGGAATCTGTGCTTAATGATTATATTACAGAATTGTCTATACCCAGTTTACATACGAATTTTTCAGAGCAACGTGATATTTTATGTATGCGGGCATTAATGTGTGGTGGTTCTGAAGCTAACAACGCCGTAAACAAAAATTTCTCTGTTAAAAATCCTGATTTTTATCCAGTGGGTTCACGCCCACCTATACTAGATAGATTTCAGGAGACTGTGGAGGGCGAGTTAATTAAACTACACAACAAAGTAGGAACTCAGCAAACACACTCTCATCATAATTTATCTAAAGGTGATAATCCTGACATTACAATTAGGAATGCGGATAAAGGTGGGGCAGTGGTTGTTCTCAACTCTTCTTTGTATGAAAAACTGAATGTAGCAATGCTTCAAGACCAAACCACTTATAAACAATTAAATGGGGATCCAACACAGGGCAGCCAATTAGAGCTTAAACGACTCCTAAAAGAAGGGGTACACATGGGTATTCTTACACAAAAGCTGGAGGAACATCTATTTGTAGAACATCCGGTCACAGCGGTATTCCACTCTTTACCAAAAGTCCATAAGGACATATTCCCTCCTCCTATGAGGCCTATTGTAGCTGGCATTGGAAGCCTAGGAGAGAAATTAGGAGAATGGCTTGACATGTACCTCCAGCCCTTAACGCACGTCACTCCCAGCTTTATCCAAGATACAAAGCACATTATACATACCATGGATAACTTCAAGTGGGGACACAATTATAGTTGGGCCACATGCGATGTGGCTTCATTATATTCCTCTATCCCTCATTCAATGGGATTATTCTTTCTAAAGAGACATCTGGACACATACAGTACATATGATGAACATCTTAAAACATTTCTCCTGATGGCCACAGAATTTTTGTTGAAAAATAATTTTTTTATTTTTGATCGTGTGTTTTATTTGCAAGTGGAGGGGGCCCCCATGGGGGCCAAATTTTCCCCCTCCCTTGCAAACATCTATATGTCTCAGTGGGAGGAGTTATATATTTTTTCGGACACCAACCCATATTCTCAATCCATTGTGTGGTTCGGTAGATTTATTGATGATTTGATATGGGTCTGGGGAGACTCGAAGGATAGATTCATTGAGTTTGTACATTACTTAAACATTAACGAAATGAATTTAAGATTTACTTCAGAATTTGGAGGGGAGTCGATTAGCTTTTTGGACATCACTCTTACTGGTATAGGTGATAGGGTATCAGTTAAACCTTTTAGAAAGAAAGTCTCAGGAAATACTACCCTTTTAGCCACCTCATGTCATCCCCAACACGTTATTAGGAATATCCCTTATGGGGAAATGATTAGGCTACGACGAAACTGTACATCAGATCAGGATTTCAAATTGGAGAGACAATACTTGGGTCAACGATTAAGAACTCGTCGATACAAAAACAAAGACATAGCTATAGCGGCCAAAAAAATTAATAATGTTTCACAAAAAGCACTATTGAATATGAACGAAAAGAAACACACTAAGGAAGTAGGGAAACAAAGGGTACCATTTATTACGTCATACAGTAACCAATATTCCCAAATAACGAATATTATCAAAAAATTTATTCCAATGCTTATCCAAGACCCCATTTTACGAGAAATCATATCCCCAGGAATAAAATATATTGCCAGACGAGCTCCCACCCTAGGCAATAGTCTTTCCCCGAGCCTCTTTCTCAGTGAAGAGAAGAAAAAACCCACTTGGCTTAAATATAGAGGCAACTTTAAGTGTGGACATAAACAGTGTATAGCTTGTGACTACATTAAAATAGGGGATACTGTTACATCCATGCACACAGGCACATGTCATAAAATTAAATCCTATATCAATTGTAACACCTCCAATGCCATCTATGTAGCTTCCTGTTTGAAATGCAATAAACAATATGTAGGACACACAGCTGGCCCCCTAAAGATAAGGATACGCAGGTATCTATCTGACATAAGCAATAACTCTGTCAACATCTCTTCTATTTCCAAACATTTTAGAGATTGCCACAATAAACGCACTGATGGCTTTTCTTGGACTGGTATAGAGAGAGTATACCAACCCATTAGAGGGGGAGATATTAAACGTAAGCTTCTCAATCGAGAGACTTTTTGGATGTTTACCCTAGCCAGTCGGCAACCAGAGGGTTTGAATAAAAGATCTGATATCATATTAACATATTAACATCATCCTCTCTCCTCCTAGATATGTGTGTTTTCCCTTCTGCATTGGTTTACTTACATCTCCCTTTCCTTGTTTTGTTTATGTCATTGTTTACATATTGTTTACATATTGTTTACATATTGCATGTCTCTCTAGAACAACTTATGTCACTCTAACATCATTTATGTGCCTCTATATTTGCTTTCATATATGGTTCCACCCTCCAATTACCACGGTAACTCATCTTAGGTTTACACCTAGGCACTGTACGAATGTTACCAGAGCACTTTATATATACCTTATTTAATGGTTAACATAGAGACGTACCTGTGGTCCTGTTTCCCCATAGATGTTATTTGACGTTTACATATTGTTTACATATTGTTTACATATTGCATGTCTCTCTAGAACAACTTATGTCACTCTAACATCATTTATGTGCCTCTATATTTGCTTTCATATGTGGTTCCACCCTCCAATTACCACGGTAACTCATCTTAGGTTTACACCCAGGCACTTTACGAGTGTTATGTTTACGAGTGTTATGTTTACGTAGTCTCTTTGTACATGACATGTTACCAGAGCACTTTACATATACCTTATTTAATGGTTAACATAGAGACGTACCTGTGGTCCCGTTTCCCCATAGATGTTATTTGACGCACTTTATGCTATTGCGTCTTTCCACACGTTGTGTCATTTATAATCCAACAATGTGAATAATGACCTGTGTTTACACACTTGTGCATTTCCTGCCTCAGCGATTGATGTAGAAGTTCATGTATTGCAGTACCTCATCTTTTCATGGATGCCAGTTACATTCTTTCAGTGCGTTGTATGTCGTGCCATGATTGGAGTTCCATTTGTCATTTTTGTAAAGTTTACAATGTTTTATTGCCGGATTTCTTCTGCCCCACGATTTCAGGTTCATGAGGGTTGACACCGCATCACATGATTTCATGATTGACATGTTGTCCATCAACTTCACGTGTGTAACCCCTCCCACATTGGTCACCTGACTCGTGAGGTCATGAAGCGGGTATTTTAAAAGCACCATGTTCTATTGTATATATCAGATCATGACTAAGGCAGCTCCTGCCGAAACGCGTTGATCCCTTACAATCAGCTTTTGTGTGTCCGCATGATTTTATCTTCAATAAAGGATTATTTTTTCTGCATTGGACCGTCTCCGTGTTTGGCATAAGAGTGCTGGATCCAAATCTACCTTTATTACACTACATTAGTGGCTTTCCAGTGTTTTTAGGTCATGTGATTATCTTTTTGTTTGTTACTTTATTAATACATTAAGAGCAAAATTTAAGTTTTAATCTCCTAGCTATGGTGCCTTTGGGTTGAATGATACCCTTTTTTTGGTTTTACTTCCCCCTCTTCTTTGGTAAATAACAAACTCAAACTTTATTCCAAAATCATAGCATTACGCCTTGCACCCCTTGTCCATCCAGAACAAGTTGGCTTTGTCCCCAGCCAAGAAGCCAGGGAAAACACGTTAAAAACACCGACTCTGGCCTCGTGGGCTAGGCGTTCATGGACCCCACTTTGCCTTCTCACTGTTGATGCAGAAAAGGCCTTTGATAGGGTCCACTTGGGGTTCCTGGAGGCTACGCTCACAAGGCTGGGATGAGGGAGAGGATTATGGCACTTTACAAGGGTCCGTCTGCTAGTGTCCGAGTAAACGGGTCCCTCTCTCCCCCCTTTCCCATTTGCAATGGCACACAACAGGAACTGCCCCCTGTCCCCTTTCCTGGGGGAATTTTCCTGGGGAATTTTTTCATGGTGATGGAGATGCTGAGGGGCAACCAATCGATTTGAGGATTAAAAGTCAAGGGGTAACTCTATAAACTCTCAGTGTTTTCTGATGACCTGCTCATATACGTCTTGGATCCAGTAGTTAGTCTACTCAAGGTTAGCAATTTTAAAGTGAAAATCCAAAAATCTGAGATCTTGAATATCTCGCTCCCGGAGTCGATTGGTTGGATACTTGAGCTCATCCTTACCGTTCGCATGGGCTAAGGGCCATATTAAGTACCTTGGTGTACAGATTACATCCAATCCAAAACAGCTATTTGACCTGAACTACACCCCCTTGCTCAGATCCATCGACACTGACCTAAAGTCATGGAGCTCCCTTTCCCTTTCTTGGTTCGGTAGAATGAACTTGCTCAAAATGGATTCTCTACCCAAAATCCTTTAAGTCTTCAAAACTGTCCTAGTGGACCTACCCTCAGCCTTTCTAGTGCGTCTATGCCGAGTAGCTACCAAATTTATATGGCAAGAATCTTCCGCCAGGATAAAATCTAACATACTGACGAGGCATATTTAGAGTGGAGGGGCAGGGCTCCCGGACTTTGCTCGCTACCATAGGTCAATGATATGTAAACTGATTCAAGATGTACTATTCCCATGGCCCAAATAAGCTTTGGGTTGAGCTAAAGTGCTCAATTCCCAGCAAAAGACATCTACCCAACATGTTCTGGTTCCTGGTAAAAACACGGACAGAGCAAAAAGCTTAAATAGCTCGTCAAGAAGTCTGGGATTTGCTCTTTGGGTGACCTACTGGGTAACAGGAGGACATATCCAGGTGCCTAGTTACACTACCTGCAACTACAGAGTTTTCTGCAGTCACTGACCCCAGGGGAGCACCTACTCATCAAACCAACTTTATTCGAGACCCTATGTCTCCAAAAAAACAGCACCATCACATGGCATGTTGGCATGTCTTTCATGTACCAGATGCTCTCAGGGTGTGTTAGGGAGTCTGGTGAGACTGTAAAGTGATTGCGTCTTTATGGACTGCTGTTTGGGATCCTTGCGGAGGGATCGGTGGTGCAACTGGGGACTTAACCCAGTCCATCGCATTAGTATCTATGCTACCAGGACGCCTTAGAGACATCAAGAGAAGCCTACTCCGGCACTTCCTGATAGCAATGAGACTGGTGATTATGGAAGTCCACGTCCACACCCACAAAACTAATGTGGGTATAGAATAGTATTTATATACTATACTATACTATACCCACTGGTATAAAAGTATACCAGCTGGAAAAAATGCAAGTCCAACCTTTAAGAATTAAATACTGTATATTCCGGCGTATAAGACGACTTTTGAAGACAGAAAAATCTTCTGTCTTCTATGGGGTCGTCTTATACGCCGGTAATCCCGCCCGCCCGCCGTGTATTCACGGCGGCGGTCGGGTCCCGGTGCATGGAGAGGGCACACAGGCTGAGCCCTCTCCACAGCCAGTAAGTCTTTGCTGCATATTGCAGCAAAGGCTTACCGGTAATACCCTAGCACCGATCGCGGGTGTTCTAACAGCGTGGGCTGCCGGCAAAGCTGGCGGCAGCCTCAAAGAGATAGCGGCGCATGTGCGATCCGTCTCCATGGTAGCCTCGGGTCATTGTAATGAATGAGGAAAATCCCCATATACTGCCATACTGTAGTATGGCAGTATATGGTAGGATCGATCAGACAACCTACGGTTAAAGTACCCTAGGGAGTCTGAAAAATAGTATGAATAAAAAAAAAAAAAGTTAAAAAAAAAAAAATTATAATAATATAAAAAAAAACTTAAAATTTAAAATCAACCCCCCTTTCCCTAGAACTGACATAAATATAAATAAACAGTAAAAATCATAAACACATTAGGTATCGACGCGTCCGAAAATGCCCGATCTATCAAAATATGATAATGGCTTTTCAATGCATTTAACCCCGTAACGGAAAATAGCACCCAAAATCGAAAATGGCACTTTTTTGCCATTTTGAAAAATATTTAAAAAAAATCTATAAAAAGTGATCAAAAGGTCGTACAGTCCTAAAAAATGATATAGTTGAAAATATTATCAAATTTCACAAAAAATGACACCACCCACAGCTCCGTACACCAAAGTATAAAAAAGTTATTAGCGCCAGAAGTTGGCAAAATCAAAAATATAATTTTTGTACAGGAGGTTTTCATTTTTGTAAATGTATGAAAACATTATAAAACCTATAAAAATTTGGTATCCACATAATCGTACCAACCCAAAGAATAAAGTAGACCTGTCATTTGAGGCGCTCAGTGAAATACGTAATATCCAAGCCCACAAGAAAATGGCGCAAATGCGTTTTTTCACCATTTTCATTGCATTTGGAATATTCAATAAAATAAAAATTTAAGGTACAGTATGGTAACATTTACAGTAAAATGGACGATGCTAATGTTGTTGTTGTATGCCTTATGTTTATGAGCTACAGTTTTCCTGCTATATACCTGCATGTCATAAGAATTTAAATTAAAAAAAGGACCATGTTAAATTCAAATCTGTTTTTTTTTTTAATTTTTACCGGTGTTTTGTATGCGTTGGAAAAGGGGTAGTCTTATACGGCGAATATATCTTAAACTCTATATTTTAAACAGGAAAGTAGGGGGGTCGTCTTATACACCAGGTCGTCTTATACGCCGGAATATACGGTAAATGTGTTATCCCCATAACCCGTGATATTTTTTCTCTCCAGAAAGGCATCCAGGCCTCTCTTGAACATGTACATAGAGTCCGCCATAACAACCCCCTGCGGCAGAGAGTTCCATAGTCTCACTGCTCGTACAGTAAAGAACCTTTGTCTATGTTGATGGTAGAATCACCTCTCCTCTAGGCGTAGAGGATGCCCCCTTGTCCTGGTCACAGGCCTAGGTATAACAAGATCTTTGGAGAGTTCCTTGTACTGCCCATTCCTGTATTGTAATGAGGTCTCCCCTCAGTCGTCTTTTTTCTAAACTGAATAATCCCAAATTTTGTAATCTGTCATTGTATTCTAATCCCCCCATTCCCCTAATATTCTTGGTTGCTCTCCTTTGCAACTGTTCCAGTTCCACTTAGTATCTTTTATACACTGGTGTCCAAAACTGTACACAATATTGTGGTCTGACCAGGGATTTATATAAGGGCAAAACTATGTCTTTATCATGAGAATCAATTCCACTCTTGATACATCCCATGATTTTATTTGCTTTAGCAGCAACCACCTGGCTCTGGTCACTAAAATTAAGTTTACCATGCACCAATACCCCCAAGTCCTTTTCAGCTTCAGTTTTACTAAGTAATTGACCGTTTAGAACATAATTATACTTTTTGTTTCCATGGCCCAAGTGCATAACTTTACATTTATCTACATTGAACTTCATCAACCATTTCTCTGCCCACTCCTCAAGCTTTCACAAATCCCACTGTAATGCTAAACTATCGACTTCAGTATTTATTACTTTACACAACTTAGTATAATCTGCAAATATTGAAACTTGACTGTGTAAACCCACTACAAGGTCATTTATAAAAATATTAAAAAGAAGTGGCCCCAATACTGACCCCTGTGGCACTCCACTGGTAACGTCAACCCAATCTGAGAATGTCCCATAAATGATGACCTCTGTTTTCTATCACTAAGCCAATTATTTACCCAAATACACAGATTTTCCCCAAGTCCCAGCAGTCTCATTTTATGTACAGGCAGTCCCCGGGTTACATACAAGATAGGGTCTGTAGGTTTGTTCTTAAGTTGAGTTTGTATGCAAGTCGGAACTGTATATTTTATCATTATAATCCCAGCCAGAACTTTTTTGGTCTCTGTGACAATTGGATTTTAAAAATGTTGGGTTGTCATAAGAATCAATATTAACACTAAAGCTTCATTACAGGCACATTTGATAACTGTTATAGCTGTTTATTGCAGCCTAGGACTAAAGTACAATAAATTACCAGTAGCCAGAGGTCCTTTTGTAACTATGGGTCGTATGTAAGTCGAGTGTTCTTAAGTAGGGGACCGCCTGTACTAACCTTTTATGTGGCACGATATCAAATGCCTTTAAAAAGTCCAGATATACACCATCCACAGCGTCCCCCAGATCAAGTCTGAAACTTACTTCCTCCTAGAACGTCTGACAGATTAGTCTGACAGGACCGATCTCTCATAAACCCATGCTGACGCTGGGTTATAAGGTTATGTGCAGTGAGATACTCCAGGATAGCATCTCTAACAAACCCCTCAAATATTTTCCCCACCACAGCAGTTAGACTCACGGGTCTGTAGTTTCCCGGACCGCTTTTTGATCCTTTTTTGTATATTGGTACCACATATGCTATACGCCAGTCCTGTGGGTAGAGGGTGGAGGAGGTTGACCAAATCCAGAGCATGGAGGAACTCAGGGCCTTAGACGACAATTCCCTAGAGACATAGCACAAGACCTGGACCAAATGGGTTACATTTAGGGAATCCCCTAAATGTAACCGATTTGGACCAGGTCAAGACTATGTTCCGACAGTTCCGTCCTGTGCTATCCCCCAATAACTGAATCCAGGTGGCTCCATAAAACCTACAGTGTCTATGAAAATATGCCTCACCCACACTTTTGCCCCCTACCTCCTATTTTCCCCAAAGTCGAAAATGGCACTTTTTTGCCATTTTGAAAAATATAAAAAATCCAATAAAAAGTGATCAAAAGGCTGTACAGTCCAAAATATACACTCACTGGCCACTTTATTAGGTACACCTGTCCAACTGCTCGTTAACACTTAATTTCTAATCAGCCAATCACATGGCGGCAACTCAGTGCATTTAGGCATGTAGACATGGTCAAGACAATCTCCTGCAGTTCAAACCGAGCATCAGTATGGGGAAGAAAGGTGATTTGAGTGCCTTTGAACGTGGCATGGTAGTTGGTGCCAGAAGGGCTGGTCTGGTATTTCAGAAACAGCTGATCTACTGGGATTTTCACGCACAACCATCTCTAGGGTTTACAGAGAATGGTCCAAAAAAGAAAAAAACATCCAGTGAGCGGCAGTTCTGTGGGCGGAAATGCCTTGTTGATGCCAGAAGTCAGAGGAGAATGGGCAGACTGGTTTGAGCTGATAGAAAGGCAATAGTGACTCAAATCGCCACCCGTTACAACCAAGGTAGGCAGAAGAGCATCTCTGAACCCACGGTACGTCGAACTTTGAGGCAGATGGGCTACAGCAGCAGAAGACCACACCGGGTGCCACTCCTTTCAGCTAAGAACAGGAAACTGAGGCTACAATTTGCACAAGCTCATCGAAATTGGACAGTAGAAGATTGGAAAAACGTTGCCTGGTCTGATGAGTCTCGATTTCTGCTGCGACATTCGGATGGTAGGGTCAGAATTTGGCGTCAACAACATGAAAGCATGGATCCATCCTGCCTTGTATAAACGGTTCAGGCTGGTGGTGGTGGTGTCATAGTGTGGGGAATATTTTCTTGGCACTCTTTGGGCCCCTTGGTACCAATTGAGCATCGTTGCAACGCCACAGCCTACCTGAGTATTGTTGCTGACCATGTCCATCCCTTTATGACCACAATGTACCCAACATCTGATGGCTACTTTCAGCAGGATAATGCGCCATGTCATAAAGCTGGAATCATCTCAGACTGGTTTCATGAACATGACAATGAGTTCACTGTACTCAAATGGCCTTCACAGTCACCAGATCTCAATCCAATAGAGCATCTTTGGGATGTGGTGGAACGGGAGATTCGCATCATAGATGTGCAGCCAACAAATCTGCGGCAACTGTGTGATGCCATCATGTCAATATGGACCAAAATCTCTGAGGAATGCTTCCAGCGCCTTGTTGAATCTATGCCACGAAGAATTGAGGCAGTTCTGAAGGCAAAAGGGGGTCCAACCCGTTACTAGCATGGTGTGTAGAAGCATGTGAGTGTAGAAGCATTGAAAACTTAGTAAAGAGTTGCAAAAATGACACCACCCACAGTTCCGAACACCGAAGTATGAAAAAGTTATTAGTGCAATTTTGTTACACAGAAAACAAGCCCTCACACGGCTCTCTACATGGAAAAATAAAAAGTTTGAAGGTGGGGAGTGAAAAATGGAAATGCAAAAATGAAAAAAAGTGGGAAGGGGTTAATGTTTTTATTCTCTTGTTGGATGCCTAAGTGAATACAATGCTTTTCTTTTATACTCCCAATATGGGCTGGGACCCCAACACCTGCCCATTCTGTGGGCGTTCTGCTTACTGTTGTTGTGGTTCTCAATAAAGATATTGAACCATATTATATTTCATTTTATCCAATTGCTGTCACCCTCAAAAGATAACAGTGCAGTTGTTATATGCAGTGCCTCAACATGACGACACACCCCTGTCATGGATCAGAATAGATGAGAATTGATTAATCAGCAGGGTACTGTGTAGTAAACCGCTACTTTTGTCAGTGTGTGATAGGTCCTGAAATCAATTTGTACGTTGACCTCTGGCCCTCCCCCATCATTACCTCAGAAACTGTCTGTGGCCTCTAGGCCCTCCCCATCATTACCTCAGAATCCGGCTGAGCCCCGTCTCTCCGAGCTTCATCCGTGGCAGTGACACATTTCCTGCTAATTTAATGCTAGAAAGCCCTTCCTCCAATTAACCATAGAAATGCTAGTGACTGCCTCCCAACTCAGGAGATTTAAAATTGTGACAGTTCCGTCCTGAAGAGGGCGCCACTTACCGAAGAAGACAAAACAGAAGGGCGTTATAAGCAGACGCAAACAGCCTGCAGTTGTGACGTATTCAGTCAGAGATCCGTTTGTAACAGTCTCTCCTCCTCGGCGGTCACTTCAATGGTGACTGGGCAGCTGCGGTTCCCAGGCAGCAATGCTGCGTTATACGAGTCACACACACTGACGCTTACATGGAGGCGCGGCTCCGGGGTTTCCTCCTCCCCTCCGCAGTCTTGTGGAGGCATGCTGGAAGCTACACTGGAAATGGAAGAAACCAGCATTTCTAGTTTTAACTCTGGCAAAGTTGCAATGGAGAACAAGAATCTGTACCTGAAATGACACAGTGTCTAAATGGTTGCTTTATAAAATAATGTTTTGAAAAGAACAAGCAAAAAGCAATGTAATAGCACAAGATGTGTACTGTACACATTATGGCACTGATGAGATTTCCTAAGCCTGGATCATCACTCAAGCCTGGAAAAGAATTTTCCCTGCAACTGTAGTTTTCTTTATATATTTATATTGTCACATCCAGAACAACGTTGGACATGAACGTTGGAAGTAGGTCCTAATACTGTTGTCCATATTCTACTATGTGCAGTTCAGAGGCAACTAAAATTGAATCACCAGAACTAGGTCCCACTGGAGGGACATTTATCAGGGTTTCTACTTCAGAAAACTGCTGTATTAGCCCTGAAATAATAATGCAGGATCCCCCACCGGGGCCTAGCCTTCTCTTGGGGGCCTGGAGGCAGCCGGGGCTCAGAATACCGGAGTGGCTGACGGTTGCGGCCTAGGCAGGCTAGTGTCACGGTGCTTGGTATGGGGACCGGATGGCTGTCCTACAGCCTGGCAGATCTCCAGCAGGTGGTGTTGGCAAGAAATGATGTAGAGGGAGAGGCTGATGTACTGGTTCTCCCTGGGGCAGCCCTAAGAGTGTGTAATAAAATATCGTATTAAATATTAAATCTTTCCCGTGTCCTTTAATATGTTCTTCCAAAAATAGAAGGACTCAGGATAATTATTATAAAAAGTTGCGTTTATTGTCGTCGTCCAGGTTGTAGAATACAGAATACTTGTGCAGATTATTAGTCATGTGTTACAGTCAGTCAGTCCTTGAAATTATGTTCATGTGAAGGTTTCATCATCTTGTGTTGGTCTTTCTTCCTCCATTCTTCATCTCCATCTTGTTTCCTTAAATCTCCTCCATATATCAGCGTGTGAGCGCGAGCTCGGTGTGTGTGATATGCTCAATGGTCTCCTCCCCCTTGGACCGAGTCACTTATAAAGAGTACAGTCCTATAGAGTTACATTATGAGCCAAACTCATCCATTGGCCTTGTTCATAACCTTATATGGTAACATTCCTTTATGACCAGCTAACACAGAGACCATTATATAGTAAAGCCATATGGATGTGGTTGGGGGTTGTTTCCTTCCATTGTATTTTACGTATACATCAAGAATGTCCATACAACTCAAGTACTGGCCATATATGGTCCTGATCTTACACTCATGATTATTACACACTTACTCACCATTTGTATTTTAATCCTCACATTTGTATCTCATTGACCATGTTGTGCTTGATCAACTCTTGAGTACATTTTCACGCCCAAATTAGAATATTGTTCATCAATAATATTTAACATTTCCCCCTCTTGAGGGCGAGATACATCTGTTTGATCCCTCAAAATACAATAACAATATTCAAATATATTATAAATCATTGGATGATCTTTCTTTTGTTTTGAATGCCTGTAATAATTAATTGTCCTTATATGAATATTAATATTAACTCATTACTATAAATTATGATATTAATAAATGTTATGGTGTACTGTGATCAAAATACAAATAAATTGATAGACTATACTAAATCTAAACTAGATGAAACTTCTTGTCATCTTCTTTTGGTCATCATCATCTTCTTGTCCAGTAGAAGGATTAATTACACCGTCTTTAGTATGTAGATGCCTTATTATTACTATTGATAGATTATTATGTGCAGAAACCTTTAATTACATTTCCTTGTTGTTAGTTTCTTCCAGTGCATAACACAAAGTCTTTGAAAGATATAGATGTAAAATCAAACTCTTCAGAAGGAACATGTACTTATGATATCCGTACAGCAGTCACCTCCTTGGAATTTACTTGACTCAAAATAATTGTTGTAATTTGAGTTCCCCTGGGAGTCATCAGTGCTCTCTTCACTGAAACAGCTGTGATAGCACTGCAAGGGTTAACATTGACAATGTCTCCTTCAGTAGCAAAGTGTAACCTTTTTTTTTTTTTTTAATAAATCTTTATTATCTTATAAACATTAAAAGAATAAGAACAACTTGTTCATGGGATACATTTCAAGAGATGCAAGATACAATGAGTTTTCACGTAAAAGTTTTCACATTTACATTTTGCATCTAGTTTTGCTTTGTCCAATTGTAATATTTACTATTTTGCAGATATGTTACATACATATATAATTTGTTTATTTTCAAAGTTTCTTCCCCCATTACCCTCCCATCCCGAGCCGGAGGAAAAGAAAAAAAAACAAAAAAACAAAAAGGGAGTTTAGAGGGGCACAATGAGGGAGTTCTTTTAGTGGCGATGGGCCTGGTTCCTTCTTAGCTATTTGATTGGTGTCCCCAGATCTTTTCCCAGTATTTGGTTTTCTTGATACGCGTATAATATATTTGTTCATATTTCTCTACTTTTTTACATACTACTTCCCATTGCTGTAATGTTGGGCCAGTTGTGGACTTCCACATTCTTGCAATTGTCACTTTAGCAAAGAGTGAGAGTGTGCAAATGGCTGCTATGTGGTGGTTCCCCAGCCCTGAACAGAGATCACAGCTAATCATATTAAGTATCAGTACCTTGGCCGAGTCCTCAATTGTAATACCCAGTCGTTGTTCCATCCTCTGATGTACCCCTTCCCAAAAAGGAGTAATTTTGGGGCACTTCCAAACCATGTGGAGGAACCCCGCCTCCTCTGACCCGCAGCGCCAACACTCTGTTCGTGTACTTCCACCCATTCTCATAATCCTTCGTGGAGAGTAATATATTCTATGTAAGAAGTTAAAATAAACCATCCTGTGATTCATATTCAGTGTGGAGTGTGTTATATTATTGAACGCCTTATTCCAATGTTCGGTGGTGACCTCCCCAATTTCTGATTCCCAGTGGCCCTGGGCCTTAAACCTCATGTGCTGAGTGTTTTCTATGTGTAGCATATTGTAAATCTTTGAAATTGTGAATTTGGTCCTGCCATCTGACCACAGTCTATCTATCAAAGTGTCTCTTTCTATCAAAAAGCTTTTTTTTCCCCCGGACCCTCTATATGCGTCCGTGAGCTGTGCGTAGTGAAAGTGATATTTTTTCCCCACTCCATATTTTTTTGTATCTCTATAAAGGGCATGGGGCGGCCATCATTAAAAAAGCTGTGCTACCCTATTAATCCCTCGGGATTTCCAACAATCCCCGCTTCCTCCCATTCTCCAAAATTCCCTGATGTGGGTGTTGTGCCACAACGGCGTGCTTTCAATTGAACCTTCTATCCTACCTATTTTCCTTAGTGTTTTCCATACCTCATTTAACATATTGCAAATTGCTTTTTTTTTCCCTGCCCCTTTACCAAGTTGCCCTGACTCTAGTGCTTCCATCCAGTGGTTGCAGCCCTTGACCTGTCTCAGGATGTTTTCCCTTACCACCGAATCCTTCCATCTACTTATATAACATATCTTAGCTGCTATATAGTACAGTTTGAAATTGGGGATTGACAGACCTCCTTCCCTGTACTTCTTGTGTAAATAATTGAGCTTTATCCTGACGTGTTTCCGTCCCCAGATTAGCTCATTAACCCCTTAACGCTCTGCGCCGTAGCTCTACGGCGCAGAGGTATAAGGGCTGTATGAAGAGGGCTCACGGGCTGAGTCCTCTTCATACAGAGGTGGGGGTTTTTGCATATTGCACAAAACCCCCACCGCTAATAACCGCGGTCGGTGCTTGCACCGATCGCGGCTATTAACCCTCTAAACGCCGCCCGCAAAGTCGCGGGCGCCGCCATCTTTTTTTCGATCGCCACGCCCCCGAACGTCATCGGGGGGCGGCGATCGGTTGCCATGGTAGCCTCGTGTCTTCTTTTGACACGAGGCTATCTGGCAGCTGCAGATTCGTTACAATGAGCCAGTGGCTCATTGTAATGAATGTGCTGCAAAAATGCCATATATTGCAATACAGAAGTATTGCAGTATATGGTAGGAGCGATCTGACTATCTAGGGTTAATGTACCCTAGATGGTCTAAAAGATAGTGAAAAAAAAAATTAAAAAAAAAGTTTAAAAAATAAAAAAAATTAATAAAATATTAAAAGTTCAAATCACCCCCCTTTCCCTAGAACGGATATAAAACATAATAAACAGTAAAAATCACAAACATATTAGGTATCACCGCGTCCCAAAATGCCCGATCTATCAAAATATAAAAACGGTTACGGCCGGCGGTGACCTCCGAGGCGGGAAATGGCGCCCAAATGTCCGAAATGCGACTTTTACACCTTTTTACATAACATAAAAAATGAAATAAAAAATTATCAAAATGTCGCACAGACCTCAAAATGGTAGCAATGAAAACGTCGCCTCATTTCGCAAAAAATGACCCCTCCCCCAGCTCCGTGCGCCAAAGTATGAAAAAGTTATTAGCGTCAGAAGATGGCAAAAATTTTTTTTTCTTTTTTGTACACATTCGTTTAATTTTTTAAAATGTATTAAAACACAATAAAACCTATATAAATTTGGTATCACCGCGATCGCACCGAACCAAAGAATAAAGTAGGCATATTATTTGGAGCGAAGAGTGAAAGTCGTAAAAACTGAGCCCACAAGAACGTGACGCACGTGCGGTTTTTTTTCAATTTTTCCACATTTGGAATTTTTTTTCAGCTTCGCAGTACACGGCATGTTAAAATAAATAACATTACGGGAAAGTAAAATTTGTTACGCACAAAATAAGCCCTCACACAGGTCTGTACACGGAAAAATGAAAAAGTTATGGATTTTTGAAGTTGGAGAGCGAGAAATGAGCCGGAAAACCCTCCGTCCTTAAGGGGTTAATCAGTCTCTCTATGAGTCGGAAAAGTTTGTCTTGGATCCACACGGGGGAGGCGGACAGTGCATATAGCAACTGTGGCAGAATTACCATTTTTAATAGTCCCACCCTGTCTGCCCTAGATAGAGGCATTTTAGCCATGTTGAGACCTTCTGTCTGAGTTTATTAACAACAGGAAGGACATTACGCTTGACAAACTCCTCTATGTTTGCAGTGATCTTAAGCCCGAGGTATTCCAACTCCTCCCCGGGTGGCAGTACGGTGACTCTCCCACAACTACCTAGTGGGACGTCTCCTAATGGTAGAAGCAGGGTCTTGTCCCAGTTAATCTCCAGGCCAGATCTTTCCCCGTATTCCTGAAATATCCGCATTACGCTTGGCACGGAGCTTTCTAGTTCTTTAAGACAGAGTAAAATATCATCTGCGTATAAAATGATTTTATCCGCTGAACCACCACATCCAAATCCAATGATGCTCCCTTCCTTTCTGATGATCGTAGCTAGTGGCTCAAGGAACAGGTCAAAGAGCATCGGAGAGAGGGGGCACCCTTGTCTGGTACCCCTCTCCAACCTTATCTGATTTGACCGCCTCCCGTTTACGTCAATCCTTGCCGTGGGTTCGTTGTACAACAGCTTCACCCAGGACAGGTAAGCCTGCCCAAAACCAAACCGTTCAAGGACAGCCCACAAAAATGGCCACTCCACCCTGCCGAACGCTTTGGACAGGATGGAGTGGTCGTCTCCCGGTCCTCTCAGCTGGATGTTTGCGAATAATCTGTCGAAGTTGTTAATCGTCGACCTCCCCGGTATGAATCCACTCTGATCTTGGTGAATTAGTTCACCTATCACCTTCTGCATCCTTAGCGCTAGCGTTTTTGCAAAAATTTTTATGTCTGTATTAAGCAAGGAGATTGGTCTGTAAGACTCACATTTCAGGGGGTTCTTATTTTTTTGGGGTATTAGGGTGACTATTGCTTCCCTCATAGAGTCAGGGAGCCTATCTCTGTCTCTCCCTGTCTTTAGTACTTGCAGGAGCATAGGAAGGAGGACATCCCCGAACCTTCTATAGATTTCAAAGGGAAGACCGTCCGATCCCGGGCTGGTGTTACCCTTTATTGATGCCAATGCCTGTGTAAGCTCCCCTAGAGTCAGAGGTGCACCCAGCTCCCTCTTCTGCACCTCCGTCAACTCGGGGGTGTCCACCTGCATTAGGTATCTAGCGATGTCCTCCCTCCCAGCCCCTAGTTGTGACTTGTACAGTACCGCAAAGAATTCCTCGAAGGCCCTAGTAATCTGTTCTTCCTTCATCACTACTAGGCCTTGGCTATCCTGGATTTGGGTGATCCTTTGTTTCCTGCCCTTCTCCTGTAGAAGTGTTTTTGCCCCCTAAAAAAAATTGCGTGTTGTGCCTTACGCTCCTGATGTTCTGAGTATTCTTTTTTGACCCTATGTAGCTGTAGACTATGTGCTACTGTAGGAGTGCTGCTAAATATCTCCTCTTGGTGTATAACCGCTTGTTTCAACTCATTTTCCCTTCTCTTGAAGGCTCCCTTAGTTCGGGTGATTTCCCTATGCCACCATCCCCGAATACAACCCTTTAGTGAGTCCCACACTGTTCCCATATCTGAGGAGTTAAGGTTGTGTGTCCAAAACTCCAATACTTCTCTCCTAAAACCGTCATCCTTAGATGTTATAACAGACATCCAGTGTGGGTTCAGTCTAAACGGACGTCTCCAACTGTCCTGGTTATCGTTCAGGCTCAACCCTATAACCACCATAGAGTGGTCGGAGTGGCTAGCGTTGACGTACTTCATGTGTTGGATGTGGCTTAGAGCGTTGTTCGTTGCTAACAGTAAGTCGATTCTTGACATTATTGTGTTTGCTCTGGAGAAACAGGAGTATGCCCTCTTATCCGCGTTTAAATGTCTCCAAACATCCACCCAACCAACCTCTCTGCAAAATTTTGCTAGTGGGGAAGTAGTACTACCAGGTGGGTCCTGAGGTCTATGGACATTCACCTTGTCCAGAACTGGGTTTAAGACGCAGTTAAAATCTCCACAGATATATGCGGGGTGTTCTCCCCTTGATGCCAAAAAAGCCATTGCTCTCCCCAACAAGAACACAGAGAATGGGGGTGGGATATACACGAACATGAGTGTGCATTTGATGCCATTGAATTTCCCAAACAAAAATACATATCTGCCCTCCCTGTCCAGCTCTGAGGCATACACCACACTTTCCAGGTTATTATGGATGTACACACTCACTCCCCTCGAGTATGCCGAGAAAACTGAGTGGTACTCCATGCCTGCCCATCTTCTCCTCACCCTAACCACTGTCTCTTCAGTCACGTGCGTTTCGATGAGACATATGATGGCAGGTGGGCGGGATTGTACAATGTCAAATACTATCCGTCTCTTGACCCTATCTCCTAACCCCCTGACATTCCAAACAATTACTGAAAACATTCAAAAAAAAAAAAAAGGGACCCCCACCCCCTCCGGCTCTCCCCCCCCCCCACATTAGTGTACCAGCTCTTCTTATGGTACTCCGACTAGGGGTTGACCCTTTGTCTCCCCTCCGTCCCACTACGCATCTCCAGTTCCAACCTAAATTTACTTTCTAGAGCCCCTTTGATTCTACCCACTTCATACTCTCTTCGACTGTGTCGAAGAAAAGAGACCTCTGCTCATAAATTACTCGTAAACGAGCAGGGAAATATGTTATGTTTATGCATTGATATTACTGTCCAACGGGTGAGTCCAGTATTAGTAGCGGTATATAAAGCAGTTAGTTAAGTTAGTATGGTTACGATGTCATACATCTCAGCGTGACAGACAGGCAGCCAGGTATAAAGCCGAAGTATGGAAAAACACTGAAGATCACCTCACCAGTAGGGTCCACGGCGGTCCTCTAGATCCAGGGCTTCCCAACCTGAGCCCGAGCCGACAGCCAATTCTCTGAAGGGCAGGTCCGCCCGTGGTGGAATCCAATCAGGGGTATAGCTGAAGCAAAATACCTTATGCCGCGTAGTACGTCTCGGCCGTCCCCTCAGTACACTGCGGGACTGTATGGCTATCGTCTCAGGAGCCCCTTGTAGTCATCCGGGAGTGTCTGCTCTGCATGGTCGATGTTCAACGCTGCATTTAATGCACAGCTGAACTCGTCCCGGGACTGCCTTCTCCGAAGCGCTCCCGTCCTCTCATCCAGGTCGGGTAGAGCAGGCGGCTTTCGGGGTCGGGTAGGGCAGGCAGCGTTCCGGGGCTGTGCTCGTGGAGAGCCTCATGGGACGGGGAGGAGCCTTGGACGCGGCGTTTTCACGTCATGCCGCACCTACCCCTCCCTCCCTTTGATATGCAAAGTGTAACCTTAGTCACAGTTGTATCAATAACCCATTTCTCACCGGTTTGGTGACATCTTTGACCAAAACATTCTTGATAACAACTCAGTCAAATTTTCATCATCTGGATGTATCTCAATAATAATAATCAGCTGTCATTCATTCAGTGATAACACAGTACATCGGATAAGTCCATAAGGTGTAACATTATCACATTCATGTTGTTACCTAAGACATCTGCACATCAATCCTTTACCTTCATGGGATTTATAGCACTTGAAATTGTTAATACCAGTCTTTGATCCATAATAAATCTCAAAGTCTTTTCCATTTATTTGGAGACTTGATTGAAGAAATCTTCTTTTTCCCTAAATCTACACCAAAATCGGTGAATATACCTGACTTATAACGATCACAGTGAACCATATCATTCATTTTTGTTACTAATAACCGATTAATATTGTTTATTAAATACTGCTTAAAAATAACAAATATTATCAATAATAATCACATTAATATTGACAAATGTTAGGAATCCTGTTGGATCTCCGGTACATCATGTGGTTCCTTATTAATTGAATTCAAGAACAAGAGCCATTTATTTAATGAATACCTTAAGATTACCCTAATACCTTTAATCAAATATGCATATAACCCAAATATTTATTTAATCACACTTCAATGTTCCATTCTTTTTCGTAACAACCATTTTGTCTTTTGAATGAAAACCATTCTCTTACTGTACTGTATATTGTATTCTTTAATTCCAAACTTTTCATCAATCCCCTCATACTGAATTTAGTATGGATAACCCTTCACATATATTATTCATCCCTGTCAACCAATGAACCTTCAGTTACTCAGAATATTAAACTTATGCATTGTCAGTGATCTTGCTCCATGGATTATACCATAGACCCTTCTTGACTGAAACATAATCCTACTGAATCTCTGTAGGTAAGCATCCTTATAATATTATAGATAGATGGTCAGTCATTGCATATTTTGTCAAATAAACCCCCCAAAAAAATAAATAAATACATCATGTATGTTCCCTTAAATTGCATGTATAACATTGTGTATGTCTAGAAATGTACGTGTTATGTGTGTGTACATTTATGTAAGTCATAGAAAAACAATTAAAATAAAAGTAAAATCCCCAAAACTTCACACATTCCTCATATACTGATGTATATGGACTTGTTCATTGTCCATTAATGAACGCTTAAATTTACCATTTACCATTAAATTCAACCACAATTTCACTTTAGACATGAAGTACTTCATTTTGGACAACAAATAACATAAAAGACAAACGATTTTTATTCTCAGGCCTGACAATAGATCTGCAGATCACAGGATACAACAGGTTTCTCCTATATGACTTTCTGTAACCATCTGCCTCTGTTCTCTCTATACTCTGTCTCTGATCCTGTGATTCGTTCTTCCTCTGATACTTTCTAACATTATCTAAAGATTTTGTGGCATCTAATAAAGAAGGTTTATCTGAAGCAAATACAAGTGCAACAGCATTAAGAAATGTAAATTTCTTAATAAATTCTCTCACTATTAAGTGAGGATTGAAAATTCCAATTGCATTACATGTTCTCTCAAACATTGACATAAATGAGAAGGTACATTCCTTTCTACCAATTTTCATTTCGTGTAAAATCTCGTATGAAGGCATGCTGTCACTTGTAGTGCACCAGAGTAACTTCTTCAATCTGTCTACGTCACTGTCATGTGACCACTCCCTAGACTCAATATCAAGTAAATCTTCTGATTCTAATTTTAAACAACTGATTTTTCTGTTCATTTGATAAATCAAATTTCTCCACAAAACTCTCAAACATTTCATGATTCCTGCACACATGGATTTTTTCATCATATGTGGGAACCTCTTTGCAAAGATTTAATAAATGCTTCTGCATTTTTAACTTTAAACTGGATTCTTTCATCTCCAATATCTGTCTCTGAAAAGACTCTTCCATGTCTGTAGAGACAGAGTCACCTCCAGCAGAGAGAACACAGACCTGTCCCTGGTCATTCTGCTGAGTTACATCATCATTTACATCATCACATGTATTACCTTCACTATCCATCTCCTCATAGATCACATTATCTGTATTAAGAGTAGAACTAGTGCTCCTGACTATGGATCTGTCTAGCACTGCCTGATGATAGACTTTTACCATCTGCAGAATGTTTCTCAATTTCTCTTTGTCTTTACTGACAGAAACACGTTTACTTTCTATCTTTTTATTCTCCTTTCCGCATTCATCATATAAACTTAACCAAACAGTTTCTAGATCTGACTGATCACTAGGCACATACTTAAACTCTAAGTTACATTTCTTAGTAAAAGAATCAATGATTTCCATACTTACAACCTTGGAATCCTGACACCTGTTGTCCTCCTCAGGCCGCTGTCTGTCGTACGTCTGGGAAAGATCACGTGCATCACTCCAATAGATTCTTCTTTGTTGATTTCTCTAACACTTGCACCAACATGAGAGTCAATTGGAATTCCCCCCTTTGCAAGTGTTAGAGGAGAATATAAAAAATTTTTAAAAAACAAAGTCGTAGGCTGGCTCACCAAATGTAATAAAATATCGTATTAAATATTAAATCTTTCCTGTGTCCTTTAATATGTTCTTCCAAAAATAGAAGGACTCTATTAGGATAATTATTATAAAAAGTTGCGTTTATTGTCGTCGTCCAGGTTGTAGAATACAGAATACTTGTGCAGATTATTAGTCATGTGTTACAGTCAGTCAGTCCTTGAAATTATGTTCATGTGAAGGTTTCATCATCTTGTGTTGGTCTTTCTTCCTCCATTCTTCATCTCCATCTTGTGTCCTTAAATCTCCTCCATATATCAGCGTGTGAGCGCGAGCTCGGTGTGTGTGATATGCTCAATGTTCTCCTCCCCCTTGGACCGAGTCACTTATAAAGAGTACAGTCCTATAGAGTTACATTATGAGCCAAACTCATCCATTGGCCTTGTTCATAACCTTATATGGTAACATTCCTGTATGACCAGCTAACACAGAGACCATTATATAGTAAAGCCATGTGGATGTGGTTGGGGGTTGTTTCCTTCCATTGTATTTTACGTATACATCAAGAATGTCCATACAACTCAAGTACTGGCCATATATGGTCCTGATCTTACACTCATGATTATTACACACTTACTCACCATTTGTATTTTAATCCTCACATTTGTATCTCATTGACCATGTTGTGCTTGATCAACTCTTGAGTACATTTTCACACCCAAATTAGAATATTGTTCATCAATAATATTTAACAGAGTGTTTAGTATGTGTCCCTAGTAGATGGATGGGGAGCCCTGGGTGGTGATACAGCTGTAGCAGGGACCAGACGTAGGCAATGTTGTGCATAAAAGTAACTTACAGTTTTTTATTCAACCAACGGTAACAACACACCAAACGATTCGGTACAAATGCAGTACTGGAGTGATTGTGGAGAGGAGTTGTGTCACCAGCCTGGATGCAGGGGCAGGCTGGGATGTAGCTGTGTCCAATCCTGGAAGCTGCAGCTTTGTCCTGTTTGTGGTTCAGTATCACTCCGTGCCAGGTTGATGAGCTGAGGCCTAGTAGCTTCTCCTGTGGTGAGAGATGGGCCTGAGAGATCTGCTCTCTCTGAAGTTTCTGGAACTCTCTCCCAGCTCTGACTGACTAACTCCTCCCCTGACTAAGGGTTTAGTTACTCCCTTGTCAGGTGGTCTCCTCCTCCAATCACACTCCAGTTACAAACAGTGGAACATGATTGGATGATGACATTGCTTTAACCCTTGCCTATCCAGGCAGAATCTACCGCTGCTCAATTGCCTCTATATGTATTGCATAGGAAAAGGGCTTATTCGCAATTCCTCTACCATGCGCATTGGCAGGGACGCAATAACAATGCCTTGGAAACTGCCAACACTAAGGTGAACACGAGTTATGACTTTTAAGCAAAATACACCAGTTAACAGCTGGCATAGTTGCGGCCGCTAGATGTAAGCCTCTTGATGTATCTGGTGGGGCTTCAATCATATGGAATATGGTATTGATTAATCTCCCCCTGGAGTCAGTAATGTGATTACCCACTCCACCGCCCGCCTCGCTTCTCTACGCCCCCTCCATGCCCACATGGCATGGAGTTTGCATAGTCCCTATTGTAATCGCCAATCCTTGCACTGTGCATGAATTTGTGATTATTTCACTGCTTCTACCCCAGAAAACTGGTTTAGAAGCAATGATAAATGTCCCCCATTACCTCCATTTATTAATTGTCACGGCAAGGACTGCACTGCCTCGTCAAGTGACTTGTGGTGCGACTCTCCTGGTTAATTTAGCCTACTCAAACTTCCGCTCACCTTTCACTCAGGGAACAAATTAAGCATAAATCCCACCTCACAGTTCCAGCACTCCAATTATGTATCCACTGCCACCGCTTTTTAAATTTATACTGGGACCAATAAGTATCCCACTCTACATCCGCTTTTGCCTCTCAAGCAGGCACCTTGTCACACCACTACACATGGACGCTCAGCTCTCTAGCAGTATTTAGACTCAAATTGCATTGCTATAAATGAAGATCTTTTGACCAAGAGGTAATGTGATTGGATATATGTGAAATATAAAATTTTACTTTTATTTACATTCATTTAATAGATACACCAGAGCTAAGTCTGTATTTGTCTCTGGTTGAAAATGGGTATACTGAACCGAAAATTCTTTAAAAGATATGATGGTAGTGGATATATACTTGTAAATGTTATACTACCATATAGGGTGACCTTTCAGGTCTCTGACCGTGGGTGGGTGTGCGTGCAAGTCTTCTTGTCTCAATTGAAAATGAGAGTGAATTTATCAATTGTGGATGCCACTGGGCTTCTATGGGCTTTAAGTGGTGCACCTTAGGATGGTCTCCAGCGCACACTGAGGGAATCCACTCTTTGGTGGTGTATTTTGAATCCTCTCTTTGTCTGTATTCGCACACACTCTCAAGGAAGGGGTATTATAGGAATTGTCACACACTCTCACTTGCATCACCACTGTTCACACACTTAAAATCCCACTAGTATCTGGTTGTCTCCCTATATGAAAGGTAAGTAAATGATAAACCTAACAATATGTCACTGCAGTCCGACATATATATAGTCTCAGGCTGTCCACTACATAGCATCACTATGTTAAAACCTGTGCCGCTCAATCAGCCCCCCCGACATGTTTCGCCATAATCTGGCGTTCTCAGGGGGTATCAGGGCTGAACTGATGTGTTTGGCGTGTCAGTGTCACCTTATAAAACCTTTGTCCAATGACGTCATTCCCTTGGGTGTGCGTTGGACGGACCAATCGGCTAATGAGGAGTCATCCCCAGGCGTCAGCTGATTGTTTGTGCCGCTGCGCCCCGTCGGTAATTGGTTAGGAGGAAAGGACGGTCCCTCCTCTGATATTCGCTCCTCATAGGTTCCCACCTGTGTCTGTCAAGATGCCGTCGTACGAGCGTCATTTTCATGGAGACGGTAGAGCAGGGAGGGTACTTGTCTCAGTTCGGCGCACACAGATAGGTGACCTACACAAGATGAATCCAAAAACGGGGGTTTTTTATTTCGTATCTCTGGAACACAACGCGTTTCGGAGTCTACAATGACTCCTTTATCAAGTGGATAGATACAGCTTCGGGGAATCGGTCCTTCACCCACGCTGCAGTATCTACCCACTTGATAAAGGAGTCATTGTAGACTCCGAAACGCGTTGTGTTCCAGAGATACGAAATAAAATACCCCCGTTTTTGGATTCATCTCGTGTATGTCACCTATCTGTGTGCGCCGAACTGAGACAAGTACCCTCCCTGCTCTACCGACTACGCTTCCAGACCAGTTTGGCAACCGCGTCTTGATGACCCTTGTTCACGGGCAGCACCAGGAGACATTAACCATCTACACTTTCATTAGAGTTGTGCCTAAATCAGCACAACCACATCCGGTGAGCCTCTCTCCATTCTTCCTAGTCAGCACCATAAGCTACTACCATACTACTCAATGAGCGCTTTTCTGGTCTCTCCTTGTCCGCCTTTCTATACGATTGTCATGGAGACGCGATTGGTAATTTTTTTTCTCTCTGGCGCACGCTGTCGCGCATGCGCGCTAGATAGTCAGCCAGGTCGAATCATCATCCTGTATATCCGGTAACCATGGCGACGATTGTTGTGCAGGCGCGGCAATTTTAGAATGATATCCACACTGGTGGGATCAATGGGTAAGTAGATAATAAATATTCATCGAAGGTAAAAGTAAGTAAATAATAGACTAAGGTAGAGTCAGAATGATTCTTGACCGAGAGGGGAATGATCTTGATGGTAATTTTAAATTGGTCGATGAGGTCATCCATGCTTTATGTATGTGAATGATCGTAAATGATCGAAAAAGGTGACAGGGACAGTTTTCGGAACGGAAATATACGTTTTTCAACCAGCATTTGAAGTTTACTTTTGAGAAGAACTTTTATAAGTTACCACATTGTTGGTTTGTTAAAGATGTTTTGAGGAACAAAAGTTGCTACTTGCATTCAAATGAAGGGTGTGAAGGTAAAACCTTCATTTAATCCACTTGGGCTCAGGCTTTTTAGCCGATAAATCCATTTGGCTTCCAGTTGCATTAATTGGCGGTCAATATTACCCTTTCTAGGGCCAGTTTTGAGGGTGTCTATCCCCCAAAAACGGAGGTGCTCCATGTCTCCGTTATCTTTCAGACGTATATGTCTTGCTAAAGAAGTATCTTTCCCAGTCCTGGTGGCACTTAAATGTGAAGAAATGCGTCTTCTGAATTCTTGGGTCGTCTTTCCCACATAAAACTTAGGACAGCTACATCTTGCCACATAGATGACATTTGTGGTTTTACAGTTAATAAATTTTCGGATGTCGTATGTTTTATTATCCACAGGGTTTGTGAAGCTCTTTGTTTTTTAAATTTGTTTGCAGAATGTACATGTACCACATGGCAAGGATCCCTTTAAAAAGCTTTGCAACCAATCATTACCTTTGGAAATTTTATCAGATAGGTGACTGTGTACTAAGAGATCTCTTAAATTCCTACCTCTGCGATAGGTGATGGAAGGGTATGATGGTAGGATATTTGTAAGATCTTTATCATTGCTGAGGATCGGCCAAAGTGACTTTATTATTTCTAAAACTTCCTGTGAGTAGGCGTCATACGTACCGATACATCTCGCCCGTTTGATCTCATCTTGTTGAGGTTTGGTTAATAATAGATCATCTCTTTTTAGGGATTTACTCGATGGTAAGCTTTATGTAGTGTTTTTTTAGGGTATCCCCTCTCCCTAAATCTATTGTAGAGACTAGAGCATTCATTTTCAAAGTCCACCTCCGTGGAACAATTTCTCCTTGCCCTAATATACTGGCCTACTGGTATTCCCCTTTTCAGGGGTTGTGGGTGCCAGCTCTCCCAATTTAGGAGATTGTTGGTGGCAGTATCCTTTCGGTAAATCATCGTGTGTAAGTGCCCTGTGTGCTCTTTGGTGATCGTGAGATCTAGGAAGTTAATCCGGTTTTGATCAATTTCTGAAGTGAATTTCATAAAAATTGTGTTCGGATTTAATTTTTGAACAAATTCATGGAAGGTGGGGATGTCTCCCTCCCAGAGGACCAGCACGTCATCTATATACCTGCCCCAGAATAATACATGTTTAGTGTATGGGGCGAGTTCTTCCGTGAAGACGTGCTGGTCCTCCCACCAACCTAAAAAAAGATTCATGTAAGTGGGTGCACAAGTGGTGCCCATGGCGGTGCTCTTCAACTGATGGTAAAGGACACCACCAAAAAGAAAATAATTGTGTGTTAATAAGAAAGTAAGAAGGTTGATGGTAAATTGATTGTGCTGATAGTATTGTGTGCTTTTGGTGTTGAGGTAAAATTGAACTGCTTTTATTCCTAGTTGGTGTTGGATACTGCTGTAAAGTGTCTCTACATCTAGACTGGCTAGGTATGTCTGTTGAGTCACAGTAATGTCATGTAGTTTACAGATAACGTCCTTTGTATCTTTCAAAAAGGATGGTAGTGAGGCTACAAAAGGTTGTAGAATTTTGTCTACATATTTACTTATTCCTTGTGTTAAATTATCGTTGCCGGAGACAATTGGTCTCCCAGGTATAGGTTTTGTAGCTTTATGAATTTTTGGGAGGGCATAAAAAGTATCCACTGTAGGTTTGGGGTTCAACATAAACTTATACTCATCTGGAGTAATTAGTTGATTTGCCTTAGCCTCATCGAGGATATGAGTTAATTCAGATAGGTAAATAGAGGTAGGATCTTTTTGGAGGATCTCATATGTTTCCCGGTCATTGAGTAGTTTCTTGGCCATTAGAATGTAATCAGTTCGATTCATGAGAACAGTGTTGCCACCCTTATCAGATGGTTTGATTATTATCTGATCTAGGGTCCTTAGTTCTTCTAATGCTTTTTGTTCATCTTTGTTTAGATTTGCTGCTGTTTTATTTTTGGATGTTCTCAGGTTCTCCAGCATTTGTGTGGCCATGTCCACAAAGGTTTGGATATTTGGGTACTGGGAAAAAGGCAGCATGATTTTAGATTTGGGTCTTAGATTGGTAAGTGGTGCTTGGATAGATTCAGGAGTGCTTATGTTTTCATCCTCTAACTGTTGGAGTATATTGAGTATTCTGATGTCATTTTTATCCATTGTATCCTGACCATTGTCGGGTGAGGTGAAACTTTTTTGTAAGGCTAATTTCCGAGCAAAAAGGTTAATGTCCTTTATCCACAGGAATTTGTCGAAGTCGCGGATAGGTGTAAAGGACAGTCCTCTTCTCAATAGGAGTAACTGTGCCTCAAATGGTTTGTGTGAGGACAAGTTGATGACTAGTTTGTTCCTCTCATTCTGTTTAAATATGTTTAAGTTTGTATTTAGGTCACGTTGTACCCCCATTTTCCTCTTTCTTTGAGGCTCTGTTGTGGTATCCCCCCCCCCCCTAAAAAAGGGGTCCTTGGTGGTGCATTTGTACTTTCTGCTACCACCATGGGGAACAGAGTTCCTGTGGTAGTAATGTTCGGCATAGTTTGTATTGGATTCTCCATATTCGTCACTTTTGAGTGTGCCAGTGGTAATGTTTGGACTTGTGTCATGGTGGGTCTTTGAGTGACGATATTTGTCTGGAGGGTATGTGTTGGTGAGATAGTAGATGATTGTGATTGTAAGGAGTAATTTTTGTGGGTTGGATTGCTTGTCGATCCCCATTTTTCAGTTGCTCTATTTTGTGGCGTTTTTTTCGACTGTTGGTAGTTTCTAATTCTGCCTTTTCGTTTAGTGCCTCCTCTCTGAGATGATATTGAGATTGTATCGTCAGTGCCTGAGGTCTCTGTTTCAGATACTTCTGTGTTTAATCCTGAATTGTTGGTTTTGTTTTTAAACCTATTCTGTGTTCTCTGTGTGTAGACCTGTCCTGTCTCAAAGTCGTTTCTGTCACGAATGTACTTTTTATGTTTTCTTTCTTTTATTTCATTCGTAAGTGTACTGATGTTTATTTGTAATTTGTCCTCATGACTTTTAAATTCTGTGTGCGTTCTAAAAATCTGAATTTCCTTAATTTCCTTTTCCAGTTGTTCACTAGTTTTTTGTAGGAAGCTTTTTTCGTATTCACACAAATAATTTATGAGGCGTAACGAGCTTTCTGTGAGAATCTGTTGCCAACCTTTAATGAAATTGGCATCTTCTTGATGTGCATTTGGGAGAAGATTAATGCGTAGACCCCTGTACACTATCTTTTGCTGTAAATATGTTTCTAGACTTAATATCTCCCAATTGGAGCGTATATATTGTTTATATGTTTTCGTAAGGTCTTTAAACGCTGTTTGTATGTTTGACTGGCTAAGTGGGAGTGATTCCCTAGAGAATACTAAAGATGCCCCTGTCGAAATGTAATCAAAGTCCACCTTTTGGGAAAGGAAGCTTGCCATTTGAGGGTAATTTGTTAGTCTACCTGTGCTGTTGCAACTGTGTTCCCTTCTAGATCTTTCCTTAGGGGTGATCACCCCTCCAAATGAGACTGGAAGTAAGAAATAGATCGAAAAGATCCAGAGATTTAAATTATGGTTTAGACCTATTATAAATCAATATTTGGACTCAAATTGCATTTCTGCAAATGAAGGTCTTTTGACCAGAGCTAAGTCTGTATTTGTCTCTGGTTGAAAATGGGTATACTGAACCGAAAACTCTTTAAAAGATATGATGGTAGTGGATATATACTCGCGTCTCCATGACAATGACGCTCGTACGATGGCATCTTGACAGACACAGGTGGGAACCTATGAGGAGAGAATATCAGCTGACGCCTGGGGATGACTCCTCATTAGCCGATTGGTCCGTCCAACGCACACCCAAGGGAATGACGTCATTGGACAAAGGTTTTATAAGGTGACACTGACACGCCAAACACATCAGTTCAGCCCTGATACCCCCTGAGGACGCCAGATTATGGCGGAACATGTCGGGGGGGCTGATTGAGCGGCACAGGTTTTAACATAGTGATGCTATGTGGTGGACAGCCTGAGACTATATATATGTCGGACTGCAGCGACATATTGTTAGGTTTATCATTTACTTACCTTTCATATAGGGAGACAACCAGATACTAGTGGGATTTTAAGTGTGTGAACAGTAGTGATGCAAGTGAGAGTGTGTGACAATTCCTATAATACCCCTTCCTTGAGAGTGTGTGCGAATACAGACAAAGAGAGGATTCAAAATACACCACCAAAGAGTGGATTCCCTCAGTGTGCGCTGGAGACAATCCTAAGGTGCACCACTTAAAGCCCATAGAAACCCAGTGGCATCCACAATTGATAAATTCACTCTCATTTTCAATTGAGACAAGAAGACTTGCACGCACACCTACCCACGGTCAGAGACCTGAAAGATCACCCTATATGGTAGTATAACATTTACAAGTATATATCCACTACCATCATATCTTTTAAAGAATTTTCAGTTCAGTATACCCATTTTCAACCAGAGACAAATACAGAATTAGCTCTGGTGTATCTATTAAATGAATGTAAATAAAAGTTAAATTTTATATTTCACATATATCCAATCACATTACCTCTTGGTCAATAGTCCTTCATTTGCAGAAATGCAATTTGAGTCCAAATATTGATTTATAATAGGTCTAGACCATAATTTAAATCTCTGGATCTTTTCGATCTATTTCTTACTTCCAGTCTCATTTGCAGGGGTGATCACCCCTAAGGAAAGATCTAGAAGGGAACACAGTTGCAACAGCACGGGTAGACTAACAAATTACCCTCAAATGGCAAGCTTCCTTTCCCAAAAGGTGGACTTTGATTACATTTCGACAGGGGCATCTTTAGTATTCTCTAGGGAATCACTCCCACTTAGCCAGTCGAACATACAAACAGCGTTTAAAGACCTTACGAAAACATATAAACAATATATACGCTCCAATTGGGAGATATTAAGTCTAGAAACATATTTACAGCAAAAGATAGTGTACAGGGGTCTACGCATTAATCTTCTCCCAAATGCACATCAAGAAGATGCCAATTTCATTAAAGGTTGGCAACAGATTCTCACAGAAAGCTCGTTACGCCTCATAAATTATTTGTGTGAATACGAAAAAAGCTTCCTACAAAAAACTAGTGAACAACTGGAAAAGGAAATTAAGGAAATTCAGATTTTTAGAACGCACACAGAATTTAAAAGTCATGAGGACAAATTACAAATAAACATCAGTACACTTACGAATGAAATAAAAGAAAGAAAACATAAAAAGTACATTCGTGACAGAAACGACTTTGAGACAGGACAGGTCTACACACAGAGAACACAGAATAGGTTTAAAAACAAAACCAACAATTCAGGATTAAACACAGAAGTATCTGAAACAGAGACCTCAGGCACTGACGATACAATCTCAATATCATCTCAGAGAGGAGGCACTAAACGAAAAGGCAGAATTAGAAACTACCAACAGTCGAAAAAAACGCCACAAAATAGAGCAACTGAAAAATGGGGATCGACAAGCAATCCAACCCACAAAATTACTCCTTACAATCACAATCATCTACTATCTCACCAACACATACCCTCCAGACAAATATCGTCACTCAAAGACCCACCATGACACAAGTCCAAACATTACCACTGGCACACTCAAAAGTGACGAATATGGAGAATCCAATACAAACTATGCCGAACATTACTACCACAGGAACTCTGTTCCCCATGGTGGTAGCAGAAAGTACAAATGCACCACCAAGGACCCCTTTTTTAGTGGGGGGGATACCACAACAGAGCCTCAAAGAAAGAGGAAAATGGGGGTACAACGTGACCTAAATACAAACTTAAACATATTTAAACAGAATGAGAGGAACAAACTAGTCATCAACTTGTCCTCACACAAACTATTTGAGGCACAGTTACTCCTATTGAGAAGAGGACTGTCCTTTACACCTATCCGCGACTTCGACAAATTCCTGTGGATAAAGGACATTAACCTTTTTGCTCGGAAATTAGCCTTACAAAAAAGTTTCACCTCACCCGACAATGGTCAGGATACAATGGATAAAAATGACATCAGAATACTCAATATACTCCAACAGTTAGAGGATGAAAACATAAGCACTCCTGAATCTATCCAAGCACCACTTACCAATCTAAGACCCAAATCTAAAATCATGCTGCCTTTTTCCCAGTACCCAAATATCCAAACCTTTGTGGACATGGCCACACAAATGCTGGAGAACCTGAGAACATCCAAAAATAAAACAGCAGCAAATCTAAACAAAGATGAACAAAAAGCATTAGAAGAACTAAGGACCCTAGATCAGATAATAATCAAACCATCTGATAAGGGTGGCAACACTGTTCTCATGAATCGAACTGATTACATTCTAATGGCCAAGAAACTACTCAATGACCGGGAAACATATGAGATCCTCCAAAAAGATCCTACCTCTATTTACCTATCTGAATTAACTCATATCCTCGATGAGGCTAAGGCAAATCAACTAATTACTCCAGATGAGTATAAGTTTATATTGAACCCCAAACCTACAGTGGATACTTTTTATGCCCTCCCAAAAATTCATAAAGCTACAAAACCTATACCTGGGAGACCAATTGTCTCCGGCAACGATAATTTAACACAAGGAATAAGTAAATATGTAGACAAAATTCTACAACCTTTTGTAGCCTCACTACCATCCTTTTTGAAAGATACAAAGGACGTTATCTGTAAACTACATGACATTACTGTGACTCAACAGACATACCTAGCCAGTCTAGATGTAGAGACACTTTACAGCAGTATCCAACACCAACTAGGAATAAAAGCAGTTCAATTTTACCTCAACACCAAAAGCACACAATACTATCAGAACAATCAATTTACCATCAACCTTCTTACTTTCTTATTAACACACAATTATTTTCTTTTTGGCGGTGTCCTTTACCATCAGTTGAAGGGCACCGCCATGGGCACCACTTGTGCACCCACTTACGCGAATCTTTTTTTAGGTTGGTGGGAGGACCAGCACGTCTTCACCGAAGAACTCGCCCCATGCACTAACCATGTATTATTCTGGGGCAGGTATATAGATGACGTGCTGGTCCTCTGGGAGGGAGACATCCCCACCTTCCATGAATTTGTTCAAAAATTAAATCCGAACACAATTTTTATGAAATTCACTTCAGAAATTGATCAAAACCGGATTAACTTCCTAGATCTCACAATCACCAAAGACCACACAGGGCACTTACACACGATGATTTACCGAAAGGATACTGGCACCAACAATCTCCTAAATTGGGAGAGCTGGCACCCACAACCCCTGAAAAGGGGAATACCAGTAGGCCAGTATATTAGGGCAAGGAGAAATTGTTCCACGGAGGTGGACTTCGAAAATGAATGCTCTAGTCTCTACAAGAGATTTAGGGAGAGGGGATATCCTAAAAAAACACTACATAAGGCTTACCATCGAGCAAAATCCCTAAAAAGAGATGATCTATTATTAACCAAACCTCAACAAGATGAGATCAAACGGGCGAGATGTATCGGTACGTATGACGCCTACTCACAGGAAGTTTTAGAAATAATAAAGTCACTTTGGCCGATCCTCAGCAATGATAAAGATCTTACAAATATCCTACCATCATACCCTTCCATCACCTATCGCAGAGGTATTAATTTAAGAGATCTCTTAGTACACAGTCACCTATCTGATAAAATTTCCAAAGGTAATGATTGGTTGCAAAGCTCTTTAAAGGGATCCTTTAAAAAACAAAGAGCTTCACAAACCCTGTGGATAATAAAACATACGACATCCGAAAATTTATTAACTGTAAAACCACAAATGTCATCTATGTGGCAAGATGTAGCTGTCCTAAGTTTTATGTGGGAAAGACAACCCAAGAATTCAGAAGACGCATTTCTTCACATTTAAGTGCCACCAGGACTGAGAAAGATACTTCTTTAGCGAGACATATACGTCTGAAACATAACGGAGACATGGAGCACCTCCGTTTTTGGGGGATAGACACCCTCAAAACTGGCCCTAGAAAGGGTAATATTGACCGCCAATTAATGCAACTGGAAGCCAAATGGATTTATCGGCTAAAAAGCCTGAGCCCAAGTGGATTAAATGAAGGTTTTACCTTCACACCCTTCATTTGAATGCAAGTAGCAACTTTTGTTCCTCAAAACATCTTTAACAAACCAACAATGTGGTAACTTATAAAAGTTCTTCTCAAAAGTAAACTAATGCTGGTTGAAAAACGTATATTTCCGTTCCGAAAACTGTCCCTGTCACCTTTTTCGATCATTTACGATCATTCACATACATAAAGCATGGATGACCTCATCGACCAATTTAAAATTACCATCAAGATCATCCCCCTCTCGGTCAAGAATCATTCTGACTCTACCTTAGTCTATTATTTACTTAATAAATATTCATCGAAGGTAAAAGTATCTACTTACCCATTGATCCCACCAGTGTGGATATCATTCTAAAATTGCCGCGCCTGCACAACAATTGTCGCCATGGTTACCGGATATACAGGATGACGATTCGACCTGGCTGACTATCTAGCGCGCATGCGCGATAGCGTGCGCCAGAGAGAAAAGAACTTACCAATCGCGTCTCCATGACAATGCCGCTCGTACGACGGCACAGGTGGGAACCTATGAGGAGCGAATATCAGAGGAGGGACCGTGCTTTCCTCCTAACCAATTACCGACGGGGCGCAGCGGCACAAACAATCAGCTGACGCCTGGGGATGACTCCTCATTAGCCGATTGGTCCGTCCAACGCACACCCAAGGGAATGACGTCATTGGACAAAGGTTTTATAAGGTGACACTGACACGCCAAACACATCAGTTCAGCCCTGATACCCCCTGAGGACGCCAGATTATGGCGAAACATGTCGGGGGGGCTGATTGAGCGGCACAGGTTTTAACATAGTGATGCTATGTAGTGGACAGCCTGAGACTATATATATGTCGGACTGCAGTGACATATTGTTAGGTTTATCATTTACTTACCTTTCATATAGGGAGACAACCAGATACTAGTGGGATTTTAAGTGTGTGAACAGTGGTGATGCAAGTGAGAGTGTGTGACAATTCCTATAATACCACTTCCTTGAGAGTGTGTGCGAATACAGACAAAGAGAGGATTCAAAATACACCACCAAAGAGTGGATTCCCTCAGTGTGCGCTGGAGACAATCCTAAGGTGCACCACTTAAAGCCCATAGAAGCCCAGTGGCATCCACAATTGATACATTCACTCTCATTTTCAATTGAGACAAGAAGACTTGCACGCACACCCACCCACGGTCAGAGACCTGAAAGGTCACCCTATATGGTAGTATAACATTTACAAGTATATATCCACTACCATCATATCTTTTAAAGAATTTTCGGTTCAGTATACCCATTTTCAACCAGAGACAAATACAGACTTAGCTCTGGTGTATCTATTAAATGAATGTAAATAAAAGTAAAATTTTATATTTCACATATATCCAATCACATTACCTCTTGGTCAAAAGACCTTCATTTGCAGAAATGCAATTTGAGTCCAAATATTGATTTATAATAGGTCTAGACTAGAGATGAGCGAACATACTCGTCCGAGCTTGATGCTCGTTCGAGCATTAGCGTAATTGAAACTGCTTGTTGCTCGGACGAATACTTCGCCCGCTCAAGAAAATGGCATCTCCCGCCGTTTTGCTTTTTGGCGGCCAGAAACAGAGCCAATCACAAGCCAGGAGACTCTGCACTCCACCCAGAATGACGTGGTACCCTTACACGTCGATAGCAGTGGTTGGCTGGCCAGATCAGGTGACCCTGGAATAGACTAGCCCCTGCCCGCGCTGCTCGGATCATTCTGTGTCTGGATGCCGCTAGGGAGAGAGCTGCTGCTGGTCAGGGAAAGCGTTAGGGTGTTCTATTAGAATAGTGTTAGGCAGGAGTGATTCTACAAGAACCCAACAGCCCTTCTTAGGGCTACAATAACGTTATACATTTTTTTTTTTATTTGCTTGTGGCTGGGCTTGCTGGCACTAGTAGTGCAGTTAGTACCATATTGTGAGGAATTTGCAGGGGGACTTTCTACCGTTGTGTTTAGCTCTTAGTGACACACATATCCACCTCAAACACCAAAGTGGGACAATTTATTAGGGGTTTGATTAGAATTAGGCAGAGTCTGCTGATTTTTTTTTTTTTTTACCTTTATTTCATTTTATAGCTCAAACTCATCTTGCAAAGCAGTGTGCTTTCAGTGTAGGCTACAAAATAGCCATAGGAGAACCCCAACGGCTTACTTAGGCCTACAATAGCGTTATATTTTCCTTTTTTTTGTTTGCTTGCGGCTGGGCTTGCTGGTATTAGTAGTGCAGCTAGTACCATATTGTGAGGAATTTGCTGGGAGACCTGCGACCGTTGTGTTTAGCTCTTAGTGACACGCATATCCACCTCAAACACCGAAGTGGGACAATTTATTAGGGGTTTGATTAGAATTAGGCAGAGTCTGCTGATTTTTTTTTTTTTTACCTTTATTTCATTTTATAGCTCAAAGTCATCAGGCACAGCACAAAATCCAGTTGTGTGCTGTCAGTGTAGGTTAGAAACTAGCCATAGCAATAGGATAGCATCGTTTTGTTAAAAAAAAATAAAAAAAAAAATAAAAATAAACACAAAAAAAAAAAAAAATTAAAAGTTTACAATTTAATTTGGAAAATGTTTAATCCGAGTGCAAGGGGTAGAGGACGAGGGCGTGGACGTGGGCCTCCAACTACTGCAGGGGTCAGAGGCCGTGGTCCTGGGCGGGGTGAGACACCACCTGCTGATGAGGGAGCAGGGGAACGCCGCAGAGCTACACTCCCTAGGTTCATCATGTCTCAAGTTACTGGGACTTGTGGTAGAGCACTGTTGAGGCCAGAACAGTGCGAAGAGGTGATGTCGTGGATTGCGGACAATGCTTCTAGCCATTTGTCCGCCAGTCAGTCTTCCACGCAGTCCACCCATGTCACCGATATCAGCACTCCTCCAGCACCTCAGCCTCCTTCCCCCCAGTCTGCCCCCTCCCAGCAAAATTTGGCATTTGAACCGGCATACTCTGAGGAACTGTTTTCTGGACCCTTCCCACAGTCACAAACCACTTGTCCGGTTGCTGCTGAGCAATTTTCCGATGCCCAGGTTTTCCACCAGTCGCAATCTGTGGGTGATGATGACATTATTGACGTAGTGGAAGAAGTGTGTAAAGAGGTGTCGGACGATGAGGAGACACGGTTGTCAGACAGTGGTGAAGTTGTTGTCAGGGCAGGAAGTCCGAGGGTGGAGCAGACTGAGGGATCGGAGGATGATGAGGTGACAGACCCAAGCTGGGTTGATAGGCCGGGTGAACACAGTGCTTCTGAGACGGAGGCGAGTCCTATAGCAGAACAGGTTGGAAGAGGCAGTAGTGGGGCCAGACGGAGAGGCAGGGCCAGAGCTGGTGCATCAGCGCCAAATGTTGCCCGTAGTCAAGCTCCCGTGGCGAGGGCTAGATTTTCAGAAGTCTGGAGGTTCTTTAAAGAAACACCGGATGACCAACGGACTGTGGTGTGCAACCTTTGCCAAACCAGGATCAGCAGGGGTTCCACCACTACTAGCTTAACTACCACCAGTATGCGCAGGCATATGAATACTAAACAGTATGCACAGGCATATGAATGCTAAACTCAATGGCACCAAGCCCGTTCACCTCCGGCCGGGCACACCACTGCTCCTTCCCCTGTGTCATCTGCTAGTCAGCCCCCTGCCCAGGACCACGGCCCAAACACCTCCCGTGCGAAAACCCCATCTTCACCTCCACGATCCTCCACAGCATCCACCAGCGTTCAGCTCTCCATATTCCAGACGCTGGAGCGCAAAAGGAAGTATAGCGCAACCCACCCACACGCCCAAGCCCTCAACGTCCACATCTCCAAGTTGCTTAGCTTGTAGATGCTGCCCTATAGGCTGGTAGAGACCGAGGCCTTTCGAAACCTCATGGCGGCGGCCGCCCCTCGTTATTCGGTCCCCAGCCGCCACTACTTTTCCCGATGTGCCGTCCCAGCCCTGCACCAGCACGTGTCAGAGAACATCATCCGTGCCCTGACCAACGCCATTTCTGACAAGGTCCACCTGACCACGGACACGTGGACGAGTGCTGCCGGGCAGGGCCACTATATATCGCTGACGGCACATTGGGTTAACTTGGTGGAGGCTGGGACCGAGTCTGACCCTGGGGCTGCTCATATACTGCCGACGCCGAGGATTGCGGGGCCTACCTCGGTCCAGGTCTCAAAGGCCTACTATGCCTCCTCCTCCTCCCATCCCTCCTCCACCTCCTCCTCCTCCGAATTACCATCCGTGGGCATGGCGCCATCAGTCGGTAGCTCTAGGCACAGCAGCAGTGCCATCGCTAAGCGACAGCAGGCGGTGCTCAAACTGCTGAGCCTAGGCGATAAAAGGCACACCGCCCAAGAGCTATTACAGGGCATCACGGTGCAGACTGATCTGTGGCTGGCACCGCTGAACCTGAAGCCAGGCATGGTTGTGTGTGACAACGGCCGTAACCTGGTGGCGGCTCTGCAACTCGGCAGACTGACACATGTGCCATGCCTGGCCCATGTGTTAAATCTCATAGTTCAGCGTTTCCTCAAGACATACCCCAATCTGTCTGATTTGCTCACGAAGGTGCGCTGCATCTGTGCGCATTTCAGGAAGTCCAGCACAGATGCTGCCACTCTCAGGGCAGCGCAGCGCCGCCTCCAACTGCCCGCTCACCGACTGTTGTGCGACGTGCCCACGAGGTGGAATTCAACATTAACCATGTTATCCAGAGTTTACCAGCAGCGCAGAGCGATTGTAGACTGCCAGATGTCAACTTCCACCAGAACTGGTAGTCAGGTCAGTCAGCTTTCTCAAGTCTACAATGAGGAGTGGACGTGGATGTCTGATATCTGTCAGGTGCTGAGTAACTTTGAGGAGTCAACACAGATGGTCAGTGGCGATGCCGCCATCATCAGCCTCACCATCCCGCTGCTTGGCCTGTTGAAAAACTCTCTGGTCAGCATGAAGACGGAAGCTTTGCGCTTGTCACAAAAGACGGGGGAAGAAGATTCCCTTAGGTCTGTTTCTCAGCGCATATCGGAGGAGGTGGAGGAGGATGAGGAGGAAGAGGAGGAGAATGTTGGCGAGACAGAAGAGGGGACCATTGTTCAGTCCTTCACTGTTCAGCGTGTATGGGCAGAAGAAGAGGAGTTGGAAGAGTTGGAGGAGGAGGAAATGGGCAGCCAGGCCAGTGAGGGGAGTGAATTCTTGCGCGTTGGGACTCTGGCACATATGGCAGATTTCATGCTAGGCTGCCTATCCCGTGACCCTCGCGTTCAAAGAATTTATTCCAGCACCGATTACTGGGTATTCACTCTCCTGGACCCACGGTACAAGCAAAATCTTTCCACTCTCATCCCTGGAGAGGAAAGGAGTATGATAATGCATGAATACCAGCAGGCCCTGGTGCACAAGCTGAAACAGTATTTCCCTTCTGACAGCGCTAGCGGCAGAGGGCGTACTTCTGCGGGACAAGTAGCGAGGGAGAGTAGGCAGCTTGTCCAGCACTGGCAGGGGTACGCTTTACAATGCCTTTGCCAGTTTTATGTCACCCCAGCAAGACACTGTCACCTGTCCCCAGTCTCGGCAGAGTAAGGCTGATCTTTACAGAAAGATGGTGAGGGAGTACGTAGCTGACCATACCATCGTCCTAAATGATCACACAGCTCCCTACAACTACTGGGTTTCAAAGCTGGACATGTGGCACGAACTGGTGCTGTACGCCTTGGAGGTTCTTGCCTGCCCTGCCGCTAGCGTGTTGTCCGAGCGGGTTTTCAGTGCAACTGGTGGCATCATCACCGATAAGTGTACATGCCTGTCGACTGACAGCGCTGACAGGCTGACGCTTATCAAGATGAATAAAGCCTGGATTTCTCCGGATTTTCATTCTCCACCAGGTGAATGAAGCTCAACCTGAATAATGTATGCACTCCTCCTCCTCATTGTCCTCCTTCTCCTCCTCTTTGTACACTAAAGCATAGGAAACTGGCTATTTTTTGCCAGGGCCAACTGGCTCTAGCTATAGTACTCTATGGGGCAAATTTACTTACCCGGTCCATTCGCGTTCCAGCGGCGGCTTCTCCGCTCTGGATTCGGGTCCGGCCGGGATTTAATAAGGTAGTTCTTCCGCCGTCCACCAGGTGGCGCTGCTGCGCTGAAAGTAAACTCATCGCGCCGGAATGCACCGAGCTGGACCAGGTGAAGGTAAGCGGTCCTTATGCGACACATTTTCGGTTTTTAAATGCGGCGGTTTTTCCGAATACGTCGGGTTTTCGTTCGGCCACGCCCCCCGATTTCCGTCGCGCGCATGCCAGCGCCGATGCGCCACAATCCGATCGCGTGCGCCAAAATCCCGGGGCAATTTAAGTACAAGCGGCGCAAAACGGAAATATTCGGGTTACACGTCGGGAAAACGCGAATCGGGCCCTTAATAAATGACCCCCTATGTGTTTAATTTTTCTGGAGGGCCACCTACCCGGTCCTCTGTTTTAAGTAATTTTTGGGAGTGCCACATACAGGCACTCAATCTATTTAATTTTTCTGGAGGACCACCTACCTGCTCCTCTGGTTTGAAAAATTTTTTGGACTGCCACATACAGCCATTCAATTTATTTAATTTTTCTGGAGGACCACCCACCTGCTCCTCTGGTTTGAAAACTTTTTTGGACTGCCACATACAGGCACTATCCAAATTAAATTGTCTTCATAGAAGCCTCCACATGTCGTCTTTTTAGCTGGCTCCACACGTTGTCTCCATTGCTACCTCCACACGTCATCGCCATAGCTGCCTCCAAAAGTCGTCCATACATTGTCTCCTTATCAAACGAACTGTGTCAGGCAGAATTTTGGGTTGTTTTCATGGATTCCACATCAAACTTGTTATCTTATACAAAAGGTTCTTAGAAGTGCTGTTTGGGGAGTAGCCTAGAGACAGGGGCTTGGATTGGCGAAAGCTCGCCTGGCAGCGGAGCGCCAGCTCCATCTCAAGATCCAACTAACATAGTTTTAACTGCAGCACCTTTAATCTACTACTAGTTCTCTGCCTCCATACATCGTCCCCTTATCAAACGAGCTGTGTCAGGCAGAATTTTCAGGTGTTTCACCAGATACATAGTGGAACTCGGCCCGTCTGTCGCGGCCATGCTGGAGACCTGAAGTTGCAATCATAGCAGCGCAATATGGATGCCCCATACTGTTGCTCTTAATCATGGATCCATTTCCATAAAAACAATTAAAAATAGAACCACTATGCTATTCCATTATTCCTAGGTGAAATATTCAAACGACCCGGCCTGATTTGAAAATTATAATTTTTTCAAAGTAAACGCTTCTGGCCCCCAGGCCCATTTTGGGTGGGGAGGAGCCGAGAGACAGGGGCTTGGACAGGCGAAAGCTCGCCTGGCAGTGGACCGCCAGCTCCATCCCAAGATTAGGCAGCTTCAGAGGCATCCATGCATGCTGCCCCTGCTGTTTCCTGTCCATTTTGCCTCCACGATCCCCCACAGCGTCCACCAATGTCTCATTTCAACTCTCTATACCCCAGACGCTGGAGCACGAGAGGATATGCAAGCACATCATCCCCTTATCAAACAAGCTGTGTCAGGCAGAATTTTCAGGTGTTTCACCAGATACATAGTGGAACTCGGCCCATCTGTCGCCGCCATGCTGGAGACCTGAAGTTGCAATCATAGCAGCGCAATATGAATGCCCCATACTGTCGCACTTAATCATGGAAGTCGTCTCCATGGCTGCCTCCACATGTCGTCCCCTTATCAAAAGAGCTGTGTCAGGCTCATTTTTCGGGTTTATCTCCAGATACGTTATGGAACTTGGTCACTATGTTGCCACCATTCTGTGTTATCGACTAAATATACCGTCAACCTTTTGTTCACATAGGAAATCATTTCACCTCCTTTGGTGAAACCTGAGTCCATTTAGGGTATGCCGCCATGAGACTCTCTAGCCTGCCACTGCTGCCGCTGCCTCTGCATGCCGCCCCCTATAGTGTCAGGGTCAATTATTGGATGTTTTAGATGCTATCTAGCCTCATTCGGTCACTCTGTCATGGCCATGCTGTTGCCCATAATTTTGGCATAATGGTGCGATTAAGCAGCCTCAGAGGCATCCATGCATGCTGCCCCTGCTGTTTCCTGTCCATTTCCGTGGTGTTTCCATCCTTTTCTGAGGTTCCCAGGTGTTTGGCCAAGCTTCCCTGTGCAGAGCCTTGGTCCCCTTGAAAAATGCTCGAGTCTCCCATTGACTTCAATGGGGCTCGTTATTCGAGACGAGCACTCGAGCATCGGGAAAAGTTTGTCTCGAATAACGAGTACCCGAGCATTTTATTGCTCACTCATCTCTAGTCTAGACCATAATTTAAATCTCTGGATCTTTTCGATCTATTTCTTACTTCCGCTCTCTAGCAGTCACGCAGCTAACCACACTAGGCTTTGTGAACTCATAGCCTTGTACAGGGACCAAAATTAAAGTATTAGCTTTAATTACAAAAGTGCTTCAAAAGGATATTAAAACAAAAAGAATTACAAAACAAAATGACACACTGTCACGGTTACACCCGCGATCCTTGGTACGGACTGTGGGTGCACCCGTGCCCTCATCTGTGCCCTCGCTGCCGCTGTCCCTGCTCCCCTGGGCCTGTATTTACCTCTCTGGGTTTCAGGCTGTGGTCTTCGGCCAGGCTGCACGCCTGTCTCGTCTGGGCCCTAACAGTGGGAGTGCGTGTGCCGACTCTTCTGCATTTAAAGGGCCAGCGTCCTCCTAGCATTCCCAGCTCTGCTACATAATCCAGCGGCTCCCAGCATCCCCTGCCTGATCTTCAAGTCATTCTACTGAAGTGAAAGCGTTCTCAGACGCCTCCGTGTTTCCTGAGTGTTTCCAGACGCCTCTGAGTTTTCCGTGTTCCTGTGTTATTCCCGTGGTCCTGTGTTTCTGTGGCGGTCCTGTTTTCCTGTGGTGGTCCTGTACTCCTGTGGTGGTCCTGTATCCCGGTGGCCATCCTGAGGTCTTTCCTTCCCTGTGTTCCTACCTTGGCTGGCACCGGGGGCCTAGTTGCACCTGTGGAACGACCTGGTGGCTCCCCGCTGCAGCACGACCATCCCGCTTTGCGGCGGGCTCTGGCGAAGACCAGGGGTCCACTAAGATTCCAGTCCCGGGTTGTGGCTAGTACCATCATCTCCCGCGGTGGTCCAGGGAGTCCACTGAGTTTTGCCCCAGGAGACTCTCCCACACTCCCGTGTGCGACAGTAAAATCCGGCCATGGACTCCGCCAAAGTCATGAATTCTGCTAAAGCCATGGACTTTGCCAAGGACCCACTCCAGCTACTGGCTAACCTTCCAAGCACTATCGCCCAGCAGTCTCAAGAGATTGCTGTCCAAAAAAGACAATCTCGCTGCCACTCTTCGACGGATGATTGCCTCCCAGCAGCAGGCTCCTCCTCCAGTCACCCCGCCATGTTTTTCGGCATTAGAGTCTGGACCCGAATTTTTTATGCCTAACAAGTTTAATGGCAACCCCAATTTTTGCAGGAGCTTTGTTTTCCAGTGCTCGCTGCACATTAAACTGATGTCCTCCCAGTTCACCACCGAACGCACTAAGCTGGCATTTGTTTTCTCTTTGCTCTCCGGAGAGGCCCTGGTCTGGGATAGTGGTGATCCGGACATACGGACATACCCCGTTTCTGGAAAAAATCTGGTCCAGGTTTGAACAACCTCAAGTCTGGCTTCCATGCCTGCCCTGTTTGTTCCCGGTGTTCCCGGATTCTCGGGCCTTCCCAAAGGCCACTCCAGAGTCTCCGGCCTTCCCAGAGGCTGCTCCAGGGTCTCCCATGTCTCCGGTGTGCCTAGAGCCTCCCCAAGAGTCGCCCCAGCCAGCAGCTCCCCAAAAGTCACCCCAGCCAGCGGCTCTCCAAGAGTCGGCCCAGCATCTGCAGCTTCCTAGTGCTGCTCCAGCGGCTTTCCTGTTCCTGTGGTGGTCCTGTGGGGTCCCTGTGTTCCTATGGCGTTCCTTTTGCATTCCTGTGGTGGTCCTGTGTTCCTGTGGTGGTCCTGTGTTCTTGTGGCGGTCCTGTGTTCCTGTTGCGGTCCTGTACTCCTGTGGCGGTCCTGTATCCCGGTGGCCATCCTGAGGTCCTGCCTTCCCTGTGTCCCTACCTTGGCTGCCACCGCGGGCCTAGTCGCACCCATGGAATGACAGGTGGCTCTCCGCCGCAGCAAGACCATCCCGCTTTGCGGCGGGCTCTGGCAAAGACCAGGGGTCCTCTAGGATTCCTGTACCGGGTTGCGGCTAGTACCATCATCTCCCGTGGTGGTCCAGGGAATGCCCCAGGAGACTCTCCCACACTCCCACAGACGGCAAAACAGATATAAAATGAAAAGGGAGAACAATAACAAAAACTTACAAATTAATGAAATTCCTGATTCCCTGGAGGTGGGTGAAATATGGAACACCCCATCTTTTTCGGCAGCCTTCATAGAATGCTGTTTTCCTGCATATCACAATGTTTTATATATTTTCTATTTGGTTAAGGTTTCAGAACCTCCCATTAATTAATTAGTTCAAATTGTTTCTCATGAATGGATAAAGTGTTAATAAGGGGGAGAGTGCACAAATAATTAAATAGTTTCTTTGTTTCCCAGTCTTGATGCTGGAGTGGGGGTATGTGTGGAGAAGGGATGACCAAATGTCTTTTGAAGTCAGCACAGACCAGTCTTCAGGTCAGAGTTTATCAGGCTGTAAAAACTCCAGGATGTTGTAAAAGCTGCCTGGACACTTCAAACGATGCCAATTGTCATCTATTTCAAGAATTCTACACACTTAAAAGTCCTTCCATGGCATTTATCTTTTGCTTGCCATCTACTGGACAGAAAGAGCTTGTACACGTGTACCGTATTTTTCTGTTCTTTCATTAACCCCTTCCCAATGAGTGCCATAATAGTACGGTGGGTGTCAGTAGCGGGACGACAGAGAGGGCTCACGGGCTGAGCCCTATCTGTACCAGGTTGGTGTTTGCTGCATATTGCAGCAGACATCCACCGATAACACCCACGGCGGGTGCTGGCACCAATCGTGGTTGTTAACAAGTTATATGCCTCCGGCAAAGCTGCCATGGGCATTTAAATTTTGGATTAGATTAACGCCCCCTGTGAGCTCTTCGGGGGGGCAGCAATCCATTCCAGTGTTACAAAGACCCGAGGCGGTCTCGTTTTAACCAATTCATTACAATTTACGATTTGGACATTGCAATGAATGATGAGGAAAACTGTAGTATATGGTAGGATCAATAGTAAAAAAAATAAATAAATAAAGTAAAAAAATGAAAATGACCCACATTTCCCTGGAACGGATACAAATACAGTAAAACATCATCAAAATGTCCCATTTATCAAAATATAATGACGGTTATTCCCAGCATTTAAGCCCGTAACAGAAAATAGTGCACAAAGTCGAAAATGCCACTTTTTTGCCATTCTGCAAAATAAAAAAAAAAAAAATTATAAAAAGTGATCAAAAGGCTGTACAGTCCTTAAAATGGTAGCGTTGAGAACTTTATAAAAAGTCACAAAAATAACACCATACAGCTTAGTACACTGAAGTATGAGAAAGTTATTAGTGCTAGAAGATGGCAAAATGAAGATTTTTTTTTTTTTGTACATGAGGTTTTAATTTTTATAAATGTATGTGTCACGGCAAGGATGCAGCTGCTTTGTCGCGTAACTTGGGGTTGCTGTATGGATTAATTTTGCCTACTCAAACTTGCACTCACCTTTCACTCAGGACACAAATTGAGTATAAATCACACCTCATACAGTTCCGCTGCCACCACTAATTGCACCACTATGCACGCTCAGCTCTCTAGTAGTCACACAGCTAACCACACTTTACAAGGCTATGAGTTCACAGAGCATACAGGTACCAAAATTAAAGTATAAGCTTTGAATACTAGGAATATCCAGGAATATTCAAACACTTTCTTTGTTTCCAAGTTCTGAGGCAGGGATGAGGATGGGTGTGGAGAAGAGATGACCAAATGTCTTTTGAAATCAGCACAGACCAGTCTTCAGATCAGAGTTTATCAAGTTGTAAAGACCTCCAGGATGTTGTAAAAACTGCCTGTACACTTCAAGAGATACTAATTGTCATATAGTTCAACAAAGTTAATAATTGCCCTACAGTTAAACCAATTTTACACATTCAAGATTAATATTTCCTTGACACCTCCCCTTTTTTGATTGTGCCTAGGAGATTGGCTCACTTGCCATCTTCTTGGCGCACTTCTAGCTCTGGCTCCCCCTGCCAAGAGAGGCTGTCTGCATTTCCATACAGGTTTGGCTGCAGCTTTTGCAGAGGCCACACAATTGCCAGACACTCTTTTCAATTGTGGCATATGCAGCCTCCTGGGGCAAAAGTTTCCTACTTAGGTAAAGTATTGGGTGTCCTTCTCCTTGCAGGTTTACCTGACTAAGGACTGCACCTAGTCCGTACGTGCTGGCGTCAGTTTGTACCAAAAATCTGTGGGTGAAATCTGGGGCTTGGAGAACGGGTGAACTGGCCAATACAGCTTTTAAGGCTAAAAAGGATTCTTCACACTGATAAGGCAATCTGCTTACCGGGGGGGGGAGTTTTTTCTTGGTTAAGTCTGTTAAGGGTTTAGCCTGCGCACTGTACTTTGTATCCTTCATGTTAGATTTGACCTCAGTTGAAACCCGGTAAGCAGATTGCCTTATGGACAGGTGATTGCCAGTGTCCACCCTGTGAATAGCTAAATGAGTTTTCCCAGGGTTCTGGGTAAAGGTATCTGTGAAGGCATTGAGTACCTCCATGAACTCACACTTATAAGTAGGGGAGAGTTGGGGGTTTAATTAAACAGTCTCAAGGGACCATTTGCTTTGTGGCTCAGACACAAGTTTTAATAGAGTCCCCCTCCTCCAAACTACAAACAGGTATCACACAAGCATGAAAAACCTTATGGCTTTTTTTTGCCTCATCTAGTGCCACAACATAGTTAACATCATTTAATTGTTGGCATATAGTATATGCGCCCTCCCATGCCGCCTGTAGTTTGTTTTGCAACATGGGAACCAGCACCAGACCTTCTGACCTTCTTCATTTGTCATCCTCTGTCTACCATTTTGGTCATACCAAAGTTTCTGATTTGTCTTGTCTTGATTCTCATGCACTAAGTTACTCAAGATCTGCATCTTTTCCCTGAGTCTCAGTACATATTCTACCACAGAGACTCCTTGTATCCCTATGTTACCCTTCCAAGTGTCCCTAATCAGATCAAGAGGTCCCCTTACTCTTCTCCCATAAACAAGCTCAAATGGGGAGAAACCAGTAAGCAAACAAAAGATGGGGAAAGCGGGGTCAGGGTCCCATTGAAACGTTCACACAAACCATTAGTCTGAGGGTGATAAAGGGTGGCTACAAGATGTTCTACCTGCATTTTCTTACAGAGGCTTTTCATTAAATTAGACATGAACTGGGTACCTTGATCAGTCAACATTTCCCTGGGGAACCCAACATGAGAGAAAAAAGTCAGTAGTGCATCTGCTACCTTATCTGTCTGTATGGAAGACAGGGATACAGCTTCTGGGTATCTAATGGCATAGTCAATTACTGTAAGAATACATTTATTTATTGAGCTGCTAGGTATTTCAAGGGGTCCAATGATATCTGCAGGTGCTCGCTGGAAAGGCTTGTCAATTACTGGTAGAGGAATCAGTGGGCCTTATGAATGTTCCCAGTTTTTCCCACCCTTTGGCAAACTGTTCAAGAACAACAGTAATTGGCAATATCAGTGTCCATCTTGGGCCAATAAAAATTATGTGTCAATCAAGCTTTCGTTTTTTTTATCCCTAGGTGCCAAGCAAGAGGAATTTCATGGGCAACCTTCAGCAATTTTTCTCTGAACTGATAGGGAACAACTAGGCGTTAGTCACAATCCTAGAATTTTTATTTATCAGTGGGAATATTCTCCATATAGAGCTTTCCTTCTTCCCAGAACACCTGTTCTTTGTCAGATGTACTAGCTGAACCCTAGGCAGAAAGTTACAAGATTCAACCTCTTCTCCTATGGACAGCACAGTTTGAGGATTAAATTCACTTTGACTACAAGTCACAGCTGCAACATATTAACATTTCCCAGCATGCCCTTCCAGCAAGTTGATGGGGCATCTGTTTGTAGCCCTCCCTTCACATCATTACTTTTCTTACACTCATCACACTCTACTTGAGGAGAGCAGAGCTGCTCAATTGTTATCCCTTGATAACAATTAGACTCCTACTAACCCCTTGGTTAGTAGGAGTCTAATTGAGACACCATTCTGCCAAGGTCAATGCCTAATAACACATTAGTAAGAATAGTGTTGGATACTCCCACCATCCTCAAACCCCTCCCTGCCCCCTGTCTAGATACACACAGGCCATTGGTACAGCAGGGCTAACTCCCCCAACCTCTATTACAGACAATGTTTTTCCTGGAATTATGTCTTTTAAGTTCACCATTTTTGGACATACAAGGGTCACCTCTGATCCAGTGTCTTGTAATCTAACAGTGACCCTATTGCCAGATTGAAGACTATCATTGTTTTTCACTACTGTCCCTGCCACAAATAAAACAGAGGGTGATTATCTAGACAGTGTTATAGGAGTATCCTTCTTGTTGGGATATGCAACACTAAGATGTCCCACTTGGTTACAGGTGAAACATTTGCGATTGTCAATAAGAGTTTTTGTCCCCAGGGCTCCAAAAAAGGGTGCCCAGGTGGTTGGTTTGTAGAAGAAGGGGAATTTCCCACTGACTTACCTCCATTCCAGCTGTTTGCAACAGCCTTTCAGGATTCTGGCATCCTGTTGGCAGTATAGGTGCTAACACAAACAGATGTCATGTGCAGAAATTAATCTTTTATCATGACATCCTCAAGGTCCTCACGGCTGTTGACAGAAAGTCCACTGTAGAAGGGTAGTCCGTAAGTTGCCTACTGTATCAGCGTAGCTGTCAGTTGGTCCTCGCTTTACACTCTGGAATTTTTTGCGGTACAGCTCTGGCGTTAAGTTGTACTTTTAATCAAAGCAGCTTTCATAGCATCATAGTCCTCAACAAGCTCAAGAGGAAGGTCAGCAAATACTTCCAGGGCTTTGCCTCCTAACCCTGGGTTTAAATACTGTGCCCACTGCTCTAGGGGCAGATGGTATTGTCTGCAGGTCTTCTCAAATGATCGCAGAAAAATGTCTAAGTCCCCATCCTTGTCCATTACTAAAAAAGGCTCATGACAAGGTTTTTTGGGGTTTACATCCCGGGATTGCACATAATTTATACTCCTTCTCTCGCCCTGTGGCCGCTCTCTCCTCTCGTGCTGTGCCCATCTGATTAAATTAAAGGATAAGCTGCAGGTGCAGGCTAGGAACACATTTACCAAGCCGCTATATGTAGATACACCTCCATACCTTCCTGAGGGCTCCTGCTGTGGGTCGCCTCATTGGAAACTCTTCCAGAATTAATGTACATATCTTGGTTTCCTTGAGCCGTGCCAGATCCTTGCTCTGCATCTTGCTCCATCAAAGCACAAACCAGCAGCACTTTGGGCTTCATAGTATATAAGGCCAGAAAAAGACGCAAGTCCATCAAGTCCAATCTTTAAGAATTAACCGGTTCGCGACCGCCCGCCGTGATGTCGCGTTCCGATGCATGGAGAGGGCTTGCGGGCCGAGCCCTCTCCATAGCCGGTAAGTCTCTGCTCCATATTGCAGCAAAGGCTTACCGGTAACACCCGCGATCGGTGCCGGCACCGATCGCGGGTGTTTTCTTGATGATCGCCGCCGGCAAAGCTGCCGGCGGCTTCAAACAGATGGCGGCGGATGGGCGCCGCCAACTTTCCGAGGATCGCCGATCCCCGTGACGTCATCGGGGAGCGGCGATTCGTCGCCATGGTAGCTTCAGGTCTCACGAAGACCCGAAGCTACTTCGGGTTAACCCATTCATTACAATGTGCTATGAGCACATTGTAATGTATGAGGAGTAAAAATCCCATATACTGCCATACTGTAGTATGGTAGTATATGGTAGGATCGATCAGACAACCTAGGGTTAAAGTACCCTAGGGAGTCTGAAAAATAGTAAAAATAAAAATAAAAAAAAATTATAATAAAAAAACCTAAAAATTCAAATCACCCCCCTTTCCCTAGAACTGATATAAATATAAATAAACAGTAAAAATCATAAACACATTAGGTATCGCTGCGTCCAAAAATGCCTGTTCTATCAAAATATAATAACGGTTTTTCACTGCGTTTAACCCCGTAATGGAAAATTGCGTCCAAATTCAAAACTGCCACTTTTTTGCCATTTAAAAAAAAATTAAAAATTCTATAAAAAGTGATCAAAAGGTCGTACAGTCCTAAAAATAATATCATTGAAAACATCATCAAAAGTCGCAAAAGATGACACCACCCTCAACTCCATACAATGAAGTATGGAAAAGTTATAAGCACAAGAAGACGGCAAAATAAAAAAAGAATTTTTGTTCATGAGGTTTTAATTTTTGTAAATGTATGAAAACATTATAAAACCTATACAAATTTGGTATCCCTGTAATTGTACTGACCCAAAGAATAAATTAGATGTGTCATTTGTGGCGTAAAGTGAAAGCCGTAATATCCAAGCCCACAAGAATACGACACAAATGCGTTTTTTCACCATTTTCACTGCATTTGGAATTTTTTCCCCGCTTCCTAGTACATGGCATGGAATATTCAATGCGATCACTATGAAGTGCAATCTGTTACGCAAAAAACGAGCTGTGAAATAGCTTTTTACGTGTAAAAATAAAAAAGTTATAGATTTTTGAAGGTGGGGAGTGAAAAATGGAAATGAAAAAACGGGAAAGGGTCCTTAACCGGTTAAATAAATGTTTTATTCCCATAACCCGTGATATAACTTTTTCTCTCAAGAAAGTCATCCAGGCCCCTCTTGAACATGTAGATAGAGTCCGCCATAACAACCTTCTGCGGCAGATAGTTACATAGTCTCACTGCTCTTACAGTAAAGAACTTTTGTCTATATTGATGGCAAAACTGACTACCTTGTCCTGGTCAAAGGCCTAGGTATAAAAAGATCTTTGGAGAGATCATTGTACTACCTGTTCAGGTATTTGTACATTGTAAAGAGGTCTTTCGTTTTTTTTTTCTGAATAATCCCAAATTTTGTAATCTGTCATTATATTCTAGTCTCCCCATTCCCCTAATAATCGTGGTTGCTCTCCTCTGTACCTGTTCCAGTTCTACTATGTCCTTTTTATACACTGGTGCCCAAAACTGTACACAATATTCCATGTGTGATCTGACCAGGGATTTGTATAAAGGCTAAACTATGTCTTTATCAAGAGAATCAGTTCCTCACTTGATACATTCCATGATTTTATTTGCTTTAACAGCAGCTGCCTGGCTCTGGTCACTAAAATTAAGTTTACCATCCACCAATACCCCAAGTCCTTTTCAGCTCCAGTTTTACCAAGTAACTGACTGTTTATAACATAATTATACTTTTTGTTTCCATGGCCCAAGTGCATAACTTTACATTTATGTACATTAAACCTCATCAACCATTAAACCTCATCAACCACTGCACACTCCTCAAGCTTCCACAAATCCCTCTGTAATGCTAAACTATCGACCTCAGAATTTATTACTTTACACAGCTTAGTATCATCTGCAAATATTGAAACTTAACTGTGTAAACCCACTGCAACGTCATTAATAAAAATACTAAAAAGAAGTGGCCCCAGTACTGACCACAGTGGCACTCCACTGGTAACGTCAACCCAATCTGAGAATGTGCCATTAATGATGACCCTCTGTTTTTATTACTAAACCAATTATTTACCCAAATACACAGATTTTCCCCTAGTCCCAGCGGTCTCATTTTATGCACCAGCCTTTTATGCGGCACAGTGTCAAATGCCTTTGAAAAGTCCAGATGTCCAACATCCACAGTGTCCCCCCAGCAGACTTGTCAGCTATGTCGATACCTCTCTGCTCACAGAGGTGAACTAGAGCCACCTTGCACTGCCATTTGTAGATGGTTGCCATCCTTTGCAACATTCGCCAAATAAAAGATAGGAAGAAAAAATGGGGAAGGGGAACTGTTTGCACGTGTGTCTTAGAACAGCACTGATTTGGTCCTTGTAAGACTATGGCAGTCCATCGCAAGGATTCCACTAGTCCTTAACTTAAGTCCTTAACTCAGGCAGTCACCTTGTCACACCACTAGACTTAAATACTATGCTCTCTAGCAGTCACACAGTTAACCACACTTTACAAGGCTATGAGTTCATCCAGGTAAAACAAAGATACAGCAGCCAGGCAGGTATGAGAGGAAAAGAGCTTCAATAAAACTAGAATTTATTTAATCTCTTTAAAAATAGTGGTAATAAAACAGGTACCATAGTGCAAAGGTGTGACGCGTTTCGAACTACATAGAGTTCTTAATCATAGTCTGAACACAGGGAATACATAATTTCATTATAAGGATATGGTTAGCAGAAGTAAACGACAAATGAGTCATCAATTATGTCAGCTGATCGATAGCAAGAATAGTGAATAAGAGACCATACAAACACAAACAGGTAATATTGAATTAATATATGTACATTAAATCATTTCTTAAATTCAAACCAAAAGGAACTCTAGTCTTTATGGTTAGTATCCAGAAAGCCTCTCTGTTACGGAGAGCCTTAACCCAGTTTCTACCTCTCTTAGGGCGGGCCACACGTTCAACAGGTACTACTACTGGATGTGAGGTGTCTCCATGTCTCTGTTGGCATCATCGATCAATAGTGAAGCAGCACTCCATAAAGTGGAAATATCAAGTTTCTTTATTCCACCATAGTGATGCGACGTTTCGCCTGTTCAATCAAAGCATTCTCAAGCATAGTGAATAGGAAGTCAGCAGACTTTAACCCCTTCCCGATGCGCGCCGTACTAGTAGACACTAGTAGACACTGCAGACACGGTGATCGCGACAAAATGGCGGCTGTCCCTGACAGCCAGCCACCTTGCCTCGTGGACCAGAGGGGTTTCGTCGCACCCCCCAGTTCACGATCGATACTATCGGCTGGTCAGTTCAGACCAGCCGATAGCGCTGGAATGGTGTATATCACGGCTATGTCCCTGACAGCCGACATCTTGCCCCGTGGTACAGAGAGGTTTCCCCCCCCCCCCCTCGTCCACGATCGCTGCTATTGGCTGGTCGATGCGACCAACCAATAGCAGCAGTATACGTCACCAGGGGGTCATGCAGGTTAACACAGGATGATGATTGGTGCTGTCTAGGACAGCACCAATCATCATCATTAGGGGGCATGTCTGGTGGCATCATGCCACCTCCCATAGACATCCGATTGGCCGATCTGTACAGATCGGCCAATCGGATTTCAGGTGGGATGTTCAAATTAGTGATCACTGTTCTGTACGTCTCATTCTAGTGTGAGACAGCGTGCAGAACAGTGTATATCACCCCCCTGTGTTGCTGGACCCTCTAGAATTGCTGGCTGGCACCTTTCTGGGCACCACCAGTGTGATCCTCAATTGCTGCTGTGACTGCTACAGTAAGATCTCACTTCTGTGTGATCTTATTTTTATTTATTTTTTTGTGTGTGATCCCCAATATCCCTATCTCAATCCCTGTTCCTGATCCCTCCCACCCCTTCCCTGTGTGCGTCCTGGCAGTTTTTTTTTTCTCGTATTTTCCCCTGCTACACCTTCGTGGTTGCATCCTGTAAGCTGGGCACTGATCAGTGACTTGCATCACTGATCAGCTTTTAGCTTCAGCTTTTTTTTTTTTATACAGGAGGGTTTTTTTGCTCAGTTTTGTGTGTCCTGTGACCGCCAAGTGCAGATCGGTGACACACATCACTGGTTGGCACTTGTGCTTGCACAGTGCCAATTTTTTACTGCTGCTTCTTTTTTAAATAGTTTTTGCACACACAATCCATCTTGTGAGTGCGCTGCGACAACTGAGCGCTGATCCTTTTTTTGTTGCTTTTTTTGATTGTAAAAAAAGAGGTGTTTTTTTTTTTTTTGCGCACACAATCCATCTTGTGAGCAGTAGCATCGTACTGTTCAGCACTTGCTCCTTTTTGGCGCTTTTTTTGGTTGTAAAAAGAGAGGGATTTTTTAATATTTTTTGCACACACAATCCATCTTGTGAGTGCGCTGCGACAACTGAGCGCTGATCAGTAGCATCTTACTGTTCAGCACTTGCTCCTTTTTTTGTCGCTTTTTTTGGTTGTAAAAAAAGAGGTGTTTTTTTTTTTAAATAATTTTTGCGTGTTGAAGCACAACATACAAACCCCTTGAATAAAGTTAACACGTGTTAAAAGCACAACATTTATACACGCCCCTACCCCAATAAAAATGTCCAATACATCCCAAAGATCTTTTTCAGCAATGGAGGCTTATGCCTTCCTTGCCGAGACTGATTCAGAAGGGGAGGATGCCCCATTTCTTTATTTTTCATCCTCCTCCTCCTCCTACTGCCCTTCCTCTTCCTCTGGTGATGAGGGGCCCTCAAGAAGGCGCCCCAGGACCACCGCCGAGCATGTTCTCCAGCCCGCAAGTGATTCATCATGGAACCCACCCCCTGAAAATTATGTGCCCCAAATTTCTGAGTTCGTGGGCAGCTCAGGAATTCATTTTGACACTGATGGCCTCACTGAAATTGATTTTTTCAAATTCTTTTTCTCTGAGGACCTCCTAAATCTCATGGTGTCACAGACAAATTTATATGCCCAACAATTTTTTGCACAAAACCCTACTTCATTATTTTCTAGGTGGACCCCTGTAGATGCAGTAGAGATGATTTGTTTTGGGGTCTTGTGCTCCACATGGGCATTGTTAAAAAACCAGAGGTTAGGCAGTATTGGAGTACTGATGTTTTCTACAGTACTCCAATTTACCACACCGTAATGACACGGCCACGCTTTGAAGCAATTCTTAAATGTTTGCATTACAACGATAATGTACAATGTCCACCTCAAAGTGACCCATCATTTGACCGTCTATATAAAATTTGGCCAATCCTCGACCATTTTGGCACAAAGTTTGCTGAGGCATACACCCCTTTACAAAACATCTGTGTAGACGAGTCACTGGTACATTTCAAAGGCAGGTTAAAATTCCGCCAGTACCTGCCCAGCAAGAGGGCCAGGTACGGAATTAAAATGTACAAGTTGTGTGAGAGTACCACAGGGTACACCCACAGGTTTAGGATTTATGAGGGAAAAGACACCCGAATTAGCCCTCCAGAATGCCCCCATGTCCTAGGAGTTACAGGGAAGCTTGTGTGGGATCTGGTGCACCCACTTCTGGATAAAGGTTACCACCTCTACATGGATAACTTTTATACCAGCATTCCACTTTTCCAATCCCTAAACTACAGAGGTACTGTAGCGTGCGGCACTGTACGCAAAAACCAGAGGGGCCTCCCGGGATCCCTTGTTAGGCAGCCACTTAGAAAGGGGGACATAAAGGCACTCTGCAATCAGAACATGGTGTTGGTAAAGTATGAGGACAAAAGGGATGTCCTTGTTCTGACCACCATTCATGGGAACTCCAGCACCCTCACCCCTGTACGAGGTACCACCACCACTTCCCCTAAACCAGACTGCATCCTGGCTTACAATAAATACATGGGTGGGGTTGATCTGTCAGATCAAGTGCTGAAGCCGTACAGTGCTCTACGGAAAACGAAGATATGGTACAAAAAGCTGGCTGTGTATATTGTACGTGCTGTTCCAATGTGCAGGCCATGCTGTATCATTCCTCCATTTTCAAGAGGTGGTGATTAAGGCATTAATATTTGGACAGGAAGGACAAGTCCCCAGTACCTCTGGATTAGATGTCCCCCGTGCTGTGCCAGGGCAACATTTTCCCGGTGAAGTGCCCCAGACTGCATCTAAAGGAAGGACTCAGAAAAGATGCAGAGTCTGTTCCAAAAGAGGGGTTAGGAAAGACACTATATACCATTGCGAGACCTGCCCTGAGAAACCTGGCCTCTGCATGAAGGAGTGTTTCAGGATATACCATACAACTCCTGAGTAATAAAACTTTAATAAAAATTCCAAAATTTCCGAATTCCATCTTGGGCATCCATAGCACATTATATTGGGAAAACCACCTGTATGTTCAAAATGCTCACTACACCACTTGTATTACACTACACCACATATTACACCTTGCTCAATTCTTCAAGGGGGTCACTTTTTAGGTTTTACTCTGTTTTGTACCACTAGGGCTCTCCAAATGCATCCTGACACATGAAAAGGATTCATGGTTTCTAAAAGACAAACATCACTTTTTTCCTCTACTGTGCACCCAAATCACATTTGATATGCACATGTGGGGCAATTCTACATTTGGGAGAAATAGTCTTACAAATGTTGGGGTATTGTTTCATCTTTTATCCCTTGCAGCTTAAAATAATTTGGGGTAAATGTGACTTTTTTGGGGAAAATTTTCACCTTTTTCCTTTTGGGGTTTAATTGGATCATACACCTTTAGGGGTACATATACATATTACACCTTGAAAAATTCTCCAAGGGTGTACTTTCCAAAATTGGGGTCACTTGTTGGGGTTCTCTTCTGTTTTGGTAACACTAGGGCTCTCCAAATGCACTCTGACCCATGTATAAGATTTCTGGGTTCTAAAAGACACACATCCCCCATTCCCTTTACATCGTACCCATACATTTTATCTGCACATGTGGGGCGATTCTACATCCAGGAGAAATAGTTGTACACATTTTGTGGGATTATTTCATCTTTTGACACTTTTGGCTTAAAATAATTTGGGGTAAAAGTGACTTTTGGGGGAAAATTTTCACAGTTTTCCTTTTTGGGGTCTGATTGGATCATACACCTTTAGGGGTACATACACATATTACACCTTGCTAAATTCTCCAAGGGGTGTACTTTCCAAAATGGTGTCACTTGTTGGGGTTCCCTTCTGTTTTATACCACTAGGGCTCTCCAAATGCACCCTAACCCATGTAAAAGATTTCTGTCAAATTTGGCTTCTAAAAAACACACATCCCTCTCTCCCTTCTATATTAAAATATAGAAGTATAAAATATAGAAATATATATATATTAAAATGTTCAAAAGTTATTACCACATAAACTGACACATGTCACATTTCAAAAAAAGGGCAGTATCAGGACCGTGCAAAATGGCCAAGTCGTTAAGGGGTTAAATAGAGACGAGGCAATCAACCGCACGTGTTGACAGGTTATAACATACAAGTGAAAATATTGCAATAATTCAGTGTAACATATAACAAATCTCAAATATCCAATATAAATACAGAATACAGTGATTTAATTATGCACGTGTTTCCACGGTTACTACCACAATGCTATACGTCGAAGCAGAAGTGCAGATACCCAAAATAAACCATTATTGTGACCAATCGTGCTACATAAAAATTGTAATCAAGTGTCTATAGACATATAGACACTTAGAAAAAATAGCAAAAAAACATATAATAGCATTCCTGTTCAGGGGATATCAAAGTCCGTCTTTCTTCCCCGAGCAATCGGAAACAAGAGTATGCGCATGTGTAAAAGACAGAGTACTGAGGCGCCATATTGTTGTAGGGCAAAACTACACTACAGCTCCAAACGACGCTCCAAACGGGACATCACAGGGAGTTACGGGACGGCCCAGGTGGTCCACAGATAAGCAAAGTCCGCTCATCACCAAATGGCTGAAGAAATCCTGCCTGTTGTAGGTCCCATCCGGGATCGTTGCCACCATATTCGGGTCCACCAGCTACAATGCATCCCAGTCACCCAATAGGCACCGTATTCAGGAGGGTCGTGTGAGGTCCAAAATCAAATCCAGTACCAGCTGTAGGAAAAATAAATTAAAACAACAATTAATAAAGACAGCTCGTGTACTCAATCAAATGTGTCAGTCTGTAATACCCAAGCAATTAATGTACATATTAAGAAAATCTCATAAGTAATCTTGAAAACAATTTACTACATGTTAATTAAAACTTGATGTAAAAGCTAAAAATTATTGGAAAAAAGAGCCCATGATGATATTTTGCTGTATATGAGTTGTTATATATACAATGTATACTGGATGGACTCAATAAAAAGATTTAAATATGAAAACAACAATATGATAACCCGGAATAGAAGATTAAAAATAAAGATCATGTATGTTCATGGGGAGGTACAAAAAGTCCTCATAGAAACACGTTCAAGGGAAAGTCTTTGTTTAAACCCTGAGGGGGAAGTGATCCCAATCTGTGGATCCACTGGACTTCCCTGCGTTACCGCAATAATTCTCTATTGCCGCTCCTGGTAAGTGGGGGGGGGGGGGATTCTGTCTATAATGGTGAATCTAAGGTCATCAAGTTTATGACCAGCTTCAGAAAAGTGGCATGGTACAGGGAGATCATTCTTTTTAGTACGTATGTTGGATTTGTGGTTATTCAAACGCAACCTACATTCAGTTGTTTGTCCAACATACAGCAATTACATATTACATTGGAGAACATAAATTACATAGTCACTTCTACATGTCAGTAGAAAATTGATCTTAAATCTCTTGCCAGTGGTGGGGTGAGTGAACACTTCACCTTTCAGCATTAATGATCAGTTATCACATGCCATGCAAGGTACACAAACCCTCCTGCTGTTTTTTTCTCTCTTAGGGTTGCTAACATCCGTTTTAACCAATATGTCCTTAAGATTGTTGTTTATTCAGTAAGAGAATAGTGGGGGCAATTGGAACTCTTGTATATTTTTATAGTACGTCTTAAGGGTGCACCAGTTGTTCCAAATGATGGAGGCAATGTTACGACTATGTGGGGTATAAGTGGTAACCATAGGTAACCGGGAGTTACTGCCTTTCACTGTTTTGTTGGTAAGAAAAGTGGTACGGTCTATAGTTTGTACCTTATCGATGTGTGCCTTAATGAGGGATTTAGTGTACCCCTTGTCAATTAATTTTTTTCCCCATTTTTAAAAATTCAGCTTGTTGTGTGTCTGCATTATCCACTATCCTTTTCACCCTCAGCAGTTGGCTAAAGGGCAGAGAGTGAACCATACCTCGAGGGTATTGGCTCTCATATCTAAGGAGAGTGTTGCAGTCCGTAGCTTTTACATGGAGGTCTGTTTTTATGTTGAATCAATTTTTATTGAACATTATATAATGAAAATTTACAATACATTAGAAACATCTTACAATAGTTGATACAAAAAATACAATGGGGGTCATTTATTAAGGGCCCGATTCGCGTTTTCCCGACGTGTTACCCGAATATTTCCGTTTTGCGCCGCTTGTACTTAAATTGCCCCGGGATTTTGGCGCACGCGATCGGATTGTGGCGCATCGGCGCTGGCATGCGCGCGACGGAAATCGGGGGGCGTGGCCGAACAAAAACCCGACGTATTCGGAAAAACCGCCGCATTTAAAAACCGAAAATGTGTCGCATAAGGACCGCTTACCTTCACCTGGTCCAGCTCGGTGCATTCCGGCGCGATGAGTTTACTTTCAGCGCAGCAGCGCCACCTGGTGGACGGCGGAAGAACTACCTTATTAAATCCCGGCCGGACCCGAATCCAGAGCGGAGAAGCCGCCGCTGGAACGCGAATGGACCGGGTAAGTAAATTTGCCCCAATGTATGGTAAACATATGGTAAACATATATCCAGGACATACACTTAACCTTCAGTGAGGCCCTAAATAAGGAAAAAGGCCTTCCGAGTGGGAATAAAGGCAGGTTCCGTGACAAAGCTTTACAGAGATTATATCCTTTAACCTCCTTATCCCTCCCCCATAACTGTGTTACTCTCTACCTTACGAGATAAGGCCGAGCTTAATTCCACAGATCGCGGTAAGTTGTGCCCTTGGAAAGAGAATACTGATAAAGAGCTAAACGACAAGAAAGGGAAAACAGATAAACACATCACAAGACGTAACATAATTTTAGACAGATACAAAAGGAATGGAGAACGCAAGGAAGAGGGGGGGTCCTAAGGAGCGAGTGCTAAAGGGAGCTAGGAGGGCTTCTGGGTTTCCGCACCTCCCCTAACCAGGCAGTGCACATCCCCCGAGGATATGTAAGAACCTCTAACCAGGATCCTGAACTTCAAAAAGAGCCTTAAAGTCCGGGGAATCCCTAAATCTCATCCAAGGGGACCACACAAGGAGAAACTTTTCGTGGGCTTCTGGTGTTAATATAGCGAGTTCCTCCATGCGGAACAGGTGAGACATTTCTTTTGCCCATTCAGCCAAGGACGGACAAGTGGTTGACCGCCAGTGGCGTGGTATTACCGCCCTAGCTGCAATCAGGCAAAAACGTAGTATGTCCTTCTTTTGAGCTCCTATTTGGCCCGGGAGAACTGAAAGAAGAGCTATGTCTGGACCTGCGGTCACCGTTTGCCCGAGATTCGTTGGTACATGTCGAACACCTGGCTCCAAAAGGGTTTGAGGGCCTCACAGCTCCACCAGACATGCAACATGTCTCCTTTCTCGGATCCACAGCGCCAACAGACGTCCGAAACCGAGGGAAAAGCCAGGTGCAACACTGTCGGCACCCGGTACCACCGTGCCACTATCTTATACCCCTTTTCTTGTGCTGCACAAGCAGAGGACATCTTGTGTGTGAATAGAAAAGATTTGTCCCACTCCTCCTGTGTCAGCGGGGCCCCCAGCTCACGTTCCCAGCTTCGTACGAATGGGAGTTCTGAAGTTTTAGAGTCGTCCGTCAGTATGGTGTAAATTTGGGAAATGGCGTGTGGTGGGGCAGAATCTAGTCGGAATAATCCCTCAAAGGCAGTAAGGGAATCGGCAAAGGCCGCCACGTCACCCGACCCCACTATGAAGGATCGTAATTGTGAATACTCAAACCAGGAATTGCCTGTGTGGCCCTGACGTGGATTGAAATCCCCATGTGGGGGGAGTGGAGCTCCCTGCAGCAGGTCAATCATCCGTGGGTCCTCCAAGATCCCCCAGCCTAGGAAGGACAATATAGCCATTCCCGGTTGGAATCCCGGATTCCGCAAGATTGGAGTAAGGGGGCTAAGCTCGCGGGACAGGGACTTCCTTGCTATCAGAGACCTCCACAAGCGCAGCACATCCCGGAGCAGGAATGCCTGAGGAGAAGGAGGTTCCCACTGGAACCCAAGGCAACAATTTAAGAAGTGCCGAAGAGCAGGTTTGTTCCAAGGCGACCCATTGTTTTGATACCGTATTGTAAGTCCAGTCAAGCAATCTTAGAAGTATCGAGGCCTGATGATACAATCTAAGGTCCGGAAGGCCGCCCCCCCCCCCCATAGCCTTCGGTCTGATCAGTGTCTTCCAAGCTATTCTCGGGCGCTTAGATCCCCAGATAAATCGCAGCATGGCGGACAGTAAAGTATGAAAAAAACCCATAGGGGGAAGTATCAGCACGCCCTGGAAGATGTATAAAAAGCGTGGGAGTACGTCCATTTTCAGGACATTAATCCTACCGAACCATGAAAGGCGCTTGCGGTCATATGTTTGGAGGTCCTTCAGTGTACGATCTAGAAGGGGCGAGTAGTTAAGAGCGTATAACCTCGACAGATCAGTTGGGACCATGACTCCCAGGTATTTGAGGGATGTTTGCCGCCAATGGAAGGGGAAATTATCCTTAATGTGATCCACCTCTGACATTAGTATAACTGATTTTAAAGTCACTTACCGCACTATATCTCCTGAACTCTTGAATGAGTGATGGGAAGGATATTCTAGGCTGGGAGACATACAACAACAGGTCATCTGCATACAACGCAGCTTTACAATGTCTGGAGCGCATTGTGATCCCGTGAATATTAGGATTCTTCCTAATGGCGTTAGCCAAGTGCTCCATCACTATGACGTATAATAGGGGCGAAAACGGGCACCCCTGCCTAGTGCCATTTTTGATGGGGAAGGACTTGAATAGGTTCCCGTTGACACTCACCCTTGCGGTAGGTTTGGAATATAGGGCCAGGATTTTCCCCCAAAACTTTGGTCCCAACCCGATCTGTCGAAGTGCTGCCACCATGAAGCCCCAATGGACCCTGTCGAAGGCCTTTTCCGCATCTACAGAGAGTAGACAAGAGGGTATAGAGCGCGCCTGAGCATGGGACATTAGAAGGAAAGTCTTATTTAGGTTGTCTCGCGCCTCCCTCCCAGGAACAAATCCTACCTGGTCGGTGTGTATTACTGTCGAGACATGGGGGGCCAACCTTTCCGCCAAAACTTTCGAGAACAACTTCACATCCACATTTATAAGGGATATGGGTCTATAGCTAGCCGGCAGCGAAGGGTCCTTACCCTGCTTGGGCAGCACACTAATGTGAGCTTCCATACCGCTGAGAGAAAAGCCCGAGACCGATGATACAGCTCCGTACACTTTGGCCATCAGAGGGGACAACAGTTCTCTAAATTGTTTAAAGAAAGCCGGGGTGAACCCATCAGGTCCAGGACTCTTAATTACAGCCGACACTTCTGCCGTCTCGATATCCTGCTCCAAAGTATCGGAGACTTCTGGGGGCAAGACTGGCAGACCCGTCTCTGCTATGTACGAGTCTATGCGGGCATCTTGGGAGGGGAGTGATGCGGGCCCCTCTTTACCCCTAATATCATATAGTGAGGTGTAAAAGGATGCGAAACTATCGCATATCTCATCCGGATGAAAGACCTCCGTTCCCTTAGAGCCTTTAATCTTAGGGATATAAGAGGCCTGAGAACGGGGGTGTAGCAATCGTGAAAGAGGTCTACCACATTTGTCCGCGTGGTCATATAAGTAGCTCTGGAACCTAGCCCGGTGTTGTAGGTACTTTTGGTCCAAGAGAGATCTCAATGATTCCCTGGCTCCCATCAACTCTGCCAGATCGGACGCAGTCAGGGAGGACTTGTGGCGCAACTCCAGTGTCTGGATCTGTGCCATAAGAGCAACGATCCGTGCATTGTTATCCAACTTGAGGCGTGCTCCATGCCGAATAAAGATATTCCGCAAGTCCCCCTTGAGTTGCTCCCACTGCTGTGCAGGGCATGCCGGATCCCTCCACTCCGGACTGTTTATAACTGTCGCTAAATGCTCCCTGATCTCTTCTGCACAAACGGAGTCCCTGAGGAGGTTGTTGTTCAGTCTCCATCTCCAGGGACTGCGACTATGGCGCTGTATGGACAGCGTCAAGAAAATTGGGGCATGGTCTGAGAAGAGAATGTTCCCAATTGATGTCTTGGGATCCCATTTAAGAGCGTTGTGACTCAAGAGGAAGAAATCAATTCTGCTATAGGAGCCATGCGCCGGGGAAAAGTAGGAATAGTCCCGGTCCCGTGGATGGAGGACCCGCCAGATGTCAACCAGCTGCAAGGCATGTAGATCTCTCCGTAGTCCCCGTAGGTGACTGAGTGGGATATTGTCCCGCCCCCCCGAAGTGTCCATAATTGCTTTATTTCATTTTATTTTCTCTCTCCTGTTTTCACTTATCTGGTCCTCTTTATTGATTTTTTGTTTGCCATTGTGGACCCCTCTTTGACTGGATCCTAGATCTGTGACCCTCGTGTATATATTCCCGTGGGCCACATGGTAGGATCCTGTCCTTATATCACCTCCGGTGGGTGTTTTTTGTTTGTTTGTGCTTTTTTGCTTTTCACGTTGGGATATATATATATTTTGTTTCCATCTTTAACACTTTTTCTTGTCCTCATTTACATTAGGTACTGCACCGCACTTACCTCTCTGTACTGGGTAATATCATGTGATTCATCCAATCTTCAGCTATCTCCTCTGGCATTAATCGAAGAAGAAGAGAAAAGAAAACAACAAGACACCTCCAAAGAAATAACCCACCTGGCTCTGTATCCATGGACTTACATTCTCGTAGTTAAGACACATCCGGATTCATTTCTAATCTTGCATAATTCTTGATGATTAATCCAAAAGGCCTTATCAACCTAACTACTGTCAGGTCTCTCTCAATCTCTCTTGTTGATTACACACCTCTATTAACTATACTTTACCTCTATATCTCTACCTTTCCTATACTTATAACATCTAAATAGAATATGCTACATATACCTTAATAATAATGTTGCCTACCTGCCCCTGGCATCGGACACGGGACCTTAGTCTTGTTGCGGTTTATTACAATCACCTTAACCATTGCGACTTTGCACTTCTTCACAATGCACCTTATACTGTACAGTTCCTTTTTAATCCCCATTATGCACTGAGGCACTTTATATTACTTACCTGCATATATAGTTTAGAAAGCACTCAGGTATTCCACTTTTACCGTATCTGCACTTCCTTTGCACATATTTTATTAATTTATAATTAACTGTTCTAAATACTTTTTGATAAGCAATGTTGTTGGCATTTTTTTATGACATATTGCACAGTCATTGGCCTCATGTTATATATCTTCACTTTTGCGATATACGCAGATATGTTCCTATGCATGCGCTATAATGTGGAATGAATGCTTTATACTTTAAAGTACGTGACAAGACTCTCGGGTCCGTCACGCCATCTGCGCATGCGCTACAATTCGTATCATTATACTTCGGGCAAACTTCATTTCCGGTTTCGGATGTGCATGTGACTTACATATTTCCGGTATATGACACGCACGCCGCATCATTGAACCGCAATATGCGGCTGGTCCGTGCCGGATGTCCGGGGGCAGGAGGACTATATAATTTCACTTCCCACACACTCTGGCACCCCTGAGGAAGCCTGGTTCGCAGGCGAAACGCGTGGGGATCTCTCCAGCCCCCGGTGCCCAGCCTTTACACTTAGGTAACTATGGTTTGATCTACTATACAGCTAATTTACACCACACTTGTGGATTTACTATTTATTTTTTTTCTCAATTGTTTATGGCTGTTAATATACCCACACTATGTTATAGTTACATCAGGCACGGGATTTGCTGGTTTGTTTTGGCACAGTCAAGTGCCTTTTTAAATGCTTTTAAATGTATGTACCTTATTTCTTAAATAAAAGATTTTCATGAATTATTATACACTATGGGCATCCCTGTTTTCCTGTACGATTTGAAACATTCCATTTGGATGCCAATAATCCATTACCCTTAGACCCTACTCTATACATTTATTCAATTCTGCTATAGGAGCCATGCGCCGGGGAAAAGTAGGAATAGTCCCGGTCCCGTGGATGGAGGACCCGCCAGATGTCAACCAGCTGCAAGGCATGTAGATCTCTCCATAGTCCCCGTAGGTGACTGAGTGGGATATTGTCCCGCCCCCCCGAAGTGTCCATTGAGGGGTCCATAGGGAAGTTAAAGTCGCCCCCCACTATTAGGTATCCTTCCATGAAGTCCGACAGTGTGCCCATCATTGTCCTACATGCGGGTACAGGGCCAGTGTTGGGGAGGTACCAGGTGGCTAGAGTGAGCACCTGCCCGAAGGCTCTTACCTTCGCAAAGACGTATCTACCTTCATTGTCTACCTTTGTCGCCATAACCTCCAGTGGTAGTGACTTATGGAAGGCTATCGACACTCCCCTCGATTTGGCCTCCGGATTGGCGCTGTGGATCCATTGTGTGAAATAACGATCCCGAATGTCAGGCACACTGGTGGATCTGAAATGGGTCTCCTGTAAGAAAAGGACGTTAACTCTCTGTTTGTGCATATCATACAGGATCTGTGACCTTTTCTGTGGGACGTTAAGTCCCCTAGCATTGAGGGACGCGAGACGTAAAGTATCCATAGAGAATCTGAGACCCCCTTAGCCGCTCGCTGTCTCGCTGAAAGAGTAGTGCCCTATGTCGGACCCTCTGGTGTTATAGCAGGAAAAATGTGAGAGGGTAGACAAGGGGAAGGAATAAAACGCTACAACACGACGTTTAAAGACAATACCAACACAAAGTAGACTGACACCAAACAAACAAACACTGATCAGTGGGGAGACAACACTTATAATACCGCAGACAGACCCGCTGGCTACGGATTCCCCGGTGGGTAGTGTGCTGACCACGGAAGGCTCCCCCTCCCCCCACCCGACAACCGCATATTACACATTGAATCTGCAACATAGCAATATACCAAATCCAGTTTCAAGAGAACAATATAACCATAGAGAAAGAACAGTATTTAAGAATCAAGATATCACTGAACATTTGGAGGGTAGAGAGGACGGCTTTGGGACCTCGAGCCACTGGCGGACCCACGGGATCCTATTATCAATGTAAGCCACTGATATTAATAACGGTCTTCAACCTTAGGAGCCTAATCGGCTATCAAAAGCTCGTCCAAAAAGGCTGTCTCTCTACCCAGTACTTTAACCCTGAGGAAGAAAGCATATCTTGAAACAAACAATTATGCCTAATGATATTCATTCCGGGGGCAACGGCCCCGGATCACGGCCCATCTGTGCTCCTCCCCTGCCGCGGCCCCGCCGAGCCCGGCATCTAGGGGGTCTTCCTGGCGGAGGAGCAGCCCCCCCACAGAGGTGGCAATGGCAGACCCGGCCATTCCGGTAAATCAGCAACTTCAATATGTAATGCCGCTGCCACAGCGGGAACCTCCCCCGGGTGTCGGATAACAAATCTATGCTCCGCTTGGCGGATCTGGAGGCGGAACGGGAAGCCCCATGAGTAGGGTATGTTTCGTTGTCTTAGTTCCTCCAAAAAGGGCTTCAATGCTCTGCGTTTTAATAGTGTCAGCTTTGATAAATCCGGTAAGAGCTGAATATGGGATCTCTGAAAAGCAATGTCCCCAGCTGATCTTGCCTTGGACATAATTGCCTCTTTTAGCTGATACCGATGCACCCGGCATATAACATCTCTGGGACGCTCAATCTCTACAGGTTTGGGTTGCAATGCACGATGCGCCCTGTCCAGCTCCACCGGCGTGTCTGCTGGCACCTCTAAGATGGAGTTAAACAACTGGCGTAAGGTATCGTGGAGCGCAGAATTTTCTACTGACTCAGGCAGGCCCCGAACTCTGATATTGTTGCGCCTTCCCCTGTTCTCTGCGTCATCCATTTGGTCAGCCAAGAATTGAAGTTGAAAGGAGTGGGCAGCAATGGTATCTGCTTGTGACTCAAGGCGGGCACTAAGATCATGCCGAGTGACCTCAGTAGATGTTACACGGTTCTCCAACTGTTGTACTTCCTCCCTCACTGCGTGAAGTTCAGCGGTATAAGATTGCTCTAACCTGGCAACATAACTCTCCATATCGTCCCTGGTGGGGATGGTGCGAAGGTGGGAGCTAAGAGCCCGTAATTCGGCCAGTGCTCCATATTCTTGAGACAACATGATTCTCTGAGACTCAAAGGCTCCCCCCTGAGAGAGCTCTGTATTAGATGCAATATGACCATATAGGACTTTGGCCTGATGAGGCCTATCTTGAGACGGCTGTGACACCGACCACATTGGGGAAGGGCATGGGGTATGGGTCACTGGGGTGACTGGCCATTCTTCCCCTGAATCCGGCCATAATACCGGGGAATGGGGCGCAGATGGAATCTCCTTCCCTTCTTTCTCTTCTCTCCACTGCGGGTCCCCCTGACCCTCCTCTCTCTCTTGTTGTATTTCCACCTGCTCAGCCCAGGAGGTGCTGACTCCACGGCTGGGAGTCGACGGGCCTGCCTTGGGCCGCTTCAGCGGGACCATGTGTCTCCAATAGGGCCTTCTTCACCCCTTGGGCCTGTGATGTGAAGGCCACGCTTGGGGATTCACCGGGCTTGGGTGCTGGACATTGGGGTACCCCAAATGCCCCTCTCCCAGGTGGGCTTTGTGGGGCATTATGTACCTGGGCTACCACATGGATGGGCCTGGATAGCCCGCCCCCCCCTTTTGGCCCGACAGTACCTGATCCGGCCGCCATCTTGGCCACATGGTGCTGCATATTATTGTCCGTTATGGCCATCGCCTCCCCCGGACCGGTGCTCTCCATCCCCTCTTCCGACTGGTGCCAGGAGGTGTCTGATCCTGTCGTGGCCCCCTGCGCTTCCTCTGCTCCTGCTGCTGGCGGCTGGCTGGTAATCTGGGCAGCGGCGCTCACCTCCATGCGGTCGTCCGCCATCTTGGCCACGTGGAGCTGGAGGAACGCAGCCTTCCTGGAGTCTTCAGGCTCTGGCGCTTCGTCTGCGCGGTTCGTCGGCGGAGGGTCCGAGTCAGGTAGGGAAGCCACCGGTTCTTCTGCCGCAGGGGTTTTCCGCGGGTCCGGGCTCTGATCTGGAAAGGAACTCACCGCGGCTGCAGGCTGAGTGGCGGCGGCCTCTGCCATTAAGAATCGGCCAATTCCGCGGGCCGTGGACCGGCTGAGGGGCGCTGCTGGGGTCCGGGTACCCCCTCTCCTCTTGGCTCCCATTTACTGATGCCTTTCACACTGGATTTGGAGTTTGTAGCGGCGTCTCAGCAGGGTTCGGGCAGGAGAGGTTTTAGTGTGCGACCATCTCCGTCCGCAGTCAGGCCACGCCCCCGGAGGTCTGTTTTTAAACAATTGTTCATAACGTACACATTGGTGTCCAAAAATTGTAAAAGTAGTGTCTGAAAATACCATTGTGAATTTTATGTCAGAATCCATATTATTTAGAAAGTCCGAAAAATTGAACAAAGCTGTGAAGTCCCCTAGCCAGATGGCAAAGACATCGTCGATGTATCTCCACCAAACCAGTACAAGACATCACGATGTTGGCATGGGCTGGAGCCACATTGGACCCCATAGCCATGCCACATAGTTGTACAAAAAACTCTTCATTAAACTTGAAGTAATTACAGGTAAGAATCATCTCCAGTAGCCCCAAAATAAACTCCTTGCCCTCATTGGTGTAAGGAGATCCAACTAAGGCCTGACCAACACTGGCCAAGCCACGATCGTGATTGATTGATTGATGTATAAAAACTTGTAACATCATATGAGACGAGAAGGGCTCCCATTGGGACATGAATGGAGGAAATTTTATTCAGAAAATCCGTAGTGTCCCTAATATAGGATTTGGAATTAATCGCATAGGAGCTAAGGATTTTATCCAAAAAAATAGCTGCTGGGCTAAACAAAGAGTCTCACCCAGAGACTATAGCTCTGCCGGGTGGGGCAGTCAAACATTTATGTATTTTGAGCAGACTAGTCAACAAAACATAAAGGATTTGGAAACTGAACTTCACAAATTAATGGACGATACGGAATTCAATACATACAAAGAAAAAAAAAATTTTTTTTAATTTTAGAAAGACCAGGAGGAATCAAAACGACAAATGGGCCAGAGATAAAGATGACTATGCAACATCGATGTTCTGTATGTAAATACATATAAAAAATACAGACCGTTTCATCTCTACAAAATAATCATAGTTGCATAGTATCATAGTATATAAGGCTGAAAAAAGACGCAAGTCCATCAAGTCCAACCTTTAAGAATTAAATAAAATGTTTTATCCCCATAACCCGTGATATTTTTTCTCTCCAGAAAGGCATCCAGGCCTCTCTTGAACATGTACATAGAGTCCGCCATAACAACCTCCTGAGGCAGAGAGTTCCATAGTCTCACTGCTCCAACAGTAAAGAACCTTTGTCTATGTTGATGGTAAAATCGCCTCTCCTCTAGGTGTAGAGGATGCCCCCTTGTCCTGGTCACAGGCCTAGGTATAAAAAGATCTTTGGAGAGATCCTTGTACTGTCTGTTCAGGTATTTGTACATTGTAATGAGGTCTCCCCTCAGTCGTCTTTTTTCTAAACTGAATAATCCCAAATTTTGTAATATGTCAGTGTATTCTAATCCCCCCATTCCCCTAATAATCCTGGTTGCTCTCCTCTGCACCCGTTCCAGCTCTACTATATCCTTTTTATACACTGGTGCCCAAAACTGTACACAATATTCCATGTGTGGTCTGACCAGGGATTTGTATAAGGGCAAAACTATGTCTTTATCATGAGAATCTATTCCTCTCTTGATACATGCCATAATTTTATTTGCTTTAGCAGCAGCCGCCTGGCTCTGGTCACTAAAATTAAGTTTACCATCCACCAATACCCCCAAGTCCTTTTCAGCTCCAGTTTTTCTAAGTAATTGAACGTTTAGAACATAATTATACTTTTTGTTTCCATGGCCCAAGTGCATAACTTTACATTTATCTACATTAAATCTCATCAACCATTTCTCTGCCCACTCCTCAAGCTTCCACAAATCCCTCTGTAATGCTAAACTATCGATTTCAGTATTTATTACTTTACACAGCTTAGTATCATCTGCAAATATTGAAACTTGACTGTGTAAACCCACTACAAGGTCATTAATAAAAATATTAAAAAGAAGTGGCCCCAATACTGACCCCTGTGGCACTCCACTGGTAACATCAACCCAATCTGAGAATGTGCCATTAATGACCACCCTCTGTTTTCTCGTAGAAACAGTAGTGACCGCACACCATGTATGGGTGGTGCTCAATGTAGGATTCTCAGTCCATCCATAATCCACATAGAAAACATGGCACACACCAAAATGAATTTCTTTGATATTTTTAATATTATTATTTTAGTGAATATTTCACACAGTGGAACCTTCACCGTAAAGAATGAACATAAATTTTGTATTATTGTACAGATCAGAATATGTAAAAGGGTTAAAACAAGAGTTAAAGCCAGGGTTAGGATGAAGGAGGTGTGTATGTGTAAAATGTAAAATGTAAACCGGGAGTCTAGTTTGAGATTGGACAGGTATTTGGTAAAATAGTTGGTTAGTAATGAGCATAATGGTAATAGTAGTAAATATAAATATATGAACAAATAGATAAATATAAGAGATAGATGAGCTAAAGAAGGGTAAATTAAATGGTTGGTGATGAGTGAATAGGTGAACATATGGATATATATATTAATATGGTATTAATAAGGTATGTGGTAATATAATCGGTGTGTATAGAGGAAAATACCTGCAGTGAGTCCTGCGGTGTCTTAAAGGAAACCTACCACTTGTAGTGGCAGGTTTCTGATGGAAATACCGGGCACCAGCTCAGGGTGAGCTGGTGCCGGAGCTTATTTTCGTTAGTGTTTTAAACCGCGGTATCGCGGTTTAAAACACTTTTTAAACTTTATAGCCGGCGCAGGCAGGTACGCGCTCGGCGCTTACCGTGCGCGCGGCTACATAGGAAGTGAATGTGAGCCGCGCGCATGGTAAGCGCCGAGCGCGTACCTGCCTGCGCCGGCTATAAAGTTTAAAAAGTGTTTTAAACCGCGATACCGCGGTTTAAAACACTAACGAAAATAGGCTCCGGCACCAGCTCACCCTGAGCTGGTGCCCGGTATTCCCATCAGAAACCTGCCACTACAAGTGGTAGGTTTCCTTTAAGGCAGATGCTGTGCTGCCTAAAGGTCCAATCCTGAAGAATGTAATGCAGAATGAGATCGGGGTGAAAAATGATAGCGGTGGGGACAGATGGAGGATAGAGCTAAAAGCTTACTTACGCTGCGTTCAGTGTGGCGGGGAAGAGGGCTGCGTGCTGTCACTGGCGCGGGATGGACTGAAAGCGTGCCGGGAAGACACGCGGTTTTTTATTGATTGGTAGGCGGCTGGATCAGGGAGATGTGGGGGCAATGCGCCTGCGCGGGTTATGGAGCGGAGATGTGAAATATGTACGAGGTTAGTACATGCCGGTGGGGTGATGAGATTGTGTGGTTACAGATTCTGTAATGAAATCGTGTGTGTAACGGGTACTGAATGTGTGTGTATAAATGAGGATGAAATGGAGATGGGATGGGGTTAAATTAAATGGAGATGTGAGAAAAGTTATTATTGGGGATTGATGGAAATAAATAAATAAGAAAATAATGAAGAAATAATAATAAATGAAGATATGATAAATAGATGAGAGTCTTGGCAGACTTGAGTGTATGAGTGGATGAGCATAAATGGATAAATGGATATAATATAGGCTTCATGAGTGGATAAATTAACCAAAAATTAAATACAGAGTTAAATGCATAGATGGAAAATTAAGTAAATAAATAAATATATAAATAAATATGCATAAAAACATATATATATATAAACATGTAAATATATAAATATAAACAATTGGATGGTTGGTTAGATAAATAATTAGATAGTTAAGTACAGGATACAAGAGTGGACAAAGTAATAAATTGAATTAGTATAATGGAGGCATTAAAAATGACAAAAATGAGCCGAGACAATACAGATAGTTCTTAATAAAGATTAAAAATTAGAAATTAGATTAAAAAGTCATTGTTCGTTGGTTAATTAATTAGTTGATTAATTAGAGTCTTGTTAGGGGGTAGTCAGAAGAGGTCCGTAGTGGAATCCAGAGGAAGGGGAGGTGTGAATATGGGGTTAGAATGATGTTTCGACCATATCATTAAGACCAGCGGGGGAGAGGGTGTCCAATTTGTAGATCCAGTATGATTCTCGTTGGCGGAGTTTTTGAAATCTGTTGCTGGTGGTGGAGGGGATCTCTTCAATCGGGGTGATCCTGATGTCGCTAAAGTCCTTGCCGTGTTTGAGAGCAAAGTGGCTCGAGACGCTGTGTTTCAGATAGCCGTTTGTAATGTTGGACCTGTGATTGTTCATACGGATGTGTAATTCCTGGGTAGTTCTGCCAATGTACTGTAGGTTGAATGGGCATTCAAGCAAATAAATGATAAAGGAAGAGTGGCAGTTGAGGAAGGAGGCAATTTCTAAAGACTCACCGGTGGTGGTTGAGATGAAGATCTTTCTTTTGTGCTGGATGTTGGAGCAACATAGACATCTATGTGTGCCACATTTGTAGGATCCTTTGAGTGTCAGGAAGGTGGTGGATTGGGTCTTAGTTGTCATCTTGAGTTTGCTGGGAGCGAGTATATTTCGGAGGGTTCTGGCTCGTCTGAAAGTAACTGATGGACGGTTGGGTAGAGAGAGTTTGAGATGAGGGTCGCTGAGTAGAATGGGCCAGTGTTTAGTCAGGATGCGTTTAATATTGCTGTGACTAGTGTTGTATGTTGTAATGAAGTTGAGTGGGGGAGTTTTATTGTTGTTTGGTTGTTGGTGAGGTAATTGCTTACTTGGTTGAAGACAATGATTCTGGGTGAGGGATAATGTTTTGATATATGCATCTTGTACTAGTTGTTTGGGGTAGTGTTTGTCCTTAAACCTTTGTTTGAGGATTTTGGCCTGGTTGATGAAAGTGGTAGTATCTGAGCAGTTTTTTCGGATGCGTTTGAATTGTCCGTAGGGGATGTTGCGGAGCCATGGGGTGTGGTGTGCACTGTGGAAATCCAGATAGCTGTTTACATCCACAGATTTGAAGTGTGTGCTGGTGGAGAAGGTGCCTGTGTCACTGAGTTGGATTGTGAGGTCCAGGAAATCGATTTGTGTGGTGGAAAAATTGTGGGTGAAACTGAGGCCCATATTATTGTTGTTCAGGTGGTTGATAAATTTAGTGGCTCTGTCTATGTTGCCTTCCCAGATAAAGAACAAATCGTCTATATAACGGCGAAAGAAGATGATGTGATCACGGAAGGGATTGGGGCCGAGGATGTATTCTTGTTCGAAAGTGCCCATATACAGGTTTGCATACGATGGGGCAAATCTTGTGCCCATTGCGCAGCCTTTGATCTGGCGGTAAATGTTATTATCAAAAGAGAAGGAATTGTGGTGGAGAATGAAGTTAATGCTTTCAAGAAGAAAAGCAGTCTGTGCTGGGGGCATCTTCGGATTTGATGATAGAAAGTTCTCAATGGATTTGATTCCTAGGGCGTGTGGGATGTTGGCAGGGGCGCACCTGCCATGAGGCGAGTTGAGACTCTCGGCTCAGGCGGCGCGCCACCTGCTGGACAAGGGGGCGGCGTTGTGTGCCCGCCCGCTCGCTTGTGCTTCCGTCTGCCCGCCATGCTGATGCCTATGCCGCTGCCCAGGCTGACAGACCTCCCTCCATGCCGGGTGGCGCATTCTCTTTCCCGCCGCACACATCCCCCAGTCAAAAGTGCAGCGCCACCTGTCCGCTCCGGGCATACCCCTTCGGCTTCCTCTCAGCTCGGCTCCCTCTCCGCTCCATCTCCTCTCCGCTCGGCTCCCTCTCCGCTCCATCTCCTCTCCGCTCAGCTCCCTCTCCGCTCGGCTCCCTCTCCTCTCCGTTCCCTCTCCTCTCCGCTCGGCTCCCTCTCCGCTCGGCTCCCTCTCCGCACGGCTCCCTCTCCGCACGGCTCCCTCTCCGCTTTGCTCCATCTCCTTTCCGCTCTGCGCCCTGTCCGCTCCCTCTCCTCTCCGCTCGACTCCCTCTCCGATCCCTCTGTCGCCCCCCCCCGCTCCCTCTCCGCTCTCCCCTGCTCCCTCTCCACTCTCCCCCGCTCCCTCTCCGCTCTCCCCCGCTCCCTCTCCGCTCTTCCCCGCTCCCTCTCCGCTCTTCTCCGCTCTCCTCTCCAACTCCCCCCGGCGCTCCCCCGCTCCCTCTCCGCTCCCCCCCGCTCCCTCTCCGCTCTCCCCCGCTCCCTCTCCGCTCCCCCCCCCCCGCTCCCTCTCCCCCGCTCCCTCTCCGCTCTCCCCCGCTCCCTCTCCGCTCTTCCCCGCTCCCTCTCCGCTCTCCTCCGCTCCCTCTCCGCTCTCCTCTCCAACTCCCCCCCCCGCGCTCCCCCGCTCTCCCCCGCTCCCTCTCCGCTCCCCCCCCCCCCTTCGCTCCAGGTGCCCACCCCAAGTGCAGAACAAGGCGGAAGCTTCCTAAAAGAAAAGATAGTAAGTTTATCTGTATATGTATGTGTTTGTGTATATGGATGTGATGTGTGTATGTGTATATGGATGTGATGTGTGTATGTGTATATGGATGTGATGTGTGTATGTGTATATGGATGTAATGTGTGTATATGTGTGTATGTGTATATGGATGTGATGTGTGTATGTGTATATGGATGTGATGTGTGTATGTGTATATGGATGTGATGTGTGTATGTGTATATGGATGTGATGTGTGTATATGGATGTGATGTGTGTATATGGATGTGATGTGTGTATATGGATGTGATGTGTGTATATGGATGTGATGTGTGTATGTGTATATGGATGTGATGTGTTTATGTGTATATGGATGTGATGTGTGTATGTGTATATGGATGGTACACTGTATGCATTTTATACTACATGGCAGCATGCTGTATGTATTTTATACTACATTCCGATATGCTGTATGTATTGTATATTACATGGCGGCACACTGTATGCATTTTATACTATATGGTGGCACACTGTATGCATTTTATTCTACATGGCGATATGCTGTATGCATTTTATTCTACATGGCGGTATGCTGTATGCATTTTATTCTACATGGCGATATGCTGTATGCATTTTATACTACATGGTGGCACACTGTATGCATTTTATTCTACATGGCGGTATGCTGTATGCATTTTATTCTACATGGCGGTATGCTGTATGCATTTTATTCTACATGGCGATATGCTGTATGCATTTTATTCTACATGGCGATATGCTGTATGCATTTTATACTACATGGTTGTACACTGTATGCATTTTATACTACATGAGGGTACTCTCAATGCATTTTATACTACATGGCGTTACGCTGTATGCATTTTATACTACATGGCGGTATAATATATGCATTTTATACAACATGGCGATATGCTATATGCATTTTATACTACACGGTGATATGCTGTATGTATTTTATACTATATTGTGATATGCTGTATGCATTTTATACTACGTGGCATGCTGTATGCATTTTAGAGTAAACGGCGGTACGCTGTATGCATTTTATACTACATGGCGGTACACTGTATGCATTTTGCATTGCTTTATTTTCACATCAAACCAATATGATGGATCTGGTCCTGACACTCCCTGATATATTACATATATGGGCGGGGGGGGGGGGGCGTCTCTCTATAGCTCGCCTCAGGCAGCAGACAGGCTTGGTACACCCCTGGATGTTGGAATACAATGCTGATACGTCAGCTGTTAGTAGCGACCAAGCTTTGCAGTTATTGTGGGGGTTGGTAAGGTTGTTGAGTCGTAGAAGTTCATTGATCAGTTGGGTTGAATCTTTTAGATAGGATGGTAACTGTAGGACAAAGGGTTGAAGGTGGAGGTCTATATAGTGTGACAGATTGCAAGTTAAAGAGTTTATACCAGAGATAATGGGGCGGCCAGGTGGGTTGGTAAGGGATTTATGGATCTTGGGTAGGTGGTAAAAGAAGGGGAGGGGTGGGTTGCTGACGGTGAGGAAGATTTGCCCCATCGTATGCAAACCTGTATATGGGCACTTTCGAACAAGAATACATCCTCGGCCCCAATCCCTTCCGTGATCACATCATCTTCTTCCGCCGTTATATAGACGATTTGTTCTTTATCTGGGAAGGCAACATAGACACAGCTACTGAATTTATCAACCACCTGAACAACAATAATATGGGCCTCAGTTTCACCCACAATTTTTCCACCACACAAACCGATTTCCTGGACCTCACAATCCAACTCAGTGACACAGGCACCTTCTCCACCAGCACACACTTCAAATCTGTGGATGTAAACAGCTATCTGGATTTCCACAGTGCACACCACACCCCATGGCTCCGCAACATCCCCTACGGACAATTCAAACGCATCCGAAAAAACTGCTCAGATACTACCACTATCATCAACCAGGCCAAAATCCTCAAACAAAGGTTTAAGGACAAACACTACCCCAAACAACTAGTACAAGATGCATATATCAAAACATTATCCCTCACCCAGAATCATTGTCTTCAACCAAGTAAGCAATTACCTTACCAACAATAAAACTCCCCCACTCAACTTCATTACAACATACAACACTAGTCACAGCAATATTAAACGCATCCTGACTAGAGATGAGCGAACATGCTCGTCCGAGCTTGATGCTCGGTCGAGCATTAGGGTACTCGAAACTGCTCGTTACTCGGACGAATACTTCGCCCGCTCGAGAAAATGGCAGCTCCCGCCGTTTTGCTTTTTGGCGGCCAGAAACAGAGCCAATCACAAGCCAGGAGACTCTGCACTCCACCCAGCATGACGTGGTACCCTTACACGTCGATAGCAGTGGTTGGCTGGCCAGATCAGGTGACCCTGGGATAGACTAGCCGCTGGCCGCGCTGCTCGGATCATTCTGTCTCTGGATGCCGCTAGGGAGAGAGCTGCTGCTGGTCAGGGAAAGCGTTAGGGTGTTCTATTAGCTTACTGTTAGGCAGGAGTGATTCTCAAAGAACCCAACAGCCCTTCTTAGGGCTACAATAACGTTCTACTTTTTTTATTTTAATTTGCATCTTTTACCATTTTGTGAGGAATTAGCAGGGGGACTTGCTACCGTTGTGTTTAGCTCTTAGTGGCACACATATCCATAGCAAAGACCGAAGTGGGAAAATTCAGTAGGGGTTGGATTTCTATTAGGCAATAACTCAGTGTCATCTCATCTGGCATAGTAGTGTGCTTCCTTTGATACTTGGCTAGAAAATAGCCATAGGAGAATACAAACAGCTTCTTGAAGCCTACAGTAGCGTTCTATATATTTGATTTCTGGTTGATCTGCTGGTGGCTGTAGTTTCTGCAGTGCATGTACTTGCCAATTCTGAGCAATTTGTAGTGAGACTTGCGACCGCTGTGTTCTGCGCTTAGTGGCGCACATATCGATAGCAAAGGCCGAAGTGGCAAAATTCAGTAGGGGTTGGATTTCTATTAGGCAATAACTCAGTGTCATCTCATCTGGCATAGTAGTGTGCTTCCTTTGATACTTGGCTAGAAAATAGCCATAGGAGAATACAAACAGCTTCTTGAAGCCTACAGTAGCGTTCTATATATTTGATTTCTGGTTGATCTGCTGGTGGCTGTAGTTTCTGCAGTGCATGTACTTGCCAATTCTGAGCAATTTGTAGTGAGACTTGCGACCGCTGTGTTCTGCGCTTAGTGGCGCACATATCCATAGCAAAGGCCGAAGTGGCAAAATTCAGTAGGGGTTGGATTTCTATTAGGCAATAACTCAGTGTCATCTCATCTGGCATAGTAGTGTGCTTCCTTTGATACTTGGCTAGAAAATAACCAGAGGAGAATACAAACAGCTTCTTGAAGCCTACAGTAGCGTTCTATATATTTGATTTCTGGTTGATCTGCTGGTGGCTGTAGTTTCTGCAGTGCATGTACTTGCCAATTCTGAGCAATTTGTAGTGAGACTTGCGACCGCTGTGTTCTGCGCTTAGTGGCGCACATATCCATAGCAAAGGCCGAAGTGGCAAAATTCAGTAGGGGTTGGATTTCTATTAGGCAATAACTCAGTGTCATCTCATCTGGCATAGTAGTGTGCTTCCTTTGATACTTGGCTAGAAAATAGCCATAGGAGAATACAAACAGCTTCTTGAAGCCTACAGTAGCGTTCTATATATTTGATTTCTGGTTGATCTGCTGGTGGCTGTAGTTTCTGCAGTGCATGTACTTGCCAATTCTGAGCAATTTGTAGTGAGACTTGCGACCGCTGTGTTCTGCGCTTAGTGGCGCACATATCCATAGCAAAGGCCGAAGTGGCAAAATTCAGTAGGGGTTGGATTTCTATTAGGCAATAACTCAGTGTCATCTCATCTGGCATAGTAGTGTGCTTCCTTTGATACTTGGCTAGAAAATAGCCATAGCAATAGGATAGGATTGTTTGGTTTTAAAAACTCAAAAAAAAACAAAAAACACAAAAAAAAAAAAAAAACACAAAAAAACACCAAAAAAAACAAAAAGAAGTAAAAAAAAAAAAGAAGTTATAACTCTCATTTTAAAAATGTTTAACCCGAGGGCTAGGGGTAGAGGACGAGGGCGGGGACGTGGGCGTCCAACTACTGCAGGGGTCAGAGGCCGTGGTCCTGGGCGGGGTGAGACACCACCTGCTGATGAGGGAGCAGGGGAACGCCGCAGAGCTACACTCCCTAGGTTCATGTCTGAAGTTACTGGGACTCGTGGTAGAGCACTGTTGAGGCCAGAACAGTGCGAACAGGTGATGTCGTGGATTGCCGACAATGCTTCGAGCAATTTGTCCACCAGTCAGTCTTCCACGCAGTCCACCCATGTCACCGAAATCGGCACTCCTCCAGCTCCTGCACCTCAGCCTCCTCCCCCCCAGTCTGCCCCCTCCCAGCAAAATTTGCCATTTGAACCGGCATACTCTGAGGAACTGTTTTCTGGACCCTTCCCACAGTCACAAACCACTTGTCCGGTTGCTGATGAGCAATTTTCCGATGCCCAGGTTTTCCACCAGTCACAGTCTGTGGGTGATGATGACCTTCTTGACGTAGTGGAAGTGTGTAAAGAGGTGTCCGACGATGAGGAGACACGGTTGTCAGACAGTGGGGAAGTTGTTGTCAGGGCAGGAAGTCCGAGGGGGGAGCAGACTGAGGGATCGGAGGATGATGAGGTGACAGACCCAAGCTGGGTTGAGAGGCCGGGTGAACACAGTGCTTCTGAGACGGAGGAGAGTCCTCGACCTGAACAGGTTGGAAGAGGCAGTGGTGGGGCCAGACGGAGAGGCAGGGCCAGAGCTGGTGCATCAGCGCCACTGTCAACTAGTGAAGCTCCCGTGGTGAGGGCTCTTGCGGCGAGGGCTAGATCTTCAGAAGTGTGGAGGTTCTTTAAGGAAACACCGGATGACCGACGGACTGTGGTGTGCAACATTTGCCAAACCAGGCTCAGCAGGGGTTCCACCACTACTAGCTTAACTACCACCAGTATGCGCAGGCATATGAATGCTAAGCACCCCACTCAGTGGCAACAAGCCCGTTCACCTCCGGCCGTGCACACCACTGCTCCTTCCCCTGTGTCAGCTGCTAGTCAGCCCCCTGCCCAGGACCCTGGCACAAAAACCCCATCGTCGCCTCCACGATCCTCCACAGCATCCACCAGCGTTCAGCTCTCCATACCCCAGACGCTGGAGCGGAAACGCAAATATAGTGCAACCCACCCGCACGCCCAAGCCCTTAATGTGCACATCTCCAGATTGCTTAGCCTGGAGATGCTGCCCTATAGGCTAGTAGAGACCGAGGCCTTTCGCAACCTCATGGCGGCGGCCGCCCCTCGGTATTCGGTCCCCAGCCGCCACTACTTTTCCCGATGTGCCGTCCCAGCCCTGCACCAGCACGTGTCAGACAACATCATCCGTGCCCTGACCAACGCCGTTTCTGACAAGGTCCACCTGACCACGGACACGTGGACGAGTGCTGCCGGGCAGGGCCACTATATATCGCTGACGGCACATTGGGTTAACTTGGTGGAGGCTGGGACCGAGTCTGACCCTGGGGCTGCTCATATACTGCCGACGCCGAGGATTGCGGGGCCTACCTCGGTCCAGGTGTTTCAGGCCTACTATGCCTCCTCCTCCTCCCACCCCTCCTCCACCTCCTCCTCCGAACTACCATCCGTGGGCACGGCGCCATCAGTCGGTAGCTCTAGGCACAGCAGCAGTGCCGTCGCTAAGCGACAGCAGGCGGTGCTCAAACTGCTGAGCCTAGGCGACAAAAGGCACACCGCCCAAGAGCTATTACAGGGCATCACGGCGCAGACTGATCTGTGGCTGGCACCGCTGAACCTCAAGCCGGGAATGGTTGTGTGTGACAACGGCCGTAACCTGGTGGCGGCTCTGCAACTCGGCAGACTGACACATGTGCCATGCCTGGCCCATGTGTTAAATCTGATAGTGCAGCGTTTCCTCAAGACATACCCCAATCTGTCTGATTTGCTCACGAAGGTGCGCCGCATCTGTGCGCATTTCAGGAAGTCCAGCCCAGATGCTGCCACTCTCAGGGCAGCGCAGCGCCGCCTCCAACTGCCCGCTCACCGACTGTTGTGCGACGTGCCCACGAGGTGGAATTCAACACTGACCATGTTATCCAGAGTTTACCAGCAGCGCAGAGCGATTGTAGACTGCCAGATGTCAACTTCCACCAGAACTGGTAGTCAGGTCAGTCAGCTTCCTCAAGTCTACAATGAGGAGTGGACGTGGATGTCTGATATCTGTCAGGTGCTGAGTAACTTTGAGGAGTCAACACAGATGGTCAGTGGCGATGCCGCCATCATCAGCCTCACCATCCCGCTGCTTGGCCTGTTGAAAAACTCTCTGGTCAGCATGAAGTCGGAAGCTTTGCGCTTGTCACAAGAGATGGGGGAAGAATATTCCCTTGTTGATAGCCAAAGCACCCTGAGGTCTGTTTCTCAGCGCATATCGGAGGAGGTGGAGGTGGAGGAGGATGAGGAGGAAGAGGAGGAGAATGTTGGCGAGACACAAGAGGGGACCATTGTTGAGTCCTTCACTGTTCAGCGTGTATGGGCAGAAGAAGAGGAGTTGGAGGAGTTGGAGGAGGAGGAAATGGACAGTCAGGCCAGTGAGGGGAGTGAATTCTTACGCGTTGGTACTCTGGCGCATATGGCAGATTTCATGCTAGGCTGCCTATCCCGTGACCCTCGCGTTCAAAGAATTTATTCCAGCACCGATTACTGGGTGTTCAGTCTCCTGGACCCACGGTACGAGCAAAATCTTCCCACTCTCATCCCTGGAGAGGAAAGGAGTGTGAGAATGCATGAATACCAGCAGGCCCTGGTGCACAAGCTGAAACAGTATTTCCCTTCTGACAGCGCTAGCGGCAGAGTGCGTAGTTCTGCGGGACAAGTAGCGAGGGAGAGTAGGCGAGCAGGCAGCTTGTCCAGCACTGGCAAGGGTACGCTTTACAAGGCTTTTGCCAGCTTTATGTCACCCCAGCAAGACACTGTCACCTGTCCCCAGTCTCGGCAGAGTAGGGCTGATCTTTACAGAAAGATGGTGAGGGAGTACGTAGCTGACCATACCATCGTCCTAAATGATCACACAGCTCCCTACAACTACTGGGTTTCAAAGCTGGACATGTGGCACGAACTGGCGCTGTACGCCTTGGAGGTTCTTGCCTGCCCTGCCGCTAGCGTCTTGTCCGAGCGGGTTTTCAGTGCAGCTGGTGGCATCATCACCGATAAGCGTACACGCCTGTCGACTGACAGCGCTGACAGGCTGACGCTTATTAAAATGAATAAAGGCTGGATTTCTCAGAATTTCCAATCTCCACCAGGTGAAGGAAGCTCAACCTGAATAATTGATCCACTCCTCCTCCTCCTCCTCATTTTCCTCCTTCTCCTCCTCTTTGTACAGTAAAGCAGAGGAAAATGGCTATTTTTTGACAGGGCCCACTGGCTCTTGCTATAGTACTTCATGCATTTAATTTTTCTGGAGGGCCACCTACCCGGTCCTCTGTTTGAAACAATTTTTGTGAGTGCCACATACAGGCACTCAATCTATTCCATTTTTCTGGAGGGCCACCTACCCGGTCCTCTGTTTTAAAAAATTTTTGGGACTGCCACATACAGGCACTCAATCTATTCCATTTTACTGCAGGGCCACCTACCTGCTCCTCTGGTTTGAACAATTTTTGGGATTGCCACATACAGGCACTCAATCTATTCCATTTTACTGGAGGGCCACCTACCTGCTCCTCTGGTTTGAAACATTTTTGGGACTGCCACATACAGGCACTCAATCTATTCCATTTTACTGCAGGGCCACCTACCTGCTCCTCTGGTTTGAACAATTTTTGGGACTGCCACATACAGGCACTCAATCTATTCCATTTTACTGCAGGGCCACCTACCTGCTCCTCTGGTTTGAACAATTTTTGGGACTGCCACATACAGGCACTCAATCTATTCCATTTTACTGGAGGGCCACCTACCTGCTCCTCTGGTTTGAAACATTTTTGGGACTGCCACATACAGGCACTCAATCTATCCCATTTTACTGGAGGGCCACCTACCTGCTCCTCTGGTTTGAAAAATGTTTGGGACTGCCACATACAGGCACTATCCAAATTAAATTGTCTCCATAGCAGCCTCCACACGTTGTCTCCATTGCTACCTCCAAAAGTCGTCCATATAGCTGCCTCCATACATCGTCCCTTTATCAAACGAGGTGTGTCAGGCAGAAATTTGGGTTGTTTTCATGGATTCCACATCAAAGTTGTTAACTTTGTCGCCACCCTGCTGTGTTATCCACAAAATATACTGGCAAACTTTTACCATTTAGGGATATTATTTCAGCGCTTCTTGCGCATCTGTTTACATTCCCCTCACCCGGCATATCCTAAACTTATAAGAACGCTACTACACTTGATCTTATACAAAAGGTTCTTAGAAGTGCTGTTTGGGGAGTAGCCTAGAGACAGGGGCTTGGATTGGCGAAAGCTCGCCTGGCAGCGGAACGCCAGCTCCATGCGCATCATGCGCTTCTTGCGCATCTGTTTACATTCCCCTCACCCGCCATATCCCAAACTTATAAGAACGCTACTACACTTAACTTGGTGCAGGCTGGGACCGAGTCTGACCCTGGGGCTGGTCATATACTGCCGACGCAGAGAATTGCGGGGCCTACCTCGGTCCAGGTCTCAAAGGCCTACTATACCTCCTCCCACCCCTCCTCCACCTCCTCCTCCTCCGAATTACCATCCGTGGGCATGGCGCCATCAGTCGGTAGCTCTAGGCACAGCAGCAGTGCCGTCGCTAAGCGACAGCAGGCGGTGCTGAAGCTGCTGAGCCTAGGCGATAAAAGGCACACCGCCCAAGAGCTATTACAGGGCATTCCACATCAAAGTTGTTAACTTTGTCGCCACCCTGCTGTGTAATCCCCAAAATATACTTGCAAACTTTTACCATTTAGGGATATTATTTCAACGCTTCTTGCGCATCTGTTTACATTCCCCTCACCCGCCATATCCTAAACTTATAAGAACGCTACTACACTTGATCTTATACAAAAGGTTCTTAGAAGTGCTGTTTGGGGAGTAGCCTATAGACAGGGGCTTGGATTGGCGAAAGCTCGCCTGGCAGCGGAGCGCCAGCTCCATGCCAAGATCCAACTAACATAGTTTTAACTGCAGCACCTTTAATCTACTACTAGTTCACTGCCTCCATACATGGTCCCCTTATCAAACGAGCTGTGTCAGGCAGAATTTTGGGTTGTTTTCATGGCTTCCATGTTAACTTTGTCGCCACCCTGCTGTGTAATCCACAAAATATACTGGCAAACTTTTATCATGTACCGATATTATTTGAGCGCTTCTTGCTCACCTCCTTTGGTTCCTCTCTGCCACCCATTGGTTTGAAGCCTGAGTCCATTTAGGGTATGTCGCCATGACACTCTCTAGCCTGCTGCCGCTGCCTCTGCATGCCGTCCCCTATAGTGTCAGGGTCAATTATTGGATGTTTTAGATGCTATCTAGCTTCATTCTGTCACTCTGTCATGGCCATGCTGTTGCCCATAATTTTGGCATAATGGTGCGATTATGCAGCCTCAGAGGCATCCATGCATGCTGCCCCTGCTGTTTCCTGTCCATTTCCGTGGTGTTTCCATCCTTTTCTGAGGTTCCCAGGTGTTTGGCCAAGCTTCCCTGTGCAGAGCCTTGGTCCCCTTGAAAAATGCTCGAGTCTCCCATTGACTTCAATGGGGTTCGTTATTCGAGACGAGCACTCGAGCATCGGGAAAAGTTCGTCTCGAATAACGAGTACCCGAGCATTTTAGTGTTCGCTCATCTCTAATCCTGACTAAACACTGGCCCATTCTACTCAGCGACCCTCATCTCAAACTCTCTCTACCCAACCGTCCATCAGTTACTTCCAGACGAGCCAGAACCCTCCGAAATATACTCGCTCCCAGCAAACTCAAGATGACAACTAAGACCCAATCCACCACCTTCCTGACACTCAAAGGATCCTACAAATGTGGCACACCCAGATGTCTATGTTGCTCCAACATCCAGCACAAAAGAAAGATCTTCATCTCAACCACCACCGGTGAGTCTTTCGAAATTGCCTCCTTCCTCAACTGCCACTCTTCCTTTATCATTTATTTGCTTGAATGCCCATGCAACCTACAGTACATTGGCAGAACTACCCAGGAATTACACATCCGTATGAACAATCACAGGTCCAACATTACAAACGGCTATCTGAAACACAGCGTCTCGAGCCACTTTGCTCTCAAACACGGCAAGGACTTTAGCGACATCAGGATCACCCCGATTGAAGAGATCCCCTCCACCACCAGCAACAGATTTCAAAAACTCCGCCAACGAGAATCATACTGGATCTACAAATTGGACACCCTCTCCCCCGCTGGTCTTAATGATATGGTCGAAACATCATTCTAACCCCATATTCACACCTCCCCTTCCTCTGGATTCCACTACGGACCTCCTCTGACTACCCCCTAACAAGACTAATTAATCAACTAATTAATTAACCAACGAACAATGACTTTTTAATCTAATTTCTAATTTTTAATCTTTATTAAGAACTATCTGTATTGTCTCGGCTCATTTTTGTCATTTTTAATGCCTCCATTATACTAATTCAATTTATTACTTTGTCCACTCTTGTATCCTGTACTTAACTATCTAATTATTTATCTAACCAACCATCCAATTGTTTATATTTATATATTTACATGTTTATATATATATATGTTTTTTTGTATATTTATTTATTTATATATTTATTTATTTACTTAATTATCCATCTATGCATTTAACTCTGTATTTAATTTTTGGTTAATTTATCCACTCATGAAGCCTATATTATATCCATTTATCCATTTATGCTCATCCACTCATACACCCATGTCTGCCAAGACTCTCATCTATTTATCATATCTTCATTTATTATTATTTCTTCATTATTTTCTTATTTATTTATTTCCATCAATCCCCAATAATAACTTTTCCATTTAATTTAACCCCATCCCATCTCCATTTCATCCTCATTTATACACACACATTCAGTACCCGTTACACACATGATTTCATTACAGAATCTGTAACCACACAATCTCATCACCCCACCGGCATGTACTCACCTCGTACATATTTCACATCTCCGCTCCGTAACCCGCGCAGGCGCATTGCCCCCACATCTCCCTGATCCAGCCGCCTACCAATCAATAAAAAACCGCGTGTCTTCCCAGCGCGCTTTCAGTCCATCCCGCGCCGGTGACAGCACGCAGCCCTCTTCCCCGCCACACTGAACGCAGCGGTAAGTAAGCTTTTAGCTCTATCCTCCATCTGTCCCCACCGCTATCATTTTTCACCCCAATCTCATTCTGCATTAGATTCTTCAGGATTGGACCTTTAGGCAGCACAGCATCTGCCTTAAGACACCGCAGGACTCACTGCAGGTATTTTCCTCTATACACACCGATTATATTACCACATACCTATCTATCTATATATATATATATATATATATATATATATATATATATATATATATATCCATATGTTCACCTATTCACTCATCTATCTCATATATTTATCTATTTATTCATATATTTATATTTACTACTATTACCATTATGCTCATTACTAACCAACTATTTGACCAAATACCTGTCCAATCTCAAACTAGACTCCCGGTTTACATTTTACATTTTACACATACACACCTCCTTCATCCTAACCCTGGCTTTAACTCTTGTTTTAACCCTTTTACATTCATTTTTGTGTTTTAAATTCGCATTTTATGTTTATGTCTATGTTTATGTTTACTAACCTATTAACTATTAACTACTAACTATGATATTTTTTGTTCTTTACTATGCAACCCCACAGTGTTTGACCTGATGAAGACGCCATTACGGCGTTGAAAGGCGTAGTCACATTTCAATAATACACCTCGGATGTAGCGCGTCTAACTCTTTGACCCCGTTTTTTCTCTATTTCTACATATGTAGTATATACCATTACATGTACTGTCTGCTCCTTACAATACATGGGGAGCATCAAACGGAGCTTAAAAACAAGAATCACAGAACACACGCCAAAAATGTAAATTTTTCACAAAATCTCTACAAAATTTTTTTCTAAAAAGTGATCAAAAAAGTTATGTGCACCAAAATGGTACCACTGAAAAGAACAACTCAGCACGTAAAAAATAAGCCCTAAACTAGCTCTGTCAACCAAAAAATATAAAAGTTACGTCTCCGAAAAGATGGCGATGCAAAAACAAATGAGATTTCCTCTATATAGTTTTCATTCAGTAAAATTGTAAAAATAAATGAAAAACTATATAAATGAGGTACCAACGTAATCGTAGTTTTAGTGTACGGTGTACGACCCCCAAAAAATACGAAAAGAAAGTAAACCAAAATTGACAATTTTCTTTTCACCCATACATTCAAGAGTTAATAAAATCTCATCAATAAGCGAATGACTCACTAAAATGAAGTATTTGTAAAGTGCATCTTATGTCGCAAAAAATAAGCCCTTATATGTCCAAATTGCTAAAAAAATAAAGATTGTATAGCCAATAAAAAGCGACAATGCATAATCTGCTCTGAATGACGCAGCTTCCCTTCGATGCCCTGGTGTGTGCCCATACAGCAGTCACCACCACATATGGGGTATTGTTATATGCGGGAGGGATTGGGTATCAAATTTTGTGGAGCGTTTTGGTATTTTATCCACTGAAAATTTGTACATTTTTTGAAAAACACATTCATTTAGCCAGAAAAATGTTACTTTCAAAATTGCATCCGATTTTGTTTTAACCCCTGTAAAACAATTAAAGTGGTAACAAACTTCATAAAAGTTGTTTTACGTACCTTGAGGGGTGTAGTTTCTACACGTTGGGGTAATTTATGGGGTTTTACTTTTATTTAGGTCTCTCAAAGTGATTTGAAACCTGAGCAGGTCCCTCAATAGCAGGATTTTGCGTTTTTTAAGAAAATGTGAAAAATAGCACCTAACGTTCAAAGCCCCATAACATCCTACAAATATAAGAGTATGCATAAAAAACCATGTCCACATAAATTAGACATTTTATGAATGTTAGTTATTAATTATTTTTGCGGTTATGACTATGTATGGAAAAAGTAGAACATTTTGAAGTTCGAAAATCAAGAATTTTTCCAAATTTTCACCAAATACCTGATTTTCTCATAAATAAATGCAAAACATACCACCAAAATTTTTCAACTAACATGAAGTACAAAGTGTCACAAGAAAACAATTTTAAAATAACTTGGATATGTTAAAGCGTTCCGAAGTTATAGCCATTTATAGTGACACAGGGCAGATTTGAAAGAATGGGCCATGTCAGGAAGGTGAAAAGTGGCTCCGGCGTTAAGGGCTACATAAATGAGTTTTTCTGGGATCAGCAATTTCAGGTGCACAGGAGCTTTCCTCCACAGTGGTCACACTTGGTGCCTCCTGTGACACTCAGAGGTCAGCAGTGACCAGAAACTCCACGCTGGGGCGGAGATGAGGACTGAGGTATTAGTGCTTTTATTTTTATACCAACAGAGGTGACTAACAAAAAAAGAACCCCCCCCCCACAAGTGTAACTTTCTGAGGGTTAAGCACTGGGCCATCGCAAATAAGACAAAAAATCCTCATCCTCAACGCAGTCCACTGCGTAAGAAAGGTTCATAAGAGTAAAGGACCAAAATTTATAAACAACCCACGGCTCCCTCCTCTTTACACAGCCTGCACCCCCACATCCCCTCCATGTCACACAGCCTGCACCCCCACATCCCCTCCATGTCACACAGCCTGCACCCCCACATCCCCTCCATGTCACACAGCCTGCACCCCCACATCCCCTCCATGTCACACAGTCTGAACCCCCCACATCCCCTCCATGTCACACAGTCTGAACCCCCCACATCCCCTCCATGTCACACAGTCTGAACCCCCCACATCCCCTCCATGTCACAGTCTGAACCCCCCACATCCCCTCCATGTCACACAGTCTGCACCCCCACATCCCCTCCATGTCACACAGTCTGCACCCCCCACATCCCCTCCATGTCATACAGCTGCCTCTTCCTCACCTTTCCCCCTCAGCAGCACATGGCTGCTGCGACTCTCCCGGCTTCCTGTATAAACTCTAGAGTTGCTCCTCCCACACAAGAGCCTGGTCACATGGTCATGACGGCATCAGAGGAAATAGCATCTAACTATGTGTATCGTGTATGGTAGATGCTATTTCCTAGTGGTCTAAAGGACCTCTGACGCCGTCATGACCATGTGACCGGGCTCTTGTGTGGGAGGAGCAACTCTAGAGTTTACACAGGAAGCCTGGAGATCCAGGGAGAGGCGGCAGCTGTGTGACATGGAGGGGATGTGGGGGTGCAGGCTGCGTGTGACATGTGGGGGTGCAGGCTGCGTGTGACATATGGGGGTGCAGGCTGCGTGTGACATGTGGGGGTGCAGGCTGCGTGTGACATGTGGGGGTGCAGGCTGCGTGTGACATGTGGGGGTGCAGGCTGAGGGCTGTGTGTGACATGTGGGGGGGGGTGGGATGTGTGTGACGTGGGGGATGTGGGGGTGCAGGCAGTGTGTGACATGTGGGGGTGCAGGCAGTGTGTGACATGTGGGGGTGCAGGCAGTGTGTGACATGTGGGGGTGCAGGCAGTGTGTGACATGTAGGGGTGCAGGCAGTGTGTGACATGTGGGGGTGCAGGCTGTGTGTGACATGTGGGGGTGCAGGCTGTGTGTGACATGTGGGGTTGCAGGCTGTGTGTGACATGTGGGGTTGCAGGCTGTGTGTGACATGGGGGGGGGGTGCAGGCTGTGTGTGACATGGGGGGGGGTGCAGGCTGTGTGTGACATGGGGGGGGTGCAGGCTGTGTGTGACATGGGGGGGGTGCAGGCTGTGTGTGACATGGGGGGGGTGCAGGCTGTGTGTGACATGGGGGGGGGGGTGCAGGCTGTGTGTGACATGGGGGGGGGAGTGCAGGCTGTGTGTGACATGGGGGGGGGAGTGCAGGCTGTGTGTGACATGGGGGGGGGTGCAGGCTGTGTGTGACATGGGGGGGTGTGCAGGCTGTGTGTGACGTGGTGGGGAGGGGCGCAATGTGTGTGACGTGGGGGGGGGCGCGATGTGTGTGACGTGGGGGGGGGGGCACGATGTGTGTGACGTGGGGGGGGGTGCAGGATGTGTGTGACGGGATCGGGTGTGTGGGATGTGTGTGAAGGGGGGGGTGCGGGATGTGTGTGAAGGGGGGGGGTGCGGGATGTGTAAAGAGGATAGGGCCTTGGGGGTTATGGTTGTTTAAATATTTTGGTCCTTTGCTCTTATGAACCTTTCTTATATTTTTCTCTTTCAGATCAGTGGACTGCGTTGAGGATGAGGATTTTTTTTGTTTTATAGGCGATGGACAAACGGTTACCTATATATATATTTTTTTTCATAATGTTGAAAAAAATGCTTAATTGCATATTGCAGTAACCAGGTTTAATAAAGCAGCAGCATAACCAGGGTAGGAGCCCCTGCTGACCCCAGCCAGCATCCACCCCAGTGCGTCACCCTCAGATAGTTACAGTTGTGGTGGTAAGAGGGGGGAGTTTTTTTCTTTTTTTGTTGGTCACCTCTGATTGTATAAAAATAAAAGCACTAATGCGTCAGTCCTCATCTCCGCTCCAGCATGGAGTTTCTGGTCCAGGGGCCGCGTGTGACTAGAGGGGAGAGGAGCTCCTGTGCACCTGTAATTGCTGATCCCAGAAAAACACTTTCATGCAGCCTTTAAGAATACTATCTAATTTTTTTAAAATATGTACCGTATGTACTCGAGTATAAGCCCCTAATTTTAACACAAAAACTAGGAAAACCTATTGACTGGAGTAAAAGCTGTTGGTGGGAAATGTATTGGTCACAGCCCCCTACGCACCAGTATATAGCTTGCCAGCCGTCTGCCCCCCCAGTATATAGCCAGCTGCACCTTAGTATAAAACCAGCAGCCCTTGTCCCCAGTATATAGTCAGCCAGCCCGCCCATGCCCCCTAGTATATAGCCTGCAGCCAGTGGCTGCCCGCCCCCAGTCCAGTATATAGCCAGTGGCTGCCCGCCCCCAGTCCAGTATATAGCCAGTGGCTGCCCGCCCCCAGTCCAGTATATAGCCAGTGGCTGCCCCCCCCAGTCCAGTATATAGCCAGTGGTTGCCCGCCCCCAGTCCAGTATATAGCCAGAGGCTGTCCGCCCCGAGTCCAGTATATAGCCAGTGGCTGCCCGCCCCCAGTCCAGTATATAGCCAGTGGCTGCCCGCCCCCAGTCCAGTATATAGCCAGTGGCTGCCCCCCCCGGCACCTTTAACCAGCCCATCCCCCCCTGTATATATAGCCAGTGCCTATATAGCCAGTGCCTTGGCTTGTACTTAAGTATATACAGTATTATTTAAAAATCTTATTGTACAGCACTGTTACTAAGGTAGTAAGAAGATATAAAAATTAATTATTTTATTAATTTATTTTGTGTTTTATTAGGTGGTTTGGCACTTGTTGTTTTTCTAGGCTGTATATATGAAATGATAATAATAAATATCTCTACAAAAAAATTTCCCGATTGCATGTGTTTCACTGAACACGGATCTGGTATCGGCCTCTCTCGCAGTCTTTTCATTGTGTTTTTAAAAACGCTAAACAAACGCTACATGTAAATGCAGCATCAGGTGCCTGGAGAGATCTGCTGAAGCCAGGTCATCGGACTGTTCACCATGTAAATACTGATGACGTGTCATCTCATTGGCGACATCCTCCAGCGCAGAGTTCTCCAGAGAGATGCTGTGTAAATCCAGAATTCCTCCTGCAGTCTCAGGCCTCCCACAATGTGCCATGCTTAGCAATTCCCATGCCGCAAACCGTCGTGCTATTATGTTGGCATATGGCTGACCGGCTGAGCCCTCTCTATACTGGGTGGGTGTTTGCTGCATATTGCTTGCACTGATTGCAGGTGTTAACCTGTTAAATCCTGGCAGCGCTGCCATCTTGGATCAGACTGTTGCTTCCAGTGATAACATCCTATACATACGGCATATACAGCTATCTTGCCTGCTCTGCTATTCCTGCTGGTATAGAACTGTATTGCTATGTTCCAGTTACCATCTGTAGCCAGTGGCCTAGATTTTTAATGGGCTAAACTGTCAGAAAATGCACTTAAATACACGTGCAAAGTGTCCACAAATGTATTTAAGAAGCTTTTACAACACTTTTGTGGCACAGACACAAAAGTGTCTGACAGAATGGGCGTTCCGGTGCACAATGTGTAACGTGCACCACATTTATGACTGGAGTCTGGCAGAAAAGTGTTGCACTCCAGTCAAAATGAGTGCACCCAAATTAAATGGTGCACTCATTTAAGAGCAGACGGCACTGTGCACCAGATTTATGAATAGTGATGACACTATTCATAAATTTGGCGTGGTGGTGACGGACAGAAGTGAAAACTGCAGATCTTGGCCAATGGATTTTGCAACATTCTCCAAGTGTCTTTCTTCTACCATCTGCCGGGAATCCCATACACTGGGAGTGCCCCCCAGGGGATAATTGCACTGCATTGTGGCCTCCCCCTTTATTGCATCTCCCTGCCTGTCCTCGAGGGGCAGGACGAGACCTGCTTCTTTGGACCAAAGCCACCTATGGCATTCCCCAGGCCACTCTATGAGTATGTGTATGAACTACAGTTCCCTGAAAGTCTAGCAGTCCCCTGTGTCAGCCTTGGAGTCTGGTTGGGGGTGTTCACTACCCTATAGTATGAAAAAGTTATTAGCGTCAGAAGATGGCAAATTGAAGAATTGACATTTTTTTGTACACAAGATAATTTGGTGTCCCTGTGATCTTATTGACCCAAAGAATAAGAGTGAGGTGTTATTTGGAGCGCACAGTAAAAACGGAAAAACGGCCTATATGAAAATGGCAAAAATGTTTTCTCCAGCAATTTCACAGCATTTGGCATTTTTTTCCAGCTTCCCAGTACATGGCATGGAATATTAACTACTTTCACTAGGAAGGACACATTATTGCACAGAAAACAAGCCCTCATACAGCTCTGTACACATCATAATAAAAAAGTTATGGGGTTTTAACCCCTTCACGCTCCGTGGCGGATATATCCGCCACGGCGCGCAGTGACTTAGCGCTCAGTGGCGGATATATCCGCCACGGCGCTTATGCCGGCTCGGCTCTGGATCAGAGCCGAACCGGCATCGGGAAACACGGGGTGCCGGCTGTAACTAATAGCCGGCACCCCAGTGTAACACCCGCGGTCGGAGTGGGCTCCGATCGCGGGTGTGTAATCCGTTAAATGCCGCGGTCAGCACGACCGCGGCATCTAACATGCCTCTGGGGGTCTTTCCCCCACGATCGGCCCCCCTGAACCGTTTTCGGGGGACGGCGATCGCTGCTATGGAAGTGCTGGGGTCCGATCTGGTCCCCAGCACTGCCTGCAGGCACTGCCAGTAAGATGGAGTCTGTGACGTCATCTTACTGGCATAGTGCCAGCCTATGCAAGTGCATAAGCTAACACTGATAATACCCTGCAATACATGATTATTGCAGAGTATTATCATGAACAAGCAATCAGATGATTGCTTGGTCATTTCCCATGGTGGAAAAAGTAAAAAAAAAATGTTATTCAATAAAAAATAAAGTAATAAATCAATAAAAATGCCCAAAAGCCCCATAACATATAAAGAGACATTATTGAACCCGTACGATGAACGCCGTTAAAAAAAAACTATTGAAAACCCACCAAAAATTAACATTTTTACCTATTCAATCTTACAAAAAATGCCATCAAAAGTGATCAAAAAAACATATGTACTCCATAATGATACTGCTGCAAAGTACAGCATGTCCCGCAAAAAACAAGCCATCAACCAGCTCCCAAGTCAAAAAAGTAAAAATGTTATGCCATTTGGAAGATGGCAATGCAAAAATGATAGATTTTTTCCCACATTACGATTTTATTTGACAAATTTAGAAAAATGTAAGAAAATATATTCAAGTCTGGTATCCCCGTAATCGTATCGTCCCATAGAATAAAGCCAACATGATTATTAGGCTAAACGGTGAACACGAAAAAAAAAAAGGCAAAAATCCAGTACAGAATTGATGCTTTTCTACTCATACCCTCAAAAACGAGTTCCTAAATTTTCAACAATAGGTGATACCAACCCCAAAATGGCAACACTGGAAAAAGCATCTCATCCCGCAAAAAAAAAAATGCCAGCACATGGCCCCAATAACGAAAAAGTGAAAATTTATAGCCTACAAAAGGGACCAAAGAGGAAACTAAAATCCTGGCAGCTGCAGGTCCCTCCTTCCATTCTGCGCCTCGCTGTGTACCCATAAAACAAGTAACGTCCACATGTGGGGGGTCTCTGCACTCGGGAGAAATTGCAGAACAAATTGTATGGTGGGTTTTCTATTTTTATCTTTTGGAAATGTGTAAATTTTAGGGCTAAATGAGCATATAACCGGAACAATTTGACCAATCTAAATTTCACCTCCATTTTGATTCAATTACTATGAAGATCTCAAGGGGTTAACAATCTTCCTAAAAACTGTTTCTGATAGTTTGAGGGGTGCAGATTTGAAAATGGGTTGATTATATACGGGGGTTTTGATACTAAATATGTAACATTTCATTCAAAACTGTATTTATCCGCAAAAGAGTAAATTCTGAAAATACGGAAAATCGCTATTCGATTTGTAAGCCGAGCGACATCAAAATATATTATCCAGACATTTCAAAAATTATGAAAATGTAAAGTAGACACATGGGAAATGTTATGCAGCAACTTATTTAGGTGGTAAATAGAGATGAGCGAACATACTCGTCCGAGCTTGATGCTCGATCGAGCATTAGCGTACTCGTAACTGCTAGTTGCTCGGACGAGTATTTCGCCCGCTCGAGAAAATGGCAGCTCCCGCCGTTTTGCTTTTTGGCGGCCAGAAACAGAGCCAATCACAAGCCAGGAGACTCTGCACTCCACCCAGCATGATGTGGTACCCTTACACGTCGATAGCAGTGGTTGGCTGGCCAGATCAGGTGACCCTGGGATAGACTAGCCGCTGCCCGCACTGCTCGGATCATTCTCTGTCTGGATGCCGCTAGGGAGAGAGCTGCTGCTGGTCAGGGAAAGCGTTAGGGTGTTCTATTAGCTTACTGTTAGGCAGGAGTGATTCTACAACAACCCAACAGCCCTTCTTAGGGCTACAATAACGTTATACTTTTTTTTTTTATTTGCTTGTGGCTGGGCTTGCTGGCACTAGTAGTGCAGCTAGTACCATATTGTGAGGAATTAGCAGGGGGACTTGCTACCGTTGTGTTTAGCTCTTAGTGACACACATATCCACCTCAAACACCAAAGTGGGAAAATTTATTAGGGGTTTGATTTCAATTAGGCACAGTCTGCCAGTTTCTTTTTATTTTACGTTTATTTTTTTAATAACTCAGTGTCATCTCATCTTGCATAGTAGTGTGCTTTAATACTTGGCTAGAAAATAGCCATAGGAGAATCCAAACGGCTTACTTACGCCTACAGTAGCGTTATATATATTTGATTTCTGGTTGATCTGCTGGTGGCTGTAGTTGCTGCAGTGCATCTACTAGCAAATTGTGAGCAATTTGGAGTGAGACTTGCGACCACTGTGTTTTGCGCTTAGTGACGCACATATCCATCGCAAAGACCGAAGTGGGAAAATTTATTAGGGCCCGGGGTTGGATTTCAATTAGGTACAGTCTGCCATTTCCTTTTTTATTTTACGTTTATTTTTTTCATAACTCAGCGTCATCTCATCTGGCATAGTAGTGTGCTTTAATACTTGGCTAGAAAATAGCCATAGGAGAATCCAAACGGCTTACTTACGCCTACAGTAGCGTTATATATATTTGATTTCTGGTTGATCTGCTGGTGGCTGTAGTTGCTGCAGTGCATCTACTAGCAAATTGTGAGCAATTTGGAGTGAGACTTGCGACCACTGTGTTTTGCGCTTAGTGACGCACATATCCATCGCAAAGACCGAAGTGGGAAAATTTATTAGGGCCCGGGGTTGGATTTCAATTAGGTACAGTCTGCCATTTCCTTTTTTATTTTACGTTTATTTTTTTCATAACTCAGCGTCATCTCATCTGGCATAGTAGTGTGCTTTAATACTTGGCTAGAAAATAGCCATAGGAGAATCCAAACGGCTTACTTACGCCTACAGTAGCGTTATATATATTTGATTTCTGGTTGATCTGCTGGTGGCTGTAGTTGCTGCAGTGCATCTACTAGCAAATTGTGAGCAATTTGGAGTGAGACTTGCGACCACTGTGTTTTGCGCTTAGTGACGCACATATCCATCGCAAAGACCGAAGTGGGAAAATTTATTAGGGCCCGGGGTTGGATTTCAATTAGGTACAGTCTGCCATTTCCTTTTTTATTTTACGTTTATTTTTTTCATAACTCAGCGTCATCTCATCTGGCATAGTAGTGTGCTTTAATACTTGGCTAGAAAGTAGCCAAATCAATAGGATAGCATCGTTTGGTTTTAAAAACTAAAAAACACACAAAAAAAAAAAACACAAAAAAAAGTAAAAAAAAAAATTAAAGTTATAACTCTCATTTTCAAAATGTTTAACCCGAGGGCTAGGGGTAGAGGACGAGGGCGTCCAACTACTGCAGGGGTCAGAGGCCGTGGTCCTGGGCGGGGTGAGACACCACCTGCTTATGAGGGAGCAGGGGAACGCCGCAGAGCTATACTCCCTAGGTTCATGTCTGAAGTTACTGGGACTCGTGGTAGAGCACTGTTGAGGCCAGAACAGTGCGAACAGGTGATGTCGTGGATTGCCGACAATGCTTCGAGCAATTTGTCCACCAGTCAGTCTTCCACGCAGTCCACCCATGTCACCGAAATCGGCACTCCTCCAGCTCCTGCACCTCAGCCTCCTCCCCCCCAGTCTGCCCCCTCCCAGCAAAATTTGCCATTTGAACCGGCATACTCTGAGGAACTGTTTTCTGGACCCTTCCCACAGTCACAAACCACTTGTCCGGTTGCTGATGAGCAATTTTCCGATGCCCAGGTTTTCCACCAGTCGCAGTCTGTGGGTGATGATGACCTTGTTGACGTACTGGAAGAAGTGTGTAAAGAGGTGTCCGACGATGAGGAGACACGGTTGTCAGACAGTGGTGAAGTTGTTGTCAGGGCAGGAAGTCCGAGGGGGGAGCAGACTGAGGGATCGGAGGATGATGAGGTGACAGACCCAAGCTGGGTTGAGAGGCCGGGTGAACACAGTGCTTCTGAGACGGAGGAGAGTCCTCGACCAGAACAGGTTGGAAGAGGCAGTGGTGGGGCCAGACGGAGAGGCAGGGCCAGAGCTGGTGCATCAGTGCCAAATGTGTCAACTAGTGAAGCTCCCGTGGCGAGGGCTCCTGCGGCGAGGGCTAGATTTTCAGAAGTCTGGAGGTTCTTTAAGGAAACACCGGATGACCGACGACTGTGGTGTGCCACATTTGCCAAACCAGGATCAGCAGGGGTTCCACCACTAATAGCTTAACTACCACCAGTATGCGCAGGCATATGAATGCTAAACACCCCACTCAGTGGCAACAAGCGCGTTCACCTCCGGCCGTGCACACCACTGCTCCTTCCCCTGTGTCAGCTGATAGTCAGCCCCCTGCCCAGGACCCTGCCACAAAAACCCCATCGTCGCCTCCACGATCCTCCACAGCATCCACCAGCGTTCAGCTCTCCATACCCCAGACGCTGGAGCGGAAACGCAAATATAGTGCAACCCACCCGCACGCCCAAGCCCTTAATGTGCACATCTCCAGATTGCTAAGCCTGGAGATGCTGCCCTATAGGCTAGTAGAGACCGAGGCCTTTCGCAGCCTCATGGCGGCGGCCGCCCCTCGATATTCGGTCCCCAGCCGCCACTACTTTTCCCGATGTGCCGTCCCAGCCCTGCACCAGCACGTGTCAGACAACATAATCCGTGCCCTGACCAACGCCATTTCTGTCAAGGTCCACCTGACCACGGACACGTGGACGAGTGCTGCCGGGCAGGGCCACTATATATCGCTGACGGCACATTGGGTTAACTTGGTGGAGGCTGGGACCGAGTCTGACCCTGCGGCTGGTCATATACTGCCGACGCCGAGGATTGCGGGGCCTACCTCGGTCCAGGTGTTTCAGGCCTACTATGCCTCCTCCTCCTCCCACCCCTCCTCCACCTCCTCCTCCGAATTACCATCCGTGGGCATGGCGCCATCAGTCGGTAGCTCTAGGCACAGCAGCAGTGCCGTCGCCAAGCGACAGCAGGCGGTGCTCAAACTGCTGAGCCTAGGCGATAAAAGGCACACCGCCCAAGAACTATTACAGGGCATCACGGCGCAGACTGATCTGTGGCTGGCACCGCTGAACCTGAAGCCAGGCATGGTTGTGTGTGACAACGGCCGTAACCTGGTGGCGGCTCTGCAACTCGGCAGACTGACACATGTGCCATGCCTGGCCCATGTGTTAAATCTGATAGTTCAGCGTTTCCTCAAGACATACCCCAATCTGTCTGATTTGCTCACGAAGGTGCGCCGCATCTGTGCGCATTTCAGGAAGTCCAGCACAGATGCTGCCACTCTCAGGGCAGCGCAGCGCCGCCTCCAACTGCCCGCTCACCGACTGTTGTGCGACGTGCCCACGAGGTGGAATTCAACACTGACCATGTTATCCAGAGTTTACCAGCAGCGCCGAGCGATTGTAGACTGCCAGATGTCAACTTCCACCAGAACTGGTAGTCAGGTCAGTCAGCTTCCTCAAGTCTACAATGAGGAGTGGACGTGGATGTCTGATATCTGTCAGGTGCTGAGTAACTTTGAGGAGTCAACACAGATGGTCAGTGGCGATGCCGCCATCATCAGCCTCACCATCCCGCTGCTTGGCCTGTTGAAAAACTCTCTGGTCAGCATGAAGTCGGAAGCTTTGCGCTCCTCACAAGAGACGGGGGAAGAAGATTCCCTTGTTGATAGCCAAAGCACCCTTAGGTCTGTTTCTCAGCGCATATCGGAGGAGGTGGAGGTGGAGGAGGATGAGGAGGAAGAGGAGGAGAATGTTGGCGAGACACAAGAGGGGACCATTGTTGAGTCCTTCACTGTTGAGCGTGTATGGGCAGAAGAAGAGGAGTTGGAGGAGTTGGAGGAGGAGGAAATGGACAGTCAGGCCAGTGAGGGGAGTGAATTCTTACGCGTTGGTACTCTGGCGCATATGGCAGATTTCATGCTAGGCTGCCTATCCCGTGACCCTCGCGTTCAAAGAATTTATTCCAGCACCGATTACTGGGTGTTCACTCTCCTGGACCCACGGTACAAGCAAAATCTTTCCACTCTCATCCCTGGAGAGGAAAGGAGTGTGAGAATGCATGAATACCAGCAGGCCCTGGTGCACAAGCTGAAACAGTATTTCCCTTCTGAAAGCGCTAGCGGCAGAGTGCGTAGTTCTGCGGGACAAGTAGCGAGGGAGAGTAGGCGAGCAGGCAGCTTGTCCAGCACTGGCAAGGGTACGCTTTACAAGGCTTTTGCCAGCTTTATGTCACCCCAGCAAGACACTGTCACCTGTCCCCAGTCTCGGCAGAGTAGGGCTGATCTTTACAGAAAGATGGTGAGGGAGTACGTAGCTGACCATACCATCGTCCTAAATGATCACACAGCTCCCTACAACTACTGGGTTTCAAAGCTGGACATGTGGCACGAACTGGCGCTGTACGCCTTGGAGGTTCTTGCCTGCCCTGCCGCTAGCGTCTTGTCCGAGCGGGTTTTCAGTGCAGCTGGTGGCATCATCACCGATAAGCGTACACGCCTGTCGACTGACAGCGCTGACAGGCTGACGCTTATCAAGATGAATAAAGCCTGGATTTCTCCTAATTTCCAATCTCCACCAGGTGAAGGAAGCTCAACCTGAATAATTTATTCACTCCTCCTCCTCATTTTCCTCCTTCTCCTCCTCTTTGTACAGTAAAGCAGAGGAAACTGGCTATTTTTTGACAGGGCCCACTGGCTCTAGCTATAGTACTTTATGCATTTAATTTTTATGGAGGGCCACCGACCCGGTCCTCTGTTTTAAACAATTTTTGGGAGTGCCACATACAGGCACTCAATCTATTCAATTTTTCTGGAGGGCCACCTACCTGCTCCTCTGGTTTGAAAACTTTTTTGGACTGCCACATACAGGCACTCAATCTATTCCATTTTTCTGGAGGGCCACCTACCTGCTCCTCTGGTTTGAAAACTTTTTTGGACTGCCACATACAGGCACTCAATCTATTCCATTTTTCTGGAGGGCCACCTACCTGCTCCTCTGGTTTGAAAACTTTTTTGGACTGCCACATACAGGCACTCAATCTATTCCATTTTTCTGGAGGGCCACCTACCTGCTCCTCTGGTTTGAAAACTTTTTTGGACTGCCACATACAGGCACTATCCAAATTGAATTGTCTCCATAGCAGCCTCCACACGTTGTCTCCATTGCTACCTCCAAAAGTCGTCCATATAGCTGCCTCCATACATCGTCCCTTTATCAAACGAGGTGTGTCAGGCCGAAATTTGGGTTGTTTTCATGGATTCCACATCAAAGTTGTTAACTTTGTCGCCACCCTGCTGTGTTATCCACAAAATACACTGGCAAACTTTTACCATTTACGGATATTATTTCAGCGCTTCTTGCGCATCTGTTTACATTCCCCTCACCCGCCATATCCTAAACTTATAAGAACGCTACTACACTTGATCTTATACAAAAGGTTCTTAGAAGTGCTGTTTGGGGAGTAGCCTAGAGACAGGGGCTTGGATTGGCGAAAGCTCGCCTGGCAGCGGAGCGCCAGCTCCATGCCAAGAACCAACTAACATAGTTTTAACTGCAGCACCTTTAATCTACTACTAGTTCACTGCCTCCATACATGGCCGCCTTATCAAACGTGCTGTGTCAGGCAGAATTTTGGGTTGTTTTCATGGCTTCCACAACAAACTTGTTAACTTTGTCGCCACCCTGCTGTGTAATCCTCAAAATATACTGGCAAACTTTTACCATTTACGGATATTATTTCAGCGCTTCTTGCGCATCTGTTTACATTCCCCTCACCCGCCATATTCCAAACTTATAAGAACGCTACTACACTTAACTTGGTGCAGGCTGGGACCGAGTCTGACCCTGGGGCTGGTCATATACTGCCGACGCAGAGGATTGCGGGGCCTACCTCGGTCCAGGTGTTTCAGGCCTACTATGCCTCCTCCTCCTCCCACCCCTCCTCCACCTCCGAATTACCATCCGTGGGCATGGCGCCATCAGTCGGTAGCTCTAGGCACAGCAGCAGTGCCGTCGCTAAGCGACAGCAGGCGGTGCTCAAACTGCTGAGCCTAGGTGATAAAAGGCACACCGCCCAAGAGCTATTACAGGGCATTCCACATCAAACTTGTTAACTTTGTCGCCACCGTGCTGTGTAAGCCACAAAATATACTGGAAAACTTTTTTCATTTACGGATATTATTTCAGCGCTTCTTGCGCAGATGTTTACATTCCCCTCACCCGCCATATCCCAAACTTATAAGAACGCTACTACACTTGATCTTATACAAAAGGTTCTTAGAAGTGCTGTTTGGGGAGTAGCCTAGAGACAGGGGCTTGGATTGGCGAAAGCTCGCCTGGCAGCGGAGCGCCAGCTCCATGCCAAGATCCAACTAACATAGTTTTAACTGCAGCACCTTTAATCTACTACTAGTTCACTGCCTCCATACATGGTCCCCTTATCAAACGAGCTGTGTCAGGCAGAATTTTGGGTTGTTTTCATGGCTTCCATGTTAACTTTGTCGCCACCCTGCTGTGTAATCCACAAAATATACTGGCAAACTTTTATCATGTACCATATTATTTGAGCGCTTCTTGCTCACCTCCTTTGGTTCCTCTCTGCCACCCATTGGTTTGAAGCCTGAGTCCATTTAGGGTATGTTGCCATGACACTCTCTAGCCTGCCGCTGCTGCCGCTGCCTCTGCATGCCGTCCCCTATAGTGTCAGGGTCAATTATTTGATGTTTTAGATGCTATCTAGCCTCATTCGGTCACTCTGTCATGGCCATGCTGTTGCCCATAATTTTGGCATAATGGTGCGATTAAGCAGCCTCAGAGGCATCCATGCATGCTGCCCCTGCTGTTTCCTGTCCATTTCCGTGGTGTTTCCATCCTTTTCTGAGGTTCCCAGGTGTTTGGCCAAGCTTCCCTGTGCAGAGCCTTGGTCCCCTTGAAAAATGCTCGAGTCTCCCATTGACTTCAATGGGGCTCGTTACTCGAAACGAGCACTCGAGCATCGGGAAAAGTTCGTCTCGAATAACGAGTACCCGAGCATTTTAGTGCTCGCTCATCTCTAGTGGTAAATCTATCTACCTGAAAATGTAATGATTTTGAATTTCAAAAAAGTGAGATTTTTCAAAAAATTCATCATTTTTTCTTTTATTGGAAAATAAACGCAAAACTTATCAGCCAACATTTACCACTAAAATGAAGTACAACATGTGGGGAAAAAACAATCTCAGAATCGCTTTGATAAGTAACAGTGTTCAAAAGTTATAACCATATAAAGTGACGCAAGTCAGAATCCAAAAAATGGGGCTGAGCCTTAAGCTGTAAAATGGCTGCCTCCTTAAGGGGTTAAAAGAGGGGAGCAAAAAATACAAAAAAAAACACCAGGGGAAGGCACAAAACATATGAGCACTAATGCTATTCAATTCTAATGTCCTAATGCACATAAAATAAAATTGATTAAAAATATTAGAAAAAATGATCCCTCCATTCACATCTATTGGAGTTCTTAAAAAAACAGCCAAGTGAATCCCCATATCCTTGTTTTTCCTAGAGGGCAGAAAGATCTGGACCTTTAGCCAACTATGATTTACCCTGCTCATATAAAGTAATCTAAATCCTTGTGGGCAGAAGGACCTGGTCCTTTTATCCACATCAGTCACATTTCTAGTGGGAAGAAGGACCTGGTTCTTTAGACAACTAGGATTTAACCTGCTTATATAAAGACAGCTAAACCCTAGTGGGCAGAGGGACCTGGTCTTTTTGTCCCAGACAGTCACAGCCCTAGTGGGCAGAGGGACCTCGCCCTTTAGCCAAATAGGATTTAGCCTGCACATGTAAATTCAGCTAAATCATAGTGGGCAGAGGGACCTGGTCCTTTTGTCCAAGTAAGTTAAATTTATAGTGGGCAGAAGGACCTGGTCCTTTAGCCCACTAGGATTTAGCTTGCTCATATAAAGTAAGCTAAATCCTAGTGGGCAGAAGGACCTGTTCTCACACTTATAACCTGACACTGCACGAGGTCCTTTAGACAACTAGGATTTAGATTGCTCATATAAAACAGGCTAAATCCTAGTGGGCAGAAGGACCTTTTCTTACACTTCTAACCTGACACTGCACTAGGTCCTTTAGCCAACTAGGATTTAAATTGCTCATATAAAACAGGCGAAATCCTAGTGGGCAGAAGGACCTGTTCTTACACCTCTAACCTGACACTGCACTAGGTCCTTTAGACAACTAGGATTTAGATTGCTCATATAAAACATGCTAGATCCCAGTGGGTAGAGGGACCTGGTCCTTTTCTCCTCTAACAGTTTTCTGTATACAAGACATGAAAAAGTCGCATTTCTGACGCACTGCCATGATATTATGACTTTTTGCCAGTTTTATATCCGGGAAGCCACTTTTTAAAATATGTGGTGGGGCACAAGTAAGGACAATACGCCAAATGTACTATAGCCTGTATCAAAATACTAGCGCAGGTTATTGCTGAAATCTATGCCAGGTGGGATGCGGTGCAGATGTCAATTCCGCTGCACAAGTGTTACACGAGAATTACTAAGCGGCTAGAACATCTTAGCAAATACGGAGCGTCACGTCTGGAGGTTATTAAGACTTGCGCAAAATGGGGGTCATTTATCTAAGGGCCATGTCCCATCTGCATTTTGACTTTTGTTTTGAAGTTTCTGGATGAATAAAAAAATTTGTTGATTGCCCTGGACTTGCAATAGTATCCGTTTTTTTTACTTTCCATTATTCATTTATTTGAGCAGATAGAAGGAATAAAACGGATGGCTACAAAATAATGATAAATAGAAACTAACTGACACTAACAAAAAACTAGGTCTGCTAAAGAAATTCATAAAAAATAAAAAAAGATACTTTATTATTAATGTAGCCATCTAGAAATCTGTTTAAAGGGCACCTACCACCACAAATCTACCTATAAAGGTAGATCGGGTGGTAGGTGAATCAATGGGACGTGAGGATAGCCCTTTTAAGGGCTAATCCTCACGTCCCCGCACTGTTTTATAAACTTTTATTACCCTAATATGTTAATTTACTTATGCGGCTACTGGGGCGTGGAGTAGCCGCATCGGAGGTTACACGAGGCGGCTACTCCACGCCCCGGTAGCCACATTACCCCTCCTACTCACCATGTTCGGCGCGCAGCTGCTCGTAGCTGCGCGCCCTTGTCCGCCGATCCTGCCTGCGCAGCCCCGGCTTCAGAGCAGTGACCGCGCAGGCGCGGGCCTGCTGTTCTGCGCATGCGCAGACGGCAGGATCGGCGGACAAGGGCGCGCAGCTACGAGCAGCTGCGCGCCGAACATGGTGAGTAGGAGGGGTAATGTGGCTACCGGGGCGTGGAGTAGCCGCCTCGTGTAACCTCCGATGCGGCTACTCCACGCCCCAGTAGCCGCATAAGTAAATTAACATATTAGGGTAATAAAAGTTTATAAAACAGTGCGGGGACGTGAGGATTAGCCCTTAAAAGGGCTATCCTCACGTCCCATTGATTCACCTACCACCCGATCTACCTTTATAGGTAGATTTGTGGTGGTAGGTTTCCTTTAAATTATAATAATTAAAAAAAAACCTGAAAAAACGGAAATTGTGAAACAGAAGTGTGTGACTTTTTTTTTTTTAATTGCAAACAACCAACAGACTCAGATGCCAGTTATATAACACAATGCGCCAGTCTTAATAAATCTCCCATAATTTTCAGATCGTAATTTGTGTTGGAGGACTAATAATAATAACTAATAATAATACTGCCTCCAAATGAAAGGGAAATATAAAAAAAACCTTTTAAATTGCTTTTACAATCAATTGAACAATAAAGGTCCTTTAGCCAACTAGAAATTAGTTTTTCTATGTTGAAACAGCTAAATCCTAGTGGATAGAGGGACCAGGTCCTTTAGCCCACTAGGATTTAGCATTTTCCATATAGGGTAGCGGCTAAATCCTATAACTCAGAGGGACCCTGTGACGTCACTGAACCACGTGATGTACTGCAACCACGTGACCACGTGGTGGCGCCAAATGTTCCTGAGAAATTGTCTCTCCCTTTCAGACTCTTTTTAGCTGTGTAATGGCTGATCGAGTCTGTGCCTTACAGCAGGTAACCTGAATGCTGAGGTGGGGTGATGCTGGCTGCACATACAAAGGTGGGGACAGTTCAGTTAGCTATGGTGTGTGGCAAACCGATAGCAGCGTGTGAATGATGAGAAGAGTGAAGATGGCTGCGGGGGCTAGGTGAGGGGGGGGGGCAGAGATGGCTGCGGGGGCTAGGTGAGATGGGGCAGAGATGGCTGTGGGGGCTAGGTGAGGGGGGCAGATTGGCTGTGGGGGCTAGGTGAGGGGGGCAGAGATGGCTGTGGGGGGGCAGAGATGGCTGTGGGGGGGGCAGAGATGGCTGTGGGGGGGCAGAGATGGCTGTGGGGGGGGCAGAGATGGCTGTGGGGGCTAGGTGGGGGGGGCAGAGATGGCTGTGGGGGCTAGGTGAGGGGGGCAGAGATGGCTGTGGGGGGGCTAGGTGGGGGGCAGAGATGGCTGTGGGGGCTAGGTGAGATGGGGCAGAGATGGCTGTGGGGGCTAGGTGAGGGGGGCAGAGATGGCTGTGGGGGGGCAGAGATGGCTGTGGGGGGCACAGATAGCTCTGGGGGGGCACAGATGGCTGCGGGGGCTAGGTGAGGGGGGGCAGAGATGGCTGCGGGGGCTAGGTGAGGGGGGGCAGAGATGGCTGCACGGGCTAGGTGAGGGGGGGCAGAGATGGCTGCAGGGGGGCAGAGATGGCTGTGGGGGCTAAGTGAGGGGGGGCAGAGATGGCTGTGGGGGCTAGGTGAGGGGGGCAGAGATGGCTGTGGGGGCTAGGTGAGATGGGGCAGAGATGGCTGTGGGGGCTAGGTGAGATGGGGCAGAGATGGCTGTGGGGGCTAGGTGAGATGGGACAGAGATGGCTGTGGGGGCTAGGTGAAGGGGGCAGAGATGGCTGTGGGGGCTAGGTGAGGGGGGCAGAGATGGCTGTGGGGGGGGCAGAGATGGCTGTGGGGGGGCAGAGATGGCTGTGGGGGGGGCAGAGATGGCTGTGGGGGGGCAGAGATGGCTGTGGGGGGGCAGATATGGCTGTGGGGGGGCAGATATGGCTGTGGGGGGGCAGATATGGCTGTGGGGGCTAGGTGGGGGGGCAGAGATGGCTGTGGGGGCTAGGTGAGATGGGGCAGAGATGGCTGTGGGGGCTAGGTGAGATGGGGCAGAGATGGCTGTGGGGGCTAGGTGAGGGGGGCAGAGATGGCTGTGGGGGGGCAGAGATGGCTGTGGGGGGGCAGAGATGGCTGCGGGGGCTAGGTGAGGGGGGGGGCAGAGATGGCTGCGGGGGCTAGGTGAGGGGGAAGAGATGGCTGCGGGGGCTAGGTGAGGGGGGGCAGAGATGGCTGCGGGGGCTAGGTGAGGGGGAAGAGATGGCTGCGGGGGCTAGGTGAGGGGGGGCAGAGATGGCTGCGGGGGCTAGGTGAGGGGGGGGCAGAGATGGCTGCGGGGGCTAGGTGGGGGGGGCAGAGATGGCTGCGGGGACAGAGATGGCTGCGGGGGCTAGGTGAGGGGGGGGGCAGAGATGGCTGCGGGGGCTAGGTGAGGGGGGCAGAGATGGCTGTGGGGGCTAGGTGAGGGGGGCAGAGATGGCTGTGGGGGGGACAGAGATGGCTGTGGGGGGGCAGAGATGGCTGCGGGGGCTAGGTGAGGGGGGGCAGAGATGGCTGTGGGGGCTAGGTGAGGGGGCAGTGATGGCTGTGGGGGGGGGCAGAGATGGCTGCAGGAAGAAAATCTACCATCATGATCTTATATTGATCATCCATGGCCTCCTTCCTTCTAAAGTCAACTTTTATAATTCTACTAATGATACCAAAAGGCTGTATACTACAGGCGGGGGGGCGCACGATGGCTATATACTACAGGCAGGGGGGGGCACGATGGAGAAGATGGCGGCTGGGGGCAGGAGAAGATGGCGGCTGGGGGAATGCCCCCCCAGGTGGCATGCCCCCCCCACTCCTTCCAGGTGGCATGCCCCCCCCACTCCTTCCAGGTGGCATGCCCCCCCCACTCCTTCCAGGTGCCATGCCCCCCTCACTCCTTCCAGGTGGCATGCCCCCCTCACTCCTTCCAGGTGGCATGCCCCCCCCCACTGCTTCCAGGTGGCATGCCCCCCCCCACTCCTTCCAGGTGGCATCCCCCCCCACTCCTTCCAGGTGGCATCCCCCCCCACTCCTTCCAGGTGGCATGCCCCCCCTCCTTCCAGGTGGCATGCCCCCCCCCCCACTCCTTCCAGGTGGCATGCCCCCCCCACTCCTTCCAGGTGGCATGCCCCCCCCACTCCTTCCAGGTGGCATGCCCCCCCCTTCCAGGTGGCATGCCCCCCCCTCCTTCCAGGTGGCATGCCCTCCCCACCCCCTCCTTCCAGGTGGCAAGGCCTCCCCCCCTCCTTCCAGGTGGCATGAACGACCCCCCCCCCGTCCTTCCAGGTGGCATGCCCCCCCCCCCCGTCCTTCCAGGTGGCCTGCCCTCCCACCCTCCCCACCCCCGCCCTTCCAGGTGGCATGCCCCCCCGCCAGCCATGGATACACTAAAACACCCCTTTCATTTTTCCCATCCTACAATCTACTTCTATGTTTTCTCTCCTTTAGATTCTATTCTGTATGGGATCCTGGAGGCAGCACGTGAACGCAAAGGGAGAAAAAGTAGAAAAGAAGATAATAGCTACATGGAATGCAGTACAAAAAGTCCTTAAAGAGGACAATCACCATGGTAAACTTGTTTTATTGAACTTCCCACAATGTGGGGGCTTGCTTCATGGCACTTTTGCCAGCAGCAAGGAGTGGTCATGCATTTATGCTAATCTTCTCTTACACTGTGCCATCAGCGGCAGACAGTGTCATTGAAGATACTGAACCCGTGGTGTATGCAGAGTGTGATCTCGCTGTGCTACAGCCAACACGACCACACTGCCTCCTACATGACTGGAAGTTTAGTAAAGCATATTTAACATGGTGATAAGTCCTCTTTAAAAGGGCTATGTGCTTTGTTATAACCTTGACCTCTGGGGCCAGTAGAAGACTGCAGCAGGCCTGTAGCTTGTCCTGCTTTTGAGGGAATGTTCTATTGTGCCACATTAAAAAAAAGTTGAATAAATTTATTTATAGTAAAATTCTCCATTTATTTTTTTTCCTCACTTCAGTTTTTGAACATTGTATCCCTCTCTGTAGATCCTAGAATAGTTACAGCTCCGCTCTATCCCTCTCTGTACAGCCTAGAATAGTGACAGCTCCGCTCTATCCGTCTCTGTACAGACTAGAATAGTGACAGCTCCGCTCTATCCCTCTCTGTACGGACTAGAATAGTGACAGCTCCGCTCTATCCCTCTCTGTACAGCCTAGAATAGTGACAGCTCCGCTCTATCCCTCTCTGTACAGCCTAGAATAGAGACAGCTCCGCTCTATCCCTCTCTGTACAGCCTAGAATAGTGACAGCTCCACTCTATCCGTCTCTGTACAGACTAGAATAGTGACAGCTCCGCTCTATCCCTCTCTGTACAGCCTAGAATAGTGACAGCTCCGCTCTATCCGTCTCTGTACAGACTAGAATAGTGACAGCTCCGCTCTATACCTCTCTGTACAGACTAGAATAGTGACAGCTCCGCTCTATCCCTCTCTGTACAGCCTAGAATAGTGACAGCTCCGCTCTATCCCTCTGTGCAGCCTAGAATAGTGACAGCTCCGCTCTATCCCTCTTTGTACAGCCTAGAATAGTGACAGCTCCGCTCTATCCGTCTCTGTACAGACTAGAATAGTGACAGCTCCGCTCTATACCTCTCTGTACAGACTAGAATAGTGACAGCTCCGCTCTATCCCTCTCTGTACAGACTAGAATAGTGATAGCTCCGCTCTATCCCCCGGGCGATCATACAGCTGCGCACAGGAGAGAGGAGGAGTGAGCGCTGCTCTCCCGGGCGATCATACAGCCGCGCACAGGAGTGAGGAGGAGTGAGCGCTGCTCTCCCGGGCGATCATACAGCCGCGCACAGGAGAGAGGAGTGAGCGCTGGTCTCCCGGGCGATCATACAGCCGCGCACAGGAGAGAGGAGTGAGCGCTGCTCTCCCGGGCCATCACACAGCCGCGCACAGGAGAGAGGAGGAGTGAGCGCTGCTCTCCCGGGCGGTCATACAGCCGCGCACAGGAGTGAGCGCTGCTCTCCCGGGCGATCATACAGCCGCGCACAGGAGAGAGGAGTGAGCGCTGCTCTCCCGGGCAATCATACAACCGCGCACAGGAGAGAGTAGGAGTGAGCTATGCTCTCCCGGGCCATCATACAGCCGGGCACAGGAGAGAGGAGGAGTGAGCGCTGCTCTCCTGGGCCATCATACAGCCGCGCACAGGAGAGAGGAGGAGTGAGCGCTGCTCTCCCGGGCCATCATACAGCCGTGCACAGGAGAGAGGAGGAGTGAGCACTGTTCTCCCGGGCGATCATACAACCGCGCACAGGAGAGAGGAGGAGTGAGCGCTGCTCTCCCAGGCCATCATACAGCCGCGCACAGGAGAGGGGAGGAGTGATCGCTGCTCTCCCGGGCGATCATACAGCCGCGCACAGGAGAGAGGAGGAGTGAGCGCTGCTCTCCCGGGCGATCATACAACCGCGCACAGGAGAGAGGAGGAGTGATCGCTGCTCTCCCGTGCGATCATACAACCACGCACAGGAGAGAGGAGGATTGAGCGCTGCTCTCCCGGGCGATCATACAACCGCGCACAGGAGAGAGGAGGAGTGAGCGCTGCTCACCCGAAGAAGCGAGCGGCTGTTGCTGTAGCAAAGCAAAAGCTCTGTGCCATGAGACAACGTATTCTCACTGAAATCAAGACCGGGCGCCATTCGTGTGCATGGGGCCTAAGGCCTTGTGTACAGAAATGTGTGCAGGCTGGGGCATGAGGTCCATCCATTCAGTATTAGGAGTGGGGCACAGGAGCATAGTGCATGACATCTAATCCAAAAATAGGAAATAGACCTTTCTAAATGAGGTGTCTATATCCCATCACTCAGAACGACCTCTCCTACATGGGACCTTCTCCCTGTATAATAAACAGAAAAGGTCCTTCTGGTTAATGGGAAATAGACCTTACTATATGAGATGGCTATATCCCATAACTCAGAACGACCTTTCCTACATGGGACCTTCTGACTGTATCATATAGCATATAGCTAGAAAAGGTCCTTCTGGGTCATGGGAAATAGTCATTTCTATATGAGGCAGCTAAACCCCATTACTCAGAAGGACCTTCTCCTACATAACCCAATCTTCCCATATAGTAGCTAGAAAAGGTCCTTCTGGATCATGGGAAATAGTCATTTCTATATGAGGCAGCTAACCCCCATTACTCAGAAGGGCCTTCTCCTACATAACCCAATCTCCCCCTATAGTAGATAGAAAAGGTTCTTCTGGGTTATAGGAAATAGTCATTTCTATATGAGGCGGCTAAACCCCATTACTCAGAAGGACCTTCTCCTGCATAACCCAATCTCCCCATATAGTAGATAGAAAAGGTCCTTCTGGGTCATGGGAAATAGTCATTTCTATATGAGGCGGCTAAACCCCATTACTCAGAAGGACCTTCTCCTACATAACCCAATATTCCCATATAGTAGATAGAAAAGGTCCTTCTGGATCATGGGAAATAGTCATTTCTATATGAGGCAGCTAAACCCCATTACTCAGAAGGACCTTCTCCTACATAACCCAATCTTCCCATATAGTAGATAGAAAAGGTCCTTCTGGGTCATGGGAAATAGTCATTTCTATATGAGGCAGCTAAACCCCATTACTCAGAAGGACCTTCTCCTACATAACCCAATCTTCCCATATAGTAGCTAGAAAAGGTCCTTCTGGATCATGGGAAATAGTCATTTCTATATGAGGCAGCTAACCCCCATTACTCAGAAGGGCCTTCTCCTACATAACCCAATCTCCCCCTATAGTAGATAGAAAAGGTCCTTCTGGGTTATAGGAAATAGTCATTTCTATATGAGGCGGCTAAACCCCATTACTCAGAAGGACCTTCTCCTACATAACCCAATCTCCCCCTATAGTAGATAGAAAAGGTCCTTCTGGGTTATAGGAAATAGTCATTTCTATATGAGGCGGCTAAACCCCATTACTCAGAAGGACCTTCTCCTGCATAACCCAATCTCCCCATATAGTAGATAGAAAAGGTCCTTCTGGGTCATGGGAAATAGTCATTTCTATATGAGGCGGCTAAACCCCATTACTCAGAAGGATCTTTTCCTACATAACCCAATCTCCCCATATAGTAGATAGAAAAGGTCCTTCTGGGTCATGGGAAATAGTCATTTCTATATGAGGCGGCTAAACCCCATTACTCAGAAGGATCTTTTCCTACATAACCCAATCTTCCCATATAGTAGATAGAAAAGGTCCTTCTGGGTCATGGGAAATAGTCATTTCTATATGAGGCGGCTAAACCCCATTACTCAGAAGGACCTTCTCCAACATAACCCAATCTCCCCATATAGTAGCTAGAAAAGGTCCTTCTGGGTTATGGGAAATGGTACAGTTTGGTACTTTAGTCAATGTTAAAAATTATACAAAATATGTGTATATTTAGTGTGAAAAAGCCAAAAACTTTCATAGTCCAAACCAATAAGAGAATAAAGAGTCATGGAAAATAGACAGTTCATACAGAGCAGACTAATTCCCATGACTGGGGAGGACCAGGTTCCTCTGAGTTATAGGAAATAGCCTCCTCCATGTGAGAAGGCTAAATACTATAACTATCCAGCACCTCGCCACTAGGGGGCGCAGAGGTTCTTCCCAGTCATGGGAAATAGACAACTCATACAGAGCCAGCTAAATCCCATGACTGGGGAGGACGGGTACCTCTGAGTCATGGGATTTAGTCACAACCCTTTTGTATACCCTCATCAACCCTGCTGTGCCTCCTAATGTGAGCATACAGCAGCCGTCAAGTAAAAAGTGAGGCTGCGTACGTGTGCTCTGCTGAAAGATCTGCTGCCGTCAATGAGTCACGTGATTTCGGAAAGTCACGTGGCTCAGTGACGTCAGAAGGTCCCTCTGAGTTATAAGATTTAGCTGCTACCCTTTACATCCACTCTACACATTGAATGTGACAGGAAACAGGAAGCATTACCTATGTTATCTCGGGAACATGATCTCTATTGACATGTGACCAATTACTTGACGTTACACTTACTTCTGGTCGCTCTTTTCTACAGTGTATTGACTTTTATATCCTTTCAACGTCAGACTAGTGTGGTTGGTCCCTTCTGTCTGCAATGCTGCCGTCTCGGTTAAGGTAAGCTGGTAGACGTTTTGACACTGTATTTGTAGTCATGCACATGTGGACATACAATAGTGTGGAGTGACATGTGTAGGAAATGTGATAAACAACGCATCTCTTTTCTTCAGTTCTGACTTTACACAGGAAACAATTGCAAAGCTTTGGGAAGAAATTTTCTCCATAGGATCAACGAGTATACTGTCATTCAACTTGACTGTATTTTCATTTTCATTGACTGTTGACTGTATTGGTTTTTTTTTTTTTGTATTTTTCATTGATTCATTTTACTCAGTTGAGATTCACCCAACACCTGATACTGTGAAAATATGTTTTAATATAAAATACTATGATGCTTTCCCATCTTATATACACTTTATACTGTTAGATTCATATTCTTATATTATGGATTTGTTTTTTAAAGGGGTTGGGCAGCACAAAAAGCAAAAATATTTATAATTCCGCTAAGAATGGTGTGTAAAAAAAAAAAAAAAAACCCTGTCCTTTCCCCAGAGTTCCAGTTCTTACACTGTCTAGTCACTTGTGTACTAAACTGCTGTAGTAATACTGTTTGGATATATGGACACACAACCTCTGCAGCAAATCAATGGCCACAGAATTGATTTGCAAGAGCCAGTGATTGACTGTAGTTGTAATATGTCCTGGTGAGATGAATTCAAAAAGAAATCTTGGAGTACAAAAGCAAGTTTATTAATTACAATCTTGTTCCAAAGATCAAAACATGAGACACATGAAATGGTAAAAGCAATTAAAAAAATGAGCTGCAAGTAAGCACAACGTTTGTATTATCTTGAATGGTTCTTGCCATAAAATAAAGTAAAATTAAGAGTAAAATGAATCAATGAAAAATACAAATAAAAAAAAAAAAAAGCAATGCAGTCAAGTTGAATGACAGCATACTTGGTGATCCTATGCAGAACATTTCTTCACAAAGGTTTGCAATTGTTTCCTGTGTAAGGTTTGACCTGAGGCTGAATGGCTTTTGCTTATTCATTACAATGAGCCAGTGGCTCATTGTATTGTATAGTGTGCAGAAAGGCCATATACTGCGATACAGTTGTGTCGCAGTATATGGTTTGAACGGTCTGACCATCTAGGGTTAATGTACCCTAGATGGTCTAAGAAATAGTGAGGAAAAAAAGAAGAAAAAAGTTTAAAAAATGAATAAAATATTAAAAGTTCAAATCACCCCCCTTTTCCATAGAACTCATATAAAATATAATAAACAGTAGAAATCACAAACACATCAGGTATTGCCATGTCCCGAAATGCCCAATCTATCAAAATATAAAACCGGTTATAACCGGCGGTGACCTCCGAGACGGAAAATGGCACCTAAATGTCTGAAATGTGAATTTTACACCTTTTTACATGACATAAAAAAAGTGATCAAAATGTTGCACAGACCTCAAAATGGTAGGAATGAAAAGGTCGGCTCATTTAGCAAAAAATTACCCCTCCCCCAGCTCCGTACACTAAAGTATGAAAAAGTTATTAGCGTCAGAAGTTTTTCTTTTTTGTACACATTCGATTTTTGAAAATGTATTAAAATGCAATAAAACCTGTATAAAATTGGTATCACTGCGATCGTACCAAACCAAAGAATAAATTAGAGATGTTATTTGGAGCACAGACCTACTGGTGAGTGCCCCCTCTGGCAGTTTTACATAAAAAAGGTTTTACAAATTATGATGAACCTTAGAGGCTCCATAGATGTCAATGAAGCCTTGAACTCCTCAGGCTGATTTGCAACATTTTTACAGCTTTTTTTCTATAGCGTCCCCTATGACAGCCCCACTTGGAGGATGACCCCTTGACCTCTGTAAGTACAGGAACCAGAGAAGTTAAAAAACACACCCCTGCATCCATACTCCAGTGTCTTCCTGTCCCTACACAGGGCAGGGAGTAGAGAAAATCTCTCCCCGCTTCCTCCTCCAAAGGGGACAGTGAGGGGGGGGAAACGCATGTCAGGTGCAAGATGCAATCTCTTACCCATCCTGTCGTGGCAGAGATCGTTAAAGAGATCCTCTTGCCATTCTGCAGGACCGGGAGTTCCGGCTCTGCCTGCGGCCCCGCGAGGCTAACGGCACCCGGACGTCGGCAGTATGGTGGCCTGATCACTGGCATCAGGCCGGCAGTTACGACTTCCAGTGGCGCGCAGACGGGAATCAGCAGCGTGGAGTGGTAAGCTTAAAGCTCCAATGGGGATGTTCACTGATCTGAGGTTTCTTGCTTAGCCCTTTTTTGCCCTAGGCTCGACCTGCATGCTATCGAGATCAGGTATACTTAAAGCGGTATTGGCAGTACTTCTTGTACAGGTACCAACGAACTGCTTCTGATTTCACCATTAATATGTTTTACAGGTGCTTTACTTGCCTTATTCCCTTTTGTGCCTTATACCTCGCAAAGTTATGTGTTGCTTAGGCATGTACGACTCAGTGGTGATGTAATTACCCCAAAAAGGGGGGGGGGGGGGGGGTTGTGTGTGTGTGTGTGTGTGTGTGTGTATATATGTATATGTATATGTATATGTGCTGTAACTAATCATTAGCATTGTAAACGCTGATTCATACGACATAAAGGCTCTTGTGAGTGGTTTTGGGGGGTCGGGGAGTGTTTTAGTGGGGGTCGGGTTCTAGAAGTGAATTACTAAAAAATACAGATCCAGAAGAAGGAAGAATTAACCCCTGCAGAACAGGAACAAATATAGATGGGAAAATTGAGGCCATGGAAATGCCATTTATTGTACAATGATGGGGGAGCTTTTAAACGAATTATACATAAATATTGGCATGTTTTGACCAAAGACAAGATAATTGGTGATCTTCTCCCCAAAAAAGCAAAATTCATCTTTAGAAGAGCACAGAATCTTGGGAACTTAGTCTATTTCCTTGTATTGTGGAGGCTACTAACTGATGCACAGATGAATAAGAATTTTCTACATCATCCAGGCTTCTTTCCGTGTCGCATTTGTAAGGTTTTCAAAAACACAAAATTAAACCAACCTATTTTAGTAAGGAAGGTCTGACAGGATCACAGTATAAAATTAAACAACATATGAATCGCCACACAAAGGGTATTATATACTGTATTCAATGTCCATGTGGCAAATTATATATAGGAAGAACTATACAGTCTTTTTATGAAATTCTTGAAAGAACATAGTTACAATATTGAGAGAGGGTTTGAAGGACACCCTCTCTAGTCACTGTAAACTGAAGAATCAGAATAAATTTACTGGTTCAATAGCATTTTGGTTTATAAAAAATAAAAAAGAATTGGAGATTAGGAGATTCCACCAAATGTTGCGGATTGAAAGCCGATGGATTTTTAATTTAGAAACACTGGCCCCTAATGGACTTAATCATGAAATAGAACTATTTGCTTTTTAACACTTATTTATGTTTTAAGACATATTCTTTCAAAGAAGGTGTACATGTATGCATACATATTTTATACATACAGGTGGTCCCCTACTTAAGAACACCTGACTTACATACGACCCCTAGTTACAAACGGACCTCTGGATTTGGTAATTTACTGTACTTTAGTCCTAGGCTACAATAAACAGCTATAACAGTTATTAATGGTGCCTGTAATTAAGATTTAATTCCCGGTTCTTATGATAATCCAACATTTTTAAAATCCAATTGTCACAGAGACCAAAAAAATTTTGACTGGGGTTACAATAATAAAGTATACGGTTCTGACTTGCATACAAACTCAACTTAAGAACAAACCTACAGAACCTATCTTGTATGTAACCCGGGGACTGCCTGTATTGTATTTTTCATATATTTTTTAATTGTATCAATAAAAAGATTTTTATTTATTATATACTTTTTCATCTAGATTAGGATGTAGATTTAGAGGGCATCAGATGAGTTTTTGCTTAGGGAGTCTCCCTGAGGTACACGATGGATACCAGTAATGTTTGCAGTTACCAAATCCTATATAAAGAGGACCGTCATGGTGTGGCACATTCTCATTCCTGACAAAGAAATCCATTACTTTCGAAACGTGTCGAAGAGAAGTGTTCCTTTAGATTGAGTGACGTCACTCCAACGGAACCGTTTAGTGGGCTGCAGCCACCGGCCGGGGCTGCTCCGCATTATTGCTGACTTATTCGAAGTGCACCACTTGTAGAACCTCATCTATATACCAATTTCTTGGATGCAGAAACCTCCTTTGACCATTCAGGTGAATAACAGGAATGCTCCATCACAGGTACCACATTCGCTATCATACAGTTAGGGCCAGAAATATTTGGACAGTGACGCAAGTTTTGTTATTTTAGCTGTTTACAAAAACATGTTCAGAAATACAATTATATATATATATATATAATATGGGCTGAAAGTGCACACTCCCAGCTGCAAAATGAGTTTTCACATCCAAATCGGAGAAAGGGTTTAGGAATCATAGCTCTGTAATGCATAGCCTCCTCTTTTTCAAGGGACCGAAAGTAATTGGACAATGGACTCTAAGGGCTGCAATTAACTCTGAAGGTGTCTCCCTCGTTAACCTGTAATCAATGAAGTAGTTAAAAGGTCTGGGGTTGATTCCAGGTGTGTGGTTTTACATTTGGAAACTGTTGCTGTGACAACATGCGGTCAAAGGAACTCTCAATTGAGGTGAAGCAGAACATCCTGAGGCTGAAAAAAAAAAAGAAAAAATCCATCAGAGAGATAGCAGACATGCTTGGAGTAGCAAAATCAACAGTCGAGTACATTCTGAGGAAAAAAAGGAATTGACTGGTGAGCTTGGGAACTCAAAAAGGCTAGGCCGTTCACGGATGACAACAGTGGTGGATGATCGCCGCATACTTTCTTTGGTGCAGAAGAACCTGTACACAACATCAACTGAAGTCCACAACACTCTCCGTGAAGTCCGTGTATCTGTCTCCAAGTCAACAGTAAAGAGAAGACTCCATGAAAGTAAATACAAAGGGTTCACATCTAGATGCAAACCATTAATCAATTCCAAAAATTTGCCGAAAAACACCTCAAGAAGCCAGCTTAGTTCTGGAAAAGTATTCTATGGACAGAAGAGAAAAGATCAACCTGTACCAGAATGATGGGAAGGCACACCACATCCTCTGTAAAACATGGTGAAGGCAGCGTGATGGCATCGGCATGCATGGCTTTCAATGGCACTGGGTCACTTGTGTTTATTGATGACATAACAGCAGACAAGAGTAGCCGGATGAATTCTGAAGTGTACCGGGATATACTTTCATCCCAGATTCAGCCAAATGCTGCAAAGTTGATCGGACGGCGCTTCATAGTACAGATGGACAATGAACCCAAGCATACAGCCAAAGCTACCCAGGAGTTCATGAGTCCAAAAAAGTGGAACATTCTGCAATGGCCAAGTCAATCACCAGATCTTAACCCAGTTGAGCATGCATTTCACTTGCTCAAATCCAGACTTAAGACTGAAAGACCCACAAACAAGCAGGACCTGAAGGCTGCGGCTGTAAAGGCCTGGCAAAGCATTAAGAAGGAGGAAACCCAGCGTTTGGTGATGTCCATGGGTTCCAGACTTACGGCAGTGATTGCCTCCAAAGGATTCGCAACAAAATATTGAAAATAAAAATATTTTGTTTGGGTTATGTTTATTTGTCCAATTACTTTTGAGCTCCTAAAATGTGGAGTGTTTGTAAAGAAATGTGTACAATTCCTATATTTTCTATCAGTTATTTTTGGTCAACCCTTCAAATTTAAACGTTACAATCTGCACTTGAATTCTGTTGTAGAGGTTTCATTTCAAATCCAATGTGGTGGCATGGAGAGTCCAACTCGTGAAAATTGTGTCACTGTCCAAATATTTCTGGCCCTAACTGTATATATTACTAGGACAGCGCAGGTGTATTCTATACCCAATAGCATTTTTATATGTCTAAATACATACAGAAGTACATTGCACATACCCATGATCTATTTTCTACCCACATCTGGTGTAAGAGGTCCCCGATGCGCATTTCGGCACAAGCCTTCGTCTGGGGGTGTTGTGTGTATGGCAGCACTGGGTGTTTATGGTGGCCGCGGCCTATGGCGAAAACGCTCACACCTGTCCGAGATTAATAATATCGTCCGAACGGTACTATGGGGCGCACGCCGTCCGAAGAGGACACACCTCCCACCTGTATCCTGCCCCATGCACGTGACCGAACACGTGACTGTGACGTCACGGTGGGACGCATTATGTGGGCTGCGGATCAGGTGATCGGAGGGTTCCAACATCGTGCGCACCCGAACGGAAAATGACAGGAGGGAGGTCGCGGCTACATTGCAAAAAACTATGGTGAGAGCAGGATTTACTGAAGGACAGGAAAGAATGTGGCCTTACATATAATAACTAAAAAGGAAGGATGATGGGACCAAAAGAGTTAAATACATAGACGGTTAGTTGTGACATGTACTTGGTTACACCACATGGTTCGATTCATGAACATCCATATTTGTGATAAGTAATTGGTGACCCAAATTACATATATTTCATCATCACAAGGGAAATTGTGAAAATTATAAATAAAAAAATACAGAATATATATGTGTGTCGATACATGTTTGCAATTTATTCTCCCAGATTGAGAGGATATGGCCCACAAGAAAGGGGCTGTAAAAGGAAAATGACACAAAACCAGAGACCAGGAGTGCAACCACGGGAACTCAATTGAAGGTAATCAATTTAACGAATCATGAACTATCTGTAGATGAAATCCGTGTTTTGGAAAGGGTCGGTATGGACCGCGTCGTATTTTGGGCGCAGTACATAGATGAAATCCTGGTCATCTGGAGGGGCACTGCCCAACAATTGGATGCTTTCATCCAGAAACTAAATAACAATGTAAATATCAGGCTTACATACAAATATGATGCTAACAAAGTCGATTTCTTGGATGTTCTTTTAGAAAAGGACACATTCGGATACCTCCAATCTGATGTACATAGGAAGGCAATGAATGCCCTATTGCACGCATCATCTTCCCACCCTCCACAAACTATCTCGGCAGTCCCCATAGGACAATACCTACGGATGAGGAGAATTTGCTCTACAGCTGAGTCTTTTGAGCACCGGGCACAAGAATTGCGACAAAGATTCAGGAATCGTGGGTATAGTCATAGATTCTTGAGGAAGGCCTACAAGAGAGCCAAACAAACAGACTTCAAGAATGGAGTTACTCTACCCAGAGAAAAAACAAACAAAAAGAAGACCAAAAGGTAAGATTTATCACAGATTACCATTCCCAGTGGAAACAAATGAAGCACATTTTGGAGCGCTTTTGGCCACTATTAAAATCTGACTCCACTTTACAAAAATACATCCCGGAACACCCTGGCATAGCGGTGTTAGAAGCCATTATGAGAACACAAACAACTGCACCTTCCTAAACACAAAAGGCCCCAAATGGGGATGTAAGCCATGTGGTCGATGTGTGGCATGCCCCAATATTATCCAAAACTCAAAAGTTACTCAGACCTATAAAATTACACATTCCATCACATGTACTACAAAAACAGTAATTTACCATGCCACCTGCCCCTGTGGTCTGGTCTACATAGGCCTGACCACTAGGGAATTAAAAGTCAGGGTTCGCGAACATGTTTGCGACATAAAGGCAGCTCAGGATCCGGATTTATGTACAGATGAACTCCCAATAGCCAGACATTTTAGGGACAGGCATGATTGCAACCCCAAGTACCTTCAAGTTTGTGACATCGATCACATTAAAAACAACATCAGGGGAGGCCCGGTGGCACAAAAATTGGCACAGTGCGAGACCAAATGGATTTGGACCCTGAAAACTTTAAGCCCATTGGGCTTAAACGAATCAATGAGCTATGCACCCTTCCTCTGACCTCCGACCCAGTCATCACTGGGTTTTTAACCTGTATATAGAGTTCAAGTTTTATATCACATCATTCTTCTGTAAATAAGAATTATTAATTTGTATTTTGTCTTATTTTCATTAGCAGGTTTCATATTCAATTACCGCAATATTGTTTGAGCATTGGACTGTAAAGAGACGGGCCACATGATATTTTGTCATCAACATCATTAACCACTCATGGACCTACTCACGGATGACATAACTGTAGAATTGGTGCAGTCACATGGGTTTGTTCACTTTATTTCAGCTCCTACCACTTGTTATAGCCATTAATTACACCTGCCACACACTGCACAGTCCCTCACTTTAAAAGTATAGGCAGTGGCCGTCTGTCCTGTGCGTGGCGACACACCATCGACGCAAGACTGGCGTCCTTGGTCTGCCGCCCTCCACAGGACGACACAGGATGCAAACATCTCTCCCCCTGCACTTATTCATCTTTTGTAGACCTGTCCTACATATTGTTATTTGTAGCCCGTTTTTTATCATAATTTCTTTATCACAATATTTTTCCCTGTTGTGAGTCACCTAACCACTTTTTGTGCTACCGATTTGCCTCCACACCCACAGCTATACACTCACTGTATGTACTCATTCAATGACACCATTGCTCATCACTTACCCACACCACCACATTTTGTTCACTTCGTGCACATATGAATACTTACCATCTATTAATTTTCACAGCACATTCCCATTCATTCATTCATTCATTCATTCCTTGTATCACATTCCTATTCACATTATGAGCAATTTCACATCATCTGCACTGGCCCGACACTGTCTGCACCAACCCACATCCTTTGTAGGCGTAACACACTTATTGTACACTTGGGTTTGTGTAACAAATTGTTTTCAGATTGGGTTTGTTGACACGTTGTTTACATATAGGGTTTCGTTAACAAATTGTTAGCATTTTGCATTTTTACATAAATATTGCTATCATAATAAAATTTTGTTAATAACCCGGTATGCAATTTTTCCATCACGACAAAAAAATTTTATGTGATTTTTTTTTTTTTTTGTGACAATATAACGTATCTATGAAATCTGTATATTAACAATCAATTGCAAATATGTATCAACACACATATATATTACAATATACAATTTCCCTTGTGATGATGAAATATATATATATATATATGTGTAATTTGGGTCATATATTACAATATATACAATTTCCCTTGTGATGATGAAATATATATATATATATATATATATATATATATATATATATATATACACATATATATGTAATTTGGGTCACCAATTACTTATTACAATTCATCACAAATATGGATGTTCATGAATCGAACCATGTGGTGTAACCCAGTGCATGTCACAACTAACCGTGTATGTATTTAACTCTTTTGGTCCCATTATCCTTCCGTTTTTAGTAAGGCCACATTCTTTCCTGTCCTTTAGTAAATCCTGCTCTCACCATAGTTTTTTGCAATGTAGCCGCGACCTCCCTTCCGTCATTTTCCGTTCAGGTGCGCATGCGCCCGATGTTGGAACCCTCCGCTCACCTGATCACCCTCTGTCACGTGCATGGGGCAGGATACAGGTGGGAGGTGTGTCCCTTCGGACGGCGTGCGCCTGATAGTACCGTTCGGACATTATTATTAATCTCTGACAGGTGTGTGAGCGTCTTCGCCATAGGCCGCAGCCAGCATAAAAACCCAGTGCTTCCATACACACAACACCCCCAGACGAAGGCTTGTGCCGAAACGCACGTCGGGGACCTCTTACACCAGACGTGGGTAGAAAATAGATCATGGGTATGTGCAATGTACTTCTGTATGTATTTAGACATATAAAAATGCTATTGGGTATGTGCAATATGCTCCTGTACACCAGTATGTAACATGATTAGACCTGTGTACGAGTGTCTGTTTACAGGCAACAGTGCAATCTTTTGCAAAGAATGTGGGCACTAAAATAGAAACTGTCTCAGATTGTTAACAAGAATTTGTAAACAATTTGTTAACAAAATGCAAACAATTTGTTAATGAAACCCTATTTGTAAACAACGTGTCAACAAACCCAATCTGAAAACAACCTGTTAATACAGACCCAATCTGTAAACAATTTGTTACACAAACCCAATTTGTAAACAACTTGTCAACAAAAACAATTTAATTCAATTTGCTTGTCTCGATATAATATTCAATTACAATAGTTGAAGACCAATGTTTAAGACTTTTAAAAACATATTCATGCATAAAAAAATAGCGATTATATGTAGACAAAAGACGCAATTATACTTAGACAAAGAAGTAAAACATGAAATCCTTTTTTAAGGTACTTTTATAAAATTCCCAAAAGGGAAAGAAAAAATGGTTCGCAGATATTTGATAGATGAAATCTATATTTGTTGATTAACATATATGTGTTGAGGTTTACGACCAAGGGGTAAGTATTCCAGGAGGTTTGTGTTTTCAGGTCATAGGGCCCTATGCCTGTAATACACGTTTTTGTATAAAAACATAAAATGAAAATGAAAAATAAAAAATAGACAATAAAATTAGTTTCTTTGAGCAGCTTTCAATCTTTTAAGACCATTTTAGCCTTCATGTGGTACCTTTTATGGTTTGTAATATGCGACTGTTTGTTATATTATTTGGCACTCACGGTTAGTTGATGTTCAGCTGGGCTGATGTTAGTGTTTCTTAGCGGGACCGTGTTGCCTTTTTCTGCGGGTTCCGATCACCAGCTATGTCTATTTCGCCGCTTTGTCGTCCCAGGGGACGTTATGTAGAGTGTCTCTGGGCTGTGCAAGCTGGATGCGGCGAAATAGACATAGCTGGTGATCGGAACCCGCAGAAAAAGGCAACACGGTCCCGCTAAGAAACACTAACATCAGCCCAGCTGAACATCAACTAACCGTGAGTGCCAAATAATATAACAAACAGTCGCATATTACAAACCATAAAAGGTACCACATGAAGGCTAAAATGGTCTTAAAAGATTGAAAGCTGCTCAAAGAAACTAATTTTATTGTCTATTTTTTATTTTTCATTTTCATTTTATGTTTTTATACAAAAACGTGTATTACAGGCATAGGGCCCTATGACCTGAAAACACAAACCTCCTGGAATACTTACCCCTTGGTCGTAAACCTCAACACGTATGTTAATCAACAAATATAGATTTCATCTATCAAATATCTGCGAACCTTTTTTTTTTCTTTCCCTTTTGGGAATTTTATGAAAGTACCTTAAAAAAGGATTTCATGTTTTACTTCTTTGTCTATGTATAATTGCGTCTTTTGTCTACATATAATCGCTATTTTTTTTATGCATGAATATGTTTTTAAAAGTCTTAAACATTGGTCTTCAACTATTGTAATTGAATATTATATCGAGACAAGCAAATTGAATTAAATTGTTTTTTGTTAACAAGTCATTTACAATGTATTGTTTACAGATTTTTGTTGACAAGTTGTTTACAAATTGGGTTTGTGTAACAAATTGTTTACAGATTGGGTCTGTATTAACAGGTTGTTTTCAGATTGGGTTTGTTGACACATTGTTTACAAATAGGGTTTCGTTAACAAATTGTTTGCATTTTGTTAACACATTGTTTACAAATTCTTGTTAACAATTTGAGTCCGTTTCTATTTTAGTGCCCACATTCTTTGCAAAAAATCTGTGTATATTTGTTCCTTTTTTGGTGAAAAGGTCTTGATGGTAGCACAAGGTTGGAAATTGATAAGTGCCACTACAATATCCCCAAACAGTGCAATCTTGGAGGAAGGTATCTGTGGAACTATATAATCCGTGCACTTTCAAGCACTCGACACTTTCCTTGACTGAATCTACATCCTGGATACTTGCCCTCTTACGCACTATGCACTTTCTAAGCTGTCCCAAATGTCTTGTAAATCGATTCTGCTATTTTTAGTATGAAATGGTCCCATGTATCACCCTGGATTATCTGGTCGTATATTTTGCTGTAGTGTCCTTGTTCCTCTCAACCAAGATCAACCTGTTTAGTATCTTTTTTTTTAAATGTCTGTTCATTATGTATTACGGTATTTCAATAAAGATGTATTGTTACATATAAGGCAGGTAAATTGGCTTCTGTGTTCTCTAGATAAATTACACACAGAACCTAACACCAACTTCGGTCTTTTATTCTTTATATCCCTGGACATATTTCTTGCGTTTCATGATTCACTGGTTTCACCATCATAAAGGGGCACTTTCCAGCATCCAATTTTTGTACCCTCTGGTTTGTAATCTACTTGTTATTTTTGTGATTTCTTTTTCATAATCTTCATTATTACTACAATTACGCCTTGCCCTAGTCATTTCACCCACTGGGATTGATTTGATTGTATGTTGTGGGTGTTGGCTATTCCCAAATAGGATAGTGTTGCCTGCCGTAGGCTTTCTGAAGGTACTTGTTTTGATTGGGTCCTCTGGTATACCCTCTCATTGCAAATCCAAAAATACCATTGTTCTGGGATCCACACAATGGGTGAACTGTAAACCATATTCGTTGTGGTTGACATACTCCATGAAGACACATCGCCACCCCAAATGATCAGGATGTAGTCGATGTATCTGCCATACCACTCCACGCAGGTACCAAAAGGGTTGTTCGGGCTGTAAATAACAGATTCCTCGCCAACACTAAGTTGGCTAAGGATGGGGAAAACTTTCCCCCATACTTACACCCCGTGTCTGCAAGAAAAACCTTGAATAAAACAAACTGAGACATAATTTTTTTTATGTTTTGGTTCAAGGTGTTTCTTGCAGACACAGGGTGTAAGTTTGGCGGCAAAGTTTCCCACCCTTAGCCGAATGATGGATCACTTGATGACATCATGTGACCGGGATCCCGAGAATAGTATCGGGTTACCAAGCCAACGGAGTACATAGCTTCGTAAAAAATGTCCACGGCGACAAGCATCTACTAATGTTACGTTATACTGCAGATAGCGATCAATGTTATGCTAGGTACAGTGAAACTTTAAACATTTATGTACAGAAATGTATTTATTTGTGTTAAAAAGTTATATTGAGACTGTATTTGATTTGAGACTGAGTTATCTCACGTGACATATTGGAGTTCCTACCTCAAGTCTCGGTCAGCAAGGCACATCATGTCTCCACTTTATTCCTCCTTCATAAAGTGTACTATTTAAGATGGGATGTAGGGTTGATGACACTTGCTTGAGATGTCAAGAGTCTGGGGCTGGTTTAGTGTTCCTGATGGGGAACTGCCTTCGATTAAGGAGATACTGACAAGAGGTGCTGCAAGTTGTATATGAGACTAATATACCTTATTTGGGAATAGTGTGTTTTCTTTGGTATTTTTCTGATGTCTGTGTAATGCAGAGTCACAAGATAGCAATTTTGCGATCCTCTCCCTCCTACTATCTTTAGAATTTAAAAGTTGAGTAAGTCTATATTCACACTGCTGTTGCCCGTTGTACCGTAGTACGGCGGCCACACGGCGGCACCGGAGCTGCACTGTACCGCTCCTGTAGGGTGCCGTGAGTCCATTTCGATGTATATCGGCCATATATACGCCCCCCTTACATTCGTGTGAATATAGCATTAATATGTCTCTACGACTGAAGAAATATGTGTACCAAAAATGTATTGTTATACAGAAGTTTGAGGCTCTATGGGGCCCTTGGTTTGGCTACATTGATGTTGGTGAGGGATAGAATATTTCTTATCCTCCTGGGTTGAACTTTTATGTTAGTGTATTGCTAGAACTTGTGGGTCTTCAAAAAGCTTTGCCCTTGCTCTTCATATGTTAAAGCACATTATTGTATGTACAGCTATTCTTTTCTTCTGTTTCATTTGTAGATTGAAGATTTCATATAGATGAAGGAGATCTAGAAATTTCATACCTTACCTGTGGGTGCTAGTATTTTAATGGGCTAAAATCTATTGACCAAGTTAACTGAGTAGTTAATTTTTTTTTTTTTTTTTGTTTCTTTCAGGTTAACTAGTAACAGATTGCAAATCATTTTGCAACATTTGGTAAGTACAAAATATATATGCATTCAATTAATTTTGATCATCAAGTAAACTTGTTCAATAATTTTTGTTTAAAGAATATTCTAAAAAAGGTTCCCTTCCACTCCAAATAAGGGGAAACTTAAAACAATGGGGCAAATGTATTAAAGGGGTTGTCTTAGTTAGAAAACTGTAACAGGTTGGCAGGGGAGGGCTTTAAAAAAAAAAAAAAAAAAGCTCTACTACAACAACCTCTAGGCGGGCTAGCGTGCCCACCTGTCTCCTGTTCGAACGCTGTATGGCGTGAAGTTTTCCAACATATGTGATAGCAAGGCATCTACACTATTAACTGGGATCGCAATAGTAACAATCTCAGCTGTTTACCCCTTTAGACACCATGATCAAATGCAGGTACAGGGGTTATGATAATCTGTATGGCAACTCTGTGGTCTGATGAAGGAACCCAAGGCTGCCCTCTATAACTACCTGCTAGGTCCTGCCAGGACCTGCACAGAGCAGTGCAAGTGTCAGCCTTTGCATCTTCATAGGTGGACTGATCTAATATACTGACATATGATTGCCTCTTCAAGTCCCAAAGTGGGACAAAAAAGAAATTAGAATAAAAGTACCCTAAATGTCCAAAATTGCATAAAAAAGTGAAAAAAATTACTGAATCTATATAGTTTCATAGTTTATACGGTTGAAAAAAGACACTTGTCCATCAAGTTCAACCGAGGAAGGGTAGGGATTGGATGAGGAAGGGATTTAGGGGAAACAATCCTATATAGCATAACAATCAATGTTATTTAGGTGTAAAAAGGCATCTAGACCCTTCTTGAAGCTCTCCGCTGTCCCTGCTGTGACCAGCGCCTGAGGCAGGCTATTCCACAGATTGACAGTTCTCATAGTAAAAAAGCCCCGTCGCCTCCGGTGATTAAACCTTGGTTTCTCCAAACGGAGACAGTGCCCCCTCGTCTTTTGATTTGATTTAATCTGGAACAACTTACCACCATATTTTTTGTATGGACCATTCATATATTTATATAAATTAATCATGTCCCCTCGTAGTCGTCTCTTTTCCAGACTAAATAAATCTAGTTGTTTTAATCTTTCCTCATAACTAAGACCCTCCATACCCCTTATCAGTTTTGTGGCTCTATGGTAAACAGCCCAAAATAACACTGCAAAGATGATGCTCAAACAAAAAACATGATACAAAGTGTTCAAAAAGTCACATTTGCCGCATCATGATACCAATAAAAAGTTCAATTTGTCCCTCAAAAAATAAGCTGTAAAACGGCGCTATCAACAGCAACAGTTGAGCTTCTTAGAAGACCATAGCATCAAGGGATTTTTTTTAGCTCCAAATGAGTAGAACTAGTCATACATGAAAAAGCTATATACATGGGATATCCTTGTAATTATACTAACACATATAACATACGTAACATGATGTCTTTGGTGTATAAAACAAAAAATAAAGTTAAAAATCAAAAACCACTTTTTGGAGGTTTTACTGCCCTACTATCTTAGGAGGTTAAACAAACCCAACATAGCACCTAAGATCTGTTCCAGCAAAATCTGGCCTCTAAAATCCAGCACATTATGATGCAGTGGTGTCCCTACATGCTGATGTCATAGTGTTTGCGCGGGCAAAGCGCATAGACCTGTCTATGCCTGCACTGCCGGTAGGAGAGGTGAGGATAAGGGCTGCAGGGAGCTCTATAGGATAAGTAAATGAGATTATTATTTTTATTTTTGCCCTTATACAAATCCCTGGTCAGACCACACATGGAATATTGTGTACAGTTTTGGGTACCAGTGTATAGAAAGGATATAGTAGAGCTGGAACGGGTGCAGAGAAGAGCAACCAGGATTATTAGGGGAATGGGGGGATTAGAATACACTGACATATTACAAAATTTGGGATTATTCAGTTTAGAAAAAAGACGACTGAGGGGAGAGCTCATTACAATGCACAAATACCTGAACGGACAGTACAAGGATCTCTCCAAAGATCTTTTTATAACTAGGCCTGTGACCAGGACAAGGGGGCATCCTCTACGCCTAGAGGAGAGGCGATTTTACCATTCTTATAGATTTTTTTTATCTGGGGCTCAAACCCCTAATCATTGTAAGGTGACTTTCAAATTATAGAGTCTTTGTATTCCAGCTTGGAATGGAGTAAACCAGCAAAGACACATTGTTCTTTTATGAAGAATTACCTCAAGACTGTTACTTTATTGTGGGACTGACACATTTATAGAAAACCATAAGGCACTTTACATAAGGCGTGTAAGTAGGAAAGCAGCAACTATAATTGGGTGTTCTCACCCAGGAAATGTAACACTATTGGATGTAAGCACACAAAGGAATGTAGAACCATTGGCTGTCTTCACATAAACCAAATGTCCAGATGTTCACGTGGATACCTTCCACTAGGTGGTGCTAGCGAGCGCTAAGTCTTTGTGTGCTGAGGGGCACACCCAAACTTTAGTTATCACTACACAAAGTTATATGAAATGAATGCTGAGTCTTTAAAATGTCCGACAATATGTAAAATGGCGTCTGAGTCCAGTGTAATATCTTTAACATTTCCCCCCTTTTGAGCTTTGCATGGCCTGTAACTTTTGTCCAGGGTGACCTCCCCAAACTCCAGTTACCCACAGGTAGGATAAGCCCTTACCTGCTGGCCTTGTTAACTCTTCACCAGATCCCCTGGAGGCCAGTCACTCGGGGGTTACAGGCCTGCATACTCAAATCACATAATTGTGTTTCCATATTTATGGGTTTATTAACAGGCTGGTTCTTCAACAAGGCGGTATCCTCCACACTGGGACTTCTCCTGTCATGGTTCTTACCACCTGGACGGCCATCTGGGACATGGGGGACTTGATGAGGGGGACCACACAACACGCAATAAGTGAAAAGAGCAAAATCACAATCCCCAATATCACCCCCACTTAAAGGAAACCCTTCCAATCCCCCAACTACAAAGTGAAGGACAAAGTGTCCACCCCAGAGTTTCTCTTGAGTTCCCTGGACAGTCCTTAAATCTCTTCAAGTGCATGGGTAATGGATCCATAGGGAGCGATGTCATCCGGGATGTAACAAGCCACTCCCACCATCTTACAGACTCCTCCCTTCTCAGCAAAGATCATGTTCCAAAGCTGTGCGGTTCTGGAAAGCATCTCGGATATAATCACAAATCTCTCTAGCTTCAAAGACGTGGCACTGGTCAGCAGGACTTGGAAAGGACCATCTTAGTGAGACTCCAGACTCTCTCTCTGGTGTCTCTTTACCACCACGTAGTCTCCTGGCTTCAGGTTATGCGTTCTGAGGTCTCTGTCTGGATCTGAAAAGGGATCAGAAACTCTTTTGCGGACCTTTTCCAAGGCCTGGCTCAACTGTGTGACATGTTCCACCTGGTTTCCTGCCATCAACTATAGGGCCTGTGGAAAGTAGAGGCCTAGTCTGGGTGCACAGCCAAAAAGTACTTCAAAAGGGGACAATCCCATCTTTCTGTTAAGGGTGGTCCTAACTGAATGGTGGGCAGCAGGAAGGCACTCACGCCATGGTTTCCCTGTTACTTCCATGGCCTCCCGGATCTCTAACTTAAGAGTGCTGTTTAGTCTCTCAAACCCACCACTAACATGGGAAGGGCAAGGGGTGTGCAGGGCCTGTTCTACACCCAGGAGGGACAAGGCTTTCAGTCTTTACCTGTCCAGTGAAGTTGGTTCTGCGACCGGACTCTATGGTCTCTGGAAGTCCAAACCTGCAGAAAAATCTCACTCGCCACCTTCTTGGCTACGGCTCTGGCAGTAGCCTTGGTCGTGGGAAAAGCTTCTGGCCACCCTGGAAAGAGATCAAAGCACACAGGCACGTACTCCTACGTACCACTTTTGGTAGCTGGATAAAATCAATCTGCAGTCTTTGGAAGGGATACAGCGGCTTGGGTGTCACCTTCTGTGGGGTCTTTACCACCTTACCTGGGTTGTGGCGGGCACAGACTATAAAAGCTTTCACTAGTCTAGTGACAGGGGTAGTAATGCCCGGGGCAAACCACTTATGGTTTATGAGCACTAGCATGTTGGATGTGTATGTGTCCGTAGGCTACTTGACTTACTGTCGGGTGCAGGGCTCTGGGCAGGCACACCCTCTCTCCCAGCATCCAGGTCCCATCGGCATCTGGGCTCCAGCTTTCCTCCACACTTCCTTCTCTTCTGATGACTCTCGGGCCACCAGGGACTGGAACACCTGTGGATCAAACTTTTAGCTCAGTACTCACCGCTGAGACTTCAGGACAGTCTCTGGGCTCCATCTGTGCAGCTGCCTTAGCCATCCCGTCAGCCACATACTTGCCCTTGGCTTGTGGAGTTACCAAATTGTGTGTGGTTTAACTTTTACTATCCCCACCTCTTGTGGAAGTAAGAGAGCATCCATGAGCTCTTTAACCAGTGTGCCATGCTTAAAGGGGGTCCCTGCAGAGGTGAGGAAATCTCTAGCCTTCCATATGGGTTCATAGTCGTGTTTAGACCCCAGGACTACACCTTGAGTATAGATGTTTGCCTTTTTACCTTTCACCAGCTGTAACACTTCCCTGAGTGCCGTCACTTCACCTCCAATGCTGACCTGTGTGGAGGGAGTGGTTCTGCTTGTACTACCTCATGTGCGCCACTGACCACTGTATATCCAGTGTAGAACCCTCTGTCTTCTCCTGCAGACCTGGAGCCATCTATGAGAAAAAAACTCAAGCACCCTTCTCCCCCCCCCCCCCTCTCTGAATCCTGGAACACTGGCGACAGATTGAAGGATTCAGAGCTGTGCACCTTATCAGTGTATCCTGGGGCATCAGGAGTGTACACTGGAGTCTGAGCTGTCTGGCCTTGGCTCAGATGCTTGGGCTGTACTTGGGTGAGGACACTGTGCAAGGTATGTGGGGTTTGCACAGTAACTGAGTGATCTAGGGTCTGGGATCAACTCACTGACCTTGCTGAGCAGATTGCTGGCTGCAGCTACTGACACATGAGGAGCTCCCTCACGACGGAGTCTAACCGGGCCTAATAGTGTGCCACTTGGGAGGCCACCACGTTCCTGAGCTAAGACACCTGTGGCCTAGTTACTCAGTGCAAAATAAAATAAAAGGTCTTATCCAATAGGATGTGCCTAGGGCCGGGGTAGACAGGATTTGCCAGCTTAAGGCTATGGAGATCATCAATTGCCTCCTGACTAAGGGCAAATGGAGAAGAGGCAATTCAATTATCAAGGGGCAACATCAGGCTCGAGGTAGACCTTATCCCAGGCCTGTAGGAACTGGCCAGTCCTAGAAGAGGCTTAGGGCCTCAGAACAGGGGCACATTCTGGACTGCCAGCTTTCTTCCCTCTGCCAGGTATCTGCCTGTGGCTGAGAAGCAGTGGCCTAGGAAGACCACCTTCTCCTGGCAGTACTGGAGTTTGTCTCCGGAAACTTTGCAACCCTTCTGGAACAGAAAACACATAAGGTCAATAAATGTATCCTGGCAAACAAAAACAGTAGGTCCTCCGCATACTGAAAAGGAGAACATCCAGTAAGGGGCTAGTCTGCCAGTCTTCTCCCTTTAGGGCCGTGGGGTATAGGCTGGGGGAGTTTTACCCCCCTTGTGGGAATCTGCATCAGATATACTGGAATACTACACTGGTAAAGGCAAATAGGTACTGGTAATCCTCATGTAGGGGCACAGAGAGGAAAACATTTGCCAACAGGGAAGAGTTCTACAATGAAAGGCACTAACTCTATTTGGGGGGGAGCTTTCAGAAGAGGGGGACTATTCTTGCTGACATCCTTGTCAATTACCACCCCCCTTGTCCTGCCCCGTTGGGGCCGTCTACGTTTCCTAGAGTGTGGGAAGTCACTTCAGTAATGTCTCCTCCCCGTTGGCGGAACCCAACTTTCTCTCAGTCTCACTTTGGCGTGGTCTGTGAAACTGGACTCTGTTCTTCCTGGCTTTCTGTCACAAGTCTGCCAGAGACGTCTCTAGTCTGCTAACACCGGTCTCCGCTTTATCTCATCTAGACATATAGGATTCTCTCAACCATCTCTAGTTCAGTGTTCTGTGCTCTCTATAAAGTTCTGGCCAGACTCCAAGTCTCAAACAGAAGTCAGGTACACTTGTGTTGGTTTTTAATCAAAAAGGAACAAAAGTCAGTTATAGGCCCTGTAATACAGTTCGGAGGCTTGTTCTTGCTTAGTCTGTTCGTGGGGTATACAGGAGGAGTCACATCATACTGTCTTTTTGTATTCTTATCACAAGCAAATTCCTTTAAGTCTTTTAGATTGTCAGCTCTGTTTCTCCCACTCAACACAGATGCTTTCTGTGTGCTTCAAGGCCACTTCTCACAGACACAGATAAGGCAAAGCCCAGCTGCACAGCTGCCCACAGATCTGACCCTGATTAACTCTTTCAACTCCAGAAAGCAAGTACCAGAGACATTGCAATACTTTTTCTATTAATTTTTCTGCAATTGTCAAGATTAAATAATTTTTAAAATCAAATAAACAAACAGCATTGCACACTCAAGACCCTTAGCAAATGTTTGAAATTGGTGAAAATATTCACCTGCCGGCATTTTATCTCAAACATCCGCCAGGACGCCTCAAGGGTGACTCAGCTGCTATCCTACAACCAGCCTTTATGGGTGCCTGAGTAGAGTCATAGGCAATTAACTTTCAGGGACTTGAAGGAAATATACTGTCTTAAGACGGCCACCACTAAAAAGAAAAAATGGTAGGGCGTGTCATCTTCTCTAACCCCCAGATACGGGGGTGGAGTCTAAGAGGGTGCTGGTCTGCATTCCAAAATATTTTTTTCTTTTTCTTTTTTTTTAATGGGCACTCTCTAGGATTCCTCTCCCTCTGTCCTGGTCCATCTGTAGTCACTGGTCTAAGTCTCCAGTAATCAACCCCATCCACTTTCCTTTGTCATTAACTCTCTACTTACACCAAAACAACCTTCTGCCTGGGTGTGCCACTTTTTGTCTTTGAGCCAGCCACCATTTTCATCAAGTGCTTTCTCCCAGCTTTGCACACACAGGGGATCATCTAACATACCCTAAAACTTCAATACCTCATAACTTCCTTTTACCCACTCTTTACCTTTCCTGTGTGACACTGTCAGTTGCCTTTTTAGGTCTGCAGTGTCCAGCTACAGTCTTACTTTGCTCACTACCCATTTTGTGGCATCTGTGGAATACCTGATTTTGTTCAAAGGCTATAGATATCCTCTGTAGACACAGCTCCAGACTAACCCGCTAACTATCAGTAAGTACAAATTAGAGACCTTCACACAATATTAAAGAAATCAAGGAGAACGCTCAACTGTAAAATTCCCGTCAGTGTCCCTCTTGTCTCTACTGTCCTTACTGCATCACGGGGCCGATCCCAATCCCGAAGGAAAGATACGTAAATTTGGCCAGAATTTGTCTCTGCACACTTCCAGATTCTATCAGCGCTTACATGAACAAAAATCTCAACACCATCACAAACTTTCTGAACTACATCAACAATTCACAAGAGGGCACTGCAGACCTTTTTCTACAACATACATAGTCACGTCCAGTCTCTGTCAATCACCTTACAAGAGATCCTTTGTCACAATTATAGTGAACATACTATTATATATGGACATGTAAGGCAAAGTACATAATATCACACAAGGAGATGACCTTACCCAGTCCCTTTCAGCCAGTGAAACAGAACTACAGTCAAGGTAGACAAAAATAGACTTGCCCCGACGAGCGCTCATTGTCAGTTCTGGTCACTGGCCACCTGGACTCTTGCGGAGGTCACCTCGATGGTCAGATGTCCATAAAAGTATGGCCACCCAAGGGAGGCCAATTCTTATAGATTTTTATCTGGGGCTCAAACCCCTAATCATTGTAAGGTGACTTTCAAATTTTAGAGTCTTTGTATTCCAGACATTTCATTATTATGGGAGGCCTTTGATGGGACATTTCATTATTATGGGAGGCAGCCACTGGGACATTTCATTATTATTGGAGGCTGCTAATGGGACATTTTATTGGTGAAGTCAGGCCACTGCTGGGCATTTTATTTAGGAGTAGTCGCTACATTTCCCTCCCTAGGCTTGTAGTCGAGTCAGTAAGTATTTGCAGTTATTTGTCGTAAAATAATGTACCTCATCTTTATACTTCAATATATAGGTAATTGACTCTGAAAATTGCTGCTCATTCTATCCTAGTATCAAAGTATGTAAGGCGGGAAAAAAACACACGTCCATCCTTTAAGAAATAAACAAATGTTTTTTCCCCATAACCTGTGATATTCTCCAGAAACTCATCCAGGCCTTTTTTGAACATGTACATAGAGCAAAAACAACCTATTAGATAGGGAGTTCCATAGTCCCATTGCTCTTACAGTAAAGAACCTTTGTCTATGTCGATGGTAGAATCGCCTCTCCTCTAGTCGAGGAGGATGCCCTCTTGTCCTGGTTACAGGCCTAGGTATAAAAAGATCTTTGGAGAGATCCTTGTGCTGCCCATTCAGCTATTTGTACATTGTAATGAGCAGTGTCGGACTGGAGTACCTTGGGCCCACCAGAGAAAACTTTTTGGAGGGCCCACCATGTAACAAGATAGACTACCAGTCTACTTCTAATTGAAGTTTAAGACTCGTTCTGGCGGATTTATTAGAAGCATCAAACATTAGATACAGGGCCAGAACCGAGGTCCATACATAACTGTATCATTCAGCCAAGCTCACAGCCATATATGTGTCCCCACAATGGCAGTTTGAATTTTACCCTAACTGTGTCCAATCATCGCTGGGAAAACCCCTTATTATGTTATACTTACTGTGTACATTGGCTTTAGCTCCATGTATGCCTCTGTACTGTGGCTGTAGCTCCATGTATGACTGTGTACTGTGACTGTAGCTCCATGTATGGCTGTGTCCTGCAGCTGTAGCTCCATGTAAGACTGAGCACTGCTGCTGCAGATCTATGTGTGGCTTTGTACTGTAGCTGTAGCACTAGGTGTTGCTGTGTACTGTGACTGTAGCTCTTTAATTAAAAGTCTTGTTTTCTCCTTATAGGAAAAAGTAAAAGCGAGTCAGAGCACAGGAGAGCATTGAGGCCCCAGTATATAGACAGGACCTCCCCTCACCCCAGTATAGACAGACACAGGGCCTTACACTTACCATGCGCAGCAGCCGCAAGAAGTTGCTCTTCGACTTATTGAAGTGCAGACTGGTCTGAATGCCAGCGAGGACGTGGTGATGGCACAGACTGGGGTACGGCCATCGGGATAGGTATTCTGTGCTCTGGCGCGAGTGGACGCTATTTCCTCTCACGCCAGAGCACAGGACTTTGGTTTCCCCCGGACCAGCAGGGATAGGGAGCGGGGTCCTGCATGCGTTGGGTGCTGGATGCCAGGGCCCCGCAGGTGTCGGGCGCCGGGGCCCAGCAGGCATCGGGGCCAACCGGAGGATACTCCGGTGGGCCAGTCCCATGCTGGTAATGAGGTCTCCCCTCAGTCATCTTTTTTTCTAAACTGAATAAACCCAAATTTTGTAATCTGTCACTGTATTCTAGTCCCACCATCCCCCCTAATAATCTTGGTTGCTCTTCTCTTATCTACAGTAAACATTATCAACCATTTCTCTGCCCAGTCCTCAAGCTTCCACAAATCCCTCTGTAATGCTTAACTATCAACCTTAGTATTAATTACTTTACAAAAATTGGTATCATCTGCAAATATGAAACTTTGTAAACCCACTTCTTAGTCATTAATCTTCGTCTTGGTCATTAATAAAAATATTAAAAAGTGGCCCCAATACTGACCCCTGTGGCACTCCACTGGTAACTTCAACCGAATTTGAGAATGTGCCATTAATGTCGACCCTCTGTTTTCTATCACTAATTGCTTACCCAAATACATAGATTTTCTCCCCAGTCCCATCCGTCTCATGTTATGTACCAACCTTTTGGGGGTACTGTGTCAAGTGTCTTTGAAATGTCCAGATATACAACATCCACAGCGTCCTCCAGATCCAGTCTGGAACTTGCCTCCTCATAGAAGCTTATCCGATTAGTCTGACAGGACCGATCTCTCATAACCCCATGCTGATTCTGGGTTATAGGAACATTGAGATACTCCAGGATAGCATCTCTAACAAACCCCTCAAATATTTTCCCCACCACAGAAGTTAGACTCGCAGGTCTATAGTTTTAAGGATCGCTTTTTCATCCTTTTTGTATATTGGTACCACATTTGCTTATATGCCAGTCCTGTGGAACATAACTAGTCCTCAGGGAATCTTCAAAAATTAAAAATAACGATCTGTCTATATAGTTCATGTTCATCTTCATGTTTGTGAGGCAAAGAGAATTTACATCATTCCTCATAATGCCTTTCACCAGGGGATTTTCCTGGGTAAAGACGGTCGAGAAGGTGACTTCCAGTAGATTGGCCCTATCCTCATCTCCTTCCACAATGACTCCACGGTTATTCCTTGAGAGCCCACACTCTCCTTTTTTAGTTTCTTATCTTATCAAATATATACTTGAAAAATAATTTGGGATTATTTTTGTTCTCCTTGGCAATATGTCTCTCAGTCCTTTTTCTGCTTTTTACAGGATTTATTTTTCTGTCTATAATCCTTTAAAGCCTCATCGCTACCTTCATGTTTTAGCAGCTTAAATGCACTTCTTTCTCCCTTATTGCTCTCCTTACAAGACCAGTTAACCACATTGGCTTTTTCTTGTTTCTCTTATGCTTTTTCCACATATAGAATTGCAACATCCCCCACCGGGGCCTAGCCTTTTCTTGGGGCCTGGAGGCAGCCAGGACCCGCAATACCGGAGTGGCTGGCGGTTGCGGCCTAGGCACGCTAGTGTCACGGTGCTTGGTATGGGGACTGGAGGGCTGTCCTACAGCCTGGCAGGTCTCCAGCAGGTGGTGTTGGCAAGAAATGATGAGGGAGAGGCTGCCATAGTAGTTCTCCCTGGGGCAACCCTTTGGGGTCTGGAGTATGAGTCCCTGTGTAGTGGATAGGGTGCCCGTGATGGTGACAGCCGTAGTAGCAGGGACCAGGCGGAGGCAGACATTGTACAAAAGGAACTTACAGTTCTTTATTGGAACCGACAGGAACAATGGATAACGTGCCAAACGAATCTTGACAATGGTAGCAGGCCGGGGATGCACTTGGAGAGAGAACCACAGGGATTGATCACCAGCCTGGATGCAAGGGCAGGCTGGGAGAAAGCTGTGTCCTAGTAGGATACTTCAGCTTGTCCTAGGTTACTTCAGATATCATCCTTGAAGGTAGGATGATACCCTTTTACTCTCACTAACTCCTCAGAGCTCTACTGTCTCACTGCTTTGTCTGACTACTCTGCCTCACCTCACTAGACTGACTGTCTGACTCCACTCTCTAACGGCACACTCCTTATTCTCTCCCTGACTACTCTGACTGGACTGTCTGACTAACTAGTCTCTAGAACTTTCCTGACCAGGGGTTTTATTACTCCCACTGGTCAGGTGGTGGTTACTCCTCCAATTGCATCCCAGCTTACAATACAATATAAGAACAGGTATGATTGGCTGATGGAAAGACATCACATTAAACAATTAACTCCTGCCTTCCCAGGCAGAATCTACCGCTGCAGTGTTCCCCGTGTTGTGTAGTGACCTGCTGTGGGGTTGATCAGATTCCACACAGGTTGCGACCTACATATTGGGACGTATTCGCAAAAACCGCTCTGCCTTGCATCGGCAGGGGGGGTTGCAGAATGTTTTTCCCAAAGGCCTTTTATAGAATATTTATGAAAAAGTCCCATTTTCTTTGAGTGCATTTCTCTTTGAGAACATTTTCCCGGTTTATGCCTATAAGGTCTTCCCCTAGCTGCTGAAAATGTGCCATCCTGAAGTTTAAAGTGTTTGTTGCCCCTCCTCTAATGCTCTTAGTAAAGCGTAATATAAAATCAATGATATTATGATCACTATTACCCAGGTTCCCCCCAACATGTAATTTGTCAGGTCTGTTGGCTAGAATTTGGTCCAGCAGTGCCCCCACCCTCTTGTTGGCTCCAGTACTTGTTGTCTTTTGTTGTTGACAAAAAACTGCTACTTTTGAAGGACTGGTAGTTTTTGGCCCCCAGTCAATATCTGGGTAATTGAAGTACCCCATGATAAGTACGTCACCATGCTTTGAAAACACATCCATTTGACTTATCAGCCATTCCCCTGTTGCCACCATTTTACTTGGAGCCTTATATTTCCTTTCCCTCATCTCGACCCATAGGGACTCCACATTTTCATTTGCGTCACCGATGTCATCTCGCAGGAAGGCCTTGTGGCAAGATTTCACATATAAACAAACCCCTCCCCTTTTTTATTTATACGATCATTTCTAAAAAGACTATAACCATCTATAATAACCAAGTCTCACTGATACCCACTATATCATATTTGCACTCCAACATTAAGAGTTCCAGTTCCTCCATTTTGTTATCCAGGCTCCTGGCATTTGTGTACATGCACTTTATATGGTTTTCCCTGTTTCTTTGATTCTTATTCCCCAATCTTATTCCACCCCCCTTCCTCCCCATGTAATATGACTCTTCCCAGTACCCTATCTACACTCTCTTTTTTTTTTCCCTGCACAAGTGTAGTTGCCCTCCCCACAAGTCTCTGGTTTAAACACTCCTCTAACCTTCTAGCCATTTTGCCCTCAAAACCTCTGCACTCTCCCCATTGAGGTGCAGCTCATCCCTACTGTAGAGCCTGTAGCCTACAGCAAAGTCAGCCCAGTTCTCCATTAACCTAAAGTCCTCCTTCCTACACCAACTTTTAAGACTCTTATTTACCTCCCTAATCATTTTAAGGACCTTCCACCTACCTCTTACTTTGTCATTGGTGCCAATGTGAACCATGACTGCTGGTTCCTCACCAGTCCATCCCTGTAATCGGTCAACCCGATCCGCAACCTGCCGAGCCCGAGCACCCGGCAAACAACACACTGTTTGGTATGCACGGTCTTTGTGACAGATTGCCCTGTCTGTTCCCCTAAGGGCACATTCACATGGCCGTCTGCGGGGACGTACATGCGGCCGCAAATTTGCGGCCGCATGTATGTCCCCATAGACGGCAATAGCTGCGCGGCGCAGATGCGGTGCCACACATGTGTGGCACCGATCCGGCCCGCACACCGCAGAAAGATAGAGCATGCTCTATCTTTTGGCGTGTGTGCGGCCGTGCACCGCTATTCTCTATGGAGGGAGGAGGGGCCGCACGGCGGGCATACAGCGGTGTGAATGTACCCTAATAGTGGAATCTCCCACTACTAGCACCTTTCTTGCCTGACCTTGCCTGTGCTCCCATTCCCCTTACTGGAGCAGACAGTCCCCTGGTTGCTAGAGGCCACGTCTTGCTGCAGCATTTCTACCCCTGAGCTGATATCCCCTCATCCACCAGTTTGACAAACTTAGTGGGGTGCGCCAGATCAGGACTAGACTCCATGCAACTCTTCCATCTACCCCGCCTTCTACATGTTACCCAACTTTCTTCCGCCTCACTCTGCACCTCCATAATTCCATCCCCACACCCATCTACCCCAGAGAGTTTGTGCTCCAGGGGCAGCAAACCTCGCTCCATATTGTCAATTGCCCACAGCCTTGAAACTTGCTCATTTAGATCCAGAATCTGGGCTTCCAGATGAGCAATTTTCAAACATCTCACACAGCGGTATGCCCCTTCAAACAGTTGTTCAAGAAAAGCAAACATGGCACAGGATGTACACTGTGTAGCATTGCCAGTTATGAAGTACATTGTATTAAAGGGGTATTCCAGGAATAAGCATAATTCATATACAAATGGTACTCAAAATATAAGCTGATGTGTAATTAGTTGTTATTTAAAATTTTGCTCCCCTTAGCAGAAAATGCTGGTGACATACACTGTAATGAAGAATTAAAATGCTACTGGCCCTTTAATCAGTCCGTTAATTTCCCCTGCGCGGTCCGTTGTGGATCAGACACAGGACAGAAGATGGCCGCTGGTCACATGTCCACATCACATGTCCTGCACCTGCCTGGGCCGGTCATGTGATCAGCACTATGTTTGGCTGTAGTCGGTTCGTTGAAGCGCATCCAGTATGGGCCAGTGTTGTGGTGATGTGCAGGGATGGCAGTTACACATCATTACTATGGTAACAGAGCAAGAAAGTCTGTTATATCATCACCGGGAGCAGAGCATAAGTGGTGGGAGGAGTTACTGAGAACTAAAGGATCATGGAACTTGTAGTTTCCAGTGGCGGCCATCTTGGTGATAACTCGCCCTACTTTAGAGAGCCCATACATTTTGTAAATCATAAAATCAAATTATTTAAGCTCCGTTTTGTGACTAATGACATTGAGTATTGTTGTATTCATTTATTTATTTCATCATGGGTTTTTGTGTCAGACGTTCATATTCCCGGAATACCCCTTTAATCGGGAATACAATAGAAAATACGGAAGAAAGGAAGAATTCACAGAGAAAGTACCACAAAAATACAGCAGTTAACCTGCTATAGTCCCTCAATCTCAACCCCTTAAGGACGCAGCCATTTTGTAGCTTAAGGCTCAGTCCCTTTTTTTGTATTCTGACCTGCGTCTCTTTAGATGGTTATAACTTTTGAACACTGTTACTTATCTAAATGATTCTGAGATTTATTTTTTTCCCCCACATGTTGCACTTCATTTTAGTGGTAAATTGTGACTGATAAGTTTTGCGTTTATATACAATAAACTTGCTGAATAACATTTCCCATATGTCTACTTTTACATTTTCATAATTTTTGCAATGTCTGGATAATTTATTTTGATGTCACGCGACTTACAAATAGATTATCGATTTTCCGGATTTTCAGAATGTTGGGGATAAATACTGTTTTAAATGAAATTTTACATATTTAGCATTAAAACCCCCTATATAATCAACCCATTTTCAAATCTGCACCCCAAAAGCTATCAGAAACAGCTTTAAGGAAGATTGTTAACACCTTGAGATCTTCATAGTAATTTCCAAAAAACCAGAAAACCCACCATTCTATTTGTTTTGAAATTTCTCTCAATTTCAGAGATCCCCCACATGTGGCTGTGATTTGTTTTATGGGCCCACAGCAAGGCGCAGAATGGAAGGAGGGACCTGCAGCTGCCAGGATTTTAGTTTCCTCATTGGCCTATTTTGCAGGCTATAACATTTTCACTTTTTCGTTACTGGGGCCATGTGATGGCATTTTTTTTTTTTGCGGGATGAGAGGCTTTTTCCAGTTTTACCATTTTGCGGTTGATATCCCCTATGTTTGAAAATTTTGTAACTTTTTTTGAGGTCACGAGTAGAAAATCGTACTGGATTTTTTACTTTTTTTTTTTTTTTCGTGTTCACCATATAGCTTAATAATCATGTTTTCTTTATTCTTTGGGTCGATACCATTACGGGGATACCAGACTTGAATATTTTTTCTTATGTTTTACTAAATTTGCCAAATAAAACCCTAATGTGCGGGAAAATCTATTATTTTTGCATCGCTGTCTTCCAAGTGGCATAACATTTCTACTTTTTTGGCTACGGTTGATGGCTTGTTTTTTGCGGGATGCGTTGTACTTTACAACAGTATTATTCTGGAGTACATATGTTTTGTTGATCACTTTTTATTGCATTTTTTGTGGGATTCAAGAGGTAAAAATTATTATTTTTGGCGTGTTTTTAAAGTTTTTTTTTTTTTACGGCGTTCATCGTACGGGTTCAATATTTATTTAATTTTATTCCACGGATTGTTATGGACAGTACTATAATTGTGGGGTTTGTGTTATGATTTAGACCTTTTTTTGAGCGTTATGTCATTTTATATGTTTTGGGGCTTATTTGCATTTTTATTGATATATATATATATATATATATATATATATATATATATTATGTGTTATTTTTTATTGAAAAACTTTTTTATTTACTAGTTCCACCATGGGACATAAACAAGCAATCATGTGATTGCTTGTTCATGATAATACTAATGTATTGCAGGATATACTAATGCAGTGATGGCGAACCTTTTAGAGCCTGAGTGCCCAAACCTCATCCAAAAGCCACTTATTTATTGCAAAGTGCCAGCACAGATATATAAGCAGTAATTTATTTCTCCTTGTTCTTTGACAACTTTCAATCGTTCAGCCTCCTAAAGACACCAACGCAGTTGAAAGGAGGAGGGCAAATTCACCTTTTATTGTAGGAAGATTCTGCAGGAAGATTTCTTGAGTCCTGTCTGGTGAACTTCATGCTGGGGTGATGGCCTGGGTGCTCACAGAGAGGGCTCAGAGTGCCGTCTCTGGCCCCAGTGCCATAGGTTCGCCACCACTGTACTAATGTATTGCAGGGTATTAGCAGTGTCAGCCTATGCACATGCATAGGCTGACACTGTGCCTTTAAGATGACGTCACTGAGATGCCATAGCAACAATCGGCGCCCCCGAAAACGGCATGGGGGGCGATCGTTAGGGAAAGACCAGCTGGAAGGCATGTTACTATTCCAGCGGCGCCGCTGACAACAGAGCCTGCGACGTCACAGGGACCTGCCGCTGACTGATGGATCACACAGAAGACCTGCCGGGGAGGTGAGGGTTTTTTTTTTTTTTTCACTTGAGTATAAGCCGAGTTTGTGCTGAAAAACTCGGCTTATACTCGAGTATATACGGTAATTATCCCCAAAATACCACATATATATAAGCCAAGTATCAGCCAGGGTACTTAATTTTACCACCAGAAACTGGAAACGCCTATTGACTTGAGCTGAGGGTTGGAAATGCATCGGTCACAGCCTCCTAAAGTATAGCCAGCCAACCCCCTGTAGTATATAGCCTGCTAGCCTGCTGTAGTACATAGCCTGCTATCACCCTGTGATATATAGCCTGCCAGCCCACTGTAGTATATAATATGCATATAGAAAGAAAGAGGCGCCACTCACCGGGCCTGTGGAACTGCTTCTTTTTTATTTAGCAAACGGTGTGGTACAGGAGAACACTGGAGCCAGAGATCGCAATAACGCCTCTACAAGCGTCTATGACGCATGCAGAGGCTCATTTACGCTCCAAAAAAAACACTAAGCATATAAATACGCTTGGTGATGTAATTGTGTTACCGCTGTGTGGCTCTCGGCAGTAGCGATGTGCAGCTGCCACCTGCTAGTGTGTGAGAGACAGAGCGGGCAGCGGAGCTCAGACAGAGCAGTCACGTGCCCTGCACACTGCCCCACTACACTGCAGAGATGTATCTGCTCCTCCCCCGCAGAAGAGAAGCTCAGGCCACGCCCCCTCAGCACGGGGCAGTCACTGTCTTCTCCCAGCTGCTCTGTGTCCAGTGTCACTAGCATATAGGGAGCAGCAGGGGAATCACATTACACTAAATAGGGGTGGGGCAAGGCACAGGCAGGAGGACAGGACATGTGACCATTACTGGGGTCTCTGCTCCTCTTCCCCTCCTGACCCGTCTCTCTAGTTCTAATAGATACAGCTGCACATGCGCACTAGCAGACTTAGGAGAGTGAGAAAGAAGGAGAGTGGAGGAGCGTTTGATTCCAAAGGTGTTTGTTGTCATCTGTGGGGGTCCTGTGCCTGCTGTGGTGTTCTCACAGGTTTGTGTGACTGACCTATTCCCAGGGAGTTCAATTGATTAATAGTGATGACCTGAGCCTGACATAACATGTATTCAATAAAGTACAAAATAGTTATGATTGAGGTTCTATGCATGGGTGGACTGCATGGGACACAGGAGGGGACAGTGCTTGTACAATGGTCCCCAGAGCTTACAATCTATGAGGAGGGGGGGGGGGGGGGTGTGCAGGAGATAACAGTCCTTATACAATGGTCACAAGAGCTTATAGTCTATGAGGAGGAGGGGACACAGGAGATGACAGCGCTTGTACAATGGTCACAAGAGCTTACAATCTATGAGAAGGAGGAGGGGACACAGGAGGTGACAGTGCTTGTACAATGATCCAGGCATTTCAAGTAAGGGATAATTAAATAAATACCCCCAAAGACCCCTAAGGCTGTGTTCACATTGTATTGAAACTCATTCTATTGAACAAAATCCTCCCCGAACCAAAACAGTGCTCAGTAAGTAGCAACTTTATCGCGGCCAAATACATCTTGCTAGTTATTGAACGCAAGTGCATTGGTCAGAAGGCTTATGTTTTTGGGAAGGACTATTGCCCAATACACTTTAGTAAAAAATAAACTCAACACCCCAAAAATAAATATTAAATAAATTTAGTGGTGGCAGCCCCAGCCTGCTCAGCGTGGGGAGGTAGGGGGTTTGGGGCTGGCTAGTAACAATGTATACGACTAGGAGTTATATATTTGTATTACTGAAAATTCCATACTCTTCCTCGGATAAAAATACTCCTCAAAAATGGTGAGAGGAGTATTATTACCCTTCTGGAAAAATGTTAGTGCGACCTCTGACTGGAGCCATGCGGCGACGGGTCGTTTCGCGCTTATTAGCGCATCTTCAAGCCGTTGACGTCATCCACCTGCGACGCGCCGAATATATGTGCCGAGGCCGGTGGGTGTCGTCAAGGAAAAGGTGTAAACAATGGGTCGGCCAGGGGGGATGGAAAGTGATTTGTGCACTTTGGGCAAAAAGTACCACACAGGGTATCTGGGATATTCGGGTAGTAGTTTTTTTGCCGTTTGTATACATTATTTATTGCCCTTGCAATTTCTTTTATATCGGCAAAACAATACGTAGACTTAACGTACGATTTCAGGAACACCAAAGGTCCATAAAAAATGGAAACGGTTGCCCACGTTTGATCGAGCACATGAGGACCCACCATGATGGCAATCCTAATATCTTTAAATTCACAGGCATTGAAATAGTGGCAGCGGATCCTTTAGGAGGCAATAGAAACAAAATCTTAATGCAGCACGAAAGTAGATGTATCATTAGGTTCGATATGTCTCTGGGCATGAACGACAGAAATGATTTTAGCGTTTTCTTATAACGCATGCGCCCATACCCTTTCTATTCCGTGCCATAATATGTGCTCTAATGAACTTTTGCGCTATCCCCATGATGATCTTTTTACTAGCTTTTTTTCAGTCATAGCTGTATTACTCGTTACATTTTGTACTTGTTTTTAAATATTGATGTGTTGTATTTGATGTTGATGCACATTTTTCGGATCTCACCTTGTTTACACTGTTTCCTTGGCGACACCCACCGGCCTCGGCACATATATTCGGCGCGTCACAGGTGGATGACGTGAACGGCTTGAAGATGCGCTAGTAAGCGTGAAATGGCCCGCCGCCACATGGCTCCAGTGTTCCCCCTGTACCACACCGTTTGCTGAATAAAAAAGAAGCAGTTCCAACACCGCGAAGGAACCCTACAGCATTGGTAAAATACCTATCTGCTCCTAGCCATTTGCCTCACCTATAAGACACACTCTCCTTAGACTTCCACTGTAGTATATAGCCTGCCATCCCATATAAAGTGATGTCAGAGTGCAGAAAATGGGGTTGAGTCTTAAGCTATAAACTGGCTATGTCCTTAAAGGGGTAATACGTCTGGGCGTTCACATTTAAATAAATTCATTTGTCATATGTAAACATTTCTTCAATTGGATGTTATTAAAAAAATGTTCCTGTGTGAAGATAATTTTTCATAAATGTAGCCATGTTAGTCAAGATTGTTTCCGCGGATACGACCATAACACATTTTGACAGCGGTGGCCAGACATGCGCTATTGAGTCCTGTCTGACCATCTGGCTTCAACGTTCTTTACCACAGGACAGCTGCAGTAACTCCCGGACATTTCATATACAAAAACTTTTGTTTCTTTGTGCAATCACTCCAGCAGAGGTGGTCGTATGCAAGGACACAGTCTTGTTTCTAAGGGACCATATGACTACATTTTATTAGAAATTATCTCAGCAAAGCAACACTTTTTTTTAAATAACATCTAATTTAAGAAATGTTTATATATGGCAGATTAATTAAACTGAATGTGAATGCCCAGACGAAAATACCCCTTTAAGAGGGGTAAAATGGTTATCTGCCAAAATAAGCCGCTGTATTCACTGCAACAAGATCTGGCTGCAAAACTTACTGTAAGCTTCCTAACATCTTAATAAAATGTACATAAAAAAATCATATCGGCATAAAGCACATGGTTAATGTTAGTTTGTAACCATTTTGGGCGGTTAGACTAATTGTATGATGAGCATATTTTAGAATTTTTTATATGTAAAAAATTTTAACCAAAATATACCACTAACATGAGGTACAACATTTCAAGAAAAAAAACCTTTTAATCAGAATACTGTTGTATTATTCAAATATACCGTATACACTCGAGTATAAGCCGAACCGAGTATAAGCCGAGACCCCTTATTTTAACATTAAAAAACTGGAAAAACCTATTGACTTGAGTATAAGCCGAGGGTGGAAAATGCATTGGTCACAGCCTCCCCAGTATATAGCCAGCAAGCCCCCTGTAGTATGTAGCCTGCCACCCACTGTGGTATATAGACTGCCAGCCCTTAATGCCTGTAAGAAAACAAACAAACGGTGTACTCCCCTTCCGATGCCCCCCCGGCAGGTCCTCTTCTATACATCGATGCTCCGACATTGGCTTCGTGTCCCCGCGCGGTCCGTCGCAATCACCATGACATCAGCCACTTGCTGACATCATTGTGTGTGTGCCAGTGCCGGCGCACACATTAGAATGTCAGCCAGCGGCTGATGTCATGTTTACTGCGACGGACAGCGTGGGAACACGGAGCCAATTGCGGAGCATCACTGTATGTAAGAGGACCTGACCTGAGTATAGGCCGAGGTAAGTTTTTTTTTTTTTTTTTTTTTTTTTTAGCCCATTTTTTTGTGCTACAAATCTTGGCTTATACTCGAGTATATATGGTACCTTGTTTCACATGGTTTAACACACTATTAGAATCCAACACACTATATTTTCAGGATAAAAGGTTAAATGCCTGCAACTATTTGAACATGCATAAAAACAGTATCACATAGACACTGTACTTTGGCACATTACAATCATTTCATATTCACAGCTAACACCTACTATAATTTCTTTAGCAGTATTCTCGGTGGAAATAACGCTATTTGTGAGCAGACCATGATTTCACAGATATTCTTTACACTGCACAGGGACAGTGTAAGAAGAGATGGGACTTAATGGGGCACATTTACTTACCCGTCCTGTTGCGTCCGTAGATCCGGAATGTCCGACGAGTATTCGGAGCTGCCGCGATTCACTTACAGCGTGCACCTGATTTCTTGAATGTGTCGCTTCCCCGCTCAGGTCTGCCGGAGTTCACCATATTCTTCCCGGTGTTCTGCGACACAATTTTGAATTTTAAATTCCGTGGTTTGTCTGAATCATTCGGGTTGTCCGACGGCCACGCCCCCCAATTGTGTCGCTTAAAAGCCGGTGCCGATGCGCCAAAATCCGATCGCGTGTGCCAATAACCCCTGTGCAATTCAGGGCAAACAACATATTCGGGAAACCCGACGGAAATACGTCCGACGGACCTTTAGTAAATTTGCCCCCGAGTCCCATACAAAATATAGTTTCCCTAGCTCATTGTAAACTCATTAGTGTACAATGAGCTAGGGAAACTATATTTAGTATGGGACTCTGCGGCATGGAATGAAACTTTTATTTGGCTGCGGGAGTGAAAGAATTGAGAGGGGTGGTTCTGTTAGGAAGGTATGTATGGACATTGTGAATTATTGCCGTTTGTGAGCAGACCACAGTTTCACAGATATTCTTTACACTGTAGGCAGGACTGGTCTCTCAGCTTCCATTCAGACTGCAGTGATTCACTTCCATGTATAAAGAGGAGGTGGTGGTACTTGCAATTGTATCTTGTTAATGTGGCACTTGCATCAGCAGATACTCTGAAAGCAGTGATTAGCTCTCCTTCTGATGTCTCTTCCCCATAGAAGTACTCTTCTATAAGTAAAATTGAGCCACAAGCAGAAGGGGCTTTTGGCAGCTTACCAGCTCTCCTTTCCCCTTAAAGAGGCCATGGTAAAGGTAGAGGGCTGAGCTCAGCAGCTGTCTAACCAAACCAAGTTTCTGTGCCCTGCCCCCTCCTCATGCAACGTTTATCAGTAGCAGCTACAGAAAGAAGCTGACAGTGTGGGGGCAGCAGCCCAAAGCCCCATTGGCCCACTAGAAAAATTTCCTTCAAATGAATATTCCGTCCTCCCCTGGCTGTGATTTATTGAATATTTTATACCATTTTTAGACAGTTTTTTGACTTGCCTGACTTTGTGAAAAAATGTCTGTGTCCCCACAGGAAATGGACCCTATGCCAGAAAATTCTATATTTTGGTGCAGCAAACTTGACCAACTAATAAGAGGTGCATTAGGTGTAACAGGAATTCATAGTTTCATAGTTTATACGGTTGAAAAAAAGACACTTGTCCATCAAGTTCAACCAAGGAAGGGTAGGGATTGGATGAGGAAGGGATTTAGGGGAAACAATCCTATATAGCAGTGATGGCGAACCTTTTAGAGGCCGAGTGCCCAAAATGCAACCCAAACCCTTCTGACTTGAAGCGAAGTGCCAACACAAAAATGTAACTAGAATAACAAGGTTTTAATTGAGAAAACATAGCTCAAACGTTACAATCTTTTGTATTACAATAAAAACACTATCAACAGAGCTCAAAGGTTTGCATTTTCTGTGCTTTTGAACAATTAAAATGGAATCTGTCATAAGTTTTGATCATGTATCACACACCCAGTGTTAGATATTGTTCCCACAAAGATGTGTGATCACTATGAGAAATTCCAGTATTCCATTTCTATTCCAGAATTGTGGCTGGATTTGGAGCACTCTGTTGCAGTGTTACACAGCCCCCCCTCCCCTTAAGTAACTGTTGGTCATTGTATTACAACAGCAACCAGCTACAGAAGTGACTCAGAGGTAAGAAAAGGGGTTGAGCGCTGATGTGAGCTCTCTCATAGCAGTGCACTGCAATCCAAGTCCAGGTACAATCCAGGAATATAAATCAACAACATTTTTACTTCTAACAAAGGTAAAACCAAAACTCCATCTAACGCTGGCTGCAGTACTGTATAGTAAAAACTGATGTAAAGCACGCTTTAATGAGATTTTTGCTGTTGCATGCACGCTGACAATTTGTCTATCCTGGGCTCATACTTTGTAAGTTTCAGAGCAACACATGCAGCACTCAGGTCATCCGTTAATCTGTTTCTGTTGTCAGATTTGATATAATTCAAAGCTGAAAAGAGCTGCTCACAAGCATAAGATGATCCAAACAAAGTGAGCAAAGCAATAGCAAGGGCTTTCATGGACTTAAAATTATCTGGCAGAGAATTCCACACTTTAAGGATTTCATTTTCCGAAGTGTTGTCGCCGTTTCCATCTGCGCTGTCATTTGTCATCCTTTCCATTTTCTCGAGTGTTTCACTCAGGTCAGAGAATTTATTTTTCCACATCGAGTTTTCTTGAAATTCCAACAGCTCCATTTCCAGGTTTCCTAAATCTAACCAGTGTAAGCAAGAGAGAGAAAGTTCTTCAAACTGAGCTTTATCTGGTGAAGTAAGAAAACACAGGGTTGCCTCCATCTTACGGAACTGTACAAATCTTTTACTAAAATTCACCTTTGCAACTGCTACAACATTAGAAAATTCATTGTAGACATCCTGATGACTTGTAGGATTGTCTGCAAACGTTGTACAATTTTCTAAATGGTCTTTTAGATTTGGGAAATATTTCAGCTGTCCAGTTTCAAGGTCTTTTTCAAAAACCTGCAGTTTACGCTCAAATGTTTTTATATCACAAAACATTCTTTCTGCTGTTTTCCCCGCTGTACCTTGTAGTTGCTTGTTCAGTACATTAAAGTGTTGTGTAAAATCAGTAAAAAACATAAGGTTGGTAAGCCATGCCACATCGGTGAGCTGTGGATAGTCCTGCCCTTTTTCATGCATAAACAGCCTGATTTCCTCCAAGCAAGCTACAAATCGCTCCAGGACCCGTCCCCTGCTCAGCCACCGGACATTGTTATACATAAGCAGACAATTATACTGTGCCTGAACCTCATCAAGAAGTGCTTGAAATTGTCGAAAATTCAGAGCACGAGCCATAATGAAATTTACCATTTTTGTGACATCTTTGAGGATATCTGCAAATTTCTCGCTGCTTTCACTTGCACATAGAGCTTCCTGGTGTATTATACAATGAAACTGAATGACTTCATGTTTGGTTTCTTTAACAAACAACTGTATGAAACCAGAAGTTGTCCCAACCATAGAAGGTGCCCCATCACTAGTAATGGAAACCACTTTTCCTGGCGTTATGCCTTGTGACGTAAAAACCTCCATCACTGCGTTGTAAATATCTACTCCTTGCGTTCTTTTAGGCAAAGACGCCAGTTTCACCAGCTCTTCTCTCATGTTGTCACCAACAGCATAACGTAAAATGATGGCTAGCCTTGCGTGATTATTAATATCCGTGCTCTCATCCAGGCACATGGAGTAGCAGGCTGCCTTTTGTAGGTCAGTGGTGAGCTGCTGACTAACATCACTTGCCATGCGCTGGACTCGATCTTTCACAGTATTTCTACTGAGTGGCATCTCAGAGATACGCTGACTGATTTTATCCTTGTTTTGAAAATCATGAAAAAGGGAATTACTCCCAGACAACAAGGCTTCTTTGACCAGGGCCATGGAAACAAAAAGTATAATTATGTTCTAAACGGTCAATTACTTAGTAAAACTGAAGCTGAAAAGGACTTGGGCGTATTGGTGGATGGTAAACTTAATTTTAGTGACCAGAGCCAGGCGGCTGCTGCTAAAGCAAATAAAATAATGGGATGTATCAAGAGAGGAATAGATTCTCATGATAAAGACATAGTTTTGCCCTTATACAAATCCCTGGTCAGACCACACATGGAATATTGTGTACAGTTTTGGGCACCAGTGTATAAAAAGGATATAATAGAGCTGGAACGGGTGCAGAGGAGAGCAACCAGGATTATTAGGGGAATGGGGGGATTAGAATACACTGACAGATTACAAAATTTGGGATTATTCAGTTTAGAAAAAAGACGACTGAGGGGAGACCTCATTACATTGTACAAATACCTGAACGGACAGTACAAGGATCTCTCCAAAGATCTTTTTATACCTAGGCCTGTGACCAGGACAAGGGGGCATCCTCTACGCCTAGAGGAGAGGCGATTCTACCATCACCATAGACAAAGGTTCTTTACTGTAAGAGCAGTGAGACTATGGAACTCTCTGCCGCAGGAGGTTGTTATGGCCGACTCTATGTACATGTTCAAGAGAGGCCTGGATGACTTTCTGGAGAGAAAAAATATCACGGGTTATGGGGATAAAACATTTATTTAATTCTTGAAGGTTGGACTTGATGGACTTGCGTCTCCTTCCAGCCTTATATACTATGACTATGATCTCCCCATCTGAGAGGGGCTTACCATGTTTAGCTATACACAGCGACATTTTAAAACTGGCTGCAGTCAGATAATTTGTTTTTGAAAGATAGTTAGTAAAACTAAGATGCTGGGAGTGATGTTTCCTTAATTGCCCTTCAAGAAACTTTTTTCTCTCTGTTTCCTCAAGTTCTGCAACTGTTTTATGGTTGGTGTCAAAGTGCCGTCTGACACTTGATGTGCGACACACAACACTTTCATTACACAGTACACATAATGCTTTGCCATTTCGTTCAATCATTCCATATGACTCTGTCCAGGCCTCTTGGAATGATCTGCCACTATCCATTTTGCCTTTTTTTGCTGTACTCATTTTTGATGTCTAGAAAAACATTAAAAACATTTTTGAAGCAAACAATACAAATCTAAGTAGCTAACACTATCATGTTATAGTTATAGATGGCAAGGAAGATCCAATGGACCACATTTAACAAAAATAGTGCAGTGTCTTGCGTAGTGTACAGGGTGCACCAGATTCATGATTTGTAGTGCACGGTCTTCATGAATTTGGTGCACTCTGCACTGCTCGGGAAGTGTGCACAAAATTAATGGTGCACTTTGTTCATGCGGCAGAATTGTGACACAGACAACTGTGGTGCAAGCCAGACAGAAATGTGTCGCACAGTCCGACTAAGCAGTAACAGCCCCTTTAGGTGCACATTTTTCTGTCCTGTCAGCACAGAGCAGCTGCGACACAAAACTGGTGCAGACACTTTATAAATACATGTACAAGCAGATTGCATGTTACTTCTACTGCAAAGTCAGACACAAAACTGGTGCAAACATTTTAATAAATGTGGGCCAATGTGTATAATACAGTGGGTGCACAGATGACCGCTACCACAACACTTATTTTAAAAAATGCAACAGGGGGTCTTATGCGATCACAGATGCTTTTACACCAAAATGCACGTTATCAGTATTAAGCTCCATGAGGAAGATTTATTAGAAGTGGTTGAGATCCGAACTTGCAATTGCAATTGGTTCTGCTCAGACATTTCTGATAGATCTCCCCCAAGTGCTTTTTTACACGTAACTCCAAAACATACTGGTAGGATTATTAGATGGTGAGCCCCATTGGGACAAATTTGACAAGTTTTGTGCAGCGCCGCGTAATCTGTGTGCACCATATAAATAAAGAATTATTATATTACACACGTAGCTTGTTTCAAATCGCATTCGTTTCAGGCAAAACGCAAGTGCGAACAGGCCAAGCTCAACGCAAGTCAACCACATTATGTAAACTAACATGCTTGTGCAGCGCTGCGTAATCTGTGTGCGCTATATAAATAAAGAATTATTATTATTATTAAACTAAGACTACATGTAGAGACTGCTATTTTAGTGGTTTAAATGATCCCCCAGAAATATTACTTACATATGTGTAACTTTGTGGGGAACTTTGTAGTTCACACTGACAGTACACTGCTGCTGTCACCTGCTCGTGTAAAGTTGTGCACTGTTCAGGGGAAAGAATGGGGGGGGAGGGGGGGACAGAGCTCATAGTAAACCTGCATCTGATTGGCTGAGGCTGTGCTGTCAGCCAACCAGCATTATAAATCGTGCCAAGTAAACTAAAGTATAAAAAATATTTATTAATGTGCCCTGACACTAATAGGGGTCCGCTGACCCCCATCCTATGTAGTGGGAGCACTTTTAAAATTGCCTTCTCCCAACCGCATGCATCTACCATGCATGGGTTCTATGGGAGCGGCAATTCAGTCAGCGCTCCCTGACGGTCCGCGACAATTACTGTGCATGCACGGTTTCTATGGGAGCGACTGAAACTTTCAGCGCTTCCCAAGTTACCGCACATGCGCGAAAACTTTGTCTGTGGAGCGGCGCGTGCGGTCTATGGAGCGGCGCGGTTCCGCCGCTTACATAGGTAAATTTTATAGGCAGCGGGCAGCGGCTTACCGGCGGCGGTACGCGTGCCACCAGAAACGGCTCCGCGTGCCGTCTGTGGCACGCGTGCCATAGGTTTGCCATCGCTGCTATATAGCATAACAATCAATGTTATTTAGGAGTAAAAAGGCATCTAGACCCTTCTTGAAGCTCTCCGCTGTCCCTGCTGTGACCAGCGCCTGAGGCAGGCTATTCCACAGATTGACAGTTCTCATAGTAAAAAAGCCCTGTCGCCTCCGGTGATTAAACCTTGGTTTCTCTAAACGGAGACAGTGCCCCCTCGTCTTTTGATTTGATTTAATCTGGAACAATTTACCACCATATTTTTTGTATGGACCATTCATATATTTATATAAATTAATCATGTCCCCTCGCAATCGTCTCTTTTCCAGACTAAATAAATCTAGTTGTTTTAATCTTTCCTCATAACTAAGACTCTCCCTACCCCTTATCAGTTTTGTGGCTCTACGTTGAACCCTTTCCAGCTCCAGGGCATCCTTTTTATGGACCGGTGCCCAGAACTGGACAGCATATTCCAGGTGTGGCCGAACCATATATTCCCTATCACGAGAGTCCATTCCACTTTTGATACATGACATGATCCTACTAGCTTTAGAGGCAGCTGATTGACATTGCATGCTGTTATTCAATTTATGATCTACTAGTACCCCCAGGTCCTTCTCAACAAGGGACTCTCCCAGATTTACTCCCCCAAGGACATATTTTGCCTTATTTTGGATTATTGGCCCCCAGGTGCATAACATTACATTTATCCACATTAAACCTCATTTGCCAAGTGGATGACCAAACATTCAGTTTGTCCAAGTCACCCTGCAGCCTATGAACATCCTCCATAGACTGTATTACACTACACAGTTTGGTGTCATCTGCAAAAATAGACACAGTGCTATTAATTCCTACCTCTATATCATTAATAACTATATTAAATAGTAGAGGGCCAAGCACAGAACCCTGAGGTACACCACTCATAACTGGTGACCATTCCGAGTAGGAATCATTGACCACAACTCTCTGGATACGATCCTTCAGCCAGTTTTCAATCCAATTGCAAATGATTTCTGCCAAACCAATAGCCCTAATTTTACCCATCAGGCGTCTATGAGGGACAGTGTCAAATGCCTTTGCAAAGTCCAAGAACACAATATCCACAGCTGCTCCTCCATCCAGACACCTGCTCACCTCTTCATAGAAGCAGATAAGGTTAGTTTGACAACTTCTATTCTTAGTAAACCCATGCTGGTTATCACTTATTATTCTATTTGATGTCACATACTCCAGTATGTAGTCTTTTACTAACCCTTCCAACACTTTCCCCACAATGGAAGTTAAGCTTACAGGCCTGTAATTGCCTGGCGAAGTTCTAGAGCCCTTTTTATATATTGGCACCACATTTGCCTTGCGCCAGTCACTTGGCACCACACCAGACATTACGGAATCCCTGAAGATTTTACACAGTGGTACAGCAATAACAGAACTGAGTTCTTTAAGAACTCTGGGGTGTAACCCATCTGGTCCAGGAGCTTTGTACACATCGATTTTATTTAGCTTAGATTGGATAATGCCTACATTCAGCCAGTCTACTATATTACAGGGTGCATGACCCGCACTGGCACCACCCAAGTCAGAAGTTCTCTCTTCTATTGTATAAACGGAGCTAAAAAACCTATTAAGTATCTCCGCCTTCTCCTGGTCTCCAGTCACCGATGCCCCATTTTCATAATAAAGGGGTCCAACCTGTTGTGACCCATTTTTTTTTGCATTGATATACCTAAAAAATTTCTTGAGATCTGTTTTACTATCTTTAGCCACCTGTCTTTCATTTTGTATTTTGGCTGATTTGATTTCCTTTTTACAGATTTTGGTAAATTTTTTGTAAGTATTGAAAGCCTCAGGTGACCCGTCAGATTTATATTTTTTAAATGCCCTCTTTTTCTCATTAATTGCCCTTTTAACTGTAGCTGTAAGCCATGAGGGGTGTAATCTAGCCCGTCTATACTTGTTACCTATTGGAATAAATTTAGAAGTATAAAAACCCAGGATAGATTAGAATTTCTCCCATTTAACATTAGTATCACCATGTGACAGTATCTGATCCCAGTCTATATCCTGTATTGCAGCCCTGAATTTTTGGAAATTAGCCCTCTTAAAATTCAAAGTTTTCGATTTTCCCACCTGTTTCTGCTTTTTAAAGTTTAAGAGGAAAATAATTATATCATGATCGCTGTTCCCAAGGGGTTCCCGGATACTGACATTTTGGACAATCTCCGCATTGTTAGAAATCACAAGGTCCAACAATGCGTCACCTCTTGTGGGATCTTCTACAAGCTGCAACATAAAATTATCCTGCAGAATGTTCATAAAATGTCTCCCCTTCACAGATGAAGACGAGCCCTGACCCCAATTTATATTTGGAAAGTTAAAGTCTCCCATTATCACTACAGTCCCCTCCTGTGCAGCCCGCTCCATCTGTTTATATAGGTGACCCTCTATTTCCTCAGAGATGTTAGGGGGTCTATAAATTACACCAAAAATAATTTTCTCAAAGCTCTCTTGGCTTTGAATTTCAACCCACAAAGTTTCAGCCTCCTCACACTCTGAGACTTCTGACTCATTCACAATCGCTTTTAAGTCTCTTCTGACATACAGACATACACCACCTCCCCTCCTATTTGCCCTGTCTTTCCGAAAGAGTGTAAAACCTTGAATATTAACACCCCAATCATGCGATGCATCAAGCCATGTCTCTGCTACACCAACAACATCTAACTGTTCCTCTAATATCAGAGCCTCGAGCTCGCCCATTTTGCCTGAGATACTTCTGGCATTTGTGAACATACAATTTAATTTTCCACAGTTATTTATCTGATTTACAGTAATTTTACTGGCACATGTATCCTCACCACCGTTCTGTAACTTGTGGATCTCCTTATCCACTGCCTTAGGCCCCCATACACCGCCCACATCACCACCCACCAACATAACCTGCCCCCTCTCTGACCTGTCTACCCCTTCAGTGTCTTCCTTTTCCTCCTCCCCCAATCCTAGTTTAAATACTCCGCCACCCCTGCTAGGATCCTCTCCCCCAGCACAGCAGCCCCCCTTCCATTTAGGTGCAAGTTATCTGCGGAAAACAGGTTGCACCCCAGTGAAAAGTCAGCCCAATGCTCTAGGAACCCAAATCCCTCTGCTCTACACCAGGATCTGAGCCATGCATTTAACTCCCTGAGCTCTGTAAAAAAAAATATGAAGGCAGAAAATAATGGATGCTGTAAGAAATATTGTCAAGAAAAATCCAATTACATGATAAGGTAGAATGTAAATTCTCTTAATGATTCATGATGGAACACTACCTCATGATGTCGTTGAGCGGATATGTGGTGGACTCATGGGCTGAGATTACTCCATATAAGGTAGGTGTTTGCTGCATAATGCTGGGACTGATCTCGGATGTTAACTGTTTAAATGCTTGTGACCCACCATATTGGCTTAGATTGTAGCACCCCTTGGTGAGGTCATTGATGGGAGTCTCTCATATATATATCATATATATCCCAGGCCTGTCACTTAACTTTGTCACTTATCTGTTATTATCTGCCTAAAAGTTTAAATCCCCCACTGTTCCCAAGAACACAAAAGTAAATAACTGAATATTAAAAACATCACTCACATTCCCTTGGCCGGTCTATGCATCAGGGTTTTCCAGGTTGGTGCTGCAACGGCGTCTGGCATGCAGAGCGAATCCAAGTAAAAATGGAGATAGCCGGAGCACTTGTATGTAAAATCCAAAATCGACGGGATGTGTACGTAAATGTGCCCCATTGTGTCCATGTGGAATGCACTCTTAGGTACTGAGCTAGAAAGGCTTTCTTTTTAATGTTTGAACACTCTTTAAATGGGTTGGCCAAAAATAATAAGACAAATCGACTGTATCTATATGCATAGCTCCTCACATCTGGAGTAAGGTCATGTTGCTCCATCAGGATCTGTTACATGGAGTTCCTTAGATAACCCATGCCTCTCTCAAATTTCAGCCAAAGAAGAGGGAACATCATCGGTAACTTAACAGAGAGGCTGGAAGATGTGATTGGAACACTGTGAAGGTGGTGAGACTAGGAGACGGGGAGTAAAATTTTTTTTTGCTGGATAGTGTAACAGAACAAGGCACAGGGACAGTGTGAGAAGAGATAGGACTCTGAAGTTTTCAATAAGCTGAGGAAAATATATGTTGTAAATGGGACTTGGGGGAAGGGAATTAAACTTTTCTCAGGCTAAGGGTGCCTTCACACGCGGTATGCCCGTCCTCCCTCCATAGAAAACAGCGGCGCACGGCTGCACACTCACAGAAAGATAGAGCATGCCGTGTCGCTATTGCAGTCTATGGGGACGTACATGCGGTCGCATGTATGTCCCCGCAGGCGGCCATGTGAATATGCCCTAAAGGAGAGAAAGAATTGAGAGGGGTGGTTCTGTATGGAAGATGTGGGTGGACCCTGTGAATGCTGGTTTTAGTGGCATTAGGCAGTGGAAGTAGACAGGACTCTGTGGAAGTAGACAGTAGGGCGCAGTAGGTTAAATTTTAAAATTTTATTTCCAAAACCCCTTTGAGAATGGTTTGTTAAGCTAGGATTTAAGATGTCCTCTTTTATTGTGCATTGGCTGTGTTTCAAATTATTAAATTATTGCATGTGTGCATGGTCGCAAGGAAATGAATCAGACCACCACTGATACAAGACATGCTCATGCCATTGCCTGGGGCAGATCCGCACTGCGCAAGCTTTATTTGTTCTATCAGTCTATATAGAAAAATAGGAAAGAAGCAGAAGAGGAGGAGGAGAATACTAATCAGAACACATCAGGTTCCCAGATCTTGATTGGAGAGTTTCGCTGCTGTCGCATGTTCACGTCACGCCTACATTCCTTTAGCTTCGATATTTTGGGTACGATCCACGATGCCAGCGCCATCTTAAAATGTATTCTCTGTTACAATGCTTGTAGGAAAATAAGTAGAAATGACAGGATTTGATCTATGTTCAATCAACGTTTATTGGTGAAAAAAGAGTAACAATTGCGAACAGAATTTCCAAGGCAGGAAGGGTGGTCTCGCAGGACCCCAGCATTAATATACATACAACATCATGTCATACAGTGACGTAGCAGCAGACTGTGGAATTATACTGAGATATAGATCGTAAAGTACCGGCTGCGGGGGTCCGCCCATCATTTTCAATGATAGAACAAGACAAAAATACGAACAGGGGGTAGACAGTACAAGACATATACGAGAAGGGAATAACTGGGCGGGGAAAGGGGGCGGGGTCTGGGGTTAGGGATGGCTTCTGTGTCATGTTTTGGCTATACACTACAAGCGTATCGCCTATTTGCAATGCAAGGGTCCTGAAAGGTTTCAAATTCACGTAGAGACCTTATTATTTCAAGCAAAGAGATCATGGAAGGCCGGGGTTAGTTGGAATTCCTCCCAAAGGGTCCACACAGTGGCTGTCTTACTCGGATCGGGCATGTCCTTGGCCACCAGCTCCTCCTTGCCACCGTGAGGAAGTGGCGAAGGAGTCCTTTTTTGATGGAGGAGATGGTGCCCGGTAGCACGGAAAGGAGGGCAACCTGTGGGCTAAATTGTATAGTCTTAACAGACACTCTGCTATAGGTGTCAAACACCATCCGCCAGAAGTCCTGTATTATCGAGCAGCTCCACCATATGTGAAGAATGGCTCCCACCACCGCACCTCCAGCAGAGCTCCGAGACTCCAGGGTAGATCCTATGGAGCGTGAGGGGGCACCTGTACCAGAGTGATAAGATTTTATAGTTCTTCTCCTGAGCGCTGCAGGGCAGAGGGAGTTTATGGTAGAATAAAAAAGCTTTGTCCCATTCTGCTTCCGTGAGTGTGGTTGATAGGTGTGTCTCCCACGCTGACACAAACCCTGGGTTCCCCTGGGAGGACTCATCGAGCAGTATAGCATATAGCATATAGACAAGACGTGGGTTGGGGGTGATACAGGTCTAAGTAGTGCCTCAAACCCGGTTAGGGATGCTCGAAAACTAGAGTCTGTGTCCGGGGCTAGCTGTTGGTACTCCAGCCAGGATAGTGGAATGTCTGGGTTGGAGGCTCTCAAAGAGTCCCAGGAGGGCAGGGTATCTCCAGACACTACCTGTCCCATACTAATATATATGCTCCCGCCTCCCAACACAGGAATCTCCCTCTCCCCATCCTTGGGGGAGGAACGCTGGATTGTTAAATAGGGGAGTGCGGGGGACCTGTAGTCTAACTAGGGTTTCCCGAGAAGCCAGTCTGTTCCATTCTCGGAGGAAGTATGGGGAAAAGAGAGAGTATGTGAAGCTCCCTTGCCGTTGGGCCGGCCGTATCCATGGAATTGTGCGCAAGTGGGGGTGAGTGAGGTCTATTTCCAGAGACACCCATTGCTTGGTTGCTCTATGATAATGCCAGTCTACTATGCGCAAGAGCAACGATGCGGAGTGGTAAAGTTTGGGGTCAGGAAGACCCACTCCACCCACAATTTTGGGTGTAGCCAGTGTGGCATAGCTGATCCTGCTTGTCCCCCCCCCCCCCCCACAAATCTCCGGAAAGCCGCTTTGAGGCTTGTAAAGAATGAGCCCGGGGGGCGTATCGGTAGGGTTCAGGACATTGATCCGGCCGAACCAAGATAGACTACTGCTACGCTATTTGGCCAGGTCCCGTAATGTGCAATCCAGGAGGGTTTTATAGTTAAGGTTGTAGAGGCGCGAAAGGTCAGCTGGGATGTCAATTCCTAAGTAGCGAATATGAGATATCTGCCACTTGAATGGAAATTGGGATGCTAGGTGGGATATTTCACTCTCAGGGAGGGAGATGTTCAGGGCTTCTGATTTCGATAGATTAACCTTGAAGTTGCTAAGGAGGCCAAAGTGGGAAAACTCTGCCAAGATGGACGGGAGGGAGACCCGGGGCTGTGACACATACAAGAGCAGATCATCCGCATAGATGGCGGTCTTGTATTGTTTAGATCCAACCTGGAGACCGTGCACACTGGGGTTGCCACGAAGCGCCACTGCTAGGTGTTCCATGATAATAATATACAATAGTGGGGAGAGGGGGCAGCCCTGGTGGGTTCCGTTCTTAATCGAGAACGGTTTGGAGGAGGTTCCATTTATTTTTACTTGAGCCGTGGGAGCTGAATATAGGACTTTAATCATACTCAGAGCAAATTGGGGTGGGCCCTAGGTTTCTAAGGCCGCCCAGAGGAAACCCCAGTGCACACGGTCGAACGCTTTTTCCTCGTCTACTGACAACAGGCATAGCGGTTGTTTGGCAGTCTTAGCCCGGGATATCAGCAGCAAGGTCTTATTGGTGTTATCCCGGGCCTCCCTCCCACGGAGGAAGACCACCTGGTCTTTGTGTATGATGGAGGGAAGAATGGTCCCTAGACGGTTAGCCAGGAGTTTTGAGTAGAACTTTACATCTACATTGATCAATGATATGGGGCGATAGTTAGCACACACTGTATGATCTTTTCCTGGCTTGGGGATAACTGAGATATTAGCCTTAAGGGATTGGCATGTAAAGGGAGTGCGCAATGAGATCCCATTGAAGACCCTGGTAAGGAAGGGGACCAGTTCTTGTCTAAGGGTTTTATAAAACCGGGGGGTAAATCCGTTGGGACCCGGGGATTTCCTGGCCGGGGTCAGTTTTATTACCTCTGAGAGCTCCTGCTCAGTAATGTCCTCCTCAAGAGCCCCCCTATCCTCATCACCCAGGCTAGGGAGGGCCGTGTCCATAATGTATGTGTTAATTTTGTCCTGGAGTTGTTTCGGGGTCATATCTTTATACTGGCCCTCGATGTTGTAAAGTTCCTGGTAATAGGAGTGGAATACATCAGAGATTGTGGAGGGGTTGTGAGCCACTCGCCCCTCCCTATCCTGTACTTTAGGGATAAAGGTGGTAGCTGACCTAGGGTGGAGGAGCCTCGCTAGGGGACCGCCACACTTGTTAGAGTGTTCATAAAAAAATATTTTATTCCTGTCCCTGTACCTTAGGTGTTTTTGGTCAAGTATGTTTCGTAGTTTCTCCCTAGTATTAAGCAGCTTGTTCAGGACTGCCTGTGAGCCACCTGCCTTGTGGGCTGTCTCTAGCACCTGGATTTTACCGAGCAAGTCCTGAATTTTGGCGTCTTTCTCTCGCTTTAAGCGTGCTCCGTGTACTCACCCCGGATCGCTCCCTTTAGGATTTCCCATTGGGAGGGGGGTGTGATCGTCTACATGGGTGTCGAGGATATTAGCAATGCACTGCTTAACCCCTGTCATACAAACTGCGTCCTTAAGTAAGTTGTCGTTTAACCGCCAAGCCCATAGGGTAGAGTATGGGCCAGGTACATTCAAGGTTATAGAGATCGGAGCGTGGTCAGACCACAGGGCTGGGGCAATGGCTGCTGTGGGTTGCCATCCCAACGCATAATGGCTCAACCAGAACATGTCGATTCGACTGTACGACTGGTGTGCCGGGGAAAAATATGAATAGTCCCGGCCCTGTGGGTTGAGGATACGCCAAACGTCCACCAGCTGTGAGTCGTGCAAGGCCCTTTTGTAGGGAGCGCATCTGAGCGGGGGTCCATTATGTAGTTTAAGTCACCCCCAAGAATAGTCACTCCCTCTGCAAAGTCCTGCAGCTTGGTCAGGATTGATCTACACATCACAATCTGCCCTTTGTTGGGGAGATAAAGAGAGGCCAGGGTAATCAGGTGTCCCCACAGTCTCACTTTAAGAAAAAGATAACGGCCCTCAGGGTCAGTTATTGAATCTAGTACCTGGTGAGCCAGTCTCCTGTGAATCGCAATAGAGACCCCTCTGGATTTGGAAACAGGGTTTGTACTATGGTGCCAGGACGTGAAGAATCTGTTTCGGAACCCCAGTATCTGGCCGGTGCGGAAGTGGGTCTCCTGTAGAAAAAGAACATCAGCCTTTATCTTATGCATTCAATATAATACCCGACTACGTTTTTGAGGGACATTCCATCCCCTTGCATTGAGAGAGTAGCATGTTATGGGAGCCATTAATGGGGGTACAAGGTTAAGGGGGCAGACACAAAAGGGGTAATTAAGGCTAGGGGTGGTTAACAAGCGGTGTGACAAAAGACACCACAATTAAGACAATACGATAACAAACAAACTGTCAGGTACTATGTACCTCTAAACACTATAAACGCTAGTGGGGTCAAGGACCAGAAGGGTCTATCCACCTTTAACTCCCCCCCGGACCCCACCCAAGTAATACCGCATGTCTAAAAAGATACGGTGAGTTATGCAAGTCATAGGCATCGGAACAAAAGCATCAAAACTGTTAAACCTTAGTGACATTGGGAAGGAACCCCTAAAAGGGAAGCGACTGGAATGAAATGAAGTTAGATTAAGTTAATAAACTGTCGCTTAAGCGAATGGCAACCCGAATTGAACATATGCACTCATAAACATGTGAGCCTAGCCTCTTCCCCATGGTAGCGCTGGTCTCCCCCACTGACCCATTAGTTCACTGTTTGTTTGAGTAATTACTCTACGACCCCCACTAGTGGGAGCTGGATGGTCCAGCGGGAACAGTGTGCAGGTCGGGGAGCAGGTTTATGGGAAGGATCCTGTCCCAAGGGAGTTGGCGAGGGTTTCAGCCCCTGCAAGTAGGGGTGTAGGAGGCTATCAAGCAGTTACAAGATTCAATACAATCAAACGCTCTCAGGATGCGGGGCCGGCCCCGGGGGGCCTCCTCTTCTTCTCCGGCGGCCTCCAGAACGTCCACGAGGGTTTCTCTGGGGACGAGGGGTAGGACCCCTCTTCCCCCTGGTGGGAGGGTTGGAAGGGATGGCCAATCTTGGATGACGATTGGGGGCAACTCTAGGTCCCTAGAGAGATCTGGTAAATCACCCGGATGACGAAGAGAGAAGGTTCTTCCCGCTCAACGGATTTGCAGGCGGAATGGAAAGCCCCATGAGTACTGTAGTTGACGCTCCTGGAGAAATGCCAGTGGTGGCCCTAGTCCCCTGCGTTTTTGCAGGGTGAGGCGGGAGAGATCTGGAAGGAGTTGGATAGAATGTCCCTGAAAGTTCGGTGGGCCTTTTTATCTCACCGCCTGCATGATGTTGTCTTTCAGGTGGTACCTGTGTACTCTACAGATCACACTGCGTCTCTCGTTGTCAGGTGGCTTAGGGGCCAGGGACCTATGCGCCCGGTCAAGTTCCAGCTTTGTGTCAGGGGGGGGACCCCCAGAATCTCATTAAACAATTGCCTGAGGGTAAGGTCTAGTTGTCGGTTCCGTGCCGTTCCGATGCCCGTGGAACACTTCAGCGGGTGAGTAGTAGGGTCCGGAGCGGGAGCACGAGGCTTCCTCACTCCTGCATAGCCAGGCCACGCCCAGGATTTGATCTATCAGCTAGGTTTACCTTAACAGTCCCCCCGAAATCCTGGAATTTCTCTCGGCTACTTTTAGTCTAGAAGGACCCACAGATCTGCCCATATGTGAATCGTTCTCCTCTTCACCAGTTAGATGACAGCAGACCCCTGTGGATTATGCCACCATTTAGTGGACTTTCACATATGGGAATCAAATCTTTACTCTACCTTTCCCTTCTCCGGGGGGCTGTTTGATATGTTTCAGGGGTGGTTAATCTCTGACTGTTGTCAGTCTCTCACTTTGGCGTGGTCTGTGAAACTAGTCTCTGTCTTCCTCAGTGTCTTATCAGTCCCTCTGTACGCAAGTCTGGCAGAGATGTCTCTAGTCCACCTTTGGTAACAACTCTTTACAAAACAGCTGGCAAGTGAACTTGATGTACACTACACTGTCAGGTCATCCCCCATGTGTCCTAAAGCTGTAAACCGTCCCCTTGGATCACCTCCATGACCGTTTACATCTCTACTTTATCTCATCCAGACATATGGGATTCTCTTAACTATCTATAAACTTCTAGCCAGACTGCAATGTCTCAAAAAAATCCAGGTACACTTGTGTTGGTTTTTAGTCAAAAAGGAACAAAAGTCAGTCATAAGCTCTCTCATACAGTTGGGAGCTTGTTCTTGCTAAGTCTGTTCATGGGGTACAAAGGAGGACATCACATCATACTGTATTCTTGTATCACAAGCAAATTCCTTCAAGTCTTCTTAGAATGTCCGAAAAGAACATCGGAGCAGCGCCGCCCCGCCCCTTATGTAAACATCGGCAAGGTCACTAGTCTTTTAGATAACAGACACAGCATTCCCAGGCAAAGCCCAGCTGCACAGCTGCCCCCACGATCTCCCTCATTAACACTACAAACTCCAGAAAGCAGGTACCAAAGACATTGCAACACTTTTTTAGGAATTTTTCTACAGTCGTCAGGATCAAATAACAGCGTCCCACTCCCAAGAATCTGAGCAAAGATCTGGAATTGGTGAAATCACCTGTTGCCGGCCTGTAGACCAGGCACCTGTCAAGACCATCCAAGGGTGCTCAGCTGCTAAACTACAACAAAAACCAGGTAGAACTCAACCAGCTTTATGGCTGCCAAAACAGTAGAGTCATAGGCAATTAACTTTCAGGGACATGAAGGGAATATAAATTGTCCTAAGATGGCTGCCACTGAAAAATATACTGTTCTAAGATGGCCGCCGTTGAAGGATGGTAAGGCGAGTCATCTTCTCTAACCACCAGATACAGGGGTGGAGTCTGCATTTAAGACACCATCTTTCCCTCCCGAGGAAAATATAATAAAATCTCTTTTTCTCAAATTTTCTCCACATCAAAAACTTTGAAATGACCCTTATCGCCTGTCTCTTTCTCAATGGGTACTCTGAAGAATTCCTGTCACTCTGTCCTAGTCCGTCCGTCAAAGCCAGAGGCTCTAAGTTTCTGATCAAGTTTTCTCTGACACATCACAAAACCTTGACTACTACTTTTCTTTTCACCACAATGCTACCAGCCCTTCTGTTCCATTAGGTCCAGTTTTGAACTTTTCCATCAGTCCTACTTAACTCAACAACCTTCTGTCTACTTAAATCAAGCCAATCTTCTGTCTGTGCATCTTTCCCTTCCCTGCTCTGAACTATCGCTAGTGCTTGTCGGGAGATAAGCACGGAACGGTGCAAACAAAATAGTATGTGAAGAACAATATATATGTGTGAAGAAGACATTGCAGATGTATGGAAACATCTGCAATGTGTTCTTTACACACATATATATTATTCTTCACATGCTATTTTGTTTGCACCGTTCCGCGGATCTCCCGACAAGTAAGCAGATGTGCCGAACATCTGTAATCTATTCTTCACTGTGTTCTTTACTGTGTTTTTCACTTAAATGATCCTTTGTTCATTGTTTTTATTCTATTCTTCACTGTTCTTCACTGTGTTTTTTTAATTAAATGCTCGATCTCGAGCAGGGGAATTATTCATGTCACCTAGCAACCCATCCATTTAAAACGCATTGCACTTGCAATGCTTGCGAGTGCAATGCATTTTTGATGCGTCTCCATAGACTTGAATGGGGCGGGAAAAAACTTTAGTAGAGCATGCTGTGATTTTGACGCGCATCAAAACTAACTCAAGCACGCGCGTGAAAAACCATGCAAATGAGGAAAGGCCCATTGGAAACAATGGGACAGAGTGCAATGCAATGAATACCAAGAAAAGATAACCCAATACCTAATATCCAACTCCTACTACTAATCAAACACAAACAATACCAATGGAAGTAAATAGGATACCCAAATGAATACATAAATTTACAATAAAGTTAAATACTCAGTTTACAATAAACAATATATGTCTTTATTTAATCGGTCACCACAAAAACACCCCCTAGAGGAAGCGACGGCGAAACGCGCGTCGTGGTACTGTGGCGGTGGTCAGAGTTACTATCTCATACAATCTGTTTTGGCTACATACTACACCCTGGTGGGTAATGGAACTGGTTACAGCCTAATTGTGTTTACTGATGTTGGTTGGATACTTAAAGGAAACCTACCACTTGTAGTGGCAGGTTTCCGATGAAAATACCGGGCACCAGCTCAGGGTGAGCTGGTGCCGGAGCTTATTTTAGTTAGTGTTTTAAACCGCGGTATCGCGGTTTAAAACACTTTTTAAACGTTATAGCCGGCGCAGGCAGGTACGCGCTCGGCGCTTACCGTGCACGCGGCTCTCATTCACTTCCTATGTAGCCGCGTGCACGGTAAGCGCCGAGCGCGTACCTGCCTGCGCCGGCTATAAAGTTTAAAAAGTGTTTTAAACCGCGATACCGCGGTTTAAAACACTAACTAAAATAAGCTCCGGCACCAGCTCACTCTGAGCTTTTGCCCGGTATTGCCATCGGAAACCTGCCACTACAAGTGGTAGGTTTCCTTTAAAGTGTACTTACTATGCATTGTGTTATTTCAGACCACCGCCACACCTTTGTGGTTTTTAACCGTGTTTTTGTGGTGACCGATTAAATAAAGACATATATTCTTTATTGTAAACTGAGTATTTAACTTTATTGTAAATTTATGTATTCATTTGGGTATCCTATTTACTTCCATTGGTATTGAGAGTGCAATGCAAGTTCTGCGCGTCAAAATCACGCGCAGAAGTCACACGTGAAAAACGCTAGTGTAGAAGGGGCCTTAGGGTAGGATTTAAGATATCCTCTTTTAGTGTGCATTGGCTGTGTTTCAAATTATTAAATTATTGCATGTGTGCACTGTCTCAAGGAAATGAATCAGACCACCGCTGCTCTTGCCATTTCCCAGGGCAGATCAGCACTGCGCAAGCTTTATTTGTTCTATCAGTCTATATAGAAAAATAGGAAAGAAGCAGAAGAGGAGGAGAATACTAATCATAACAAATCAGGTTCCCAGATCTTGATTGGAGAGTTTCCCTGCTGTCGCATGTTCACGTCACGCCCACATTCCTTTAGCTTCGATGTTTTGGGTACAATCCACAATGTCGGCGCCATCTTAAAATGTATTCTCTGTTACAATGCTTGTAGTAAAATAAGTAGAAATGACAGGATTTGATATATCAGCTAGGTTTACCTTAAGAAGTTCGGCTAGCTAGAACTAGAGCACAGCAAATTAAAAAAAAAAAACAGCTGAAAAGAAAACAGAAATTAGCCTGTTTCACATTGGGTTTGGGAAAAATATTTGAGGGGTTTGTTAGAGATGTTATTCTGGAGTATGTCAACTATAATAACTGTACAAAACATCATTGGTTTCAAACTAATCTGATCTACAAGGAGAACAGTAAACTTCTACAAGGGGGAAATTCCACCCAGGGGAGTTGGTGGATGGTGTTCATGTAGACTTTTCAAAAAGCATTTTACGTTTCATCCCATAAAATGTTGCTGAAAACAAGAAAATCCTAAGGTTAAATATGGGTATTCTAGTTCGAAATTGGCTTTGTGGCCAATGGGGTGCCATAGGGGCCAGGGTTTACACGTCCTATATACCACTCAGCGGTGGCCAGATCACGGTGCAGTGAGAAACAGAGTGCTCACCATACTGTGACTGGGGAATTTGATCTGGCCACAAATTTTGTGGCCATATCACATCCCACATAACGGTCATGTGCATGAAGCCTAGATTGTATGATCATAAATGCCAGCAGCATCACAAGCATAATGGGTAAGCTTGAGCCCCTGATTGGAGGAACATATAGATGTAGCTGGTGCAGATAAGACATAGCTACATGTATCACATTATTTGGGTTAGTTTTCAGGCTTTTACACTCTTTCGGAAATACAGGGCAAATGGGAGAGGGAGTGGTCTATGTTTGTATATCAGAAAAAAAATGAAAAGTGAATGAGACAATATAAGATAGTTTGAGGAGATTGAAACTTTGTGGTTTGAGATTCAACGTCAGGAAATCTTTGAGAAAATTATTTTGGCTTAAGCTATATACTCCCCCCAAGATCATTAAGGAAATTGAGGGTCACCTACGTAAACAGATGGAGCAGCCTGTAATTATCATGGGAGACTTTAACTTCCCGGATACTAATTGGTGTTAGGGTTATTCTTCATCTTTGAGGGAGAGACATTCTATCAACTTTTTTAGTGATAATTTTATAGGACAGTTTGTAGAAGGTCTGACATGAGGTTTTGCTTTGTTAGATCTTATGATTTCGAACAATGCAGAAATTGTACTAAATGTTAGTGTGAGTTCAATTTCTGCATTATTAGAAATCATAAGATATTCAACAAAGCATCACCTCATGTAGGACCTTCTACAAAAATTAGCACTCAAAGTTGATAGGATTTCTCTCCCTCAAAGATGAAGAATAACCCTAACACCAATTAGTATCCGGGAAGTTAGTCTCCCCTGTCTCTCCCTCAAAAAGGCCAAGAAATTGGCTGATAACCATATCCTCCTTCTTTGTCTGCACATTTAATGCTAGAGGCCTCAACGCTCCAAACAAAAGAGGGCAAATCCTATACCGCATGTACCGTGAAAGGGTAATGATTGTTCTATTTCAAGAAACACACGTTAGCTCCCTACATGTGCCAAAATGCCCCACCTCACACTACTCAGTCTGGCATTACGGCCCAAACCCAACACGTAAAGCAGGGGGGGGGGGGGTGTCCACAGCCTTTCATAAAACCATCCAACATGCCCTTCTTGACTCCAAAACAGATCCAGAAGACGGATTCCTCTTTTTAAAAATTTTCTTTGCAAATAGAATCTATACTATCGCTAATGTGTACTTTCCCAACCATGGTCAAGTTGATTTTGGTAACTGAACACTCCAGGAACTGGCGGAATATGCAGACGGTACCCAGATTGAGCTAGGAGGTGACTTCAATCTCTCTTGATATCCTCTCCAGGTAAGTCTTCCGTCTCCTTCGTGCAGCTGCGTAGACTAAGGAGATCCCTAAGGGATATGCAATTACTGGACCTTTGGAGAATACTTCATCCTGGGATAAAAGACTTCACATTCCATTCTGCAGCCCACAATAGCAACCATAGATTGGATCATCTTTTTGTTTCACACTATCTCTTAGAATTAGAACCACGTTGCTCTGTCAATGGATTTCTATGGTCCGACCATGCTCCAATCATGGGGTCCCTTATATTTACGGCTCAATCTCCAAGACAATACTCTTGGCGGCTGAACGGCAACCTATTAACCCCTTAACGCTGAAGCCACTTTTCACCTTCCTGACACGGCCCATTTTTTCAAATCTGCCCTGTGTCACTATAAGTGGTTATAACTTCGGAACGCTTTAACATATCCAAGTGATTTTAAAATTGTTTTCTCGTGACACATCGTACTTCAGGTTATTTGAAAAATTTTGGTGGTATGTTTTGCATTTATTTATGAGAAAATCAGATATTTGGTGAAAATTTGGAAAAATTTTAGATTTTTGAACTTCAAAATGTTCTACTTTTTCCATACATAGTCATAACCGCAAAAAAAACGTAATAACTAACATTCCCTAAATGTCTAATTTATGTGGACATGGTTTTTTATGCATACTCTTATTTTTGTAGGATGTTATGGGCCTTTGAACGTTAGGTGCGATTTTTCACATTTTCATAAAAAACGCAAAATCCTGCTATTGAGGGACCTGCTCAGGTTTCAAATCACTTTGAGAGACCTAAATAAAAGTAAACCCCATAAATTACCCCATTATAGAAACTACGCCCCTCAACGTATGTGAAACAACTTTTATGAAGTTTGTTAACCCTTTAATTGTTTTACAGGGGTTAAAACAAAATCGGATGCAATTTTGAAAGTAAAATTTTTTTGGGTAAATTAATATGTTTTTCAAAAAATGTACAAATTGTCATTGGATAAAATACCAAAACGCTCCACAAAATTTGATACCCAATCTCTTTCGTGTATAATAATACCCCATATGTGGTGGTAACCTGCTGTATGGGCACACGCCAGGGCGTCGAAGGGAGCTGCGCCATTCAGAGCAGATTATGCATTGTCAATTTTTATTGGCTATACAATCTTTATTTTTTTGGCAATTTGGACATATAAGGGCTTATTTTCTGCGACATGAGATGCACTTTACAAATGCATCATTTTAGTGGGTCATTAGCTTATTGATGAGATTTTATTAACTCTTGAATGTATGGGTGAAAAGAAAATTGTCAATTTTGATTTACTTTCTTTTCGTATTTTTTGGGGGTCGTACACCGTACACTAAAAATATTATATTATCTTCATTCTATAGGTCACTACGATTACAGTGATACCTCATTTGTATAGTTTTTCATTTATTTTTACAATTTTACTGGATAAAAACTAATATAGAGGAAATCTCATTTGTTTTTGCATCGCCATCTTTTCGTAAACGTAACTTTAATATTTTTTGGTTGACAGAGCTAGTTTAGGGCTTATTTTTTACGTGTTGAGTTGTTCTTTTCAGTGGTATCATTTTTGCGCACATAACTTATTTTGATCACTTTTTAGAACATTTTTGTGTAGAGATTTTATGAAAAATGTACATTTTTGGCGTGTTTTTCGTGTTTTGTTTTTACGGCGTTCACCGAGCGGGTCCAATAATGTTTCTGAGTTATTGTAAGGATTGTTACGGACGCGGCGATACCAAATATGTGGGGTTTTTTGGCGATTTTGTGTTTTTTTCACTTTATTGCATGTGTATAGGGAATATTTGTGTTTAGGGGACTCTAACTTTATTTAATTAATTATTTTTATTAAAAAATTATTTTATGTAGTGTTTTTAACATTTTTATTAACTTTTACAGGTTAGCTTGAACAAGTGATCCACTGATCACTTGTTCAAGCTCTTCTTCACATTACACAGTGTAATACAGTTGTATTACACTGTGTAATGTAACACACTGAGCATGCTGCGCATGCTCAGTGTGTTACAGCCGGGTCCTGTCAGAAGGCAGGACCCGGCTCCCGGCAGGAGGATCGCGCAGCCCCGGGCACCGGCAGTCCCGGGGCTGCGATCGGAGCAGCGGACCCCCCCGGTAAGCGCCGCGGGGGGGTCCGATTCTTCTGAAATGCCCCTTGCACGCCGCGGTCAGCGCGACTGCGGCGTGTCAGGGGTTAACACCCGCGATCGGAGGAATCTCCGATCGCGGGTGTTAGAGGCAGGTGTCGGCTATAATATATAGCTGACACCTGCAGCTTCTGGCGCCGGCTCCATTCAGGAGCCAGTGCCAGAAGCATGACGTAATAGTACTGCATTTTGCGGGAACGCACCTCCCGCGATGCAGTACTATTACGTCAAATGTCGGGAAGGGGTTAAATGACTCCCTATGCATATCAGACATAAAGGCAGCCATAGAGTCCTTCCCCTTACAACATACTGTAGATTCTTCCAATGCCACACTTAAATGGGAAGGCCTAAAATTTTACATAAAAGGTATTCTGATGAACCATGGTTCACGCTTAAAAAAGGAATGCACACTTAAACTTAAATCCCTTCTGGCGGTGTTGGGTCGGCTAGAGGACATCAACAAAGCTTCCCTTTCTGACTTGTTTAAGGCAAATTTATCTACTAGCTCTGGGGTAGCTCTGGGGTAGCAATGCTGCAGCAAGACGTGGCTGCTAGCAACCAGGGGAATGTCTTCTCCAGTAAGAAGGGTAATGGGAGCACAGGCAAGGTCAGATAGGTGCTGTTAGTGGGAGATTCGATTATTAGGGGAACACACAGGGCAATCTGTCACAAAGACCGTGCATACCGAACAGTGTGTTGTTTGCCGGGTGCTCGGGTTCGGCCTGACTTTTCTGTCGGCTACAGGCTCTACAGTAGGGATGGGCTGCACCTCAATGGGGAGGGGGCCGCTGTTTTAGGGGAAAAAATGGCTAGAAGGTTGGAGGAGTGTTTAAACTAGAGACCTGGGGGGAGGGCAACTACACTTGTGCAGGGCAAATAGACAGTGTACATAGAGAGCTGGGAAGAGTCATAGTCCATGGGGGAGGAAGGGGGGCTGGAATGAGATTGGGGAATAAGGACAAACGGAATACGGACAGGGAAAACCATATAAAGTGTATGTACACAAATGCCAGAAGCCTCACAAACAAAATGGAGGAACTTGACCTCTTTATGTTGGAGCGGAAATATGATATAGTGGGTATCAGCGAGACATGGCTGGACAGTAGCTATGACTGGGCTGTTACTATAGATGGTTATAGTCTTTTTAGAAAGGATCGTATAAATAAAAAAGGTGGAGGGGTTTGTTTATATGTGAATTCTTGCCTCAAGCCCGTCCTGCGAGATGACATCAGTAACGCAAATGTGGAGTCCCTATGGGTGGAGATAAGAGGAGGGAAAAAGAATAATAAAATATTACTAGGGGTTTGTTATAAGGCTCCAAATATAATGGAGGCAGCAGAGGAAATGCTGATAAGTGAAATGGATGCGACTTCAAAGCATGGTGAAGTACTTATCATGGGGGACTTCAATTACCCAGATATCGACTGGGGGGCAGAAACCTGCAGGTCCTTCAAAGGCAGCAGGTTCTTGTCAACAACAAAAGACAATTACCTGTCGCAACTAGTCCTGGAGCCAACAAGAGGGGGGGCACTGCTGGACCTTATCCTTACCAACAGACCTGATAGGGTATCAAAACTACAGGTTGAGGGGAACCTGGGGAATAGTGATCATAATATCATTGATTTTGTATTACGCTTTACTAAGAGCGTTAGTGAAGGGGCAACCAACACTCTAAACTTCAGGAGGGCAAATTTTCAGCAACTAAGGGAAAACCTTAAAGGCATAGACTGGAATAATGTTCTCAAAGACAAAAGCCCCCCCCCCCCCCCAAAAAAAAAAAATGGGACTTTTTCTCATATATTCTGAAAAGGTCCTGTGAGAAACACATACCTTATGGGAAAAAGCATAAAAGGATCAAGAAAAAGCCTATGTGGCTAACTAGTCTTGTAAGGAAAGCAATAAGCGAGAAAGATAAAGCGTTTAAGGTGCTAAAATGTGAAGGTAGCGATGAGGCATTACAGGATTATAGAGATAAAAATAAATCCTGTAAAAAGCAGATAAAGGCCGCAAAAATAGAGACTGAGAGAAATATTGCCAGGGAGAGCAAAAATAACCCCAAATTATTTTTCAAGTGTATAAATGATAAGAAACTAAAAACAGAGAGTGTGGGTCCCCTTAGAAATAACATGGGGGTCATGGTGGAAGGAAATGAGGAAAGGGCCAATCTACTGAATGTCGCCTTCTCAACTTTCTTTACCCAGGAAAGTCCCCAGGTGGAAGACACAATGAGGAATAATGTTAATTCTTTTTATAAAGTCAACAGTTTAACCCAGGAAGAGGTACGGGGCCGCCTCGCAACCAGTAAGATAGATAAATCACCTGGGCCAGATGGCATACACCCCCGGGTTCTGCATGAATTATGTACGGTGATAGACAGACCATTATTTTTAATATTTGAAGATTTACTGAGGACTGGTTATGTTCCACAGGAATGGCGCATAGCAAATGTGGTACCAATATACAAAAAAGGATCAAATAGCGATCCTGGAAACTACAGACCCGTGAGTCTAACTGCTGTGGTGGGGAAAATATTTGAGGGGTTTTTTTTAGAGATGCTATCCTGGAGTATCTCACTGTGCACAACCTTATAACCCAGCGTCAGCATGGATTTATGAGAGATCGGTCCTGTCAGACTAATCTGATTGGTTTCTACGAGGAGGTAAGTTCAAGACTGGATCTGGGGGACGCTGTGGATGTTGTATATCTGAACCTTTCAAAGGCATTTGACACCGTGCCACATAAAAGGTTGGTATATAAAATGAGACTGCTGGGAATAGGAGAAAATCTGTGTATTTGGGTAAGTAATTGGCTTAGTGATAGAAAACAGAGGGTGGTCATTAATGGCACATTCTCAGATTGGGTTGATGTTACCAGTGGAGTGCCACAGGGGTCAGTATTGGGGCCACTTCTTTTTAATATTTTTATTAATGACCTTGTAGTGGGTTTACACAGTCAAGTTTCAATATTTGCAGATGATTCTAAGCTGTGTAAAGTAATATATACTGAGGTCGATAGTTTAGCATTACAGAGGGATTTGTGGAAGCTTGAGGAGTGGGCAGAGAAATGGTTGATGAGATTGAATGTAGATAAATGTAAAGTTATGCACTTGGGCCATGGAAACAAAAAGTATAATTATGTTCTAAACGGTCAATTACTTAGTAAAACTGAAGCTGAAAAGGACTTGGGGGTATTGGTGGATGGTAAACTTAATTTTAGTGACCAGAGCCAGGCGGCTGCTGCTAAAGCAAATAAAATAATGGGATGTATCAAGAGAGGAATAGATTCTCATGATAAAGACATAGTTTTGCCCTTATACAAATCCCTGGTCAGACCACACATGGAATATTGTGTACAGTTTTGGGCACCAGTGTATAAAAAGCATATAGTAGAGCTGGAACGGGTGCAGAGGAGAGCAACCAGGATTATTAGGGGAATGGGGGAACTAGGATACACTGACAGATTAAAAAATTTGGGATTATTCAGTTTAGAAAAAAGACGACTGAGGGGAGACCTCATTACAATGTACAAATACCTGAACGGACAGTATAAGGATCTCTCCAAAGATCTTTTTATACCTCGGTCTGTGACCAGGACAAGGGGGCATCCTCTACGCCTAGAGGAGAGGCGATTCTACCATCACCATAGACAAAGGTTCTTTACTGTAAGAGCAGTGAGACTGTGGAACTCTCTGCCGCAGGAGGTTGTTATGGCGGACTCTATGTACATGTTCAAGAGATGCCTGGGTGACTTTCTGGAGAGAAAAAATATCACGGGTTATGGGGATAAAACATTTATTTAATTCTTAAAGGAAACCTACTATTTCAAATGGTAGGTTTAAGCTGTAAACACCGAGCACCAGCTCAGGGTGAGCTGGTGCCGGTGCTTAGTTTCGTTAGTGTTAAAACGCGGTTTTAACACTTTTTAAACTTTATAGCAGAAGCCGCTTTGGCGCTGGGCGCGACCGTGCGCGCGCAACGGCTGCGGCATTTCCTATGTAGGCGCGCGCACGATCGTGCGCACGCAGCGCCGAAGCAGTTTATGCTATAAAGTTTAAAAAGTGTTAAAACCGCGATACCGCGGTTTTAACACTAACGAAACTAAGCACCGGCACCAGCTCACCCTGAGCTGGTGCTCGGTGTTTACAGCTTAAACCTACCATTTGAAATGGTAGGTTTCCTTTAAAGGTTGGACTTGATGGACTTGTGTCTCCTTCCAGCCTTATATTCTATGATACTATCCTCCAACAAATCTTGTCAGTCTTGGACCAAAAGACCCAATGTACATGTGATCGTATGTGAAGGGGCTTCTATGAGTACGGGGACAAGTGCAGATCCTGTCTAGCCAGAGCTTTACACCCCAGAATGGCATGCACTCACATCCTCTCTATCGATTTTCCCCCCTCAAGGGAAAGGTGCATTCACCCTCCGACATAACAGAGGAGTTCTGTTTATTTTACGAACGGCTCTACAACATAAAAGACAATGCAATCGCATTTCCAAGTCCTGCCCCCAGGGAAATTGCAGAATATCTCGATCGACATCCCCCCCCCCCCCCCCTATACCCTCTGAGGCGGTAGATACATTTGAGGAGGATTTTACAGAACATGAAGTTCGACGAGTTCTCAAGGACCTTATGTCCGGGAAAAGTTCGGGGCCGGATGGCTTCACTCCACGTTTTTTCAAGTTATTTGGAAAAGATTTAACACCTATGCTCCTAAAAACTTTTAATGCAGTGGCGGGGAAAACTCCCTTCCAGGCACAGACTCTACAGGCCACCATCACTGTATTGCCCAAACCTGGCAAACCTTTGACATCCTGTGGGGACTAAAGAGCTATATCCTTACTGAATGTGGATGTTAAACTATACGCCAAAATGCTGGCACTCGGCCTTCAGCCTCTCATCCTTATGCTCAGGGACCAGGTGGGGTTTGTGCCTGGACTGGAGGCACGGGACAATACAGCTCCATGATAGCGAATTCTCAACGTGCCACCACTCCCCTTTGCCTTCTCTCAGATGCCGCGAAGTCTTTTGATAGGGTTCGTTGCCTATTTCTAGAGGCGGTCCTCTAAAGAATAGGCCCTGGCCCAAAGATGTTACAGGGTATTATGGCACTCTATCACAACCCCACAGCGTGGGTGCGAGTCAACGGCTCTCTCTCTCAGACCCCTTCCTCATCGCCAATGGAACAAGGCAGGGATGCCCTCTTTCCCCTTCCTTTTATCTGTTGGCGATGGAACTTCTGGCAAATGCCATAAGGCTAAACCCTGACATCACCGACTTGACGATGGGACAGTGGGATTGTAAGTTCTCCCTTTTTTTGGATGACCTCCTTGTATACGTGACGTCCCCGAGAGTGTTGTTGTCTTGAGGTATATACAAAAACCAGCTCCCCTCCCGTTATGGCATGCCGAGCGAGGCATGGGCATCCCCTCTGCTGGGGTAAAATATCCAAAATAGACAAAAGACGGCTCAGCCAAGCTCCAGGCAATGCATTTGAAATCCTTTATTCGTGCAACATTAATTCAACATCCATGATGCGGGGATACAGCAACCGCTAACGCGTTTCGGGCGGATTAACCGTCCTTAATCATAGCTAACACACAATAATCTGACTGACATTAAATAGTAAAACCAAACCACTAAACCCCGCCCCCAAACGGAAGTAAGTTTACAATCAAGGTCCCGATAGAAACACACATTGAACATAAATACATACTATAACTGCAGCATGGTAGATAAGCCGCTGTTAAATAAAATACTATGACATGACAATGGATGTAAAGACTTTGTATCTCATTATCGGGTAGCGTGTAGAAGCGTGTTACTGAATCAGTGGGTCATGTGACCACGTCGTCTCCATGGCGAACTGCATCGTCTTCTTGGCAGATAAAGTGTGTGTATCACGTGGTAGGAATCACGTGACCACGCCGTTTCCATGACAGCTTCATCAGCTGACAAGTGGTCATGGATACAAGACGCCTAGGGAGAGTGAAGGGGAAATACTCATTCGGCGGCGCCGCGGAGATCTGGAGGCGCTTGGAGACCATGGACATGTATTCTAGATCAGGGTCCGGTATGCGTGATCAGCGCAGCGAGGCCGAAAGCGCTTCTTCTTAGGTAAAATTTGGTGGGGTGGGCATCTAAAAATACAAAGACAAAATTAGTGGCTAAGAAAAATACTTAAAATTATGAATATTCAAAGGTATTAAAAACAAGAAAAGGGCTCGTACAAAAATGGAGAGGCGGAGGCAGGAGAACAATATAAACAGGTAAGTTAGACTGATGGGTAACAATATATGACATGTTTGTTAAAAAGAGAAAGGGGCTCAGTAGTGATACATAAGTTCACGTCTTGCATTTAATCCCTGCGGATAACAAGTATCGAGGGTAAGCATCCAATATGCTTCTCTGTTCAATAGCTGGGATGTTATACTGCCCCCTCTGATACTTTTAGTCATCCTTTCAAAGGCAAATGTTTGCAGAGTGCTTACATCCCCTTTGTGTGTCTGGACAAAGAGTTTTGATGCACCAGACAAATTTCGGCCCAACGGGTTAGAAATATCATATAAATGCTCTACAAATCTTTTTTGTACAATTTACGCATTGTTTGCCCCACATAGATCAAATTGCACTCATTGCAGTATATGATATATACTACGTTATTAGCGTTGCAATTGATAAAGCCTTTTATCGGGTACCGTCTCTGACCACTACTGTCGTTGAAGAACTTGGTCTTGTCCAGGGCAAATTTACAAGTTGTACATCTAATTGACCCACATTTATAGAAACCTTGTGTGGATAACCATGTATGTTTTGCCTTGGGGGTGAAAAGCGATGGTGACAGTAAGTTACCCAAACTGTGTCCCCTTGTTGACACAATCTTACAGCCCTTGTTCAAAATCTGTTCCAAAATGGGGTCCGAATGTAATAATGGAATATGTCGGTGGATAATCTCTGAAATGGCCTTGAACTGTGGGCTATACTGGAGTACCAGTGTGGGGGTGGAATTCTAAAATGTGGAGCCTTGTCTGTTCGGGGATGTATCATCTTATGTGGAAAAAGTAATGTTTGTCTGTCTTTTGTTTTGACTCTGCTGTAAGCCCGTTTAAGGGACCAGTTTGGATAGCCCCTCCTTTTCAATCTCCTGCAGACATTTGAAGATTCCATATTAAATGTCTCATCTGTACTGCAGTTTCGTCTGATACGTGTCAGTTCACCAACAGGAATTGCCTGAATTGTATGTGGGGGGTGCTGAGAACTAGCATGCAAAATAGTATTGCCCGCAGTGGGCTTTCGATGTGTGGTGGAGTCAATCCTGCACCCCGGCATGCCTGACAAATGCAAGTCCAGGAACACAATCTCACTAGGGTCCATCGTGTAAGTAAACCTCAAATTACATGTGTTGGTGTTGAGGTAATCAATGAAGGGTGGTATGGCAGGTACATCACCCCGCCAAATGATCAGGATATCATCAATGTACCTGCCATACCACTCCACGTCCGCCACATGGGGGTTGTGCTCAGAATAAATGGTATGTTCCTCCCACCACGACATTGTCAAGTTGGCCAAGGAGGGAGAAAACTTGGCCCCCATGCTGACACCTTGTGTTTGTAAATAAAAAATCCCATCAAACATAAAAAAATTATGGGTGATGAGATATTGGCAAACTGTTATGGTGAACTCTTTGAATTACAAACCATAATCTGTATATTTATGGAGATGGTGTTGTAATGCCGTGAGTGCCACATCATGGGGGATAGAGGTGTATAATGACACCATGTCACAACTCACCCAATAATGGTTAGCCTGCCAGTATTTGTCATGTAATGAGCATAGAACGTCCCTTGTGTCTTGTAGGTAGCCTGGGGTCCTACATACCAGAGGCTGCAAAACCCAATCAAGCCAACTAGAGAGATTCTCGTTCAGGGAACCAATGCCCGAAATAATAGGGCGCATCGGGGGTGGTGTACACCCTTTGTGAGTTTTGGGGAGAGCATGCATTATAGGGATAATTGGGTCCTTGACCATTATTTGGTCTACTTGGCTCTGGGTCAGAGCTCCCATCATAAGGCCTTCCCCTAACAATTTACTTAATTCCTCGCTGAAACATTCAGTCGGATTGGCATTAAGTTTTCTGTAGGTACATTCATCATTGAGTAGTACCATGATTTGTTCCCTGTACATGCATTTATCCATTAAGACCACCGATCCCCCTTTATCTGACATCTTAAGAATAACATCCTGCCAACCCCTTATTTCATGGAGGGCGTGTCTCAGAGGAGGGGAGAGATTATGAATTCTGGGTTCAATGGTAAGGTTTTTGAGGTCTCTCTCTACCCTTTCCTGGAACAAGTCCATACATTCCACACGGGAGTTGACAGGATAGAAGCCAGGATTCTTGACCCTGAACTCATCGATCCTTTGGGTGTATATGTCTTTGTTGACACCTTCACCTAGAGATAACAAATTAACTAATGTCATTTGATCCATAAAATTTAATGCTTTAAATTCATTACCATAGGTATGTGGAATCACAGAATCGTTACTCTGGACTAAATTATCGTTAAAAAAGTGTCGTCTAACAGTTCGCTCCCTGACAAATTTGTTCACATTGCATATAGTGGAATACATATCAAAATTTTTATCAGGGACAAAATTAAGGCCAAGAGATGGTAATCTTACCTGATCAGCAGATAGTTCATGTCCCGACAGGTTGATGACGTCCAAGTCTCCTACTTTGGTTTCTGACTCCTTAGTGTCCACGAGGGGATGCCATCTGTTCTGGTGGTTTCGGTGCCCCCCCCCCCCCCCTCTGCGTTTTTTGCAGGTTTTCTGGTTCTTCGTTTTTTGTAATAGGACACGGTTTTGGGAGTACTAGTACTTTGCTCTGGCTCTTAATCTTGAATCAAACATTTGGATGAATCCTGGTCTGATGGGGTAAAACCCACTTTCTGGGATCTATTGCGGTAGTGGCGTCTATGCGACTTTTTCAAAATTTTCCCTGTTAAACGGGTCATTGAGCAACTTCAAGGTCAACACTCACAAATCCGAAATCCTCAATGTCACTCTACCCCCATGCGAGCAGGCACACTTGGAATCCTCTTTTCCATTTAAATGGGCCTGGTCCGCCATACTCTACCTGGGAACAAATATATCTACAGACCTGAATCTTTTATTTAACTTAAACTGCACGTCCCTGTTAGAGGCTATCAAGAAAGATCTAGAAAAATGGTTCTTCCTTCTTCGATCAGCTCAGGCGGATGACACAATCTTTTGTCTGGCGCTCATCGAGGCCACGTATTAGACAATCAGTGCTGAGCCTCAACAATTAGATGTGTCCACCGGGTTACCTGATTTTTTCTCATACCATAGGGCAGTGATGGCGAACCTTTTAGAGACCGAGTGCCCAAACTACAACAAAGACCCACTTATTTATCGCAAAGTGCCAACACAGAAATTCAATTTGTGATTTATACTCCCTTCTCTGTCACAGCTTTCATTGATACCAGCACCAATAAACACCAATAAAGCAGAAAATAGTTAGTTTAAAATAGCTCTGTGCACAGCAAGTCCTGGGCTGTCTGGGACTGCAGGAAGATACCTGGAGTCATCTCCGGTGATGGCCTGAGTGCCCACAGAAAGGGCTCTGAGTGCCACCTCCGGCACCAGTGCCATAGGTTAGCCATCACTGCCATAGGGGCTCTATCGTCACATTCATACTTGACTTATTGCACAAACGCACCACTAAAACATGCTCTCGGAGACTTCTGGTGGTCCCCAAGTACCTCAATACGAAATATCAATATCTCCCCTCTCTTAACGCTGCTACTTTAAATCCTGGCGCAAAATTATGCGACTTACTACCTTGACTACAGTACCAGGCCCCCTCACCCCCTAGGGCAGTGATGGCAAACCTTTTAGAGGCCGAGTGCCCAAACTACAACAAAGACCCACTTATTTATCGCAAAGTGCCAGCACAGAAAGTTAATTTGTGATTTATACTCCCTTCTCTGTCACAGTTTTCATTGATACCAGCCCCTGAGGACACCAATAAAGCAGAAAATAGTCCCAGGTAGAGCTGTCACTTTAAAATACCTCAGTGCACAGCAAGTCCAGGGCTGTCTGGGACTGCAGGAAGATACCTGGACTCATCTCTGGTGATGGCCTGAGTGCCCACTGAAAGGGCTCTGAGTGCCACCTCTGGCACCAGTGCCATAGGTTAGCCATCACTGCCCTAGGGTATGTAGTGTAGTTGACGCGAATGGGATCCACTCTATGACCAATGTAACTACAGCACTGGGCCTAGCTCCCTCTAGATGGCTACAATTCTTCCAGGTTTGTAAATTTGTCAACACTTAAGGCCCATCTGCATTCTCTACCACTCTTACCCCATTTGTAGAATTGTGTATGGATTCCTCCCCTCCCATTCACGCGATCTCCTTGGTCTACGCTATGCTGATACAGAAAGGAGCGGGGGATGCTCTGCTTCAGTTTGCTGCTACCTGGGAGAGGGACCTCAATAAGTCTTTCTCACTCACACGAGCAGTGGCAAAAAGCATTTATCCTAATTCACCAGTCTTCAGTTTCTTGCCGCCTTCAAGAACGGAATTATAAAATTGTAGCTCAATGGTACAGAACGCCTGCAAAATTACATAGAATGTTCCCGGGGGTCTCGTCCCTGTGTTGCAGAAGGCAACATGGTTACACCTGGTGGGATTGCCCTCCGATATATAAACTTTGGAGGGAAATCTTCAAACTGTACAAAGACTTATTCCTGCCAGGAATATATCCGTCACCTGAGTTAGCCCTTCTCTCTATATTCTCAGGGACTATCTCCAAATTCAAAAAGAGCTTGCTTCGGCACTTTCTTGTGGCAGCGTGGTAGATAATCCCAAGGCTATGGAGATCCCCCATCCCGCCCACTAAAGCACAGTGGGTGGAGGCACTCAACGCAATATTACACATGGAGGAACTGAAGGCCAGTGATGAGGGCAAACATGACCTTTTCCATAATACATGGAGTCCCTGGATCACCGTTAGAACTCAACCGGCTATGGAAGCTTGTCTAAAGGCTAGTGATCCCATACCCTAAAGTTCAACTTCTGGATCTAAGCATCTCTCTACTTTCCCCACCCTTGTACCTACTATCCTTTCTGTCAAACCCCCTATGTTGTCTTGTGTCCCCATGTTGTTTGTACTATTTTAATTGAGTTATTGTTTACGGTTTCTTTTTTTTTTTTTTTTTTTTTGGATTGTGCCAGTTTTTTGATTTTCCTGTTCTAACACATTCGATTCCATTGTGCACTTAATCCTGTTAACCTAAGCATTTAACATAATGATACCTCTATACTTGAAATGCTTGTCATAATTTGCTTTAATTGTCAATGTGCATACTAAATAAAATCGTTATTGAACCATAAAAAGACCTCGCTTAGACCTCATGTGCAATCGGAGGGAAAAAGGTGCAAACCAACATTAACCCTTGAATTGCTGGCATATTGTATGCTAAAGAGTCAACACTGATCATACAAATGTGAACATGAGCCTATAGAGAGCATTCTCCAAGGCATTAGATATGTGCACACAATTCACTAATGCTAAAAGACATATTGTAAATAATGCCCGTGTGCAGGGGAGAAACCTTTTTTTTTTTTTTTTTTTTTTTTTTTTTTAAGTGTTGCTCGGTTTAATGTTTAAAGCTGGGTCGGCTAGATTCTACGAGCACTGACCACCAGCTGGGAATATCAGCGACTATATCACTGATTACAACTCCAAATTGGTAGAAATAATTTATTGGTAAAACCAGAATGGTGAAACAAAATTACAGGAATGTATAGTATATCCTCCTAACGCGTTTCGGGTCGGACGACTCTTTCTCAAAGAGCTGAACAATTAGTGACATCACTTACAGGCGACCAATCAATGGTATACTAGGAATAATTAGCATATGTAAACATTATATATATACATTGGTACATAAACAAGCCTTATACCTACATATATAAACAATTAAATCACATAATTGCATCTACAGCATAGTATAAGGTTCCAGCAGTGTATGCAAATGTTTCCAAGTTTGAAAGGGCAGAAATAGTTTTCGTCACTGCTCTTACTCAAAACTGGATGGACTCCACGCAAGACCGGAAGTGGATCACTATGTAGGCAGCTCCTACAATGAGACTGAATGGGCGGTGAGTGTCTTAATGGAGTAGACGCGCGCGCGAGAGTAGGAGGTGGTGCATGCGCGCAGCAAGGGCCATAATCGCTAGTGCGCCTGTGCGGGCCTGGATGTCAGTTGTGCTGGTGATGATGCACATAATAGTATGTAAGGAAGCGCAACAATTCTGTCGCTTTTTTATAATTTAGTTATATTGGCCTATAAGAGTGACAGAGGATCAAATTGTATGTATATGTGTATACACATATAGGGAAACACTTTGCACATTACATCCCTGGAAACATGTATAAATAAATAAAATAAATTACACCATAAAATGACATACAGGAAATATAAACTGATAAAACAAAAACTGAAAAATAGAATGTTTATGTTTCTGTATGTCCTATATTTCCTTTTATATTTTCTATTTTTCGTTTTTGTTTGTTTTATCAGTTTATATTTCCTGTATGTCATTTTATGGTGTAATTTATTTTATTTATACATGTTTCCAGGGATGTAATGTGCAAAGTGTTTCCATGTATGTATGTATGTATGTATGTATGTATGTATGTATATGTGTGTGTGTATATATATATATATACACTCACCGGCCACTTTATTAGGTACACCATGCTAGTAACTGGTTGGACCCCCTTTTGCCTTCAGAACTGCCTCAATTCTTCGTGGCATAGATTCAACAAGGTGCTGGAAGCATTCCTCAGAGATTTTGATCCATATTGACATGATGGCATCACACAGTTGCCGCAGATTTATCGGCTGCACATCCATGATGCGAATATCCCGTTCCACCACATCCCAAAGATGCTCTATTGGATTGAGATCTGGTGACTGTGGAGGCCATTTGAGTACAGTGAACTCATTGTCATGTTAGAGAAACCAGTCTGAGATGATTCCAGCTTTATGACATGGCGCATTATCCTGCTGAAAGTAGCCATCAGATGATGGGTACATTGTGGTCATAAAGGGATGGACATGGTCAGCAACAATACTCAGGTAGGCTGTGGCGTTGCAACGATGCTCAATTGGTACCAAGGGGCCCAAAGAGTGCCAAGAAAATATTCCCCACACCATGACATCACCACCACCAGCCTGAACCGTTGATACAAGGCAGGATGGATCCATGCTTTCATGTTGTTGACACCAAATTCTGACCCTACCATCCGAATGTCGCAGCAGAAATCGAGACTCATCAGACCAGGCAACGTTTTTCCAATCTTCTACTGTCCAATTTCGATGAGCTTGTGCAAACTGTAGCCTCAGTTTCGTGTTCTTAGCTGAAAGGAGTGGCACCCGATGTGGTCTTCTGCTGCTGTAGCCCATCTGCCTCAAATTTCGACGTACTGTGGGTTCAGAGATGCTCTTCTGCCTACCTTGGTTGTAACGGGTGGCGATTTGAGTTGAGCAGTTGGCCGATGAGTGTATATTATAATATAGTATACACTCACGGGCCACTTTATTAGGTACACCTGTCCAACTGCTCGTTAACACTTAATTTCTAATCAGCCAATCACATGGCGGCAAACTGCTGATCTACTGGGATTTTCACGCACAACCATCTCTAGGGTTTACAGAGAATGGTCCGAAAAAGAAAAAACATCCAGTGAGCGGCAGTTCTGTGGGCGGAAATGCCTTGTTGAAGCCACAGGTCAGAGGAGAATGGGCAGACTGGTTCGAGCTGATAGAAAGGCAACAGTGACTCAAATCGCCACCCGTTACAACCAAGGTAGGCAGAAGAGCATCTCTGAACGCACAGTACGTCGAACTTTGAGGCAGATGGGCTACAGCAGCAGAAGACCACACCGGGTGCCACTCCTTTCAGCTAAGAACACGAAACTGAGGCTACAATTTGCACAAGCTCATCCAAATTGGACAGTAGAAGATTGGAAAAAAGTTGCCTGGTCTGATGAGTCTCGATTTCTGCTGCGACATTCGGATGGTAGGGTCAGAATTTGGCGTCAACAACATGAAAGCATGGATCCATCCTGCCTTGTATCAACGGTTCAGGCTGGTGGTGGTGGTGTCATGGTGTGGGGAATATTTTCTTGGCACTCTTTGGGCCCCTTGGTACTAATTGAGCATCGTTGCAACGCCACAGCCTACCTGAATATTATTGCTGACCATGTCCATCCCTTCATGACCACAATGTACCCAACATCTGTTGGCTACTTTCAGCAGGATAATGCGCCAGGTCATAAAGCTGGAATCATCTCAGACTGGTTTCTTGAACATGACAATGAGTTCACTGTACTCAAATGGCCTCCACAGTCACCAGATCTCAATCCAATAGAGCATCTTTGGGATGTGGTGGAAAGGGAGATTCGCATCATGGATGTGCAGCCGACAAATCTGCGGCAACTGTGTGATGCCATCATGTCAATATGGACCAAAATCTCTGAGAAATGCTTCCAGCACCTTGTTGAATCTATGCCATGAAGAATTGAGGCAGTTCTGAAGGCAAAAGGGGGTCCAACCCGTTACTAGCATGGTGTACCTAATAAAGTGGCCGGTGAGTGTAATATATATATATAATATATATTATATATAGAACTACAAGTATCAGCAAACTGTATGTTAGTTACCTCATGTGTGGTCCTAATGGAACCTGATAGTCCACACCTTAGGATCTCTCCTCTGCACTTGATGGTAAATGGTTTCCCAGACAAAAGACGAAAGCATCAGGGGTGTTCTGATTATAAGAGGTGCAGACACACCTTTGGTCTCCCCCAGGAGGGCTCATAGAACCCTCCTACCTGGCATTAAGTCTAGAAACTAGAAGAAATCATAGCTTCTCAAAGGAAAGTCATTGGGTCAGGGTTCTGGTGTCATTGGATCGGGGTGAATCCCTGGATTGCATTGATACCAAAACTGACCCATTTGCTATGGTCCCCTCCCGAGATATGTATATTTCTTGACCCAAGGATGCTAGAACCTAAATAGACATATTGATATGTGTTTGCCTGCGGACTGAGATGGACCATTACTCCATTACTGCCCCTAATCAACGTATTGGTCTGATATTTTTTATGACTCATTGGGGCAAATTTACTCACCTGGTCTGGCTCGATTCACAAAGCTCGTGCGCCCGAGATCCTGCATCCGTCGCTGCCCCGCCCAGGTCCGCCAGAGTTCACCTTCTTGGTATTAAGTCCAGAACTTTGGAGAAGTCATAGCTTCTCAAGAGGAAGTCATAGGGTCAGGGTTCTGGTATCATTGGATCTGGGTGAATCCCTGGATCTCATTGATTCCAAACCTCACACATTTGCTATGGTCCCATCCTGAGATATGTTTATCAATGGACCCAAAGATGCTAGAACCTAATTAGACATATTGATATGATACTCTGATACAGGTTCCAATTACTTACTGCTGAGATGGACCATTACTCCATAACTGTCCCAAATCATTGTATTGGTCTGATATTTTTATGACTCATTGGGGCACATTTACTAAGGGTCCATGGATCGCATTTTCGTCGGGTTCCCGATTTTTTTATTAACTGGGCTTTTTGGCGAATGCGATTGGTTTTTGGCGCAATTGCGCTGACTTTCATGCGACAAATATTGGGGGACGTCGCCGTCTGACCAACCGACTGATTTGGACTAAGCGCGGGATTTAAATTGTGTCGCAAGCAAAACACTTACTTGCACCAGGAGGAAGGTGAACTCCGGCGGACCTCAGCGGGGAAGCGACACATGCAGGAAATTGGACGCACGATCTTAGTGAATCATGGCAGCTCCGAATCCTCGTCGGAAAAATGCACCTCGGGGATCACGACGGGATGGGTATGTAGATGTGCCCCATCGTCTCTTGTTGGAAAATGGGGGGAAAATCTTCTCAAGCCTTTTGAAGATGCCGTGGCTGAGGGAATACTTTGAAGCTCAGCCCCCTGCAGTGTTAGGTAACACTCTAGCTATCTCCATTAGGCTAATTACAATTGGGCTAGGGGGAGGTAAGGGATATGGGTGGCTTTATGAACAGGACAGTATCTGGCTGTGAATCTCCCTTGTACCTATATGTACATCACAGAGAACCTTTCAGGCACATCCCTCCAAACTATAGGTCCTACCTCTCTTTCTGTACTAAGTTGTTGTGCAAGATGATATTGACATGAGTCAGCGGCATCTGTGAATTATAAAATGAACCTCCAAACCTTTTCCACTCTGTATACTATTCCTGTGCATTTGGTGTTCCTGAATAAGGCTCCCACACCCCCATCTCCTCTGTCCTCTTGTAAACATCAGTCTGAAACTGGATGAAAATGTACACTGGGAGGTTTACTCTAATAAGTCACTGGATCCGCTGATAAATTTCAATATCATCATGCAGAGAGACTCCTTACAGTAAATGCGATAGAATCTTAAGTTTATGGGCTATATCTACCTGACAGATTCAATTTAAGGTGTTTTTCTATTCTTAATATTTTTTTCCCTTTTTCACAGCGTATGTCCGGTCAGAAAGCTCCAGATGCAGAGGTTCTTCTGGAAAAACATGGCTGTTCAGGATTGATCACTCTGAATAGGCCAAAGGCTCTGAATGCTTTGAATCTAAATATGTCTCGCCTCATCTACAATCAGCTAAAAGTAAGTATTTGTATGATGGAAACTTATAATTGTGGCTCTTAGCAATATATCAGTTTACATTAACAAGTCCAGGTGTGTGCTAGCAAGTAGTGCATGCTGTACAATACACAATGAACCTGTATTATGCAATCCAACCTGTTTTATGCGTTATGAAATGCAATTAGCAAAAGCCCCTCCCCTAGTGTAGTTGTATCGTGTTTCAAATCACAATAAAGTTGAACATGTAACCGCACGCCGAGTGCAAGCAACTCTTATGTTCACAAATCACCAGCTTACAATAATCCTATTAACGTGCTTATTTAAACTCTGTTTACCCTCTGTTCCAATAACTTCAGCCCACCTGGCATGTCCACCCATCCCTGCGCCTGATGTAACAATTAGTTTCAATGTGTATCATGTATGAGGTCAGGAGACCGGTTGGCCTGCCAGGCGGGTGTAACTTGTAGGAATGGAATGTGCCGCTTCTATAAATAGAGAGGGGCCTATGTCGGTGCAGGAGAGTAGGAGTGCCTGAAAGGGTAAGTAATATGAGTGGGCTTTTACCACATCATGATTTTTCTGTGGCACCTAAAACACATTTCTAGTATTGTATTAAGGAGGAGAATCTTACCTTTAATATTGCACTAGGTTTGTCTATGGGACAAGGGTGATCCATTCACGGCTACCCGTACAGCAGTCCTGGCTGAATTCCAGTCCACGTTCGAGAAATCTGCTCGAGCCTCCTCAACTGAAAAGGCACTGCTAAGCATACGCAAAGGCGACTCCTCCATAGGCGAGAATGCTATCAAGTTCCGTACCCTGGCTTCCGGGCTCTCCTGGAATGACGAGGCCCTGTCAGCAACTGCGGACTGTTTACTGTCATCTCAGGTCAAACATGCATCGCCGCCTGTGACCTGCCGGCTACTCTGAGTGGTCTCATCACCCTGGCCACCTGATGTGCGGTTCATGTAGCGTGCTGAGGAGTTGCTTCACGAGCAACCACAAGTCCGGCCGCATCTGCAGAGGAGCCTATGCAAATGGACCAAGCCCGACTCACCATCCAGGAACATTCCAGACATTGTAAAGAGAGTGCTTGTATTGTGCCAGTCCTAAGCACTTCAAGCTCCAAGGCTTGTCCTGTTCATCTCCAACGTCTAGGAAACTCCAGCACCTAGGGCTTCTGGTAGAAGCATCCCTAGGTGTGAATAAAGCTTCTCCACGCCTGACGGTTCCTGTGCTCCTCAGTGTCGATACCCACATTCCTGTGCAAGTTTCAGCCTTCCTGGACTCTGGTTCTGCTGGGAACTTTGTGGATGTCGCTCTGCTCTCCCGGCATCACATTCCAGTGGTTCCTCTCCAAAAACCTCTGGTCATTTCCTCGGTCAGCTTCATTCCGATCTGGTCTGGTAGCGCACTGAGCCTGTCAGTTTTCAAGTTGGAGCTCTTCAAAAGGAAAGACTGTAAAAAAGAAAAAGAAATATTTTCAGCTACCAACCGATAATGGGTTAATGCCGACTTGAATGTGCAGCCGGACACACTCTGTGGTGATCAGTCAGTATATCCACAGTACCAAAAGAGTAGTTCCAGCATCCAGGCAAAAAGTAATATATTGAGTAAGCATCCAGGAAAAAAGTAATATATTGAGTAAGTAAACTTGCTCAATATATTACATTTTTTTTGCCTGGATGCTGGACCTCTACACTTTTGGTACAAGGAAAGACTGTTCTTCTGTGTTTTGCCACAGTCCACCTCATCTCTTCTCCTGGGTCTTTTATGGCTGCAACTTCATGCCCCGGTCCTCAACTGGAAGACTGGGGAGGTCCTGCGTTGACGAACAGAATGCCACTCAAGCTGCGTAGTGACACCTCTGGCTGTCCTGACTTCTTCTGTGTCTCTCAAGTCTCTGGAGGAGGCTGCCTATCAAGGTGGCAAAAGGAGGCATTGTTTTCCATTTAACACTTTGGAAAACATATTTGCATACTTCCGAGCCCTCTCCATAGCCGGTAAGTCTTTGCTGCATATTGCTGCATATTTGCTGCATATTGCCGGCACCGATCGCGGGTGTTTTACCGCTGATCGCCCTTCAAAAAGTGGATCGTCGCTCCCCGTGACGTCATCGGGGAGCGGCGATCCGTCGCCATGGTAACTTCGGGTCTCACGAAGACCCGAAGCTACTTCGGGTTATCCCATTCATTACCATGTGCTGTCAGCACATGGTAATGTATGAGTAGTAAAATCCCCATATACTGCCATACTGTAGTATGGCAGTATATGATAGGATCGATCAGACAACCTAGGGTTAAAGTACCCTAGGGAGTCTGAAAAATAGTAAAAATAAAAAAAAAGTTAAAATTATAATAAAAAAACCTAAAAATTAAAATCACCCCCCTTTCCCTAGAATTGATATAAATATAAATAAACAGTAAAAATCATAAACACATTAGGTATTGCTGCGTCCGAAAATGCCCGATCTATCAAAATATGATAACGGTTTTTCACTGCGTTTAACTCCGTAACGAAAAATCGTGCCCAAAGTCGAAAATGGCACTTTTTTGCCATTTAAAATTTTTTCAAAAATTCTATAAAAAGTGATCAAAAGGTCGTACAGTCCTAAAAATGATAACATTGTAAACGTCATCAAAATCCGTAAAAAACGACACCACCCACAGCTCCATACACCAAAGTATGTAAAACGCAAAATCGAAAAAGGGCCGCGGCGGGAAGGGGTTAAGCCTAATTCCCATTGAAAGAATTCCTAATGATCATCCTGACCATCTATCCCAACTCATCAAAAGAGAACATTTTTGGATTTTTAAACTAAACACCATGTGCCCATATGGGCTTAATGAATCGCTGGAACGTGTATAATAGCCATATCTATGTATACATATACACTTTTACCACATCAGGATCCCGAATTGACCCGTTTCTCCCCTCAGTTCCAATATCGAGTACATTCCTCCCATGACATACTTTCACCTCATTTTAATATTTCCAAACTTCATGTACTTATCACTAATATTATCAATCCTTCACCCCTGCTAGAATATACTTCCTACCACAGCTTTTACCATCATTGCAATCTTATCTAAAAAAGGAAGAAGGAAAGAAAAGGAAAAAAAAAAAAGAAAAAATTTTTTTTTGGCGCACGCGCCAAATTTTGGCGCATGCGCATTCCAGCCTCCCACTGGCATTTAAGTCCAGGCTGCCAGCGTGAGCGCCACATACAGCGTTCTAGCTGGATTACCGCGCACCTTCCTCTCCACCACGCGCCGTAAGTACCTACACTTCCATTTTGCCATCCCTCCTGATGGCAATATCTACCATCACCTAATCCTCTGTATGCACATTACAGGTATCCTCTACTTACATAGACGACATCAGAACTCTGAAGTAGGCAGGTAATAGCACCCTGCCCCTTTGATTAGACGCTTTATACACCCTCCATAATGTATTTACACATCCATTTAAATTATCTACAGCTGCTACTACCCTTCATTCAAACATTGGGATAAGAATTGTCTACCACTTCGACGTCTACTACACTGTAGGGTGGGTGACTACAATCTAATTTTTTTGCTATCCCTTCTGAATGAATTTATTTATTTATATATATTTTTTTACTGTCCCGTATGAATTTAATTACTATTACTACCTATTAATGTATTTCCGCTTCCTAATTAAGAACCAAATGTAACTTCTCTACTGCCACTTTTATTCTCCATGAACCTGATGCATTTTACTTGTGTTTCATGTCATAATCACGTGGCCACACTTTTATCTATTTGTATATAAATTAACATCATAATAATATTTTAAGCATCTATTTAACCCTCCATTTTTTATTATTATAATATATGTACTTTATACTATTTTTAATACTATGTACGTCTTGAACCCGTTGATCTTATGCAATTTTATGTTAAATATTCTTTCAGAATATATTATCGGACCTGATGAAGGGAACGGTTCGTTCCCGAAACGCGTAGTCCATCCTGTATTTGTCTTTGAAAAATAAAAAAGAATTTGAATTTACCAAGCAGCGCATTTCAAGACTTTTATCGTTTTTTCATCTCTTCCATGAACATATTGATCCGACACCTGTCAGTCTCGGTTTAAAGGTCAATTGCAGCAGCACAGTTAAGATATTTCTATGTACAAACCACTTCTGTAACCAGATTATCTCTTCTTATAACTATTGAATTGTATACATTGCCGGCGCTGTGTGCTCTTTTTCCCCTTTTTGGACAGCTTTCAAGCGAGTTTGAAAGGCCTAAATAATAGTAAAACCCCATAAATTACCCAACTACAGGCGGTCCCCTTCTTAAGAACACCCGACTTACAGACGACCCCTAGTTACAAACGGACCTCTGGTAATTGGTAATTTACTGTACTTTAGCCATAGGCTACAATAAACAGCTATAATAGTTATCAAAGGTGTCTGTAATTAAGCTTTATTGTTAGTCCTGGTTCTGATGACAACCCAACATTTTTTAAATCCAATTGTCAAAGAGACCAAAACAAATTTGGACGGGGTTACAATTATAATATATACGGTTCCGACTTGCATACAAATCGACTTAAGAACAGACCTACAGAGCCTATCTTGTACGTAACCCGGGGACTGCCTGTATAGAAACTTCATCAATCAACATATGTAAAACAACTTCTTTAAGTGTTTCACATGGGTGAAAAGAATATGGACCTGTGATTTAAAAACTTTTGAATTTTTTTACAAATACATTAATTTAGGCCAAAACTGACAGTTTCATAATAAGTTAAATGTAGAAATCTGTAGAACTCTGCAACGTTTGCCCAATTTCTCCCGAGTGTACTGATACCCCATGTGTGGTAGTAAACTGCTGTATGGGCACATGGCTGGACATAGAATGAAAGCAGCGCCATTCACAGTAGATTTAGATTGTCACAATGTACAGGCTATAAATTTTTTGGGTAATTTTTGGCTTATTATTTGCTGGCTGAGATACAATGTATAGATAATTCATTTTGGGGGTCTATAGCTTATTCATGAGATTTTATTAACTATTTCAAGGGGGACACAAACAAAATTATCAAATTTTATTTAGGATTTTTATCCCTTTTTTATACCTCCATTCACGTAAAAATAATATTTTATCTGTATTCTCTGGTTCACTACAATTGTGTTGATACCTCATTTATATGTTTTCTTATTTTTGCTCAATTTTACTGAGCAAAACCAATATTGGAATACCGGAATATTTTAATATCGACATCTTTTCAGGGCCATATCTTCTGTATTTTTCTGTTGTCAGATCTGGTTGAGGGCTTACTTTTTGCAAAAAGAGTTGGTCTTTTCAGTCGTATCATATTAGGGAACATAATTTTTTTGACCACTTTTTAGAACATTTTTTGTGATGGTGTTTGATGAAAAATTGTATATTACGGGAAGTTTTTCGTCGTTTTTATTTTACGTCGTTCACCGAGCAGATTCAATATTGATTTAGATTTATGGTACAGATTAATATGTACTTTTTTGTGTGTTTAATATACTTTATATATTCTTCAGTTGCATTTTATGTGCAACTGGGGAGATTATGGGACATTTATTTATTTAATTATTATTACAAATGATTTGATCTTCTTTTCTTTTTTAATCATTTTCCACCCTTTGAATTAAATTATTAACATAGATTGGGTTACCTGCAGTGCTATCGCCATCCATTTGATTTGGAAGTGGGAGCCTATTATATTTGAATTGACTTCCTCCCAAAATTGAAGTACACACCTACAATACCACTTCATATGCATGAAACCTGCAATAATATCCTGACATCTTTTTGGCATTTTTCTGTCTTTAACTGATTTATAATTTTTGGAGTATAATATAATCTATAAACTATCTTGAACTGTATTAATTTATAGGACTCCAAGATTGCTGGACTTGCAATGAAGGATGCTTGCCCATTGGTTTTCTGATAACACCCCAATATCCTCCATCCACTTTACCCTATTGCCATGCTGCAAAGAGTCACATTTATATATCCAAGATAATATTTTTTTCCCACTTCATTTTAAAAAAAAAATCCAATATGTGATGCTTATTTACTATTAGAATTTGTTTCTCCCCTATAATTCTTACTCTGGGAAATAACTGCATGTATTGAAAGTAACATTTATCACCTATATTAAAATAATTACCTCATCATAGTAAAGGATATTAATCTACCTTCTGTAAAGATTTCTGAAATTAGATAATACCGTATCTACGAGTCAATAAAAAAAAATAAATCTACATACCCTCTGGCGCCCCGTTGCTCGGCGCGGCTCCCGATCCTCTTCTGTCTTCTCTATGCTCTATTAGTTGGTGTAGCCGCGTCTCTGCCGGCTGTTACAGCAAAGAGAAGAAAGAAGAGGAGGGGACCGGAGCATTGGGGAGCTGCGCTGGGCATCGGGACTGCCTGAAAGTGAGTATGTATGTTCGTTTTTTATTTTTTTTATTTGATCAAATAAATGTTTATTGAAAACCAAACAGTAGTTTTCCAATTTTTTGCATTTAAACAACATAAACATTACAGCAAAAACACCCCTAACACCACTCCCACTCCCTCCCTATCTCTGCTTGGTGGGTGAATTGTCCATGCTTCAGTGCAAACCATGTAATCGTATATAGTCCAGGACAGATGATGTTCGTCCTCTGACAATATGAGATCCGTGAAAGGGTCCATCCAGGATTTCTTTAGTCCTTATAGACTACACAAACCGTCCCTTAAAGCTTAGAGCAAACGGCGGCATACACAGACATAAACCAAAGAGAAGAAGGGGAAAAAAATAATAATAATAATAATAATTTGGGATAAGTGTGCTATCCAATAATCGGAAGGTCATAAATCTTTACATATATTATCCACCATATTAGCTTTATGTTCGTTTTTTTAAATGTGCTTTACAAACTGCGGGCTGGCTGGCTGTATATTACATGGGGCTTGCTGTATACTACTGGGGGCTGTCTGGCTGTATACTACTGGGGGCTGGCTGTATACTACTCAGGGCTAGCGGGCTGTATACTACATGGGGCTGGCTGGCTGTATACTACATGGGGCTGGGTGGCTGAATACTACATTGGGGCTGGTAGACTATATACTACTGGGGGCTGGCTGGCTATATACTAGGGCAGTGATGGCGAACCTTTTGGAGACAGATTGCCCAAACTACAACAAAAATCCACTTATTTACCGTGAAGTGCCAACATGGCATTTTTAGCAGTAACTTATTGCTACCTGTCCTTCTTCATCTTTCAATTGTATCGGCCCCCTGAGGGGGGCAAACTCAGACTCTCGCTGTAGCTTCTCTTCAGAGTCTCTCTATAGAGGAAGAATGGTGGGTTCAGCAGGAGGACCTCCAAAGATAATGCACTTCTGTCAACTCCCTCTCACTCTTCCCCCAGATCCAAACAGCCAATGAAACGTCACTTTAAAATGGAGCTTAGAGCAGCATCTCTTAAGTTGCCTGGGACCGCAGTTGGATTTTGTCCTATTTGGTAAACTCTGTCCTGGGGTGATGGTCTGAGTGCCCACAGAAATGGCTCTGAGTGCCACCTCTGGCACCCGTGCCATAGGTTCGCCACCACGGTACTAGGGGATGGCTATATACTACTGGGGGATGGCTGACTATATACTGCTGGGTGCTGGCTATATACTACAAGGGGCTGGTTATATACTGGGAGGATGTGACCAATGCATTTCCCGCCCTCGGCTTATACTCGAATCAATAGGTTTTCACGGTTTTGGTGGTAAGATTAGGGGTCTCAGCTAATACTCGAGTTTACATGGTACCTTTATTTTCCCCAAAAAACTTCAGTGAAATTTCCACAATTCTTTTAAATAATAGTTATACCATAAAGGGGAATATTTTGTGCTACTATTTATTCCATAATGCTTCTTAACCCGATCCCTTACTTTTCTGAAGCATCTACCTAGTGATAAACATGATAAAGCTGGGTGATAAAGGACCCCTGATTCTAACAAAACGAACCCATTATTAGTGTTTAAATTCACTTTTTCTGCAATTGCCTTTCGGTTTATTAACAATTTTAGCTTTATTCGTACCCTTTTCCTTCCCCAGATTAAGTCCTTCAATAATCTCTTGATGATGTTACCATTAATCCATATTGGAGTAACAGCAATAACATTTAGCATCTGTGGTAATATAAACATCTTTATAAGTGCCAGCCTATCTACCTGAGATAATGGTAATTTTCCTGCATGCTTTAACCCCTTAACGCTCCGCGCCGTAGCTCTACTGCGCAGCTTCCCACTATTGGCGCTCAGCGCAGTACAGCTACTGCGCGAGCGCATACTATTTTAGAATTGTCACCACGCCGCAAGACGTGGTGACATCGGGATGAGATTTGGGTGACAGAGGCAGGAGGAGTTCCCGACCGTCACCCGACCAATCAAATCGGTCCCGCCCGCCGATCGCCGTGATTGGCCAGTCAAACCTGACTGGCCAATTACAGCGATTTTAGGCTAAAAAACGTGCTTTTAGCACTTTCCTCTTCCTCCAGCGGCACCATTTTGGTTTGGTATCGCTGGAGAGAGGAAAGAGCGTTACTGTGCACCAAAATACACTTTTACACTATAAATAGTGTTCTGATCCTTATCTGATCCCTATTGTTCCCTACAAATTCCCATCCCTATCTGTTTTCTCCTGTGTCCTGTGTGTTCCCTGTGTGATCGCCTTGTGTGATCCCACGTGTCTTCCGTTTTTCCCTGTCTGTCCCTTCTGAACCCAAACGCACTTTTCAGTGCGCTGTGTTAGCGTTGTTCTGCACTGGACGCACTTTTCAGTGCGCCGTGTGAATAGCGCTGCACAGAATCTTTAGCAGTCTTAGCGGTAGTTAGTTTGTCTTAGGGCAAGCTAGGTGCATTTGTAGCGCCTTTTTGCGCGGTGCACATAGGTTTTTTTTCGGTGCCTGGTAATATTTTTTTCCAGAACGCCGTAGGTGTACCCGTACTTAGCTATTTTTTTTGTGTGCTATCTGTGCGGCTTGTCCGTGTAGTTTAGTGCACATTATTTTTTGTGTGTGCCATCTGTGCGGCTTGTCCGTGTAGTTTGGTGTGCATTATATTTTTTTTTTGTGTGCCTGCTAGACGGTTTATCCGTGTAGTTTGGTGCACATTATCTAATTTTTCTTGTTCTCTATTTTTTTTTGTGTGCAATGTCTCAGAAGACGTACACCGTGTTGGAGGCATATAACATGCTTGCCTCTGACACCGAGTCAGCTAGTGGGGATGATGGTCCCTTTTACCTATCATCATCCTCCTGCTCATCTTCCAGTGACCTGGAAGGACCCCCAAGAAGGCGCCGTAGGGTTCCAGGGACTTCTGCAATTGAAGTGCCTGGGACTTCTGCAGGAGTAGTGCCTGGGACTTCTGCAGGAGTAGTGCCTGGGACTTCTGCAGGAGTAGTGCCTGGGACTTCTGCAGGAGTAGTGCCTGGGACTTCTGCAGGAGTAGTGCCTGGGACTTCTGCAGGAGTAGCGCCTGGGACTTCTGCAGGAGTAGCGCCTGGGACTTCTGCAGGAGTAGCGCCTGGGACTTCTGCAGGAGTAGCGCCTGGGACTTCTGCAGGAGTAGCGCCTGGGACTTCTGCAGGAGTAGCGCCTGGGACTTCTGCAGGAGAAGCGCCTGGGACTTCTGCAGGAGAAGCGCCTGGGACTTCTGCAGGAGAAGCGCCTGGGACTTCTGCAGGAGAAGCGCCTGGGACTTCTGCAGGAGAAGCGTCTGGGGCTTCCACTGACCCCACATGGGTAGCCCCAGATAATTATACCCCTCAGGTCCCTGACTTTTAGGGCCATCCTGGCATTAACTTTGACACGACAGGGCTCAGAGCTGTAGACTTTAAGTTTTTTTTTTTGATGAGGAGCTGCTAAATATTATTATATTTCAGACAAATCTCTACGCTGCACAACATATTGCCCAAAACCCCACGTCCTTTTATGCACAACCCTACAGGTGGACCCCTGTCACTGCAGCAGAGATGCACAAGTATTGGGGCATAATACTCCTTATGGGGATAGTAAAGAAGCCTTCAATCAGGGACTACTGGAGCACAGATATACTGTACCACACCCCCATGTTCCGCATGGCAATGAGCAGGATGCGCTTTGAAGCCATCCATAAGTTTTTGCACTACACTGACAACACACAGTGCCCACCCAGAGGTGACCCCAGTTATGATCGGTTATTTAAGGTCAGGCCCATATTAGATCATTTTAGTGCCAAGTTTGCCCAGGCATATACTCCCGCCAAACATGTGAGCATAGACGAGTCCCTGGTACAATTCAAAGGGAGACTTCAATTCCGCCAGTACCTGCCCAATAAGAGGGCAAGATATGGTGTGAAAATGTATAAGCTGTGCGAAAGTTCATCAGGTTACACATACAAGTTCAGGGTATATGAAGGGAAGGACTCCACTATAGTGCCCCCAGAATGCCCCCCCTTCCTGGGTGTTACAGGGAAGATAGTGTGGGATTTAGTGCACCCACTGCTGGACCAGGGCTACCACCTCTACCTGGACAATTTCTACACCAGCACCACCCTGTTCAAGTGCCTCACTTCCAGAAATACTGCGGCATGCGGCACTGTACGCAGAAATCAGAGAGGTCTCCCTAAGTCGCTGCTTGGGCAAAAACTTAAAAGGCACGAAAGCAGGGCACTATGCAGCGACTCTGTATTGTGTGTTAAGTACAAGGACAAGAGAGAGGTCCTTGTATTAACCACAATACATGAGCACACCACCACCCCTGTCCCAGTACAGAAACCCCCAAGCCAGACTGTATTTTAGATTATAACAAATACATGGGAGGGGTGGACTTGTGCTTCAGCCGTACAATGCCATGCGGAAGTCGAGGGTGTGGTACAAGAAGCTGGCCGTGCACATCATGCAGATGGCATTGTATAATGCTTATGTGCTGCATCGATATGCCGGCCAGAGGGGAACTTTCCTGGAATTTCAAGAGATGGTAATAAAGTACTTTCTTTTTGGAGACCAGGAAGGGGGGAGTGCTAGCACATCTGGAAGTGAGGCCACATCACGTATTGTACCAGGGCAGCACTTTCCAGGAGTAGTTCCCCAAACAGCCAGCAAGGGAAGGTCACAAAAGAGGTGCAGGGTGTGCTCCAAAAATGGCATTCGGAAGGACACCATTCATCACTGTGAGACATGCCCAGAAAAACCAGGGTTATGTATGAAAGATTGCTTCCGAATTTATCATACATCCCTGGATTTTTAGAGTACCCTGTTGTTACCCTGACGCACAGCTTATACATCATGCCGCACCTTCCCTTCTAAGCCCTGCCATGTGCCCAGCCTGTAGATTACTGTCCCGTATGCTTTACCCGGGAAAACATGCATCATGATTTTTAGGGTGTTTGTCTCCCATGGCAGCAGCTGGGCACAAAATGACATAATAGATATTTTTTACTATGCACTATCCATTTTGCACTTTTTCAGGGGTCCACCTGTGGGGTTAAAATGCTAACTATACCCCTAGATTAATTCATGGAGGGGTGTAGTTTCCAAAATAGGGTCAGTTCTTAGGGGTTTCTACTGTACTGGCCCCTATTGGCATCTACAAATCTTTCATGATGCCAAAAAGAAAAAAAAATAAGTACAATGTCTGTGCTCCAACAAGTTATTCCCTTTTGAGCCCTGCCGTGTCACCATCCTACAGATTATTGCCTCCTATGGGGTATTGCCCTAACCGGGGTAACCCGCAGAATGATTTTTGATGTGTTTTTCCCCAGTGGCATGAGTTGGGCAAAATACTTTTGTCACTTCAATGGCATATTTGATAAATTGCAATACAATTGTTTCTCTGCACTACTCACTTTGTATTACATTTGAGCCAGCACCTTAGGGGTTAAAATGCTCTTACAAGCCTACATACATTCTTTGAGGGGTGCCCTTTCCAAAATGGGTTCACTACTTGGGGGTTTCTATTGTACTGGTACCTCGGGGGTACCCCCCCATTACCAATCTAGTGAAAACAAAGCTTGAAAACCTAAATTGTGCTTCTTTCTTCCTGACCCCTGCCGTGTGCCCAGCCTGTAAATTATTGGCACATGTGTGGTATTGCCGTACTCGGGACAACCCGCAGAATGATTTTTGGGGTGTTTGTCTAAAGTGGCATGGGTTGGGCACAGTATATGAGGCACTAAAATGACTTTTTTGAGATAAAAACGCAATTTTTACTCTGCACCATTTACTTTGCATTCAATTTTGACCAGCGTGTCGGGGGTTAAAATGCTCACCACAACCACCGATAAATTCTTTGAGGGGTCTAGTTTCCGTAATGGTATAATTTATTGGGGGTTTCTATTGCACTGGCACCTCACGGGCCCTGCCAACATGACATGGCACTCCAAATCCAAACGTGTGAAAACGGAGCTGGAAAATCAAAATTTCACTCCTTCCATTCTCATCCCTTCTGTGTGCCCAGCCTGTAAATTATTGGCACATGTGTGGTATTGCCGTACTCGGGACAACCCGCAGAATGATTTTTGGGGTGTTTGTCTGAAGTGGCATGGGTTGGGCACAGTATATGAGGCACTAAAATGACTTTTTTGAGATAAAAACGCAATTTTTACTCTGCACCATTTACTTTGCATTAAATTTTGACCAGCGTGTCGGGGGTTAAAATGCTCACCACAACCACCGATAAATTCTTTGAGGGGTCTAGTTTCCGAAATGGTGACATTTTGGGGGGTTTTCTATTGTACTTTTACTTCAGGGGCTCTTCAATTACACTGTGGCACCACAAAATATTTGCAGCCAAATTGGCTTTCCAAATTCCCAGTATCGCTAACTCTGTTCTGGACATCGCTGTGCGGGGAAACAGCAGCTGACATCCACATGTCTGGTATTGCCGTACTCGGAAGAAGCAGGGCAAGAAATTAGGAATATATATTTACCTCAAATTCCTTCTGAATGTATCCATTTTAGGGCTAAATTGGAAAGATTGAAATCCAAAATTGAAATTTCAAAATTTCCACTCCATTTTCATATGCTTCCGGAAAAATAATTAAAGGGTTAACAGACTTCTTAAATGCTGATTTGAATAGGTTGAGATGTTAGGTTCATAAAATGGTGTTACTTGTGGGGGTATATAGTACATAAGCCTTTATAGAGCACTTCCAAACTGAATTGATCACCAAAAAGTTCGCATTTTTCAAATTTCAAGAAAATCTGAGAAGTTGCTACTAAAACTTCAAACCTTCTCACATCCATAAAAATAATGGAAACTTAAAAAAAATAATGGATATAAAAAGAAGACCAATGGCAAAAGGTTTCTATCAAAAAAAATTTGTGGTATCACTTTTTGTCTAAAAAGTATAACATTTGAAACTTTGAAAATAGTCATTTTTTTCAAATTTTTCCTACATTTTTGAATTTTTACCCCCCAAAAAAGGAACGGATCACCGAAATGACACTACTAACATAAACTACAATGTCTCACGAGAAAACAATCTCAAAATCACAGAGATATCTTAAAGCGTTGAAAAGTTATTACCACAGGAAGAGACACTGGTCAAATTTAAAAAAAAAGTTGCGAGCCTTAACCTGCAAACAGGCTGCGTCCTTAAGGGGTTAATTTATTTCCTAAATAATGGATAAGGAAAAGTTGTTTGTTGTTTTTAGTTAGTTGTAAGTTAGTTGTTGTTAGTTGTTTGTTTGTTTGTTGCTAAATTGTTGTCTATATATGTCCTAGGATTTGCAAAAAATCTTTATGCCAAGATATTCAATACTTTCCCCCCTTGTTAGTACTTTCAAATCTCCAGCATTAATAATCTCAAAGTCATCCAGTGGTAAAATGTTTGACTTTGTCCAATTAACCTCTAGACTGAAACACATTATTGTATCCATTATTGCCGCAACTGATCTCTCAGTTTGATCAATCGGAAATTAAAGGTCTTCAGCATACAACAACATTTTGTAATTTTTCCCACTACATCCCCATTCAACAATGCCTTCATTATCCCTGCATTTGATTGCTAGAGACTCAAGAAATAACACAAAAAGGATGAGACATACTGGACAACCCTGTTGTGTATCTCTTGTATTGCTAAACTTTTCTTGTCTTGTCCTATTCTAATTAGTTCAGAGTACAGTAGTTGGACATATCTAATAAATTCTAAACTAAACCCAAAACCTCTCAACTCCTCCCAGAGGAAGATCCACTCCACCCTGTCAAATACTTTGGCTGCGTCTTTTTAACCGGTTAAGGACCGGGCCCTTTCCTGTTTTTTCATTTCCATTTTTCACTCCCCACCTTCAAAAATCTATAACTTTTTTATTTTTACACATAAAGAGCTGTGTGATGGCTTGTTTTCTGCGTAACAAATTGCATTTCATAGTGATGGTATTGAATATTCCATGCCATGTCCTGGGAAGCTGGAAAAAAAAATCCAAATGCAGTGAAAATGGTGAAAAAACGCATTTGCGCCATTTTCTTGTGGGCTTGGATATTACGGCTTTCTCTGAGTGGCCCAAATTACACATCTACTTTATCCTTTGGGTTGGTACGATTACGGGGATACCAAATTTGTATAGGTTTTATAATGATTTCATACATTTACAAAAATTAAAACCTCCTGAACAAAAATGTTTTTTTTTTTTATTTTGCCATCTTCTGGCGCTAATAACTTTTTTATACTTTGTTGTACGGAGCTGTGGGTGGTGTCATTTTTTGCGACATTTGATAATATTTTCAATTATATCATTTTTAGGACTGTACGACCTTTTGATCACTTTTTATAGGTTTTTTAATATTTTTCAAAATGTCAAAAATGGGTGCTATTTTTTGTTACGGGGTAAAACGCATTGAAAAATTAATATATTTTGATTTATTCGGATGCGTTGATACCTAATGTGTTTATGATTTTTACTGTTTATTTATATTTATGTCATTTCTAGGGAATGGGGGTTGATTTGAATTTAGGTTTTTTAACCCTAGGTTGTCTGATCAATCCTATCATATACTGCCATACATACTGGCAGTATATGGGGATTTTCTTCCTCATTCATTACAATGTGCTATTTTTACCCATTGAATTCTATTATAAAGAAATCCCTGGATACAAACGACCCCAAGTTACAAACCGATCTCTGGATTTTGGGAATTTACTGTACTTTAGCACTGGGCTACAATAAACCTTATTAAATGTGTCTGCACTTAAGATTTATTGTTAATCCTGATTCTTATGACAATCCAACATTTTAAAAATCCAATTGTCACAGAGACCAAAAAAAAAAATTGTCTGGAGTTAAAATGATAAAATATGCAGTTCCGACTTACATATAAATTCAAATTAATAACAAACCTACAGAACCTATGTAACCTGGGGACTTCCTTTATATGCCTTTGAGTCTCCTACAATTCTAAAATCCATTCCCGTCTTCCAAAACTCCTCTATTTCCTGCATCAATTTTTGAACAATGTCCAGGATTGATAGCCAATGCGCATTAACTCTAAATGGAATAGAGTGACCTTCTATCACTTGTTTACTTCTCAAATCAACTACCATAAGATAATGGTCTGATATGCTATTTGGTTCATAACCATTTTCCCTACAAATTCCAAAGGGCCACTATGGATCTACCTATTAAAGTAGATCCGGTGGTAGGTGCATCTAACGTATGTAAGGATAGCCTTTTTTAGGGCTAATCCTTTACTCCCCACTATCTTTTCTCATCTTTAATATGGGTAATATGCTAATTTTCTAAAAAGGCTACTGGGGCGTGGAATAGCCGGAGCTGAGGCTACATGGCGTGGCTACTCCACGCCCCAGGAGCCTCTTTGATTCTTCTACCCAGATATCTTCAGCGCGCAACTACAAGTAACTGCACGCACTCGTCCGTGAAGCCACAGTAGCTTCGGCTTTGGAGCAGAGATCACGCAGCTGCTGGCCTCTGACCAGAGTTCTTCGCGGACGAGTATGCAAAGCTCCTTGTAGCTGCGCGCTGAAGATGTCTGAGTAGGAGGATCAAAGAGTCTCCTGGGGCGTGGAGTAGCCGGGCTTCAGCTCCGGGTACTACACCCCCCAGTAGCTTCTTTAGAAAATTTGCACATTACCCTGATTAAAGATTAGAAAAGATGAAGGATAGTAAAGGATTAGCCCTAAAAAGGGCTATCCTTACATTTGTTAGATGCACCTACCTGTTGTTGTTGTTACAAAGTGGTAAGTTTCCTTTAAAATTTTGCAGTCTCCAAATATCCAGTAAACCAACCTCACCACATAGTTTTTTAATGTTGTTTCTTCCACCAATTTTCTGGATTGGTCACTTAATATTGTCTCCAGATTGAAATCCATAATGCAATTATCGTCTCCACAGGACAATACAGGACAATAGGGGCATTTTTTGCAGAGAGACAAATAATTGTCTATTAATATTTGATGAATATGGTGGGGGAATATGTACAAAAGACAACACACAGTATAGCCCCTCCAGAATTCCATCAATAAATATATAATGACCATATTTTTCGACTTTTGTTTTCAACACCTTTACCAATTTTTTTGGTGGACTAGTACACCAACTTCCCGGGACAAAGCAGTGTGACAAGAAACATACTGGGTGCCTATCCATTAACGTCCTATTCTCCATATGATATCCTGAGTTAGGCGAGTCTCAGTAAGAGCAACTATAGCTGGAAGATGTCTGTGTATGCAGTCAAATATAGCGGTTCTTTTAATAGTTTCTCCACCAAACTGTCATTCCAGTTTTGAATTTTAGTATTCGTATCATAGAGTACAGGAGAGAAAAAAGGGGAAAAAAAGGGACCCCACCCCCACTGACTGAGTACCCCCCACCTCTAGTTGGCCCACAATACATTGTCATAAACACGTGTTAATATTGTCTAATTTATGATGGGGTCGAACACAGATCAGGTAGATAAAGGCACTAGGTTAGTAATATTAGTTAAACATCTCATTCACATCTGAACAGAAATCACGAATCTTTGAGCTATGTCACAGCACCTCGGTGAGCTCACTATACCAGGAAGTGGGTTATAAACTCATGGCCAGATGGTACAGGGTTTTAACCCGGTTACACACCATTTTCCCACAGGCGCCCTCCACATGCTGGAGATGCGGAGAGTAGGAGGGATCCTTCCTCCACGTGTTCTGGTCATGTTGGGTTCTCACCCTTTTCAGGCAGGACCTACAACGTCTTATCTCCTCAGTCTGCAGAGAATCGGTAAGGTTGGACCCTCCTCTCCTCATTCTCCATTGCGACATTTCTCTGCTACGATTCCTAATAATGGCGGCCCAGTCTTGCATTTTGATTCTCTGGAAACAGACTGCTCCACCGACAATAGCTATGTGGGTCAACAAAGTCAATGATATATGATATGCATACGGAAGACCTTACTTCCTCGCTTCATGGTACATATGCCTAGTTCAATAAAACCTGGCAACCATGGATCCTCTTTCAGCAATCTACTGAATACAGTCAATCTAAGAAGTTAGAGGCCTTTCCATCTGTCTTTTTCTTGTCCTCGCCCCCCCCCCCCCCCCCCACTGTACTTTTCCTACATCCATACCCTCCCTCCCCTTGTTGGAGACTCTACTGAGTTGCAGGACTTTCTTGTTTCTTTGTAAATTGAAATGATAAAATTGGTTGGAGGACTGTGGAAGTGGGAATGCGGATGCATATTAGCTGTATCAGCATTGATTAGACGTGACGAACACTGTCATCCATAATTCTCATATCATTTTTTGTCACATTGTCGCTTTTTTTTTTTTTTTTTTTTCATGTATACTGTCAATGTAACAGGGACTGCGTTCCTGATTTTTACCTTTGTTCCTGCTACCAATCAAAGCAAATAGTTAAAATCTCACAAAAATATATATATATATATATATATTTATAGCCATTCAATGAGCCTTAGTCATTGTATTTGGGGGCTAAAGAATAGAGAAACCTGGTATATAAGGGGTAAAAGGATTGGAGGAAGAATGTGGGTGCTAGAATCTGCTGTCATTCATGTTGCGCCCACGACTGGACCAAACTGTGGGTGTTAACCCCTTTCATGCCATGGTCAAGCATGAGACACCCTGTGCCACTTACCAGGAGGATTGGATCCTTCCCCTGACAACCCTGAGGTCCAATGTGTACACCTGGTCTGCCAATGCCTTCAGATGTCAGGTCTTTCTTCCCAGCATAACACCCTGCAGTACATGTAACAATTGGTACAATAAATACAAAACTTTATTGGACATGTTTGGTGAACTTCATAATAAAAAAAAAAAATCAGGATCAAAAATGATCAAAAAAGTTATGTGCCCCAAAATTGTACCACTGAAAAGTACAACTTCTCACACAAAAAGTCCTCAATCAGCTCTGTAAACTGAATAGTACAAAAGTTATACCTGAAAACATGGCGATGTTGCATGAGATTCAAATAAGATTTTCTCCATTTCAGTTTTTAAAATTGGGCAAATATTAAAAAATAACAATTGATAGACAATAGACAATCACATTTAAAGGTGAAGGAATTTACTGTGCACATATACTGCTTTGGAAATAGCAGGACAAATGATGGAAAGAAATAAGATAAATTCCTTATATATAAGGAAAGGGTATAGGCAATAGTAGAGTCCCATCCTAAAATAATACTAGCTTTAAATGGGTTTGCCAATGAAAGAAAATTCTCAAATTTCAATCCCCTAGTGATGATTACACAATAAAGATAATTTTTAACCCCTTACTTTACAATTTTACTCAGTTTTTTATTTCTTTTTTAGCCCCTATCACTCAGTGATCATCGGTGTAAAATTCCAGAGTGTGGATTCCATCTCTTCCTTTCCTCTATATTATTTTAGCTATTCCATACAGCCTTCTCTTCTAATACCATTTTCATTACATTAACCAACATATGGGGGATATATTACTGGTTGAAACAGAGATAACTCAAGTTCACATAGCTGTAGTTGGCTAATTAGTGGCGCTATTATTATGGTGACAAGTGAACAAACATTCTTCTCTTTTAAATGCAGAGCGAAAAACTATGTGGCAGAATCTTCCTGTTTAGACATTCATCTTTAAAGAGAACCTACCACCACGAATCTACCTATAAAGGTAGATCGGGTGGTAGGTGGATGTAACGGACGTGAGGAGAGCTCTTTTTAGAGCTAATCCTCACGTCTCCGCTAACTTTTGGGAAACTTTATTGACCGAATATGTAAATTTAGTTATGCGGCTACTGGGGCGTGGAGTAGCCTGCACGAGGCTACACAGCGCGGCTACTCCACGCCCCGGTAGCCACATTACTCCTCCTACCCTGTTGTGTGCGGCACGCAGCTCCTCGTAGCTGCGCGCCCTCGTCCGATATGATGGCGTTCTGCGCATGCGCAGAACGCCAGCAGAGCAATCCCAGCTCCGAGGCCGGAGCTACTGCGCATGCGCAGTAGCCGGCTTGTCAGCCGAGGGCGCGCAGCTACGAGGAGCTGCGCGCCGCACACAACAGGGTAGGAGGAGTAATGTGGCTACCGGGGCGTGGAGTAGCCGCGCTGTGTAGCCTCGTGCCGGCTACTCCACGCCCCAGTAGCCGCATAACTAAATTTACATATTCGGTCAATAAAGTTTCCCAAAAGTTAGCGGGGACGTGAGGATTAGCTCTAAAAAGAGCTCTCCTCACGTCCCTTACATCCACCTACCACCCGATCTACCTTTTATAGGTAGATTCGTGGTGGTAGGTTCCCTTTAAGCAGACAATCCTTGAGGTAGCCATATACTACATAGGATTGTTTCCTTTTGTATAACAAGGCAACTGTCACCTAACCTTTATTATTCCTGTTTACTGATTAACCAATGCAACAGATGTCAACAGGTTGTAATAGAACAACTTTCCATGTCAGATAAATGAATCATCGGTGCCCCCGTGATCCATGTCACGGATTATGGGTACACCCGTGCCCCTCTCCGTGGCGCTGCCCTGGCCCCCACTCCAAACTCGCCGCTCCTTCTTCCATCCGGCCTGGCCCGTGCTCGCGGCCCCAGTCGCGGTCCCTTGGGCGCACGCCAGCAGTCGAAGATTTAAAGGGCCATTGCACCGCTGATTGGCACTGGCACTTCCGGGTTTCCTTAAAGGCCGGATATTTAAGCTACTTTGCCGTAGTGAAAGCTTCCTGTGCTCCATGCGTTGTTCCTTTTCTGCTGAATTCCTGTTTTGACCTCGAACCTGACCTTTGACATCTACATCTCTGCCGCCAGCCCTTACTGTCTGCCTGTGCCTGACCACGATCCTGGACACAGATTCTGTACCACGACCATGGCTGCCACCGCGGGCTAGTCGTACCTGTGGAACAACCTGGTGGCACCCTGCCGCAGCAAGACCATACAGTTTCAGCGGGCTCTGGTGAGACCAGGTGCCACTTAGATTCTGGTCCCAGGTGTCAGCTAGTACCATCTCCCGCGTCGTCCATGGGGTCCACTGACCCTGAACTCTGACAAAGTACATACAGTGGATCTAGACATAGTCCTGCTTTTTATTCATATGGTTGGGCAAGTAGACAGTATGGAAAAGCTGGCACGGAATATTGTTTTCATAAAAGTCTCTCACATCCATATAACGCAAACTTCAATGTCTAAAAATCACCCTTTTCTTGTTCATTCTGCTGCACCATGACACATCTTATACCCTTCAGCAGGACTGTTAGGGGAACAGGTACTGTGGCAAAGTCTTTAATACCAAACCATGCCTAGGAATCCCCTGACTTGGTGCTCGCTGGTTGAGGCTAATCCTGGATAGCGTTGATCTTGTGGACCTGGGGTTTAATTATGCCTTGACCAATTGCATACCCCAAATAGTGCACCTCCTTCATTTCCAGCGCACATTTCTTGGGGTTTGGGGTCAGACCTGCTGCTCTTAGAGAGTTTACTACGGCCTCTACCTTTACCAAGTGACTCTCCCAGTCATGGCTGCAGATGGTGCTATCATTCAGATAGGCTTAGGCGTATCTCCTGTGCGGCATTAAAACTATGTCCATTAACTGTTGGAATGTTGCAAGGGCCCCGTGAAGCCAAAACTGTAACACTACATAGTGAAATAGCTTTTATCACCCGACGGCCTATCTGTCAGGGGTACCTGCCAATATCCCTAGTGTATTAATAAGCTTGTCAATGCATAGCAATCATCCTCATCCAATTTTCTAAAATCATTGCAAAAGCCTTTTGGTAATCAGGTTTGGGAATTAGAACAATTGGACTGGCCCACTCCCTTTTAGACTTTTCAATAACCCGTAGTTTCAGCATCTTCTGAACCTTCTTTGAAATGGCTTGTCTATGAGCCTCAGAGACTCTGTATGGCCTGGATCTTACCTATTTTAAGAAACCAACACCATCTATTGTCACATTCAGGATATGCCCCACTTGTGCAAAGTACCCTTGAGCTGCTCTGTCAAGTACTATTGAGTAAGTGTGAAGGGTTTCATTAATTCCACTCTTTCCTGTGCAGTAAAGTATTTTACAAAAAACTGCCTCCATTTTTTTTAAAGAGCTTACCCACCAACTTGGACTTACGGCGCTCAGCCTCCAGCTTTTCTATGTGGAAAAGTTTGTTCATTTGTTCTATCACCTTGGTTGTTGTCGGGATAGTGGGTTCAAGCCAGTGTTGCAGTAATGACCGTTTCACAGCACGTAGAATAATTTTGGCAGCCAACAAAAAATCGGAAGGCTCTCATCATCTTGCTGAGTGGTGTAGTGAAACAAATATGTCAATGGATACATAGGTATCTCCTGATTCCATAGACCCTCACCTATTTCCTTAATTTGCTCCCAGAAGGCATGGCCATAAGCCATAGTACAAATCCGTGCTCGGCATCTGGCACGTCGGGCAGACTGTCAACCTTTGAGGGTTGGTTAGGGATGGGGGAAAATTAAAGCCAAATATTTCCCTGTGCTTAATCCTAAAATGTGTGTTTCTCCATATTTGGTTCACTACGACTGTACATAAAACCTGCCACCCTTTGAGAATTTTCTCTGCTGTTTCCTCCCCTCCCAATTGCATCGCCCAGCCCGAGAACGTCAAGTCCTCCTTTTCCAGTTTCCTCCGTAAAACCTTTTACAAGATTGAGATCCCTCCCGTACGTATTGGCGTCAGTAATATGTTGTCAAATTGATTCTGGCCCGCCTCCTGTTCCATGTCCCTGAACACATCCATACAGAAATGCCTAATTTGTGCACATTGGAAAAATTGAGATCCCCTCAAGTTATATTTTCCTATTATTTCTTCCCTAGTCATCCATCGGTGTTCCTGCTGATGTAGTGTATCCCCTTGTCTCTCCATTCCACAGATAGCCTACGGTGGCGTCCCTGGGAAAAGCATGGGTGATTCCATAAAGGAAGGTGTTTGAATATCAGCCATAGCAGGTGCAAGTCCTTTCGTATAGCCTTCCAGGCTGCAATTGTGTCCCTAAACATTGCTGAACGTTTGATTGTCACCGGCTGTTTGCCTATGGGTACATGGAGAAGTGTTTTTTGATCCCATGGGGCGCAGTAGTTTGACTCTAACATGGTGTCTTAATAGTGGTTGGTGTTCTTAATCCAATCTATAATATGATCCATGCAGGTTTCCTCCTTATTTGTGCACCAAACACAAGGGATCACTTTCAGGGATAAGTCACCATTCAGACCAGAAACCGTCAATATTTTCACTCCTGTCCTAGTCTCCTCCACTCACTGCATATAAGAGACATATCCAGACATAGTGTAGACAGTTTCAAACTTTTAAAACTTTTATTTCCAGTTCTACTCACATATGTAGATAAAAAATGTGCATATCACAAATGACTCCACGAGGACGCCAATCCTTGCCCGACCCAGGGTTTCGCCTCTGTGCTTCTTCTGGGGCATGATTAGCGTCCGTCCTCTAGCTTTATTTATACAAAACTGTTTCTCCATAAAATACATTTTCAATTTCATACATAAATCACATACATTTAAAAAACATACATTTAAAAAACAAGGAACACGGAATACATCTGATTTGAACAAGGTATCTAAATAAGGAAAACACTTTAAGCATACATACACATCAGGCTAAAAAATCCATGTTTGCTAGTTTCTCCAAACCACCTGGAGGGCAATCTCTGCTTTCAAACTATCCTCCAATCACAGGGAGTGCTGAGCCAAGCCTCTCAACCTGTCATTCAAAGTCACGTGGGTATTACCCAATTAACCCAAAAATGTGCTTCACTCATTTCATAGGGAGTTGGAGAAAAAAAAAAAAAACCTTCTTTTGTTTTCATTGTCTGGGAGATGTTGAGCTAGAGATGTTGTATAAACTCTAGCGTATTAGTAACAGAAAAACATTTTTTACTTTTATATACATATTTTCTTAATACAAAGATTACTACAAATACATTTTGCACATATTCCTATTTTTACAACCTGTGATCACAGACATCCTTAATGTCTAGTGCTACATTATAAAACTAAATTCCTTTACGTCTACCCATCATGATACTAAGCGAATATTGAAGTGCATTAGATAAAGTGCTTCATTCATTTCTACCTATATTTTTGTAAAAGTGCTTTTTTTATCCCTACCTATATCACTGTTGAAGTGTTAAAGTGCTTCAATGTGGACTAGGTCCCTACCTATATCAGTGTGAACTAGGTCCCTACCTATACCACTCGGGTGTTGCAATCAAAACCAAAAGTGGTGTTCAGAAAAGCCCCCTCATTAAAAGACTTATTAACTAACAGTTATATAAAGAAATCAAAACCAAAGGAAAAAGGGAGTCATACGGGTTTCTACCATTGTGGAAGATGTAAACCATGTAGAGACACTAAGGGTAGTCGAAATGAAAGAGGAGAAAAGAACGTCGTAGAAATAAATGGTCAGAAAATAAAAATGCATGAACATATGAATTGCGATTCCTGTAATGTAATTTATGCCCTTAAATGCCCATGTGGCTTGGGATATATAGGGAGAACTGGACGAAAATTAAAAACCAGAATAGGAGAACATATTAGGAATATCAGAAAAGGGGTAATGACACACAGTGGTTCAGCACATTTCAAAAAAACACATCAATCCAACCCGGAGAAACTACAATTTTGGGCAATTGAAAGAATATTTCCACATTGGAGGGGGGAACATTTAAGCACTGTACTAAGCAGGAGAGAGAGTCAGTGGATATATAAGCTGGGTACGTTAACACCAGGAGGTATGAATATAGACTTTGAATTAAAATGTTTTCTGAGAGACACATAAATATTTCTGCCTAGCAATATATCTATTGAAGTATAGGGATATGGTAGAAGTACTAGATTTCACTATATGCACCAAGGTCTATGGGTTTTGAGTGACACATCGTTTGAATGTGTCTAAGTAGATGCAGGGATATATAAATTGGACCTAGTTCACACTGAAGCACTTCAACATTTGAATAGAGATATAGGTAGGGACCTAGTTCACACTGATATAGGTAGGGACCTAGTCCACATTGAAGCACTTCAACACTTCAACAGTGATATAGGTAGGGATAAAAAAAGCACTTTTACAAAAATATAGGTAGAAATGAATGAAGCACTTTATCTAATGCACTTCAATATTCGCTTAGTATCATGATGGGTAGACGTAAAGGAATTTAGTTTTATAATGTAGCACTAGACATTAAGGATGTCTGTGATCACAGGTTGTAAAAATAGGAATATGTGCAAAATGTATTTGTAGTAATCTTTGTATTAAGAAAATATGTATATAAAAGTAAAAAATGTTTTTCTGTTACTAATACGCTAGAGTTTATAACATCTCTAGCTCAACATCTCCCAGACACAATGAAAACAAAAGAAGGTTTTTTTTTTTTTTTCTCCAACTCCCTATGAAATGAGTGAAGCACATTTTTGGGTTAATTGGGTAATACCCATGTGACTTTGAATGACAGGTTGAGAGGCTTGGCTCAGCACTCCCTGTGATTGGAGGATAGTTTGAAAACAGAGATTGCCCTCCAGGTGGTTTGGAGAAACTAGCAAACATGGATTTTTTAGCCTGATGTGTATGTATGCTTAAAGTGTTTTCCTTATTTAGATACCTTGTTCAAATCAGATGTATTCCGTGTTCCTTGTTTTTTAAATGTATGTTTTTTAAATGTATGTGATTTATGTATGAAATTGAAAATGTATTTTATGGAGAAACAGTTTTGTATAAATAAAGCTAGAGGACGGACGCTAATCATGCCCCAGAAGAAGCACAGAGGCGAAACCCTGGGTCGGGCAAGGATTGGCGTCCTCGTGGAGTCATTTGTGATATGCGCATTTTTTATCTACATATGTGAGTAGAACTGGAAATAAAAGTTTTAAAAGTTTGAAACTGTCTACACTATGTCTGGATATGTCTCTTATATGCAGTGAGTGGAGGAGACTAGGACAGGAGTGAAAATATTGACGGTTTCTGGTCTGAATGGTGACTTATCCCTGAAAGTGATCCCTTGTGTTTGGTGCACAAATAAGGAGGAAACCTGCATGGATCGTCTTTTTCGTTTTTTAGCTCCGGTCACAAAAGAGTTTCTTCTACTGGATTATTGAATAGTGGCTGTTTGCTGGATCCATCTAGGACCGTTAAGGACAGCTCATAAGAGGGAAGGTGCAGCACCACGCAATTTGTTTGTTGGTTTTTACAATCTATAATATGTCTAAGAAGACTTGCTTTGTTGTAACGGCGTATGTCCGGTAGACCCATGCCCCCTTTGTCTTTGGGAACCATCGATTTGCGTATGCCGATGAGCGGGCGCCTCCCCCTCCATAAGAAGTGTGTGACAATTTTGTGTAGGGACATGCCATCTTTATGCTTAAGTCATAGGGAGATAGTTTGCATGTGGTACAGTTGTTTTGAAAGACATATCATTTTAACTAACTGGTTCCTTCCCAGTAGCGACAAAGGTAAGTTATGCCATTGCTTTAGATCCTTAGCTATCTTTGCAAAGAGCGGTGGATATTCAGCGCATATAGAGAATCAGGTGTGTTGCCTATTTTGATCCCCAGATAGCGCACCCACGATGGGGCCACTGGTATGTTACATACAGATGTTCCCTGTAACTGCACTGTCATCCCGATAATAAAATTTCACTTTTTGTCAGATTAATTTTAAAATCCGAGAAACTCCCGAACTCTTCAAACCGTTGCATGACTCCCGGTAGGTGGTTCACTGGATCTCTCAAAAACAGCACTATGTCGTCTGCAAAAAGGGCAACCCGAAGGGACAGGCTCCCTATTTTGATGCCTTCAAACGCTGGAGACCTTCACACCAATCTTGATAATGGTTCCACTGCAAGATTGAACAACAGGGGCGAGAGCAGACAGCCCTGGCGCGTGTTCTTCAGTAAGGCAAGCGGCTTGGAGATAATTCCAGTGGTGCTCACCCTCGCCCATGCGCCCCTATACAATGCAGACAGATAATCTCGGAATAATCCCGTAAAACCCATGGTGTCAAGTACCTGCCCCAGCCACTCCCAACACACATTGTCGAATGCTTTTTCTGCGTCGATAGTGACTAGGGCAGGTGCCGTCTCCCCGTGGGATAATGGGATGTGGTGTCTAATGCCTACAGTAAAACCCACTTGTAAAGGTGATATGAACATGGGCATAATAGGTGCCAGATGGTTTGCATATAGTTTGGACAGAATTTTTAAGTCTAAATTGATCAATGAGATCAGGCGATATGATGCAGGATCTTCCTGATCCTTTCCCGCTTTTCTCTCTATAGCTGAGGAGCCATACACTGCTCCCACCCATAACTTACACATTCTAGGGAAGTCTTCTTCAGTCAAGTGCGTCTCCTGCAACAGTGCTATGTCAGCCTTCAATTTTTTTAAGTGCCTTAGTATCATCATTCGTTTTTGTGGGGCTCACAGACCATTAACATTCCACGATAACACTTGCATGGTTAGGGCTAGATTTGCAATGTATTATGATCTCAAAATAACTAGTATGAGCTTCTCAAGGGGACTTTCAAGAGTGGAAATCTACAATACAATATATAATAATACTAACAACAAGGTTAACTTCACAAACTATGTTTGTTACTTATTCAGGCGCTATGGCTATGCACGTCAGCCTTGTTGTCCTGTTCTCCGTAGGTCAGATCTACGCTTGTTTAAGCTTTGTGCAACCTTAAAGTTACTAGGAAATATTTTTTTAAATGTTCTTCTCCTGTCAGAAAAGACAATTCTGAATACAAGCCCTTGACTTCCTTTTTTCTGATGCCGCGTAAGTCCCCCCCCCCCCCCTAGTTAAGGGCCAATTTACAGGGTGTCAAAATTCTGCCCCTCTTTCTATATCCTATAATCCTTGCGCTTCCGTGTATCCTATCCCCCCCATGTTATTAGCTTCTGACTTTTTTTTTTCATTTAGCCCCCCCCTTCTATAATGCAATACAGACTAGCATCACAGTTATCCCATGACCAAAATGAGTCGCCATTATCAGTACCTTAACCGGGATAATATATTAATAATGTCAAGTGTCCCTTGCGCTACGGCTGCTCCGGGATCCACGTGGCACCTCTTCTGGTGTTGTATGAGCCTCCCGACTCTCTGGGTTCAGATCACTGTATGGAACCCGGTACAAGCCTCTTCGTTCCTCTTCTGCTTCATTCTACCTGGGCATCGACTTGTGTCGCCTCTCATGTAGTCGTAGACTGTCAGCCAGAGTTGCGCCACAAAAGTTTCTGCTTCTAGTGGGTCACGGAACTCATGCTGGACGCCCTCTTGTGTCTTAATACGCAGCACTGCTGGGTATGCCAACTGAAATCGGCCATTTTTTGCCGCTAATTAAGAACATATTGGACTGAACATCTTCCGCTTTTTCATTACCACCACAAAAAAGTCTGCAAAAAGTGGGGCACACAGGTTCCGATATGCCCGTAATGTCTCCTCTTTGTCTGCAGAGTTCAGGTATTTGGCTATGGCTTGTGGCTATAGCCGTGGCTGCATCCCCGTCTCTGCCAACTCATTTGTGCTCTTTCTACTGGTCTCCTCAAATGTTTTGCGCAGGGAACTTCCCATCACACTTTTGGGGAACCCAACCAAGCATAAATTGCTGCGTCTGGACCTGTTTTCCAGGTCCTCGATGCAGTCAGCCAATATGGCGGTTAGTTGTTTAAGGTGTTGCTGCGCAGATATCATGGCAGTCTCGGAATCTTTTTGTTCCCCCACGCACCCTTCAAGTGCTGCTATGCGCGCCTCGTGCTCCTGCACCTTCCCCTTCACTTCAATCAGTGCGGACTGCATGGCTGCCATCAGTGTGCTGACCAAGTCCGGAGCCAAGCATTTTGCGTCCAAACTACCATCTTCTTTAGTGGTCATCTGTCCATGGGCACTGAGGAATGGGGCAATGGGCCGCAATTTGACCTGGTTCCTGACAGGTCCAACAGGTGGGAGTCTTCTCCCCCTCCTCCTCCCTGATATGGGGAGTTATGGTGTGTTTAATAGTCACGGGTGTCATGGCTCTCCCATGACACCTGGAATGAGGGGCATCCTTTTTCAGGAACTGGGTAGCATAGTATTTATCCACCAACGCCACCTGTGCATTGGCATCAGACAGGTTTCCGTGTCCTTCCCATTGCTGGATCTCGCCCGGAAAGGCCCTCAGGAAGTGATCCAATTTCCCTCACAATCTGGACTGGGGTTGATGTCTCCTGCTGGAGAAACTTGCAGAGAAGATGAACAAGTTGGTGCATCTGCCCCCTCAGTGGTAGTGCTTCCTGGTAACTCTAGATATGCACTCTTTGAGCACATAGATGCAGATCTACTCTGCCTTTACAATGGAGTAGTCCTGGGAATCCTGCTCACTTAGGCTACATTCAGACAAATGTATGCCCGCCCGGCATGGGGGCAATGGGCAATATGACCTTGTTCCTGGCAGGACCAACAGGTGGGAGCCTCCCCATCCTCATCCCTGATATGGCGAGTTGTGGTGTCCTAAGAAGTCACGGGTGCCATGGCCCTCTATGCCCTGGCGGCTGCCCTGGTATGAGGGGCATCCTTTTTCAGGGATTGGGAAGCACAGTATCTCTCCACCAACGCCACTAGTGCATTGGCATCAGACTGGTTCCCGTGTCCTACCCATTGCTGGATCTCATCCTTCAAGACCCGGAAGCGATCAAAAACTACTTTCTCCACAATCTGGGCTGAGTTCGATGTCTCTGGCTGGAGCTACTTGCAGAGCAGGTGAACAAGTTGGTGCATCTGCCCCCTCAATAGTAGTGCCTCCTGGTAACTCCAGATATGGACTCTTTGAGCACATAGATGCAGATCCTCTATTAGTCAGGCCAAGATCTCTGCCTGCACAGTGGAGTAGTCCCGGGCTTCCTGCTCACTCGGGCTGCATTCAGACAAATGTATGCCCGCCCAGCTATGGGCCCCCCTCCCTTCTCCATGATGATGCACAGCACCATAACATGAGGAAAGATAGGACGTGTCCTATCTTTTCCTCTTGTACGGAGCTGTGCGACACTGCATTGCTCCATGCATCCATTGATTTCTATGGACATACATGCGTCCCTCAAACGTTCATGAGAATGGGGCGTAGTAGTATTTCTGCTGGGATTCTAAAGTCACACAAATGTGCCCATGTCAACAGTATAAATTCAATATATGCGGCCTTACACTAGCCAACAAAGTATCAAACCAGAAAACCATCATAGTATCATAGTATATAAGGCTGGAAGGAGACGCAAGTCCATCAAGTCCAACCTTTAAGAATTAAATAAATGTTTTATCCCCATAACCCGTGATATTTTTTCTCTCCAGAAAGTCATCCAGGCCTCTCTTGAACATGTACATAGAGTCCGCCATAACAACCTCCTGCGGCAGAGAGTTCCACAGTCTCACTGCTCTTACAGTAAAGAACCTTTGTCTATGGTGATGGTAAAATCGCCTCTCCTCTAGGCGTAGAGGATGCGCCCTTGTCCTGATCACAGGCCGAGGTATAAAAAGATCTTTGGAGAGATCCTTGTACTGTCCGTTCAGGTATTTGTACATTGTAATGAGGTCTCCCCTCAGTCGTCTTTTTTCTAAACTGAATAATCCCAAATTTTTTAATCTACTATATCCTTTTTATACACTAGTGCCCAAAACTGTACACAATATTCCATGTGTGGTCTGACCAGGGATTTGTATAAGGGCAAAACTATGTCTTTATCATGAGAATCTATTCCTCTCTTGATACATCCCATTATTTTATTTGCTTTAGCAGCAGCCGCCTGGCTCTGGTCACTAAAATTAAGTTTATCATCAACCAATACCCCCAAGTCCTTTTCAGCTTCAGTTTTACTAAGTAATTGACCGTTTAGAACATAATTATACTTTTTGTTTCCATGGCCCAAGTGCATAACTTTACATTTATCTACATTCAATCTCATCAACCATTTCTCTGCCCACTCCTCAAGCTTCCACAAATCCCTCTGTAATGCTAAACTATCGACCTCAGTATTTATTACTTTACACAGCTTAGTATCATCTGCAAATATTGAAACTTGACTGTGTAAACCCACTAAAAGGTCATTAATAAAAATATTAAAAAGAAGTGGCCCCAATACTGACCCCTGTGGCACTCCACTGGTAACATCAACCCAATCTGAGAATGTGCCATTAATGACCACCCTCTGTTTTCTATCACTAAGCCAATTACTTACCCAAATACACAGATTTTCTCCTATTCCCAGCAGTCTCATTTTATATACCAACCTTTTATGTGGCACGGTGTCAAATGCCTTTGAAAAGTCCAAATATACAACATCTACAGCGTCCCCCAGATCCAGTCTTGAACTTACCTCCTCGTAGAAACCAATCAGATTAGTCTGACAGGACCGATCTCTCATAAATCCATGCTGACGCTGGGTTATAAGGTTGTGCACAGTGAGATACTCCAGGATAGCATCTCTAATAAACCCCTCAAATATTTTCCCCACCACAGCAGTTAGACTCACGGGTCTGTAGTTTCCAGGATCACTATTTGATCCTTTTTTGTATATTGGTACCACATTTGCTATGCGCCATTCCTGTGGAACATAACCAGTCTTCAGTGAATCTTCAAATATTAAAAATAACGGTTTGTCTATCACCGTACATAATTCATGCAGAACCCGGGGGTGTATGCCATCTGGCCCAGGTGATTTATCCATCTTAGTGGTTGCGAGGCGGCGCCGTACCTCTTCCTGGGTTAAACTGTTGACATTATAAAAAGAATTTACATTATTCCTCATTGTGTCTTCCACAAGGGGATTTTCCTGGGTAAAGACAGTTGAGAAGGCGACATTCAGTAGATTGGCCCTTTCCTCATCTCCTTCCAACATGACCCCCATGTTATTTTTAAGGGGACCCACACTCTCTGTTTTTAGTTTCTTATCATTTATATACTTGAAAAATAATTTGGGATTATTTTTGCTCTCACTGGCAATATTTCTCTCAGTCTCTATTTTTGCGGCCCTTATCTGCTTTTTACAGGATTTATTTTTCTCTCTATAATCCTGTAATGCCTCATCGCTACCTTCACGTTTTAGCACCTTAAACGCTTAATCTTTCATGCTTATTGCTTTCCTTACAAGACTAGTTAGCCACATAGGGTTTTTCTTGTTCCTTTTATGCTTTTTCCCATAAGGTATGTGTTTCTCACAGGACTTTTTCAGAATATATGAGAAAAAGTCCCATTTTTTGGGGGGGCTTTAGTCTTTGAGAGCATTATCCCAGTCTATGCCTTTAAGGTCTTCCCTTAGTTGCTGAAAATTTGCCCTCCTGAAGTTTAGAGTGTTGGTTGCCCCTTCACTAACGCTCTTAGTAAAGCGTAATACAAAATCAATGATATTATGATCACTATTCCCCAGGTTCCCCCCAACCTGTAGTTTTGATACCCTATCAGGTCTGTTGGTAAGAATAAGGTTCAGCAGTGCCCCCCCTCTTGTTTGCTCAAGGACTAGTTGCGACAGGTAATTGTCTTTTGTTGTTGACAAGAACCTGCTACCTTTTGAAGGACCTGCAGGTTTCTGCCTCCCCAGTCGATATCTGGGTAATTGAAGTCTCCCATGATAAGTACTTCACCTTGCTTTGAAGCCGCATCCATTTCACTTATCAGCATTTCCTCTGCTGCCTCCGTTATATTTGGAGCCTTATAACAAACCCCAAGATCTGGTGTTATATTGAGGCCCATTCAATACAAAACACTGTAGGTAAAACTAGTACTAATTTAGTGGTTTGCATTAAAAGACATTAAAAACACATTCGTAGCTATAGATGACTCACGCTCGCTAGGGTCCAAATGGGGACCGATTTTAATCCCTTAAGGACACAGCCATTTTGTAGACTCATTTTTTGTATTCTGACATGCGTTGTTTTATATGGTTATAACTTTTTAACACTGTTACTTATCAAAATGATAATAAGATTTGTTTTTTTCCTCACATGTTGTACTTCATTTTAGTGGTAAATTTTAACAGAGTTTTTTAACTGAAGTTTTGCGTTTGTTTACAAAACGAAAGAAAAATGTTGAATTTCTTGAAAAATTTGCCATTTTCAAAATTCAAAATCATTGCGTTTTTAGGCAGATAGATTTTCCACCCAAATAGCTTGCTGAATAACATTTCCCATATGTCTCCTTTATATTTTCATAATTTTTTAAATGTCTGGATAATTTATTTTGATGTCACACGACTTACAAATCGAATATTGGTTTTCCATATTTTCCGAATTTACTATTTTGGGGATAATTACTGTTTTGAATGAAATTTTAAATATTTAGCATTAAAAACCTCATATACAATTAATTAACCTCTTTTTAAATCTGCAACCCTCAAACCCCTCAAACAACTTTTAGGAAGATTGTTAACCCCTTGATCTTCACGGTAATTAAATCAAAATGGAGGTGAAATTTAGAATGGTCAAATTTTGTTGGTTTTAGCCCTAAAATTTGCACATTTCCAAAAGATAAAAAGAGGAAGTAAAGGATTCAAAGTTGTCCCTGAAAGAGGCACACTGTCTGCCCCACCTATTCTTGCTGCATTGGGTCAAAGTTCCTTTTTTATATTGGGGTATGCCCTGATGCTAGGTACCATAGATGTGGTTGTGTCACTACAGATTTACTCCATACAATATGGCCCTTCCTGGGCTTGGAGTATTGCTGGAGTCCCATAGTGAACATTGTTAATTACCTTATATAGTCAAGTATAAGCTGAGACCCCTTATTTTAACACATAAAAACTGGAAAAACCTATTGACTCGAGTATAAGCTGAGGTTGGGAAATGCATTGGTCACAGCCTCCCCAGTATATAGCTAGCAAGCCCCCTGTAGTATATAGCTAGTCTGCCCCTATAGTATAAAGCCAGCAAGCCCCCTGTAGTATATAGCTAGCCTACCCCTACAGTATATAGCCAGCCAGCCCCCTGTAGTATATAGCCTGCATTCCCCGTACGTAGCCTGCAGCCCCTGCCCCCCAGTATATAGCCTGCAGCCCCAGCCCCCAATATAATGCCTGTAGGAAAAAAGCAAACCGTTTATAGCATGCCAGCCCCTGTAAACAGAGGTCGGAAGGTGAGTTAAGTTTTTTTTTTTGTTTTTTTTGTTTTTTTTACTTGAGTATAAGCAGAGTTGAGGTTTTTCAGCACATTTTTCGTGCAGAAAAACTCTGCTTATACTCGACTGTATACGGTATGCTCTTGGAGAAGGTTACTTTATTTTCATTTGTATGTATGTGGATGGTTTTGTGGAGGACTTGGCTACCATGCAGCATGCTCCTGCTATTATAGAGCGATGACATGCTTGTTAGACATTTCATGGAAGCATTGGTTAGAGACTGTAAGTACTACTCGTCACAAATTCATACAGTGCATTGGCTTATCAAAATGGAAAACGTGGTCTGCCGAAAACCAGGGGACCTCTCAAAGTTTGAGAAGCTCTGGGTATTATTGATTGACTCCTTTAGTCTGGCATCTAGGTAGCTGATTCGCTAACACTTATCTGGATATTGCCCAGTTAGAATTTGTCCTTTCATTTTTTACCATGGATTTTTATTATCCATGATATATCATTTTAATTTTAGGTCTCCTGGAGCATTTTTGTTTTTTAATTTATTCCAAATTTTTGTGTAACTATTTGTGTGCCTTTTTATATTTGCTTATAAAATTATTTATTATTTATTTGTGATTATTGTTATTATGGACTCTTTGAGCACATAGATGCAGATCCACTCTTACAGTGGAGTAGTCCCGGGCATTCTGCTGCATTCAGACAAACGTATGCCGCCCAGCTATGGGCCATAGCGATGTATGGCGCCGTAACATGGGGAAAGATAGGACGTGTTCTATCTTTTCCTCTTGTACGGAGCTGTGCGGCACAGCATTGCTCTATGCGCCCATTGCTTTTTATGGACTCCTGGAGCATTTTTTATTTTTAATTTATTCCAAATTTTTGTGTAACTGTTTGTGTGCCTTTTTATATTTGGTTATAAATTATTTATTTGTGATTATTGTTATTATTGGATGTGTAGCCTTTCTGTATTCTGATACATTTTGTATAGAAGCATTCCACTTTCCACTTTATAATCACCAGATAATCAAGTTAGAGCAGATAATTATTCTACAGCAATAATATGCAAATCTTTTCTTAGTTGGTAGAATGGCTGTGATTGATTGTTACCAACAGATAAATATATCACATTTTCATGTTCCTGCTTGTTCAGTTTTTTTTGCATTTGTTACAAATTACTATTTCTATGTTTTATTTATTTTTTTAGCTTTGGGAAGAGGACCCGGAAACATTTCTAGTAATAATAAAGGGTGCAGGAGGCAAAGCTTTCTGTGCTGGAGGGGACATTATTGGTGAGAGATCATATTTTTTTTAATAGCTACTCATTGTAATGTATTTAATGAGCTGGTCACCAGGTTTTGGGCCCATAAACTACCCATGTGAACCTGTGTTTTGGATTCCAATCTTTGTCCCTATTATCTCTGTTTGTTAGTTTCTATACAAGGGTATTAATTGATGGGTTTCAGATGTGCGTTCACAGTCGCTATGTTAGAGGCTAGGAATCTGTAATAGAACACCAGCATTGGTATATGATTGGTATTGGTATTTGCCATATAACAAAAAAAAAAAGTAAAAATACTTATAAGGCTATACGACTGCAGGGATCGTAGGTACAGCTGGAAGCTTGGGGCCGTACATACATCCCCCTGACCTACCATCTTTCCCCCCCTGTGATGGCCCCCTCTAGAGCTGTGGGAAACTTTGATGTGACGAGAAGGGGCGGAGCCTCTCGTGAAGCCTTCTCTCAGTGCAGGAAGTAGAGGAGCTGTGCTGTGACAAAAAACTACATGTGGAGAAGGGTAAGTGGCTATATACATGGGACTGCATGGCTGGTGTGGCTGAGGTGTATGTTACATGGGATTGCATGGCTATTTTGACTGAGGTGTATGTTACATGGGACTGCATGGCTGTTCGAGCTGAGGTGTATGTTACATGGGACTGCATATGTGGTAGGGGTGAGGGTAGATATAACGATGTGTTACTGGGGATGAGGCAGATATATATATATTTCTGGGGACAAGGCAGCTGTATGTAGCTATGATACTGGGGGCGAGGCGGCTATATGTAGCTGTGTAACTGGGGAAGAGGCGGCTGTATGTAGCTGTGTTACTGGGGGTTTGCGGCTGTATGTAGCTGTGTTACTGGGGATGATGCAGCTGTATGTAGCTGTGTTACTGGGGATGATGCAGCTGTATGTAGCTTTGTTACTGGGGCTGTATATAGCTGTGTTACTGCTGGGATAGTGGATAGTGAGCAGGAGGACGTGTATGTATGCTACACTGGGTAGGGTCCTCCACCAGGGGGCAAGGAGCAATACGGTGCCGCCGGATACGGGGAAAAGATGTCCCGTGTTTTCCCGTGTTACAGCCTGTTGCACTTTGCATCGCTATGGAGAGGTCACCACTCCTCCTCTCCATGGCTACCGCCCGGTGTGCACGCGTTCCAGTGAATCCAGCCTAACTGGTAAAGCGGTAAACACTTGACCTTATAATTTGTAAAATTACATATTCATACTGTAGTGGACAGAAAAACATTTTTAGTTCTCTTCTAGTACATTTTGGGGCCATTATATATTGATACTAGGAAGAAATATCTAACTAAATACAATGTAGGGCTTATTTGGGGGTGAGACATGTGCTTATTCACTGTGATTGGGAGCCATAGGGGTCTGTGAGGGCCTTGATCTTGTCACAAATCATGTGACCAGACCAAATCCCCCATAGACTTCTGTGGGTTCCAGTCATTGTGCAGAGCACATCATGTCTCACTGCAGAGTGACTTAGTTGGGTGGCCGTTGCTTAAAATATAGGATGTGTTGTGTATTTTAGCAGATTTGTGGTCACTCATCTGCCTATGGACGGAGGAGGGGTGACGAGCCCCCCCATCTCTTTCTCCTGGCTGGTCTGGGCAAGCACATGGCTGCAGGAAAGCGCTCTTACACTGAAAGAAATTTAACCCTCATGGTTGGGTTGTCCCTGAGCATACAGTCAGTCAGAAGAGACAAGCTAGCAGGAAGAATAAGTAAGTTTGCAATAGTAAGCGTGGAAGCGTGCTGGCTTCCCTCCTGCTTCACAGACATGTCATTGGTCAGCAGGACTTGGAAAGGACCATCGTAGCAAGGCTCCAGACACTCTCTCTCTGGTGTGTCTTTACCACCACGTAGTCTCCGGGCTTCAGGTTATGCGTCCTGAGGTCTCTGTCTGGATCTGAAAAAGGAATCAGAAACACTTTTGTGGACCTTTTCCAAGGTCTGGCTCAGCTGTGTGGCTTGTTCCACCTTGTTTCCTGCCATCAGCTATAGGGTCTGTGGGAAGTAGGGGCCTAGTCTGGCTGCGCAGCCAAAAAGTACTTCAAAGGGGGCAATCCCATCTTTCTGTTGGAGGTGGTCCTAACTGAATGGTGGGCAGCAGGAAAGCACTCGCCTGTTCTACACCCAGGAGGGACAAGGTTTCAGGTCTTTACCTGTCCAGTGAAGTGGGTTCTGCGACTGGACTCTATGGTCTCTGGAAGTTCAAACCTGCAGAAAAATCTCACTCACCAACTTCTTGGCTGCAGCTCTGGCAGTAGCTTCTGGCCACCCTGGAAAGAGATCAATGCACACAAGCACGTACTCCTACGTACCACTTCTGGTAGCTGGATAAAATCCATCTGCAGTCTTTGGAAGGGATACAGCAGCTTGGGTGTCACCTTCTGCGGGGTTTTTACCACCTTACCTGGGTTGTGGTGGGCACAGACTATAAAGGCTTTCACTAGTCTAGTGACAGGGGTAGTAATGCCCGGGCAAACCACTTGCGGTTTATGAGCACTAGCATGGCCATTTTGGATATGTGTCTTTGTCCGTGGGCTACTTGACTTACTGTCGGGTGCAGGGCTCCGGGCAGGCACACCCTCTCTCCCAGCATCCAGGTCCCATCGGCATCTGGGCTCCAGCTTTCCTCCACACTTCCTTCACTTCTGATGACTCTCGGGCCATCAGGGACTGGAACACCTGTGGATCAAACTTTTAGCTCAGAACTCACCGCTGAGACTTCAGGACAGTCTCTGGGCTCCATCTGGGCAGCTGCCTTCGCCATCCCGTCAGCCAAATACTTGCCCTTGACTTGTGGGGTTACCACATTGTGTGCGCTTTTACTTTTACTATCCCCACCTCTTTTCGAAGTAAGAGAGCATCCATGAGCTCTTTAACCAGCGTGCCATGCTTAAAGGGGGTCCCTGCAGAGGTGAGGAAATCTCTAGCTTTCCATATGGGTCCATAGTCGTGTTTAGACCCCAGAACTATACCTTGGGTATAGATGTTTGCCCTTTTACCTTCCACCAGCTGTAGCGCTTCCCTGAGTGCCGTCACTTCACCTCCTGCGCTGACCTGTGTGGAGGGAGTGGTTCTGCTTGTACTACCTCATGTGCGCCACTGACCACTGTATATCCAGTGTAGAACCATCTGTCTTCTCCTGCAGACCTGGAGCCATCTATGAGAAAAAACTCAAGCACCCTTCTCCCCCCCCCTCTCTGAATCCTGGAAGACTGGCGATAGAATGAAGGATTCAGAGCTGTGCACCTTCTCAGTGCTCCTGGGGAATCAGGAGTGCACACTGGATCCTTTGCTCAGATGCTTGGGCTATACTTGGGTGAGGACACTGTGCAAGGTATGTGGGGTTTGCACTGTAACTGAGTGGTTTAAGGTCTTGGTTCAACTCACTGGCCTTGCTGAGCAGATTGCTGGCTGCAGCTACTAACACCTAGGCAACTAGGCCCCCCTCACAACTGAGTCTAACCGGGCCTAATTGGGGCCACTGAGGAGGCCACCATGTTCCTGGGCTAGGACACCTGTGGCATGGACTGGATACTCAGTGCGAAATAAAATAAAATGTCTGGTTCAGTGGGGTGTGCCTAGGGCCTGGGCAGACAGGATTTGCCAGCTTAGGGCTATGGAATGCATCAATTGCCTCCTGACTAAGGGCAAATGGGGAAGAGGCAATTCAGTTTATCAAGGGGCAACATCAGGCTGGAGGCAGCAGACCTTATCCTAGGCCTCTAGGAGCTGGCCAGTCCTAGAAACATGTGAATAGGCTTAGGGCCTCAGGGCAGGGGCATATTCTGGACTGCCAGCTTTCTTCCCTGTGCCAGGTATCTGCCTGTGGCTGAGAAGCAGTGGCCTAGGAAGACCACCTTCTCCTGGCGGTACTGGAGTTTGTCTCTGGAAACTTTGCAACCCTTCTGGAACAGAAAACACATAAGGTCAATAAATGCATCCTGGCAAACAAAAACAGTAGGTCCTCCGCATACTGAAAAGGAGAACATCCAGTAAGGGGCCAGTCTGTCAGTCTACTCCCTGTAGGGCCGTGGGGTATTGGCTGGGTGAGTTTTACCCCCCTTGTGGGAGTCTACATCAGGTATACTGGAATACTGAACTGGTAAAGGCAAATAGGTACTGGCAATTTTCATGCAGGGGCACAGAAAGGAGAACATTTGCCAAATCAATAACAGTGAATAATTTGTCACTCTCGGGGACTGCTGCCAGTGTGGGACACTCATTGGCAGCTTGGAGATCATGGACCATCCTACATGTATCCAGCTGTTCTTTCTGGGTCTTTTTCTTGACTGTGAATGGGTTAAAATCATCACTGGGCTAGCAGGGGAGGGTTTGACAATAAGAGAAGCTGTCTGGGGTACTTGCTGACATCCTCATTAGTTACCGCCCCCCTATTAGAATATGGCCACTCACTTTAGTCACTTCAGTAATGTCTCCTCCCAGCAAGTGGAAGCACGTCCCCTTGAGCTGGGCTCGTCCGGAATCGAAACTTTTGTCAGCTTTTCTTTGGAGTGGTCTGTGAAACTACCAACACTGGTCTCCGTTTCCCTCTGTCTTTCAGTCACAGTGTCTTTCAGTTCCCTCTGTCGCCCCCCCCCCCCCCCTTCTTGTAAACTTGCACTTGCAAAGTCACTGTCTGTTCTCTCCTAAGCACAACACTGATCGCTTCAAGGCCAGTTCTCAGACACAGATTGCAAGAAGCTATGGAGAAATTTAGCCATCAAGGAATAAAATCTCTTTTTCTCAAATTCTCTCCACATCAAAATCTCTGAAATGTTCGCCTGTCTCTTTCTCAATGGGCACTCTGAAGGATTCCTGTCACTCTGTCCTGGTCCGTCTGTCAAAGTCAGAGGCTCTAAGTGTCTATTTTTTTTTCTTTCTTTTTTCTCTCACTTGTACATTCATCAGATCCTTTAACACATCGGAAAACTTTCAAACCTTCTACTACTTTTCAGCACAATGCTACCAGCCCTTCTGTTCCATCATATCGACTTGCACTTTTCCATCAGTCCTTCTTAACTCAACAACCTTCTGTCTACTTACATCTTTCCCTTGGTTCCCTCCAGGAGAACGTTCTTTAAATTCTAATTCTTCTAATTCTTATCATGACTCCACCCATTCCAGGTTTTGTAAACCACACACTCGACAGGTCCACCCTTCCGGACCGGGTTGGCCGCCATTATAGGGCTGTGGCTGGGCACATGGCACTGTCGCCATTTTGGTTCTGCATTTTACATCTCTAGCAGAAAGCTTCACATATCCATATAGCACTTCCGCCTTTGTTGAACAACCATTTCCCTGCACTTCTGACCATCCTTCATCTTGCAATGCTCTGGCCACTCTTTCGTGAGCCTGAGCAGCTTCCAATATGCCCTTATCTTCTAACTCACCTCTACTTGTGGTTAGAATTTGCTTCCACACTGAAGGCTGCAGCCTTCCCTTTGAGGGCTTATCAACATACTTGTACAACCTCACACAATTATTAACGTACGTCTTTCAACAAGCCTGACTGCAGTCTCTGCCCCCTCGGGGAGTGGGTGCGCTTTCTTAAACACACCCAACATCATGTTCCAAACAAGGTACACGTCGGTGTAGTTACTCACTCGACGCAGGGCCCCGGCTCACCGTTGTGTGTCAGCAAAATAACAAAATCCCTAAGCTAACAACCCTGATCACACACCCGTTAGGGCCACTCAAAGCCCAAAAGCCGTGCTTCCCTCGGTACCTTAGCCAGCCGGTCTCCTAATGAGCCAATGCTATTTTCCTGGTCTCTAACCTAGACCGCCTTAATTCCCTTTCCCTTCCCTCCCCCCCCCCCCCCCCGTGTTAAATAATAAAAACAATCCCGGACACATATTTTGTAACTAATACCCAGTGTCCCCAGAACAGAGGATGTCAATCTGTACTATTCTTACTCTGCAAACTTCCTCCCCAGCTTCTACAGAAGGGGGGCAGAGACTCTGTATGTCACAATGAAGCCTTTTACTTTCACTTTTCTCCCAGAGGTCTGACTCAGTGCCTGAGAGAATGAGGCGTGGTGAATTCCAGTGACACAGTAAGGAAGTGTCACTAAAAATACATCAGTTCTGAACCACCCCAGCGATCACCGTAAAGAAAATGAGTCTCACCACTCAGACAATTAGCCCTTAGACCTGAAGAGTATCAGAGGTTACTAACTTATTCCACACCAATGATCACAGGGAAGTCTAACACATATTTAATATGCATTAACTTACTGTGACTCAGTGAGGCCGCGGTCCTCTATTGGTGTGGTCCTCTGGTTCGGGTCCTCGGGTGTACGGTTTCAGCGGGGATGGTCCCTGTTCGGGCGCCAATTTTCGGGGCAGCGCAAGACCGCCTTACACTCTTCTCTCAGACACCCCAAATTATTTGAGCATGCGTTCACGGGTCTTGGTAAGAAAAAGAACAGAAGACTGAAATTCTGTTGTATCCTTAGTTCATGCTCTTAACTTGCCGTACAGAAAAGAGAACTGAACTGTGTCTTTATTTCCTGATACATAGCTTCTTATACTCATACAAAAAGGTGTGGTTACATACATTAAAATCATTATAATTGGTTATAGCTAAGCATATATGTCTGGCCCCGACCCCTGCTGATTGGTCCTCAAAACTAGGCCTTGGTTGCTATGCCAGGGGAATTTCCAGTCACCGTTGTCTACAGTAAATCGACCGCTAGTCTGGATGCTGATGCTATTCTTAACAAACATCTGCTTTTTGATCATAAGACTTGAGTTTCGCTGACAGTTGCATGTCTGGTTAAAACTGATGTAAGGGAAAAGCTCTGTATTTCATAACAAACAGTGTACAAAAATGTAGGGCAAAGGGCACATGTATACAATCATAAAGCATATAATTATTATGGACACATAATCATTACTTTGACCCTCACATGTCTATGTTGATGGAAAAAAATAGTTTTAGCTCTTTGGAGGCAAGTAGGAGAAAAACTGACTTTTTTATCACTGTTACTAAGCTAGAAAAAAGGACAACAACTGCATAAGTTCATGTCAAGGGGCCCCAAACCATTGATATTGACAATAATGTCATCAGAGGGTCGCAATCTGTTGCTGTGACGGCTGGGAGCTTCCCAGGTCTACCCTGACAGAGTTTTTATTTTCCTAATGTTTTATATTTAAAGGTACATAATAGTTTTTGCAACCAGATACGTGTTGCAGTGAAAAGAGCAGCTATTTAGGCACCTAAACCCTTAAAATTCAAATGGAAAATTGGTTGTGAGTGTACTTTGATCCAAAGTGTGTGCAGTGTCCACGGTGTCACTTAGGATTAAGGGACTTTAAGAGATAACTACTAGTTTTTTTGTGGTATTTTTTTTTCGGTGAATTCTACTATTCTTGCTTTTTTTTCTCTTGTACTACCTATTAGTGCAATGGGCTTCAAAAGTGCCAATACTACACCTTGTACATCCTGTGCCATGTATGCTTTCCTTGAGCAACCATTTGAGGTAAGCATGCGGGATGTGTGAAGATTGCACACCTGGAAACCCAAATTCTGGATCTAAATGAGCAAGTTTGCAGGCTGCGTACAATTGATAATATAGAGTTTCTTTGCTGCTCTTTGAGCACAAACTCACTGAAGAAAATGGGGGTGGGCATGGTAGTATGGAGGTTAAGAGTGAGGGGGCAGCTAGCTGGGTTACATGTATAAGGCAGGGTAGTGGAGGAAGGGGGTCTAGGATAAGATCAGAGAATAAAGACCAAAGGAATATGGATATTGAAAACTCTTAAAGTGTATGTAAACGAATGCCAATAGCCTTACACTCAAAAACTCTACTGTTGGAGGGCAAATAGGATATAGTGCGCATCGGTGAAATATGGCTGGACAACAGTAATGATTAACCCCTTCACGCACCTGTATGTAATAGCACATCCCCGCGGGAAGATACTTCCTGCATGGGGACATTATTTTGTCCAGCTTCTGGCACTGGCTCACGAACGGAGCCGGCACCAGAAGCATCGGCTGTCAGCTGTATATTACAGCTGACACTACTCTCTAACACCACTCTCTAACACTCTCGCTCCGACTCCATTCGTCAGTGTAAACCCATTACACGCTGTGGTCAAGCATGATCCCCATGATCCAATACACTTCTGGGCAGCCCCATGGTCTGCCGATTGCCCTGGGCTGCCCGATCTCTTCTGCAGTAAGAGCATTGCTTGTTCAGGTTCAAGTTTGAATAAGTAAAAAAGCTTAAATAAGTTTAAACCTTTAAAATAAATAAATAAAAACCCCATAAATGTGACTTTACCATACAAACACTTAATAAAGTATGAAAAACACAAATACACAACCCTCCCCACATATTTGGTATCTCTATGTCTGTAACAACCTGTATAATAAAACAGATCAATACTGGACCTGCACTGTAAACCCGTTAAAAAAAAACCCAAAACCTTCTGAAAAAAGATAATCTTTATTTAATACCCTTTTAAAAATGCTCTAAAAAGTGATTTAAAAAAAAGTTTACACGCTCCAAAATAAGACCACTAAAAAAAACAACTCTACTCACAACCCTTAACCAGCTTTGTCAGCTGAAAAATAAAAAAGTTATGCATTTGAAAAAGATGGTGAAGCTAACATGAGCAAATTAGTTTTGATTGAGTAAAATTGGAAAAATCTATATAAATAATATATATTATACCATACAATATATTATTTCTATGGTATGGTGAACGGCCAAAATAACAAAAAAAATCTTACCAAAACTTTTTTAATTTTTTGATTTCCTCCACCAACAATGAGTTAGTAAAATCTTATCAATTAGCTATTGATATCACAAATTATGCAAAAAAAAAAAGTGCATCCTATATAGCAAAAATAGCCCCTATAAGTCAACATTAAAAAATGAAAAAAATTATAGCTTGTACAATTTGACAATGCATATCTTTTCTGGTTGGCGCTTCTTCCATTCTATGCCCGGACATGTGCCCGTACAGCAGGTTACCACTACATGGGGTATCGGTACAAATAGGAGAAATGGAGTTATCAAACTTTGTGGAGCCTTTTTTTATTTCATACATTGTGAATGTTTAATTTTCCACCCAATGTGAATGTATAGTTCAAAAATATTACAATATGTAGTACACACCTCCATTTTGTTTTATGTTTAATCCACATTTATTGATGGAAATGAAGAACAAGAAGTCTTGCAGGACCCCGGCAGCAAAATACATCTTGCGTTACATAACAGCGTGAAGACAGACTGCAAAGTCACGCTGAGGCAAAGATCATATATATCACCAACAGAAACCATTCCAATAACTGGACGAGACAAGTATATGAACAGCAGATGGGGGGAGACAAACGACACAAGACAAAGACAAATCCGACAGGTCGGGGTGGGGGTCGACGGATAAAGGTGGCTTCCAAGTCTTTGGGCGTACTTACTGAGCGTGACCATACAACTTAATAGTTTTCGATGAAGGGGTCCTGAAAGGCTATGGTTTCAAATGGTTTCAGATAAAGAGCCTATTGCTCTAGACAAAAAGATCCTGAAAGACAGGGGTTAACTGGTATTCCTTTCAGGGGGTCCACACCATGGCTGTTTTACTTGGGTCTGGCGAGTCATCGGCCACCAGCTCCTCCATTCTTCGTATATAACGGAGCTCCTGTAATCCACTCCACAGCAGTGGGTGAGGGCTTTCCAGTGTCAAGGGATCACTGTCTTTGATGCCGTGAGAAAGTGGCAAAGGAGGGCTGAATTGTATGGTCTTACCGGACACCCTGTTGTAGGTGTCAAATACCATCCGCCAGAAGACCTGTATCACCGAGCAGCTCCACCAGATGTGCAGAATGGATCCCACCTCCGCACCGCCAGCAAAGTTTCGATACTGCAGGGTAGATCATGTGGAGCATGAGGGGCACCTGTACCATCGTGATAAGATCATATAATTCTTCTCCTGAGCTCTGCAGGGCAAGGGGAGTTTGTGGGAGAATAAGAAGGCCTTGTCCCATTCTGCTTCAGTATGAGTAGATGATAATTCCGTCTCCCATGCTGAAACAAACCCTGGTTTCCCCTGGAGGATTCAGTGAGCAATATAGCGTATAACTGAGACAGGACGTGAGCCGGTGGAGATGAGGGCCTAAGGAGTGCCTCAAACGCAGTTAGGGATGTCCCAAATCTAGAGTCGGAGTCAGAGCTGACATATGATGGTAGCTGTTGATATTCCAGCCAAGACAGAGGAGTGTCATGGTTGGAGGCTCGCAAAGTGTCCCAAGTAGGTAGGGTATCTCCACTCACCACCTGGACCATGCGGATATCTGCTTCCACTTCCCAACATAGAAATCTCCTCCCCATCCCCGGGGGAAAGGCTGGGTTGTTAAATAAGGGGGTGAGGGGGCGCTGCAAGCGTTGGACACCCACTGCTTGGATGTTTGATGATAATGCCAGTCCACTATGCGCTTGAGCACCAATGTTGAGTGGTAAAGTTTAGGATCAGGGAGGCCCAGTCCACCTGCAGATTTGGGCTAGCCAGAACGGCGTAGTTTATTCGGCTTGTCCCACCTCCACACACAAATCTTTGGAAAGCCGCTTTGAGGCTAGTAAAGAAGGAGCCCGGGGGCATATCGGTAGGGTTTTAAATGGGTATAGGAAATGGGGCATCACATCCATTTTAAGGACGTTAATCCATCAAAACCATGATAGGTTACCGTTGAGGTATCTGGCCAGGTACCTTATTATACGCTCTAAAAGAGTTTTGTAATTGAGGTTGAAAAGACGGGAAAGGTCTGCCGAGATGTCTATCCCTAGATAGCGAATGTGCGATCTCTGCCATTTAAAGGGGAATTGAGACACCAGGTGGGATACCTCGGTCTCGGGAGGGAAATGTTTAGGGCTTCTGACTTGGATAAGTTGAAATTGCTGAAGAGGGCAAAGCAGGAAAATTCCACCAGGATGGACGGAAGGGAGACCTGGGTCTGCGACACATACAGAAGCAGGTCATCAGCATAGATGGTGGCCTTGTATTGTTTAGATCCTACTTGAAGGCCGTGTACACTGTGGTTCCCACGGAGGGCTAGAGCAAGATGCTCCATAACAATAATATACAGAATTGAGGAGGGGGGGCAGCCCTGGCGAGTTCCATCAGGAATGGGGTGGAGGACATACCGTTGGTTCTAACTTTGGCCGTAGGGGCCGCATATAGAGCTGGGATAGGGGACCCACACCAATTTGGTCCGCCCACAGGAATCCCCGGTGCACCCGGTCGAAAGCTTTTTCCGCGACCACTGACAACAGGCAGAGTGGTTGTCTTGCAGTTTTAGCACGAGAGATCAGCAGCAAGGTTTTGTTAGTGTTATCTCGAGCCTCCCTCCCGCGAACGAAGCCCACCTGGTCCTTGTGTATAATAGAGGGAAGAATGGCACCTAGTCAGTTGGCCAGAAGTTTTGAATATAATTTTACGTCTACATTAATTAATGATATGGGGCGGTAGTTGGCACACACCGTATGGTCTTTCCCAGGTTTTGGGATAACTGATATAGTGGCCTTAAGGGATTGACATGTAAAGAGGGTGTGTGAGGCGATCCCGTTAAAGACCCCGGTAAGAAAGGGAACTAGTTCCTGTCTAAAGATTTTATAGAACTGGGACGTGAACCCGTCGGGCCCTGGGGATTTCCCCGTCTGGGTCATTTTTATCACTTCTTAGAGCTCTTGTTCAGTGATGTCCTCCTCAAGGGATCCCCTATTCTCCTCTCCCAGGCCGGGGAGGGCTGGGTCTGTAATATATATGTATCAATTTTTTCCTGGATTTGCTCCAGGGTCATATCTATATACTGGCCCTGAATATTGTAAAGTTCCTGATAGTAGGAGCAGAATATGTTTGAGATTGTGGTGGGGTCATGAACAACCTGCCCTCCCCTGTCCTGTATCTTAGGAATATAAGTGGTCGCTGACCTCGGATGGAGAAGCCTCGCCAGGGGACCACCGCACTTGTTAGAGTGTAAGTAAAAGAAACTTTTTATACCTGTCTCTATACCTTGGGTGTTTTTAATCTAGAATATTTTGCAATTCCTCCCTAGTAACTTATTCAGGACTGCCTGTGAACTTCCCGTTTTGTGGTCCATCTCTAACGCCTGGATTTCACGGAGCATGTCCTGAATTTTGGTGGCCTTCTCCCTTTTCAGGCGTACACCATGCTTGATAAACTCGTCCTGCATTACTCCCTTTAGGATTTCCCATTGTACTGGGAGGGGGGTGTGATCATCCGTGTGGGTGTCGAGGAAGCTAGAAATTTGCTGCTTAACGCCTACCATGCAAACTGCATTCTTAAGGAGGTTGTGAAATTGAAGTCACTCCCTCTGCAAAGTCCCGTAGCTTAGCCAGGATTGATCGACACATCACAATCTGCCCTTTGTTGGGGAGATGGAGAGATGCCAGGGTAATCAGGTGCCACCACAGTCTCACCTTGAGAAAGAGGTAGCTGCCCTCGGGGTCAATTTTGGAGTCTAGTACCTAATGTGCCAGTCTCCTGTGGATCACAATAGAGACCCCTCTGGATTTGGATTCAGAATTTGTGCTATGGTACCAGGACATAAAGAATCTGTCTCACAACCCTGGAACATGGTCGTTGCAGAAGTGGGTCTCCTGCAGCCTTCAGTTTATGCATACGGTATAAAATCTGGCTAAGTTTTTGGGGAATATTCAGTCTCCTTGCATTAAGAGAATAGCATGTTATGGGAGCCATTGGGGAAACTGTGGGGTATGAGGGCAGACACCAGAGGGATAGAGGAAGCTAGGAACAAGTATAACAGGCAAGACGACAAAGAAACACGCACAACAGTCAGGCACTATGTACCTCCTAACAGTAGAAACACTAGTGGGAATAAGGACCAGTAGGGTCTAACCTTTAACTCCGGCCACCAAAGTCAAAGGCACCCCGGTGGGTAGAAACCTTGCGGTGATAATGGCCGTTTGGAGGCCCTGGTGGTATTGGCTGGAGTGGCTAGTGACCCCACAGGAGTCGCATCCCTCATGCCAGACGCAGCCCCAGGGGATGGTGAGGAGTAGTTACTGCAGGGCTCATGCGAGCTACTCACTGTTGCAGGCCTACACCTGTGGCCCTCAGCTGATGGCCCTCTCCGGGTGTTTCCTGGTTACAGGGTCTGGAGCGGGAGCACAAGGCTAATGCGACCTAACTCCTGTATAGGAAATATGTAGAAGGGGCAGGTTGAAGTCTAAAGATGCTGCAGACAACTGGTATTCAGGAGAGTATCCTGATGTAATGGACAGTGGTCTGGTGGGAGAACCAGTGTGTTTAGTCACGCTGCTAGTTTGGGTCATTCTGGTAGATATAGTAATGTCAGTGTGGGTTTAGATACACATAGATGGCTAGAAAGTATTATACAAAAGACATTTTATTTGACAATACTTTAGCTCAGCGGTATTCGGTAAGACAGATATACTGTTTATGGACGACGCATTTCGGGGAGAAATCCCCCTTCATCAGGTCCAGATACTGTAATTTGCAAAAATCAAAGTTACAATTCTATTCTGGAGTACATATATGAATAGAAATATATATAAAATTTAACAGTATAGACAACTGGTTCATCATATGTGCATTATGCAATTCATAGATAAACATGGGCAATTGTATAGTAAAATCGAGTATAAAATATACCATATATACTCGAGTATAAGCCGACCCAAGTATAAGCCGAAGCCCCTAATTTTACCACAAAAACCTGGTAAAACCTATATTTTTTTTTACTCGAGTATAAGCCGAGTTTGGGGTTTCAGCAAATTTTTTGTGCTGAAAAACTAGGCTTATACTTGAGTATATATGGTAAATATTAAATAAATAAGTAAATTAATGTAGTCTTGTAAAAAGGTAAATCAATGAGTACATCAAGAAAGTTTGATATAAAACATGAGATTTCACAATGTGATGGACATTAGACAATGCATAGTCTAAGACGTTTTCCAAATCGTCTTCACAAGAAAACACTATATAGGTGATCGATCTTGTCGATGTCTTAATGCCCTTTTTTGTAAATAGAGGTGTCAAATTTAAAAAAGCACTAACCTGTCTGAGCATATGGTTCCGTGATGCAGAAAGGCTCAGGGGCCAAGGAATATAAGAAGCTGTAAATATCTACACATTGAGATAGAGGTGGTGGGTCATTAAGATAAATATTCCATGGTGTGCCGTGGGTATAGATAACTCTAGGTGAATATAAATGTGAGGGCTAACCTTATTTGCTTAAATATCCTTGTCCTGTATGGGATGGTATAGCTGCAGCCTAGGGAGAACGGCATGCAGTCCTAGGGCAAGATAAGGTAGATCGTAAGGGAGCCCATAGCTTATGGGAGCGGCAGGAGGAACGGCATACTTACTGGGAGGGCGTGTATTCCGAGCCGGCGGCAGCGCGAATGAAGGCTCCATCAGCTCGGTGTCGGGTTTAAATGGCCCGACTGGTTACTGCGCATGCGTCCTAGGTGAGGCGCGCATGCGCAGGGGAAATCGGGACACGGAGATGTGTCCGTAAGAGTACCAGTACAGCGCTGGAGAGGTGGATCGAGGTGAGTATTGAATATGGGTTTGTATATTCAAGCCGATTGGTGGGGGAGGGGGGAGCAGATTTAGATCTGATGGGCATAAACAGGGGAATATGTTGTTATAATTATTATATATGAAAATAGGCAGTAATGAATGTTGGATTATTAAAAGCCTAGATGGTGTGGACAATTTGGGGAGAATGTGGGGGGTGTATGGAGGGGGAGGGGAGGAAAGAGGGGGAGACAGAACCGGTAAAGGAGTTTGTTCATATCTTTTCTAATGTCTCATTGAGCCCATATGGGCACATTATATTCAGTTTGTAAATCCAGAAATTTTCTCTTCTGGTTAATTGGTTTACTTGGTCATGGTGACTTTTTGGGATCTGTTCGATTAGGCAGAACTTGGCCAGTTTGAAGTTGCACCCGTGATGGTTTTTAAAATGTCTTGAGACGCTATGTTGTTGGAAACCTGTTTTTACTTTACTGCGGTGGGTGTTTACCCTTTCCCTAAACGGTTGTATGGTTCTACCCACGTATTGGAGTTGGCAGGGTCATTCAAGGAGAAATATTATATGGTCGGAGGCACAGTTCATAAAGGATGTGATGGAGAAAGATTCTGAGGTGGTATATGACTGAAATGTTGTTTAAAACATTTCTTTAAAACTTTCTTGATGTACTGATTGTTTTACCTTTTACAAGACTATATTAATTTACTTATTTATATTTTATACTCGATTTTACTATACGTTTGCACATGTTTATCTATGAATTGCATAATGCACATATGATGAACCGGTTGTCTATACTGTTATATTTTATATATATTTCTATTCACATATGTACTCCATAATAGAATTGTAACTTTGATCTGCCTTACCGAATACCGCTGAGCTAAAGTATTGTCAAATAAAATGTCTTTTGTATGATACTTTCTAGCCACCTATGTGTATCTAAACCCACACTGACATTACTATATCTACCAGATTGACCCAAACTAGCAGCGCGACTAAACACACTGGTTCTCCCACCAGACCACTGCTCACTCCTGCACAGCCAGGCCACGCCCCCCTCCATTTTGTTTTAGCTCCAATAAAACACCTGACGGGTTAACAAAATATGCTTTTTCATATGTTGAGGGGTATAGTTTCCATAGTGGGATAATTGACAAGTCTAGCTATTATTTAGGCCTCTCACAGTAATTTAAAAGTTTAGCAGGTCCATCTTAATACAGGGTTTGGAGATTTTCCCAAAAATGGCACCCACATTCTGAGCCTCAAAACATACTAGTAAAATATGTGGAATCCTAAAAAAACATGCCAGCATAAAGAAGACTTTTGGGAAATGTAAGTTGTGATAATATTTCACCAACTGTACATTTTATTTCTTTATTGTGTCTTTTTATTGTAATTTTATTACTGATTAAAGGAGCAAATGTCAATTATGGTTACAACTGGCCAGGAAATTATGTGCTAGCTCAAGCCTGACACCCCAAGAGGTATCTCTGTGACCTGAGGTGAGGAGCAAAGCAGAGTGTATTCACGCCTCTGCTAGCTCATCTCTGGGGAAGGAGAGATCAAAGGAATAGTAGACTGCGTGTTACTTTCCCTCCAAAAGTTAGGATAAAGACAAAGGAATGTCATAGCTGTCCATAACTGGGGAATAATTCATAATTATGGGTCCCCAGACACAGGGGAGCATTATAGGATCTAAATACCCTCATCACCCGAGTATCAAAAGCCTAGCTGCAGGGGAACCCAGACAATTGCACAACACCCCTAATGTTAGTCCCAGACACCCCAAGTTTGGTATGGGGTGAAAGGTAGCAAGGTGATTGGAATCAATGACATGGTTGTACCATCTTCTAATAAAAAGTTATGGGGTTTTATTAAAACCCCAGACACAGAGAGTACCTCTCTGAAGGGAGGGGATAGGGAAAACTCCCCCGCACAGTGACATCACTGTCAAAAACCAGTTGGGGTCAGAAACCCACTTAGTTTAATTAAGTGAAATGACCACAAGGCATTGTTCAGTTCTGAGGACTCTATTAATTACAAGAGTAGTCCAATTCTTTCCATGCTGTGTCCTCCAGCCAACTCGCAATCTGATAGTAAGGGTATTTTGTTTCCTTTTTCCCATAACTGTTTGTATGTATTGTATGTATATTCTTTTTAACTTCTTTTTTCTTTTATTTTAACCCCTTAACGCTCAGCGTCCCATGTATTGGACGCTGAGCACATTGACAGATGATTGCTTGTTCATGTCCCATGGTGGAAGAAGTGAAAAAGTAAAAAAAAAAAAAGTTATTCAATAAAAAATAAAGAAAGAAATCAATAAAAATGCACAAAAGCCCCCAAACATATAAAGAGACATATAACTAAAAAAAAAAAAAAGTCTAAATCATAACACAAACCCCACATATATAGTATCACCACGTCCATAACAACCCATAGAATAAAAGTAAATAATTATTGAACCTGCACGATAAATGCTGTAAATAAAAACTGTTATAAACCCTCAAAAAATTATGATTTTTACCTATCTAATCCCACAAAAAATTCTATAAAAAGTGATCAAAAAAACATATGTACTCCAGAATTATACTGGTGCAAAGTACAACATGTCCCGCAAAAAACAAGCCATCAATCAGCTCCGTAGCCAAAAAAGTAACAATGTTATGCCACTTGGAAGACATCAATACAAAAATCATAGATTTCTCCCCACATTAGGTTTTTATTTGACAAATTTAGTAAAACGTCAGAAAAAATATTCAAGTATGGTATCCCCGTAATCGTATCGACCCGTAAAATAAAGATAACATGATTATTAGGCTAAACGGTGAACACCAAAACAAAAAAAAGCTAAAAATCCAGTACAGAATTGACCCCAATAATGAAAAAGCTATAATTTTATAGTCCCCAAAAGGGAAACTAAAATCCTGGCAGTTGCAGGGCGCTCTTTCCCTTCTGCGCCTCGCGGTGCGCCCATAAAACAAGTCATGGCCACATGTGGGGGGTCTCTGTACTCAGGAGAAATTATAGAACAAATTGTATGGTGGGTTTTCTTTTTATCTTTTGGAAATTAAAGGGCTAAATGAAATTTGACTATTCTAAATTTCACCGCCACTTTGATTCAATTACTATGAAGATCTCAAGGTGTTAACAATCTTCGTAAAAGCAGTTTCTGATAGCTTGAGGGGTGCAGGTTTGAAAATGGGTTTGTTATATAGGGGGTTTTGATGCTAAATATGTAAAATTTCATTCAAAACTGTATTTATCCCCAAAATAGTCAATTCTGAAAATCCGGAAAAGCGATATTCAATTTGTAAGCCGTGTGACATCAAAATAAATTATCCAGACATTTCAAATATGATGAAAATATAAAGTAGACATATGGGAAATGCTATTCAGCAACTTATTTAGGTGGTAAATCTATCTGCCTGAAAACGCGATGATTTAGAATTTGGAAAATGGCAAATTCTTCAAAAATTTTCTTTTTTTTTTTATGTAAATAACCGCAAAACTCATCAGCCAAAATTTACCACTAAAATGAAGTATAACATCTGGGTACAAAACAATCACAGAATCTCTTAGTTAAGTAATAGTGTTCAAAAGTTATAACCATGTAAAGCGACGCATGTCTAAATCCAAAAAATCGGGCCGAGCCTTTAGCTACAAAATGGCTGCGTCCTTAAGGGGTTAATCAGATGAGTTTATGTGTATGTGTGTTCCTGGTGTGGGCGTCTCGTAAGCTGTAATTATGATTGGTGTAGCTCTGAGAAGTGAAATTCTATTTTGGTGCCTGTTGAGATGTGGTGTCTTCTGGCCGTTAAAAAAAAGAAATCTTTACTCAGGCTTCAGGTCCAAAGAAAAGGCTTGCATTTATTTTCACAAAAATAAAATGAACAGAACAAAAATGCAGATAATTCAGAGGTCAGGTTGCAGCTACCTTGGAACAAGTAGCTACCCCTGTGGTCAGATCAGACACTCTGACCTAGAGACAATCCATGTACACACAGGTGTCATTAAATACCCAACTATTTCCCTTGAGTCTTAAAGGGATACACCCCTGGGTTGCACCTTTAACAACAAACATCACACAAAGATATATTTCTTACTTAATGTATATAACACCACAATATAGTATAATACACAATATAAAAATAAAGGGCAGTTTACAATATACACAAAGTAACCAAAGTAAGAAATACATACATAAACTGCAAGGCTTCAGCTCTGCATCACCTGGCAGTAATCAGGTACAGGCTATATAACCCCAGCTCACCCTCTGCTCAGGTTTTGCACGCACACAGGTAAGATCAGGTGATGTTGAGTGGTGACTGCTGAACTGGTTTGGCTGTTGAAACAATAGTGGACAGAGACAAAGGTTTGCTGGCCAGAAGGAGGAGAAAAAGAAGAAAAAGTACAAACACACAGACAGACAAACAGTTCACCATTCACCCCTCAACATACCCCCCTGCTTAAGTGGAAGCTTGCCCTTCCACAAAGTAGTTCTCTTGGACTTGGGTACCAAATCGGGATAAGTGATTTGCTGACTCCCCGGTAAGGCTGTAAGCCCAAGTACCAACGTGTTAGACAAGCATTGTTACCCTTCATTGTTTCAACCAAAATAAAGGATGATGGTCAGAAATGAACACAAATTCTTTACCCAATAGATAATAACGTAGACTTTCTATGGCCCATTTTATGGCTAAACATTCCTTTAGAGGTGGAGACCTTGACGCTGGTGACCGGCATATGCCATTTCTGAGATACACCAAAAAGAAAGGTAATCTAAATACAAAAAGTGTAATTTTCACCTAGATAGGGACTCTACATGAACAAGGAAAACTATAGGATATTGGTGTTATCCAACTCCCACTTGGCCGGGCAAACAATGATGCAATAGCATTATACAGTCACCAGCTAGTCTCTGAATTTTAGTGCAATAATTTTTAAACTTTCCATCACTTTTTTCTATTTTTCTACTCTTTCTAAGTTTTTAAATAAGTATATTGACTGTACCACCTAAACTTTTTGTGATAACAACTTTTTGGCATTCCCTTAATTAAATGTATGTTGTGTATCTTTTTAAAAATTGAATTACAAATAAAAGATTATATTCTCTAACACTTCATCGCCACCTAGTGGTGTTTGATGATAGGTGCAATTGATTAAATCTTTATGTGTGATATAGAGAGATTCTTTCTATATTAAGGGGACATAGATATGTCTAAAAGAGGACATCTACGTATTGTTATAACCTTTTCTTTTGTAGAATAGTTTAGTTCTCTGTGGAACAGTTTTCTGCTAATATACAGAATTGGATGTTCTTTTCCATCCTGCATTTGGCAGAGAACAGCCCCGATACCCCTTTCTGAGGTATCAACCTGGACTTGAAATGGCAGAGTAAAATTTAGGTTATTTAATACAGGTGCAGTACACAATTTCTCTTTTAAAGTATTAAATGCTTTTTCAAAATCAGGTGTCCATTCCACATGGTTCTTTTTGGTTTTCTTTGCAAGATCACTTAACCCCTTCCCGACATTTGACGTAATAGTACTGCATCACGGAAGGTGCGTTCCCGCAAAATGCAGTACTATTACGTCATGCTTCTGGCACCGGCTCCTGAACGGAGCAGGCGCCAGAAGCTGCGTGTGTCGGCTGTATATTATAGCCGACACCTGCCTCTAACACCCGCGATCGGAGATTTCTCCGATCGTGGGTGTTAACCCCTGAAACGGGGTTCGCTGCTCCGATCGCAGCCCCGGGACTGCCGGTGCCTGGGGCTGCGCGATCCTCCTCTGTGTGCCCTGCCTTCTGGCAGGACCCGGCTGTAACACACTGAGAATGCGCAGTGTAATACATCTGTTATCAGTGGATCACTTGTTCAAGCTAACCTGTAAAAGTTAATAAAAAATGTTAAAAACATTACATAAAATAATATTTTAATAAAAATAATTAATTAAATAAAGTTAAAGTCCCCTAAACACAAATATTCCCTGTACACATGCAATAAAGTGAAAAAACCACAAAATCGCCAAACCCCCCCACTTATTTGGTATCGCCGCGTCCGTAACAATCCGTACAATAACTCAGAAACATTATTGGACCCGCTCGGTGAACGCCGTAAAAACAAAACCCGAAAAACCCGCCAAAAATGTAAATTTTTCATAAAATCTCTACACAAAAATGTTCTAAAAAGTTATGTGTGCAAAAATGGTACCACTGAAAAGAACAACTCAACACGTAAAAAAATAAGTCCTAAACTAGCTCTGTCAACAAAAAAATATTAAAGTTGCGTCTCCGAAAAGATGGCAATGCAAAAACAAATGAGATTTCCTCTATATTTGTTTTTATCCAGTAAAATTGTAAAAATAAATGAAAAACTATATAAATGAGGCACCACCGTTATCGTAGTGACCTATAGAATAAAGATAATATAGTATTTTTAGTGTACAGTGTACGACCCCCAAAAAATACGAAAAGAAAATAAACCAAAATTGACAATTTTCTTTTCACCCATACATTCAAGAGTTAATAAAATCTCATCAATAAGTTAATGACCCACTAAAATGAAGTATTTGTAAAGTGCATCTCATGTAACAGAAAATAAGCCCTTATATGTCCAAATTGCCAAAAAAATAAAGATTGTGTAGCCAATAAAAAGTGACAATGCATAATCTGCTCTGAATGGCGCAGTTTCCCTTTGATGCCCTGGCGTGTGCCCATACAGCAGGTTACCACCACATATGGGGTATTATTATACACGGAAGAGATTGGGTATCAAATTTTTTGGAGCGTTTTGGTATTTTATCCACTGAGAATTTGTACATTTTTTGAAAAACACATTAATTTAGCCAAAAAATTTTTACTTTCAAAATTGCATCCAATTTTGTTTTAACCCCTGTAAAACAATTAAAGGGTTAACAAACTTCATAAAAGTTGTTTTACGTACGTTGAGGGGTGTAGTTTCTATAATGGGGTAATTTATGGGGTTTTCTTTTATTTAGGCCTCTCAAAGTGATTTGAAACCTGAGCAGGTCCCTCAATAGCAGGATTTTGCAATTTTTATGAAAATGTGAAAAATCGCACCTAACGTTCAAAGGCCCATAACATCCTACAAAAATAAGAGTATGCATAAAAAACCATGTCCACATAAATTAGACATTCTGTGAATGTTAGTTATTACGTTTTTTTGCGGTATGGAAAACCGCTATGTATGGAAAAAGTAGAACATTTTGAAGTTCGAAAATCAAGAATTTTTCCAAATTTTCACCAAATATCTGATTTTCTCATAAATAAATGCAAAACATACCACCAAAATTTTTCAAATAACCTGAAGTACAATGTGTCACGAGAAAACAATTTTAAAATCACTTGGATATGTTAAAGCGTTCCGAAGTTATAACCACTTGTAGTGACACAGGGCAGATTTGAAAAAATGGGCCGTGTCAGGAAGGTGAAAAGTGGCTTCAGCGTTAAGGGGTTAAAGGGCGGCCAAATCAGAAAATGTGGAATAAATCAGCGGTAATAGCCAGCCCTAAAAATTACCTCACTTCCTTCTTTGTTTTTGGAGTTGGGGCATCCTTTACAGCTGTGACTTTTGAAATTTCTGGTTTAATTTTTCCACCACCTACAATGTATCCAAGATAAGAGGTTTCTTTCTGAGCTATGGTACATTTTGTTGGATTGATTGTAAGTCCAGCTTTAGCCAAGGCTGAGATGACATTTTCCAGATGCAAAAGATGAGACTTCCAATCAGAACTAAAGACAATGACATCATCAAGTTAAGCGGCACAGTATGAGGAGTGTGGTCTGATTACTGTATCCATTAGCCTTTGGAATGTAGCAGGGGCATTATGGAGGCCAAATGGCATACAGGTAAACTGAAACAAGCTCTGTGGGGTGGCAAAAGCTGTTTTTTCACAGGAATTACCTTCAAGTGGTATCTGCCAATAGCCCTTAGATCAAATGTAGATATATACTGGGCTTCTCCCAAGATACTTATTAGGTCATCAATATGGGGCATAGGGAAGCTGTCAAATTTTGAGTTAGATTCTGTATTGATTTTAGAAAACTCTAATGTCCCCATTTTTCTTGGGTACAACAACAATGGGGGAGCACCAAGGACTGCAGGATGATTCAATGACCCCTAATTTTAGCATGTTTTGAACTTCTATGTCCATCACAGGTTAAGTTTTTCAGGCACCAGTGTCAATCACATGTTGGACTAACTTGGTGTGACCTGGTGTAGAGAAAAAGGTGTGTTCATGCTTCTGCAACAAATGGTCTAAGTCTTTATTCTGGTCCTCATAAAGTTCACTTCTCCTCTGAATATCAGAGACATGAGAACCAACGGGGGACAGAATAGAATAAGCCTTATTTTTTTATTTTTTTTTTAATTAACTTATTATACAATAAATTAACTTAACATACAATATGCAATCATATAAAAATACTCTTGGTTACACAATTTATAATTACAGTCATATATGATTTAACATTTTATTCCTTTTAAATACCCACCCCAGCCCTCCCCGAGTGGTTGTCGATACGTTGCCTACAAAGAACATATACAATTGGGAAACATTGGGGGTAATAGTTGGGATACTATTAATCCCCTAATTTACCATGTCTTGTGATGTGAGCATTATTTCTACTTTATTCTATTCTGGGCTTGGTCTTTCAAACCAGAGTTTCCTTATTTTTTCGGCCTCTATATTTTTTCCTATTCCCTCCTGTTGTTCTGCGTATAAGAGCAGGTCCATTCTACCTTCCCACTCCTGCAGACTCGGAGCTGCTTTACTTTTCCATTTGAATAGGATTGCTTTCCTTGCCAGTAATAAGCCATTCATTACATACATCACCGCCCCCACTGAGCCTATCACACCCATTTTTGATCCTAGGATGCAAACACTTTCTTTTATTGGGATATTACAGTTAAATGTTGTCTCTAATCTACTTATGACTTTAACCCAATATATATGAAGCTTCGGGCATCGCCAGAGCATGTGTACCAGGTCTGCATCGATCAAATTACATTTTGGGCACTTTCCCTCTTTATTTTTCTTAAATTGGTTCAGCCGTTTTGGCGTGTAGTGGACACCATATATTATAAATATCTGGGAGATTATATGTGACATGTTTTTAGTGCTAGTTTGACCATTGCCAGAGCATCTACCCATGTTTCCTTAGATAGTTCGGGGATCTCTTTCTTCCATTGTATATATCTCTCTTTAACCGGAGGCAGCGTTCGATTTTTCGGTGAGTAGTTTGTATACACGCGCCATTAAACCTTTTCTAGCTACTTCATAGTTTATGAATGGCTTTAATGGGTGATCTTCCAAGGTGAGTTTTTCCCTCTTAACAAACTCTTTGTAAGCATTCTTAAGTTGCATATAAGGGTACCAATCTCTTGTATGCAGGTTGAACTCTACAGCCAGATCCTCAAAAGATTTTAATAGTCCTTGCTTCAATATTTGACTATGGAACAATAACCCTTTCCCTATTCAAAACTTAGAATACTCTTCTAGTTTTAAATTTTTATTTGTGAATCCCCATAAGGGTGTTGTGTCCATATAACCCTTGTAGTGCATTTTATCCTTAGTCCTCTCCCATATTTATTGTGTTAGCCTTAACATAGGAAACGTTGTTTTCCATTCTTTATTCAAAAAAAACCCTGATTCTAATAGTGACCAAATGTCATAAACCCCTAAAATTTTGTAATTTTCCTCTAATATGTGTTTTATCATGTATATATCGTGATCTAGTAAATTTTGCCACTGTGCTGCTATGAAATAGGATGATAAATCCGGGATCGCAAGTCCTCCTTTATCTGTTTGTGAATATAATTTTCCTAAACCAATGCGTGGTCTGTTCCCATCCCATAAAAGTTCCCTTAATAGTGCATTTATTATTTTACTAAATTTATTTGATATGACTACTGGGCTGTTTTGGAACTTAAAGAGAATTTGTGGTAAAATAATCATCTTGAATAAAACTAATCTTGCTGCCATGGGTAAATTCATTTTCCTCCATACTGCTACTTTCTGTCTTATTTTATGAATCAGGGGGTTGATATTAAGAGAGATATAGTCATTTAGATTTTTACTTACAATTATCCCCAGATACTTCATATTCTCGACTACAGGGAGTTGGTCTATCGTTTCCCCTAGGGGGCCAAGTGATTCTAGAGGGAGGCATGCAGACTTGCTCCAGTTAATACATATACCTGATAAATTGCCTTCCCCACCGTTATCAAGATATATCAACATATCGTCCGCGTATAGCTGAACCTTGGACTCTCTACCCCCCCACATAAATCCTTTTATCTGGTTGGATGATCTTATAGCACATGCCAAAGGCTCTAACGCCAATGCAAATAGCAGTGGGGAAAGGGGGCATCCTTGTCTTGTGCCCCGATATAGCTGCCATGGTGCAGAGGCCCGCCTGTTAACGCTTACTCTTGCCGATACCCCCTTGTAGAGGATTTTCGCCCAGTTAATAAACTGGGATCCAAAGCCCATTCTTTGCAGGGTGCACCAGATGAAGTCCCAATCGACCCGGTCAAAGGCTTTGACCGCGTCGAGCGCGACCACCATCCGTTCCCCTTCAGAGTCACTTGGTGTTTGTATGTTCCACCATAGACGTAAAATGTTGTCCCGGACCGACCTCCCCGGCATGAACCCCGACTGATCATCATGAACTACTGTCCTGACTACTTTCAGTAGCCTTGTTGCTAAAATTTTTGCTAACAATTTGTAGTCGGTGTTCAGCAGGGAGATCGGTCTATAGGCGTCTAGGTCCAATGGGTCTTTTTCCTTCTTGTGGATTAAAATAATAATCGCTTCCCTCATAGAGTCAGGTAGTTGGCCCTTGGTAAGTGAGTAATTATAAACCGTCAACAATAGGGGCAGCAATATTTCGGCATAATGGGTTAACACTTCCGGCGGTATCCCATCTGTTCCCACCGCTTTACCCTTTGGCATCTTTCTAAGGGCGTCTGATAGCTCTTCTAACAGTATCGGTTGGTCTAGTGAATGTGCCTCGTCATGGGACAGTTGAGGGATCCTAATCCCTGTCAGGGAATCCTTGATCTCCTCTAAGTTTGTTACCCTCTCTGAGGTGTAGAGTGATTCAAAAAATTGTTTAAATTCTTCCCTGATTTCTTCCTGGGTTGTGACTAATATGCCCTGTTTTCCTCTAATTATTCTAATAGTGTTGTTCTCATCTTGTCTTTTAACTAGGTTAGCCAATCTTTTTGTTGAGGTATATTGTCCCAAAATCAATTTTTGGCTTTGTATTGTTTTGTCCCTAACCGCTTTTTCTGTGCAGTATCTTTCTAGGCATTGCTGGGCCTCCAACCAGAGCTTTTTATTCCCATCTGTGGGGTAATTCATGAATTCCCTTTCCAGGGCAATGGTTCTTTCTTGGAGCTCTTCCAGCCTCTTTTGTTTCTTTTTTTTGAAGCGACTGATTTGGTACTTCACAAGTCCTCTCAGGTTTGCTTTCAGGGCATCCCAGACAATATCAATGTCCTGGGATCCTATGTTCATATTCAGAAACAGATGAATGTTCCTGAGGATCTCTTTATCATCTTTTACCAAGTCAAACCAGAAATGTTTAATTTTGTAAAAAACCAAACCAGTCACCCTATTTTCCCTCACCGAGAACCACACTGGTAGATGGTCGGACAGACCTCTGGCTCCCATATCTATTTTTTCCACTAGCTCATACCCTGTGTCATTCACTAACACAAGGTCAATTCTAGATAGAGAATTAGATGACTTAGAGTGGCATGTATAAGCTCTTCTATTCGGGTTTAGTTCTCTCCAGATATCTCTAAAGCCCAGCTCCGTCATCAACCTACCAAATACCGAGATTGTCTGAGTGGGAGGTCGATTATTTCTATCTAGTCCCTCGTTGTATACATGATTAAAATCTCCCATCCAAAAGATGGGGGCATTATCAAATTTTTCAACTTTTTTAGCTATGCTAACTAGGACTTCCAGACAAGCTGTTGGTGGGAGGTATAGGCCTACCAGCACTAATCTTATCCCATTTAGTATGGCATGCAGTATTATATATCTGCCCTGAGGGTCTATTTTTATCTCTATTTCCTGGAAACACACCTTTCTATAGATCAAAATGCTCACTCCGCGGGCGTACGAGGAGAAAGTAGAATTATAATATCGGCTTATCCAAGCCTTGCTTAAAACTTTACAAGTATCCGATACAAGGTGTGTTTCCTGGAAACATATTGCCTCCGGGCAGTATGACCCACATAGATCGAAGATTGCCTTTCTTTTTAATTTATCATTTAGCCCTCTCACATTCCAAGATATAATTTTAACCATTATCAAGAGTAGTGTACGTTATTCCTACCCAATGTTTCCTAAAGTACATTTTCCTCGACAACCACTTAATCCCTCCCTCCCCACCCCCGTACCTCCCATACCCTTGTCCAGGGTTGAACATCCCTAGACTCTTCCCGGAGCATATTCCGCGCCGGAGTAAGTATACCGAATCAATAAATTTATGTCTTCAAAACTCTCTCTATCCACTCATTTGCCTCTTCAGCGTTTTCAAAAAAATTAGACTTATCCTCATACATAATTTTTAATTTTGCCGGGTACATTAGTGAGTATACTATCCTTTTTTCTCGTAGTCTTTTTTTTATCCCTACATAACTCATTCTTTTTTTTTTGAATATCTTGCGGGTAATCTGGAAAAATCATGATTGGGTTGTTATTATATTGTAGTGGGGGTGAGGATCTTATGCTTTTCAATATATTGTCCCTATCTCTTGGGGAGAGTAATCTCACCAAAATATTCCTGGGCCTGCTTCCTGTAGGTGGGGGTCTAGCTGGAATACGATGTGCCCTGTCAACCATGAACATTTTTGTACATACCCCCTCTGGAAAGGTAGATTCTATCCAGTCTGATACAAATTTGGCCACATTATTCCCTTCTGATCCCTCCGGAAATCCCACAATGCGTAGGTTATTTCTTCTTGAGCGATTTTCAAGGTCTAGCACCTTCTCTTTTAGGCCCTGTTCAGATTTTTCCATTTTTTTAATTTTTGTAGTTAACACCTCAATTTTATTCTCCACCACCTCTACTCTTGACTCTGTGTTGTCAATTCGAGTCTTAAGTTCATGTATGTCCTCTCTAGCGGAAGTTATTTCTCTCTTTACTGTCTCGATTTCTTTTAGAACATTCCCTACTGCTGTGAGGCATTGGGCTATTTGGAGCGAGATATCTTTAAGGGAGGGTTCTAGCCCTCGGGTTTCCATTTCTTCTCTACTATCCTCAACGTTGGGGGTCCTCTGCACCCTCTTCATTAGACCCATATCGCACTGGGGAGCCTCTAGTTTTTTCCCCGTTCTTCTTGGGTTTATTTTGTGGGGGCTTGGGCGATTGAAGGAAGCTATCTATTTTACCTTCTTTTTTTTTCTTTTCCCCTGGAGAACACCCCACATCTGATAGCCTAGTCTTAGGGACATTTTTTATTTTTCTATTGGCCATGTTTACTGAGTCCTTCTTAGTCGATTTGGCGAGCAGTTCCCTTTCAGATCCGTCCTTATTCTGGTCCTCAGAAAGTTCACTTCTCCTCTGAATATCAGAGACATGAGAACCAACGGGGGACAGAATAGAATAAGCCTGATCAAGAAGATTTGGACGACATTCTGAAAGAATTGTACACGCCACATTTGGTCTATCAACCCATTTTTTAAGTAGATTGGCATGGAAGATTTTCTTTTCCTGAACCCTGCCAGGCATAAAAATCTCATAATCTACTGGACCAGTTTGACGCAAGACCTCAAAGGGTCCCTGCCACCTTGCTAGCAATTTGTTATCAGATGTTGCCAGTAACAGTAGAACCTTATCCCCGGGTATTAAACGTTTATCTTTAGCATTTTTGTCATACTATTTGTTTCATGTGGGATGGTGCATCTGTAACGTTGACCTTCACAAACTCTGTTAACTCGGCAAGTTTGTCCCTCATTGAGAGGACATACTCCACTAAGGTTTTTTGGTTTGGGCTAGGGTTTTCCCAGTGTTCTTTGATCACATCCAGTGGTCCCCTTGGTCTTTTACCATAGAGTAACTCAAAGGGAGAAAAACCAGTAGATGCCTGTGGAACCTCTCTATAGGCAAACAAAACATATGGGAGCAACTGATCCCATTGTTTTGGATATTGTTCCACAAACTTGCAAAGCATTCTTTTAAGCATTTGGTTGAAGCGCTCCACCAAGACATCTGTTTGTGGATGATAGGGAGCAGTTCTTACTGCCTGGATTCCTAAAAGCTGATGGATTTGCTTCATTAAGTTGGACTGAAAATTTGAACCTTGGTCTGTTAGAATTGTGTGAGGAATACCCATCTGACTGAAAAACTTCATCAGTTCCTCTGCAATTCTTTTTGTGGTGATAGTATCCGGAATAGCCTCCGGATAGCGGGTCATGTAATCACTTATAACTAAAATATATTGGTTACATTTTTTACTTTTTTCAAGAGGACCAACTATATCCAGAGCTATTCTTTCAAATGGAGTATCAACCACAGGTACAGGAATCGGCCTACACTTTTTGTTACCTGGAGAAACATACTGACATTCTGGACAAGAGTCACAAAAATTGGCAACATCTGCATGTACTTTAGGCCAAAAGAATCGAGTTAGTATCCTTGACAGTGTTTTATTCCTACCCAGGTGTCCAGATGGTGGTATACTGTGAGCTACTTTCATAATTGACTCCCTGTATTCAGAGGGAACCACAAGTTGCCATACTTTTTCTTTTGTCTTTGGATGCTCACAAACCCTATACAAGAGGTCATTTTTTAAAGTGTACATAGGAAACTGTTTGGGTTCCCCTTCATTTTTAACCTGAGAAAACACTGAAGCAAGGGTGCCATCTTGTTTTTGTTTAACGGACATGTTTTCCCACTTTAGAGATCCTTTTTCTAAGAGAGAATGCGCAGACCGCCATTTTTCTCTCCTAGAAAGGTGACTTTTGCCACTACCATGGAAAACATCATCGTGCAATAGAAATATGTCACCCAGAGGTTCTGCATCAGACACCTTTTTAACTTGAGACCTTGTGGTCACAGCAGTTAAACTGTCACTTTTAATCATGCTACAAAAACCAGATAGGTCTTGGTCCAAAACCACAGGATATGGTAATTTTGGGACAATTCCCATTTCTAAAGACACTTCTACATCAGCTATTTGTATAGGTATCACAGTTTTAGGGTACATCTTTTTATCACCATGCACACAAGTTAGGAACAAATGACCTGTAGTATTAGCAGAGTCCACCAAGTATGATCTTACCAGAGACTGCTGGCTCCCAGTATCAATCAAGGTAGTCACAGTCTGGGAGTTAACAGTAACAGGTTATAAATAGTCTCTCGCATGTCCAACACAATTTGGTGCAGACCCTTTAACTTTTTTGCTAGCTATATAGGTACATTCTTTAGCATAATGTCCAGCTTTACCACAGGCAAAGCAAGTAAGGTCTTTATGCTGACCTTTAGATTTTACAGTCTCATGTTTTGGCTTATCAGTGATAGTATTGAAAGAAGGTCTTGCCACACTTGACTTCTGGACCATTCCTTTCCTTGCAAGCAGATAATTTTCAGCGAGTGTCACAGCCTGCTCACCACTTTCAGGCTGATGTTCCTTTACCCATATTCACATTGGTGTAGGAAGAACCTCCGGAAACTGTTCAAGGATGATGGTCTCCAACACCTGCTGGACAGTCTTGCCCTCTGGGGGAATCCACTTGGAACGTAGTTCACTCAGCTGGGTGTAGGCCTCTCTAGGTCCATCTTTATCTTGGTATCTGTAGGTCCGGAATCTTTGGCAAAATGTTTCTGTATCTATGTTGTAGCGTCTTAAAATAGCAGTTTTGACTTTTTTTATAATTTTCAGCGTCATCAGTCCTCATCTGGCTATATGCCTGCTGTGCTTTGCTGGTGAGGAATGGCACTAAATGAAGGACCCATTGATCTTCAGGCCACTTGTATATCATCAGTCTCTGTTAGCTTGGTCAGCTTTAATTTTGTGGCAGGAGAAAGATTTTGCTGCATGGCTTGTAGTGCCTGGATAAACTGGTCATCTCTCCTTGCTCTTTCCACCTCTTGATGTCAATTCTGCGTTGCTCCTCCTCCTTGTCTCTCCTCCATTGCTCTTTTTCACGGTAGAATTTTTCCTCCTCTTTTCTACGTTGATCACTTAACTCTTGGCGCTGGATCAACCATACAAGGAGTTCCTCCATGCTTTTTGGAGCAGTTGCACTCACTGGTGGATCAGTACCAGCTGCAGCGCCCTCCTCTGGAATCACAGGTTTGCATACCTCTGGCTGGGTGCTCTCCATCTCCAACACAGGAGCTGCTTTTGCCTTTTGGCGAGATCCCTCTGCCAGTTTGGGACGTGCAGATGCTTTAGCGCGCTGCGGTGGTATAGCAGACTGCGTCGTTATAAACCTCTTGGCACGTCCTGCCATCAGCTGAGTAGTAAACTGTACTTAGTCCAGAACAAACGGCCATCCCACTGCTGCCACCATATGTTGAGATGTGGGGTCTTCTGGCCATTAAAAAAAAGAAATCTTTACTCAGGCTTCAGGTCCAAAGAAAAGGCTTGCATTTATTTTCACAAAAATAAAATGAACAGAACAAAAATGCAGATAATTCAGAGGTCAGGTTGCAGCTACCTTGGAACAAGTAGCTACCCCTGTGGTCAGATCAGACACTCTGACCTAGAGACAATCCATGTACACACAGGTGTCATTAAATACCCAACTATTTCCCTTGAGTCTTAAAGGGATACACCCCTGGGTTGCACCTTTAACAACAAACATCACACAAAGATATATTTCTTACTTAATATATATAACACCACAATATAGTATAATACACAATATAAAAATAAAGGGGAGTTTACAATATACACAAAGTAACCAATGTAAGAAATACATACATAAACTGCATGGCTTCAGCTCTGCATCACCTGGCAGTAATCAGGTACAGGCTATATAACCCCAGCTCACCCTCTGCTCAGGTTTTGCACACACACAAGTAAGATCAGGTAATGCTGAGTGGTGACTGCTGAACTGGTTTGTCTGTTGAAACAGAGACAAAGGTTTGCTGGCCAGCAGGAGGAGAAAAAGAAGAAACGGTACAAACACACAGACAGACAAACAGTTCACCATTCACCCCTCAACAGTGCCAAGTGCGAGGAGTAAATTTTGTGGAAGTGAGCAGAGCTAATGGGTTAAATTATGGAACTCCATAGAGTAGGTGCACATGTTTGGACTCAAGTGTGCTGGGTTCGTGACATAAGTTATGAATTAAGTAGAGAAGTAGAGAATTTACTACTAAAATTTGAAGTACAATATGTCACAAGAAAACAAAATCCCCTGGATATGTTAAAGTGTTTTAAAGCTATAACCACTTCTAGTCACAAAGGTCAATGTCACGGGTGGTCCCCATATTGCAGGTCACAGGCTCACCTGTGCCCCTCGCTCCCCACAGGCCCAGCTCCAGCGCCACATACCTGTCCCTGCTCCCGAGTCCTGGTCTCGCTCTTTGCGTGCGCATCCCCATGTCCGGGTGCATAGAGCCCTAGAGAAAGCTGTGTTTATGCCTTGCGCTTTTTCTGTGAATTCCTGTTGTGACCCCGATTCCGTTTCTGACTTAGCTCCTTTGCCACCTGCCTTGACCTGTTGCTACATCTCCGATCCTGTGCTGCCCTGCGAACAAGTCACGCCTATGGAACGACCTGGTGATACCACGCCGAAGCAAGTCCAACCCGCTCTGTGGCGGGCTCTGGTGAAAACCTGGTGCCACTTAAACTCCGGTCCCAGGTAGTGGCTTGTGTCATCGTCCGGAGTGGTTCAGAGGATCCACAACCTCTAAGCCTGACTGTAAGATCCGGCCATGGATCCCGCCGAGGTTCCGCTTCCCACTCGGCCGACTCTGGCCACCATCGTGGTCCAGCAATCCCGGGAGATTGTCGCTCAACTCGAACAGCTGGCACAAGTTACCGCCATGCTGCAACACCTTCTAGCCACCCAGCAACAACAACAGGTTCTTGAGGCTGCTCCGTGGCTTCCGCTACCCCGGCTTGTCTTCCTGCCGCTGAACCTAGGCTACAGCTGTCTATTCCCGGCAAGTATGATGGCGATCCCGAGATGTGCAGGAGCTTTTTAACCCAGTGCTCCCTGCACATAGAATTCATGCCGTCACAATTCGTCACAGAGCGATCCAAGGTGGCATTCATGATCAGCCTCCTCTCCGGGAAATCCATCACCTGGACTACACCTCTTTGGGACAGAAACGACCCAGTTACGGCTACTCTCACAGCATTTCTGGCAGAGTGTTTGAAGAACCTGCAAGGGCCTCCTTGTCTGAGACTGCGCTGTTAAATCTGCGCCAAGGGAACTCTTTCGTGGGAGAATATGCTGTCCAGATCCGTGGCCTTGGAACTTTCCTGGAACAATGCAGCCCTGTCCGCAGCTTTCAAAAAGGGTCTTTCCTCTCATGCTAATGCCGCTGTGGCCGCTCGTGATCTACTGTCTACTCTGAGTGGCCTCATCACCTTGGCCACCCAGAAGCCAGACTCCCTTCCGAGGAACGCATCAGAAGACGTCAGGGAAACCTCTGCCTTTATTGTGCCAATCCAGAGCACATCATTGGGACTTGTCCAGTCCGTCCCCTGCGTCCAGGAAATGCCAGTACCTAGGGTTCTTGAGAGAAGTGTCCCTAGGTGTAAGCAAAGTTTCTCCACACCTGCTGATTCCGGTCCTTCTCAGCATTGGTACCGGCCCCTAGATCCAGGTCTCTGCTTTCTTGGACTCCGATTCCGCAGGGAACTTCATGGATGCTGCTTTGGTCTCCCGGCCTCGAGAAGCTGTTGGTCACCTCCTCAGTAAGTGGCAAATCCTCTCTGACCCGGTCCTGTACCACACCAAGCCTCTGTCCTTGCAGGTCGGTGTGCTGCACATGGAGAGACTGTCCTTTTATGTGCTACCTCAGTCCACATCCTCTATCCTGTTGGGCCTTCCATGGCTGCAGCTCCATGCACTCAACTGGATGACCGATGAAATTCATTATCTAGAGTGCCGGTCCCACTGTATGGTGGCGTAGATACCTGTATTGGTCTCCTCCGTGTCTCCCAAACCCTTGGAAGGTCTACCAACGTGCTACCGGGACTTCTGTGACGTGTTCTCCAAGAAGCAGGCTGAGACTTTGCCGCTGCATCGTCCCTACGATTGCCCTATTGAGTTGTTGCCGGGTACCTCTCTGCCCCAAGGTCGGGGGTACCCACTTTCAGTTCCCAAGACCACAGCCATGTCGTAGTATATCAAGGAGAACCTGCAAAGAGGTTTCATATGGAAGTCCTCCTCTCCTGCGGGCGCAGGATTCTTTTTTGTTACTAAGACGGACGGCTACTTGCGTCCTTGCATTGATTATGGCGGACTTAACAAGATCACGGTTAAAAACCGCTACCCTCTGCCGTTGATCACTGAGCTGTTTGACCGCCTGTGCGGTTCCAAGATTTTACCCTAAGCTTGACCTTCATGGGAAGAATAGAAGACAGTATTTAACACCCGAGATGGACATTTCAAGTACCTTGTGATGCCATTTGGACTGTGTAATTCTCCAGCTGTCTTCCAGGAGTTTGTCAATGACATCTTCAGAGAACTGCTGCATACATGTGTCGTGGTCTACCTAGATGACATCTTGGTGTTCTCTCCATGCCTCGGGACCCACCAGTCTCATGTACGGCAAGTCCTTTGCCGCTTGTGGGCTAATAGTCTCTACGCCAAGCTCAAGAAGTGTCTGTTTCACCAACTGAGTCTTCCTTTTCTCAGCTACATTATCTTGGACAAAGGTGTCCAGATCGTGGATCGTGCTAAACTATCTGCAGTTCTGCAGTGGCTGCGTCCAGAAGGTCTTCGAGCCATTCAGAGGTTCCTGGGCTTCGCGAACTACTAACGGCAGTCTGTCCCACATTTTTCTACTATAGTCGCTCACCAGGAAGGGAGCTAATCCACGCCCCTGGCCTTTGCCGGCTGAAGTAGCCTTCGCAAAGTTAAAGTCCACCTTTGCCACGGCTCTAGTTCTCTCTAGACCTGATACGGAGAAGGCCATAAATTCAGATGACAAAATTTACTCTAAATTAACCCCTTCCCGACATTTGATCTAATAGTACTGCATCGCGGGAGGTGCGTTCCCACAAAATGCAGTAGAACGGAGCCGGGGCCAGAAGGTGCGGGTGTTGGCTATATATTATAGCCGACACCTGCCTCTAACCCCCCCCCCCCCCCCCGATCGGAGATTTCGACCACGGCGTGTTAGGGGCATTTCACAAGAATCGGAACACCCCCCCCCCCCATGGCGCTTACCCCCCACGACCTCAATGATAGGCAATGAAAGACGCACATTGTTTTCCTTGCATTTCTCACTGTTGGATCTAAGATCGTGATTTTCTCTGTTCCTGAATGAGCAAGGAGGATAATTAGTGCAGATCTAAGAGAGACCAACTGGCTAAATGTAGAATTTACTTTCAAAATTGTATCAGATTTTGTTTTAATCCCTGTAAAACAATTAAAGGGTTAACAAAATTCATAAAATTTGTTTTACATACGTGATCGCGTAGCGCCAGGCACTGGCAGTCCCGGGCTGCGATCGGAACCACTGACCCTCCCCGTCCGTGGTTCCGATCGCAGCCCAGGGACTGCGCGATCTGCTTCCTGGTGCCGGGTCCCTGCCTTCTGGCGCAGCATGCTCAGTGTGTTACATTACACAGTGTAATACATCTGTATTACACTGTGTAAGGTGAAGAATAGCTTGAACAGTGGATCGCTTTTTCAAGCTAACCTGTAAAAGTGAATAAAAACAGTTAAAAACATGAAATAAAAACATTATCTAATAAAAATAACTAAATAAAGTTAAAGTCCCCTAAACACAAACATTCCCTATACACATGTAATAAAGTAAAAAAAAAAAACACAAAATTGCCAAAAAAACGCACATATTTGGTATTGCCGCGTCCGTACAATAACTCAGAAACATTATTGGGCCCGCTCAGTGAACGCTGTAAAAACAAAACACGAAAAACTCGCCAAAAATGTACATTTTTCATAAAATCTCTTCACAAAAATGTTCTAAAAAGTGATCAAAAAAAGTTATGTGCGCCAAAATGTTACCAATTGAAAGGACAACTCAACGTGTAAAAAATAAGCTGTAATCTAGCTCTGTCAACCAAAAAATATTAAACTTACGTCTCCGAAAAGATGGCGATGCAAAAACAAATTAGATTTCCTCTATATTAATTTTTTTTCAGTAAAATTGTAAAAATAAATGAAAAACTATATAAATGAGGTATCACCGTAATCGTAGTGATTTGTAGAATAAAGATAATATAGTATTTTATTGTACGGTGTACGAACCCCAAAAAATACAAAAAGAAAGGAAACCAAAATTGACAATTTTCTTTTCACCCATACATTCAAGAGTTAATAGAATCTCATCAATAAGCTTATGACCCACTAAAATGAAATATTTGTAAAGTGCATCTCATGTCGCAAAAAATAAGCCCTTATGTCCAAATTGCCAAAAAAAATAAAGATTGTATAGCCAATAAAAAGTGACAATGCATAATCTGCTCTGAATGGCGCAGCTTCCCTTCGATGCCCTGGCGTGTCCCCATACAGCAGGTTACCACCACATATGGGGTATTGTTATACGCGGAAGGGATTGGGTATCAAATTTTGTGGAGCGTTTTGGTATTTTATCCACTGAGAATTTGTACATTTTTTGAAAAACACATTAATATAGACAAAAAAAAATTTACTTTCAAAATTGCATCCGATTTTGTTTTAACCCCTGTAAAACAATTAAAGGGTTAACAAACTTCATAAAAGTTGTTTTACATATATTGAGGGGTGTCGTTTCTATAATGGGGTTTTACTTTTATTTAGGCCTCTCAAAGTGACTGCTCAATAGCAGTATTTTGAGTTTTTTATGAAAATGTGAAAAATCGCACTTAATGTTCAAAGCCCCATAACATCCTAGAAACATAAGACTATGCATAAACAAAAACCATGTCCACATAAAGTAGACATTCGGTGAATGTTGGTTATTAAGTTTTTTGCTGTTATGACTATGTGTGGAAAAAGTTGAACATTTTGAAGTTCGAAAATCGAGAATTTTTCCAAATTTTCACCAAATATCTGATTTTCTCATAAATAAATGCAAAACATACCACCAAAATTTGTCACGAGAAAATAATATTAAAATCACTTGGATATGTAAAAGCGTTTCAAAGTTATAACCATTTATAGTGACACAGGGCAGATTTGAAAAAATGGGCCATATCAGGAAGGTGGAAAATGGTTTTGGCGTTAAGGGGTTAATAGCATCCTCGTGTCTTGCCTTGTGGATCCCCTAGTCCACCCTGATTAGGTAGGGTTTATACCCTTTAGAGAAGCTAGTGACCACACGCTTGAAACATTCTTCCTGATCCATCATGCTACGCAATCCTTGCCTTGCATAGCTACTCAAGTTATGAAAACATTGAATCGATCCTCTGGGTCTATATCACTGTTCACTCCTAATGGTCTCCTGACTCCCTACGGATTCAATCAGTCACTGAGAATAGTGTCCTCCCGGGCACAGTGGGATTATAATCAACTAACACACTTCTACCAAGCCATCAAATCTAAGGTAAATCTACATAGAGAACTGACACAAAATTATCACAAACGCCACAAATTATCTATCTTTTGCATATCCCAAGAGACCACCTATAAAATCCTGTTGCGTTGGTACTGGGTGCCCACCAGATTAAGGTCTATCTATCCAAATTGTTCTGATCTCTGTTGGAGATGCCACCAGGCCCCTGGTACAATGTCACATATATGGTGGGGTTCCCACCTACTTCGCCAGTTTTGGACACAGGTGTGTAAGCTAATCTCCAAATTGACGGGATACCAACCGGAGGATGACCCCTCAGTCCTACTTCTATTAATACTCCCTAAATTGATTACCAGAGCTAAGAAGTCCTTAATGGTGTTTCTATTAATAGCTGCTAGGTCCCTCATCCCAAGACTATGGAAAACCACCAGGATACCGCCGATTTCAGATTGGTTTGGTGAGATAACTTTGCTTAATAAACTAGAAGATCTTACCGCCGAAACACACAATACTGGGGATGCCAACACATCGTTGTGGGGCCCCTGGCTCACGTTTAGGCAATCACCTGAATTTAACACTTTTATGTAAAAATATTATGACGTCTCACCTACAACCAGACTGCTCTTGTAAATTGAATACTGAATGAGAAGGTGTCCAAACTTTTGTTCTGTGCTTTATGTGTCAGGGTAAGGACACAGAGCGCAGTATTTGTCAGCTGTGTACTGTACTGCTTCCAGGTCCTCTCCTGCTCCTTGCACAGCTCTGCTCTGGATCCTGATATGGGCACCTAAAACCAACATGGGACACAGAGTAGAGACGCACATGGAACAGGGAAGAAGCTGCAGTACAGTTCACTTCAGGAGAGGAGCCAGGAAAGGAAAGTTTTTTTTTTTTGGCTGCTCTGGGGGTCTCTAGTATTATTGTCTGCTCTGGGGGTCTTCAGTATTAGTAGTTTTATGCTCCGAGGTCTTATTATTATTGTCTACTGTGCGGTTTCCAGCATTTGTCTGCTCTGGGGCCTCCAGTATTAGTACAGTCATGGGCAAAAGTTTTGAGAATGACACAAATATTATATTTTCACATGATCTGTTGCCCTCTGGTTTTTATGTGTGTTTGTCAGATGTTTTTTCACATACAGAAATACAAGTGCAATCACATTATTAGTATGCTTAATGCAGCAAGTCAATATTTGCAGTGTTGACCCTTCTTCTTCAGGACCTCTGCAATTCTCCCTGGCTTGCTCTCAATCAACTTCTGAATCAAATCCTGACTGATAGCAGTCCATTCTTGCACAATATATGCTTGCATTTTGTCACAATTTGTTGGTTTTTATTTGTCCACCCGTCTCCTGATGATTGACCACAAGTTCTCAATGGGATAAAGATCTGGAGAGTTTCCATGCCATGGACTCAAAATCTCTGAGCCATATAGTTATCACCTTTCCTTTATGGCAAGGTGCTCCATCATGCTGGAAAAGGCATTGTTGATCACCAAACTACTCTTGGACGGTTGGGATAGATTGCTCTTGGATAACATTCTGGTTCCATTCTTTATTCATTGATGTGTTTTTAGGCAAGACTGTGAGAGAGCCTATTCCCTTGGCTGAGAAGCAACCCCACACATGAATGGTTGCAGGATGCTTTACAGTTGGCAGGAGACAAGACTGGTGGTATCACTCACCTTGTCTTCGCCAAACAAGCTGTCCGCTCCCTGTACCTTTTGCAGAATATCAGTCTGTCCCTGATGTTTTTTCTGGAGAGAAGTGGCTTCTTTGCTGCCCTCCTTGACACCAGGCCTTGCTCCAAGAGTCTCTGCCTCACAGTGTGTGCAGATGCACTCACACCTGCCTGCTGCCATTCCTGAGCAAGCTCTGCACTGCTGGTAGCCCGATCCCGAAGCTGAAACACTTTTAAGAGATGGTCCTGACACTTGCTGGTCCTTCTTGGGCACCCTGGAGCCTTTTTGGCAACAATGGAACCTCTCTTCTTGAATTTATGATGCGATAGATTGTTGACTGAGGTGAAATCTTTCTAGCTGCGATACTCTTCCCTGTTAGGCCAGTTTTGTGCAGTGCAATGATGACTGCACGTGTTTCTTTAGAGATAACCATGGTTAACAGAAGAGAAACAAAGATGCTTAACACCAGCCTCCTTTTAAAATGTCCAGTGGTGAAATCCTTACTTAATCATGGAAGAGGAGTTTGGAGGTGGAGGAGGATATAGGAGTCTGGGGGAGGACAGGGGACTTGAAAGTGGAAAATAGGGAGGTCTGGAGGAAGTGGACATGGGAGCCTAAAGGTGGACAGAAGAATTAGGAGGAGGGTAGAGAAGCCTGGAGATGGAAGAGAACTGAGGGGTCTGGAGGAGGACGGAAAAGTCTGAAGGAGGACAGAGGAGGTTGCAGGATGACAGGTGGTCTGAAAGTGGAGAACAGAGGTGTTCAGAGGAGAAAGGGTGTCTAAAGGAGGACAGATGAGCCTGTAGGAGGGGTCATAGGAGTTTAGAGGAAGAGGACAGGGGGGTCTGGAAGAGAAGGACAGGGGGGTCTGGAAGAGAAGGATAGAGGGGTCTGGAAGATGAGGACTGAGGAGTTTGGAAGAGAACATCGGATTCTGGAGGAGGACAGGGGGCTTGAAGTAGGAGGACAGGGGGACCTGGATAAGGACAGAGTGGTATAGAGGAGAACAGGGAAATCGGGAGGGGAAGGACAGGGGGACTGAAAGAGGTCAGAGGGAGAGGAGGGGATCTGGAGGGGGATCAGAAGTGTCTGTAGATTATAATAGGACATTTTATATGAAATAATTGATTAGAGGGGCTATGTAATGAATAAGTGATTTGAGAACACTGAATAGAAAGAAAGAAAAAAAGCATCTAGGTATTCAACATTGCCACAAAGTGACCAAGCCCCAGTGGGCTAGCTCTTACATTCAGTGGGAGGCCTTTCTCATCTCCACACCTTGGGTATCAACAGCTTGGCAGCAGATTTCGGAGTGTGTGGGAGATCATGTTGCATGCCTATGTTGATGGTTTCCCTAAGAGTAGTGTGGCTGGGTCAAGGCCTATATTTGTATTACAAATCAGGTTTATTTAAGCCACTGCTTAGCGCCAGTAAGAAAAATGCCAGATATGAGAAATGTCCATTACCTACAATTTGCAGTGCCAACATTCTCTTGCTGAATTGCTATCTATACAATGCAGCATTTGTGGAGTTTTATGCCATCTCGAAAGTAGCTTATGTGAATTTTACTTGAATCCAAATACATTTGTACAACCCATAAACATTAAGAAAAATATTTCCTCCTCAGGACAGAAAGTCTGAAAATAGTATTGTCTGTCTAACTAGAAACATTAAAAACTAAATAAACTTTATTAATTACTTAACCCCTTAAGGACGCAGCCATTTTGTAGCTTAAGGCTCAGTCCCATTTTTTGGAGATTTTTTTTCCCCACATGTTGTACTTCATTTTAGTGGTAAATGTTGGCTGAAAAGTTTTGCCTTTATTTCCAAAAAACAAGAAAAAATTATGAATTTTTTTGAAAAATTTGCCATTTTTGAAATTCAAAATCATTGCGTTTTCAGGCAGATAGATTGACCACCTAAATAACTTGCTGAATAACATTTCCTATATGTCTACTTTACATTTTCATCATTTTTGAAAGTCTGGATAATTTATTTTGATGTCACACGGCTTACAAATAATTCTCAAGTTTCCGTCATTTCAGAATTTACTATTTTGGGGATAAATACAGTTTTAAATGAAATATTACATATTTAGCATTAAAACCCCTTCTATAATCAACCCATTTTTTAATCTGCACCTCTCAAGCTATCAGAAACAGCTTTTAGCAAGATTGTTAACCCCTTGAGAATTTCATAGTAATTGAATCAAAATGGAGGTGAAATTTAGAAAGGTCAAATTTTGTCGGTCATACGTTCATTTACCCCTAAAATTGACACATTTCCAAAAGATAAAGCGAAAACCCACCATTCTCCCAAATTTCTCCCAATTTCAGAGTTCCCCACATGTGGACGTTACTTGTTTTATGGGTGCACAGCGAGGCGCAGAAAGGAAGGAGGGGACCTGCAGCTGTCAGGATTTTGGTTTCCTCATTGGCCCCTTTTGTAGGCTATAAAGTTTTTACTTTTTTGTTATTGGGCCATGTGACAGCATTTTTTTTGCGGGGCGAGATGCTTTTTCCATTGTTACCATTTTGGGGTTGTTATCACCTATTGTTGAAAATTTAGGAACTTTTTTTTTGAGGTTGAGTAGAAAAGCATCAATTCTGTACTGGATTTTTTACTTTTTTTTTTTTTCGTGTTCACCGTATAGCCTAATAATCATGGTATCTTTATTCTATGGTCGATACGATTACAGGGATACCATACATGAATATTTTTTTTTATGTTTTACTAAATTTGCCAAATAAAACCCTAATGTGGGGGGAAATGTATCATTTTTGCATCGCTGTCTTCCAAGTGCCATAACATTTTTTTACTTTTTTTGGCTACAGAGCTGGTTGATGGCTTGTTTTTTTGCGGGACATGCTGTACTTTGCAACATTATCATTATGGCGTCCATATGTTTTGTTGATCACTTTTTACTGCATTGTTTGTGGGATTCAATAGGTAAAAATCATGTTTTTTGGCAGGTTTTTAAAGTTTTTTTTACGGCGTTCATCATACGGGTTCAATACTTATTTAATTTTATTCTACGGATTGTTACGGACGCGGTGATATTATATATGTGTGGTTTGTTTTATTATTTAGAGTTTATATATCTCTTTATATGTTTTGGGGCTTATGGGTATTTTTAGTGATTTATAAACTTTTATTTTTTATTTTTTTTTTATTTATTTTTTTTACTTATGTCACCATGGGACATGAACAAGCAATCATCTGATTGCTTGTTCATGATAATACTCTGCAATACTCATGTATTGCAGGATATTAGCAGTGTCAGCCTATGCCACATGCATAGGCTGACACTGTGCCTTTTAAGATCACGTCACAGACGCCATCTTAAAGGGTCCCGATCGGACTCCAGAAATGCCATAGCAACGATCGGCGCCTGCGAAAACGGCGCAGGGGGGCTGATCTTGGGGGAAAGACCCCCGGAAGGCAAGTTAAATGCCGCGGTCGCGCTGACTGCGGCATTTAACGGGTTGAACACCAGCGATCGGAGCCCACTCCGACTGTGGGTGTTAGCCGGGGATGTCAGCGGTAGATTACCGCTGACATCCCCAGACCCCCGATGCCGGTTCGGCTCCTGTGCAGACCTGAACCTGCATCGTTTCTGCGCAGTAGTAGTACTGCACTGAGCGCTTTTTGCAGAGCTTAGCGCAGTACAGCTACAGCACAGAGCGCTTAGGGGTTAAAAGCTATTGATAATGTATCACAACATTCAGGCTTTGGCCCTTAAATGGATTAATACTAGTGGTCCATAGACAGGGCAGTGACTATAATACTTGTTTTGTATACTGTCTCAACTAACGAGCCAATTGTAAAAAAGGTCTAATGGAACAACCTTTAGTTTCCTGCCACTAGACCAAGAGGTAAATACTCAAAAGTTTCCAGTACAGGCCACAGCGAGCATAGGTAAAGGAGATTGGCAAGGTGGCATTCAGCGTTGGGAATCTGACCAGATGAAACCCAACCAGAGGTCGCACTAACATTTTTACAGAAGGGTAAAAATACTCCTCTCACCATTTTTGAGGAGTATGAAAATTTCGGTAGTACACTGCACACACTACACTCGCACTCTACACTCACACTGCGCACACTACACTAGACTCACACTGCGCACACTACACACACTACTCTACACTCACACTGCGCACACTACACTAGACTCACACTGCGCACACTACACACACTACTCTACACTCACACTGCGCACACTACACACACTACTCTACACTCACACCGCGCACACTACACACACTACTCTACACTCACACCGCACACACTGAACACTACACTCACACCGCACACACTGAACACTACTCTACACTCACACCGCACACACTGAACACTACTCTACACTCACACCGCACACACTGAACACTACACTCACACCGCACACACTGAACACTACACTACACTCACATCGCACACACTGAACACTACACTCACACCGCACTCACACCGCACTCACTGAACACTACTCTACACTCACACCGCACACACTGAACACTACACTACACTCACACCGCACACACTGAACACTACACTCACATCGCACACACTGAACACTACACTCACACCGCACACACTGAACACTACTCTACACTCACACCGCACACACGGAACACTACACTCACACCGCACACACTGAACACTACTCTACACTCACACCGCACACACGGAACACTACACTACACTCACACCGCACACACTGAACACTACACTCACACCGCACACACTGAACACTACACTACACTCACACCGCATACACTGAACACTACGCTACACTCACACCGCACACACTGAACACTACGCTACACTCACACCGCACACACTGAACACTACGCTACACTCACACCGCACACACTGAACACTACGCTACACTCACACCGCACACACTGAACACTACGCTACACTCACACCGCACACACTGAACACTACACTCACACCGCACTCACTGAACACTACACTCACACCGCACACACTGAACACTACACTCACACCGCACTCACTGAACACTACACTACACTCACACCGCACACACTGAACACTACACTACACTCACACCGCACACACTGAACACTACACTACACTCACAACGCACACACTGAACACTACACTACACTCACAACGCACACACTGAACACTACACTCACAACGCACACACTGAACACTACACTCACACTGCACACACTGAACACTACACTACACTCACACCGCACACACTGAACACTACACTACACTCACACCGCACACACTGAACACTACACTACACTCACACCGCACACACTGAACACTACACTACACTCACACCGCACACACTGAACACTACACTCACACCGCACACACTGAACACTACACTCACACCGCACACCGCACACACTCACCCGGCCTTGCTCTTAAGTCCTGTCGGGATCTGCGGGCAGGTAGAGATGGAGCAGGACAGGGAGCAGCAGCCCCGCTCCCGGGGCCTGCGCTCTCGCTCCGGAGCGCTGCTGACAGATCACTGTGTCACGTGTCCCGCTGAGCGGCCCGGCGCACGCTGCTATCGCGCTACTGACATTTCCCTCATTTGCAGCGTGCGCCGGGCCGCTCAGCCTGCGTGCTACAAGGAATAATTGCCAAGCGTAACTTTACGCATGGCAATTATTTTGGGGGGTAATGGCGCCTCATCACGCGTCTATGACGGGTGGTGAGGCGTTAATGCGACCTCTGAACCCAACTAAGAATATAGCGCAGCTCATCCGTCAAGTTATACACGCATGGATCCGGCAAGGTGCACGGGAGGTGCAAAGTGTAGTTTTGCCCAACTGTTACCTGAAATAAAAAAGGTGAATAAAGAGTCCAGCTGAGAGAAAATACATATCTGCATGCTGCAAAGTGTACGCGGCTCAGTGGTAGCACTCCAGCCTTGCAGCGCTGTGGTCCTGGGGTCAAGCCCCATCCAGGTCACCATCTGTTAAGGGTTTATATGTTCTCTCTGTGTTTGTGTGGGTTTCCTCCCACAGTCCAAAACATACTGGTAGGTTGATTAGATTGTGAGCCCCATGGGGACAGGGACAGATTTGGCAAGCTCTGTGTGGCGCTACCTAATTCGTAAGCACTATATAAATAAAGGAATTATTATTACAGTAGCTTTGGCAGTGCAACCATTTTAAGTAGATGCGGCCAGCTGCAGACTCTGGCAGAAACTTCCAAGCTGCCTCTTTATCTATAAAGGGGTTGTCCAACTTAATACAAATTTTACTGGTGGGCTATGAGTGGTTTTGAAAAAAAATAAACCTATACCTCTCTCAGCGCTCCCGTTGCTGCCATGCCCCTGTTTCTTTACAAGAGTACGGCGGCTCTGCTTTGACAATTTTCATGGGGCTGTTATACCCACCCGTCCCTTTGTACCAGTTCTGTAGTGCTGTCCATTATCTGTAAAACAGAGAACTCTGAGCCCCTTCCATAGTCTTCTCGAACCAGTGGCAGAAGAAAGGGCTTGTTCCAATTAATGAGGAGGCCTAAGCAGTATCCAAATCTATTTTAACCCCTTAATGACCGCCCTATCGGCTTTTTACGGAGGTCAGTAAGGGTACTTCTTCTGACGCGTACGCCTTTCTACGGCGGCGCGTCAGAAGAAGATTTCGGGACACCGGGTCTCGCTGGTGCCGGTATCAGGCTATGATCTTACAGCCCAGACCCGGCACTAACCCCTTACACGCCGCGGTCAAGCATGACTGCGGTGTGTAAGCGTGTCCCGCGTGGATCGGACCCCCCCGATGTGCTTACCGGGGGATCCTCTACCCGCCGGATTCTACTTCCACTATACACTGCACTACAAGTGTATTACAGTGTAAAGGCTTGAATAAGTGATCAGACGATCGCTTGTTCAAGCCAAGAAGTAGAAAATGTAAAAAAGTAAAAAAATATTAAATAATTTTATTATATAATTAAATAAATAAATAAAATAAAAGTCCCGTAATCTCCCCAGTTACACATAAAATGCAAATAAAGTATATAAAACACAAAAACACGTACATATTTGGTATCACCTCGTCCGTATCAATCTGTACAATAAATCTAAATCAATCTTGAACCTGCTCGGTGAACGACGGAAAAAAAAAACCTCGAAAAACTTCCCGTAATATACAATTTTTCATCAAACACCATCACAAAAAATGTTCTAAAAAGTGATCAAAAAAATTTACCTTCCCTAATATGATACGACTGAAATAACAACTCTTTTCGCAAAAAAAGGGCCCTCAACGAGGTCTGACAAAAGAAAAATACAGAAGTTATGGCCCTAAAAATTTGTCAATAGTAAAAACAATCCGATTTTCTCCAATATTGGTTTTGCTCAGAAAAATTGAGCAAAGATGAGAAAAACTATATAACTGAGGTATCACCGCAATTGTAGTGAACCAGAGAATAAAGATAATATATTATTTTTATGTTACGGTGAGCGGGGGGGAAAAAATGCTAAAAATCTAAAATAAAAATTGATGATTTTTTTTGTGTCCCCCTTGAAATAGTTAATAAAATCTCATGAATAAGCTATAGACCCCCAAAATGAATTATCTATACATTGTATCTCATCCCGTAAAAAATAAGCCCTCATATGTTTGCATTACCAAAAAAAAAAAAAAAATTTATAGGTTGTACAATGTGACAGTACAAATCTGCTGTGAATGGCGCCACCATTCATTCTATACTCGGCCGTGCGCCCGTACAGAAGTTTACCACCACATATGGGGTATCAGTACACTCGTGAGGAATTTGGCATCAAACATTGCAGTGTGTTTCATCATTTAATTTATTCTGAAAAATAAATAGTTTGGCCTAAATGAATGTATTTTCCAAAAAAATTCCATAGTTTCTAAATCGCAGGTCCATATTGTTTTAACCCATGTGAAACACTTAAAGGGTTAATGGACTTAATAGAAGTTGTTTTACATACGTTGAGGGGTGAAGTTTCTATAGTGGGGTAATTTATGGGATTTTACTATTATTTAGGCCTTTCAAAGTCACTTGAAAGCTTAGTTGTCCCTCAAAATGTGAGTTTTGGCAATTTTCATGAAAATGAGAAAAATCGCACCTAAAGTTCTGCACCTCATAACATACTTGAAAAGTGACACGACGCATAAAATATCATCTCAACATAAAGCAGACATTCTGTAAATGTTAATTGTCAAGCTTTTTGGGTAGTTTTACTTCCTGTCTGGAAAGCAGAACATTTCAAACTTGGAAAATGAAGAATTTTTACAAACTTTTGCCAAATTTTCATTTTTTTCAGAACGAATCGCAAAACTTATCACTTAAATTTTATAACTAACATGAAGTACAATGTATCACGAGAAAACATTCTCAAAATCAACAGGATATGTTAAAGCGTTCCGAAGTTATAACCAATTATCGTGAGACATGTCAGATATGAAAAATCGAGTCTGGTCATTGAGCTGAACACTAGTGTCGGTGATAAGGGGTTAAATAGGACAGGGTAGCAACCGTGTACAATGCTAGATCATCTGCATACTTATTGATTCTTTTTTACTGTGATCAGTCATGACTGATCGGAATGGCCAGGGGCTTGATAGCAATTGCAAATAGGAGTGCCGAAAGTGGACAACCCTGCCTGCTCCCTCTATGGAGGCAAAACGGAGGGGAAAGCAGTCAGTTCAACAGCAAGTTGGCATTAGAGGAGCTATACACCAGCAGGGAAACTAGGATCCGGCCGTGACGTCAGAGCCGGACGTGGGGAAAGCTGTATAATGGCATCAGAACCATGGTCTAGTAGCTATGGAATCGAGATATGGCTATTAATATCGAGAATAAATGGCATACATCCTTGGCCATGCCCTTCGAAGGCATGTTAGACGCATCCTTACTGTAGACAAAATTCTCTGTAATTTTAGATGTTCCCGAAATTGTAATTATTCATATTGCTTCATATAGTTTTTCATAATTTCCTTTCTATACATGTTGTTTTTTTAATATTCCTGTATGTCTTTTGGTTTACCAGCTATTACGGAGGCAGGAAAGACTGGAGCTCCACTGGCCCAAGATTTCTTCAAAGAAGAATACATCCTTAACAATGCTATTGGTAAGCACTACAAATAAAATGACAGTTTTTACATGTGTTTTGAGCTATCAATATTTCTGTTTTATCTGAGAAAGAAGAAAATAAACACGCAAAGCAGAAATATTATTACTAATAAATTAGTTAGGGGGGCGTGGCTTGGCTGCGGACGGAGATGGATGCACATTAGATCCTCTCCCGTCTGAACCCCACCAAAGCACCGCGAATCTCCCTCAAATCCAGTCCCAAACCCCTTCCAGATGGGAGCGAAGAGAAAGGGGGGCACAAGAACTCCAGCAATACCTGCAAGTCGGGCCTCAGCCCGCGGAATCAGACGGTATCTCACCGACATGGCGGCGGCTGCTGCCCTCCGTCCCGCGGCGGCGGCCCATGATGTCACCAGGCGGCCGGAGCCGCGAGAATCTCCTGAGCCGGGTGGAAAGATGAGCTCCTTCCAGCCCTCTAGAGCCAGAGAATCAGAGCTCGGAATAGGGGAACAGGCCCCACCGGACCATGTGGCAAAGATGGCGGCCGGCCGTGGGATGGCTTAGGTCGAGCCCTCGCAGACACTGGCTGCCGGCAGCAAAGGAAGGATGGACTGACCGGCCACCCCTCACCAGCAGCAGGCGGCAGAGAGGAGCAAGGCAGAGGAGAGGACCACCGGCTCTGACGAACTCACCCAGCACCATGCGGCCAAGATGGAGGACGGCCGTACCCCACAAGGTACTGGTAGGCCCGCGGCTGAGGGTAGAGCAGTGCACACTATGCAAGTGCAGGTCCAGGTGCACGCAGCCTCCTATGACCCACCTAGGGGTCCACAGTCTGGGGATCCCCAGCATCAGCCACTCAGGCCCGGGGAAGCCATAAGCCCTTCCAGACAGGCCACAGGGCCACTGGAGGCCCAACGGGAGGTCCCTGACCCCACTCTGTCACCATATGTGGTCCCCCTCACCCCCCTCTACCACCACCCTTGCAACATCAGTTCCTCATGGGCTGAGGAGGTGGAGATGCAGCAAGAGAGAGAAGGGGAAACGATGCCAACTGCACTCCTCTCGCCAATTTTGTGGCCGGATACAGGGGAAGAATGGCCGTCAACCCCCGTGGCTCATACCCAGAGTCCTTCCCCCATGCCGACTGCCCTACACCTCTCTCAGGACAGGTCATATTATGCCAATACTCCTACTGGCTGTACTGCATCTAATATAGCCTTCTCACAAGAAGGAGCTTCTGAGTCTCAACGAGTCATGCTGTCGCAAGAATTTGGAGCTTTGGCTGAATTACGGGACCTGAGCTCCCACCTTCGCACCATCCCCACTAGGGATGATATGGAAAGCTACATAGCCAGGTTGGAACAGTCTTACACCGCTGAATTACACGCAGTATGGGAGGAAGTTCAGCAGCTCGAGACACGTGTAACATCCACTGAAGTTACCCAGCATGATCTTAGTGCTCGACTTTGGGCACAAGCCGCAACGCTCGCTTCTCACTCCTTCCAGATTCAACTCTTAGCTGACCAATTGGATGATGCCGAGAACAGGGGGAGGCGCAATAATATCAGAGTCCGGAGCCTACCCGAGTCGATAGAGACCCCTGCGCTCCATAACACCCTTCGTCAGCTGTTCAACTCCGTATTGGAAGTACCGGCGGATACACCGGTGGAACTGGACAGGGCCCATCGCTCACTACAACCCAAACCCGCCCCATCTGAACAGCCGAGAGATGTTATATCTCTGTCCAAGGCAAGATCGGCAGGGGATATCATGTTTCAAAGATCCCGTATACAGCTTTTGCCTGATTTATCGAGACTGACTCTGCTAAAACATAGGGCTCTGAAGCCCTTCCTAGAGGAGTTAAGACAGCGAAATATTCTCTACTCCTGGGGATTCCCGTTTCGTCTCCAGATTCGGCATGCCGAGCACAGATTTGTTATCAGACACCCGGGGGAGGTTCCCGCAGTGGCGGCAGCATTTAATATGCCAGTTCCTGACATCCTGGAGTGGCCAGGTAGACGCCTCTTAGACGCCCAGGAGAGGCGTGGGCCGGGGAGGGGCTCGAGCGGGCCGTGATCCAGGGCCTCGGCCACTGGAATAAGTTATAGCCACCCGGATGCAGCCAGGGGACTTTGCTTGAGGTGCCAAAGAGGCCCCTGAAGGGGTCAGCCCAGAGATAGATATTGCGGACATTAGTTCTCGTCCCCACTGGCAGATTTGACGGAGCCCTATGGCTGCAGTTCCCAGTTCTCAATTGTTTATCTTGGCTGTGTTACATTTTTGCCCTCTTTTCCTTTTTTCCGATTCTTCTCTTAATGCTGGATTTGATATATCGTTAAGTTTCAGATTTATTGTGTAATAGGTGGTTGCTGGGTGGGGGGGAGGGTGAGCCCTCCGCAGTTAGTACACTACCCACCGGGGAATCTGTGGCCAGCTGGTCTGTCTACGGTATTGTAACTGTTGACTCCCCACTTTTTTGTGTGTGTTTGTTGATTGTTAGTTTTCTACTTGTTTGTCTGTAGCTGTTTCAGTATTGTCCAGTCAACCTTTGTCCTTGTGTATTGTCCACCCCTCTCTATTCGTCTACCTGACTCCTTTAGTGTTGTACCCGGAGGGACTGATCTTATTCGCCAATCCCCCACCAGGCAGTGAGAAGCCAGAGGGGCTGCAAAATCACCATGGATGCCCTGCGACTTGCGTCCCTTAATGTTAGAGGGTTGAACGTCCCACAGAAGAGGAGTCAAATCCTGTATGATATGCACAAACAGAGAATTAATATTCTTTTCTTGCAGGAGACTCATTTTAAATCCTCCAAAGTCCCGAGCATTCAAGACCGTTATTACTCCCGCTGGATCCACAGCGCCAACCCTGAGTCCAAATCGATTGCCTTCCACAAGTCATTGCAACTGGAGGTCTTAGCGACCAGGGTAGATGAGGAAGGCAGGTATGTCTTCGCGAAGGTAAGGGCCTTCGGGCAGGTGTTCACTCTCGCGACCTGGTACCTCCCTAACAACAGCCCGATTCCTGCTTGCAGGGCATTGCTGGGTACACTCGGTGACTTTATGGAGGGATATTTAATAGTGGGGGGCGACTTCAAATTCCCATTAGACCCATCAGCTGACACTTCTGGGGGACGGAGCGGTATCCTGCTCAATCAAATTCGTAGTCTTCGGAGGGACCTACATTCTCTGCAACTGGTTGACATCTGGCGGACCCTACATCCCCAGGCCCGGGACTTTTCCTATTTTTCCCCGGTGCACGGATCTTATAGCAGGATAAACTTCTTTCTCTTAAGCCACAATGCCCTTAAGTGGGAACCCACGGCATCAATTGGGAATATTCTTTTCTCCGACCATGCCCCAGTCTTTTTGACTCTATCCCTCCAGCGCCACTGTCACCGCCCTTGGAGGTGGAAACTGAACGGCAACTTGCTCAGGGACTCCATCTGCGCGGCGGAAATGAGAGAATGTATAGCCTCTACCACATGTAGTCCTGGGTGGGATGAGTCTGCACATTTTCCACTACAGTGGGAGCAACTTAAGTGGAGGTTGCGGGATATCTTTGTCTGCCGTGGCACTCGCCTTAAGTCTGAGAACAGTGCCCGAATCGTTGCCCTAACTGCGCAGATCCAGACTCTGGAACTGCGCCACAAATCTTCTTTAACGGCAGCGGACTTAGCCGAGTTGCCTGGGGCCAGAGAATCCCTGAGGTCTCTGCTGGACCAAAAATACCTACAACACAGGTCGCGGTATCAGAATTACTTGTATGACTATGCGGATAAATGCGGCAGACCATTGTCCCGGTTGTTGCACCCCCGCGCCCAATCCTCCTACATTACAAAAATCAAAGGCCCTAATGGCACGGACGTATTCTACCCAGACGTGATATGCAACGGCTTTGCATCCTTTTATACCTCTCTGTATGATATCAGGGGCACGGAGGAGCCGGCTTTGCTCCCATCCCGAGCTGCTCAAATTGACTCCTATGTGTTGGAGACAGGCCTGCCAGCCCTGCCCACAGAGGTCATTGAATCTCTGGAACGGGAAATTGACGCAACAGAGGTTTCTGCTGTGATTAACCCCTTAACGACTTGGCCTTTTTTAGTTTTTTCACTTCCATTTTTCACACCCCACCTTCAAAAATCTATAACTTTTTTATTTTTCCACATAAAGAGCTGTGTTATGGCTTATTTTCTGCGTAACAAATTGCACTTCGTAGTGACGGTATTTAATATTCCATGGCGCATACTGGGAAGCGGGAAAAAAATTCCAAATGCAGTGAAAATGGTGAAAAAACACATTTGCGACGTTTTCTTGAGGGCTTGGATTTACAGATTTCACTGTGTGCCCCAAATGACAGGTCTACTTTATTCTTTGGGTTGCTACGATCACAGGGATACCACATTTGTACAGGTTTTATAATGTTTTCATACATTTAAAAAAAATTAAAACCTCCTGTACAAAATTTTTTTTTTTGATTTTGCCATCTTCTGGCGCTAATAACTTTTCCATACTTTGGTGTACAGAGCTGTCGGTGGTGTCATTTTTTGCGACTTTTGATGGCGTTTTCATTGCTATCATTGTTAGGACTGTGCTACCTTTTGATCACTTTTTATTAATTTTTTTATATTTTCCAAAATGGCAAAAAAATGTCATTTTTGACTTTGGACGCTATTTTCCGTTACGGGGTTAAACGCAGTGAAAAACCGTTATTATATTTTGATAGATCGGACATTTTCGGACGCGGTGATACCTAATGTGTTTATGATTTTTACTGTTTATTAATATTAATATCAGTTCTAGGGAAAGGGGGGTGATTTGAATTTTTAGGTTTTTTTAATATAATTTTTTTTTTTTTAACTTTTTTTTACTTTAACCCTAGGTTGTCTGATCGATCCTACCATATACTGCCATACTGCAATATGGCAGTATATGGGGATTTTACTCCTCATTCATTACAATGTGCTGATAGCACATTGTAATGAATAGGTTAAAACGAGACAGCTTCGGGCCTTCGTGAGGCCCGATGCTGTCATGGCAACGGATCACCGCTCCCCGTGACGTCATCGGGGAGCGAAGATCCGCGCCAAGGTGGCGGCGCCCATGCGGCGCCATCTTTTTGAAGCCTCCGGCAGCATTGCCGGAGGCGATCGCGGTGAAAGCACCGATCGCGGGTGTTACCGGTAAGCCTTTGCTGCAATATGCAGCAAAGACTTACCGGCTATGGAGAGGGCTCGACCCGCGAGCCCTCTCCATGCACCGGGACCCGGCGCGCGCCGTACTAGTACGGCGCGCATCGGGAAGGGGTTAAGGACACACCAGCGGGCAAAAGCCCTGAACCCGATGGGTTTACTCCGGCCTTCTTTAAACAATTCAGAGAACTTCTGTCCCCAATACTAGCAAAGGTATACAGTACTATATCCCCAACATCTGGTTTCCCTCCAGACAGCTTGGAGGCTCACATTAGTGTACTACCCAAACAGGGTAAGGACCCATCACTGCCGGCCAGTTATAGGCCCATTTCTCTCATCAACGTTGACATAAAATTGTTCTCTAAGATATTGGCAGAGAGGCTGGCCCCCCATGTCTCAACAGTGGTGCACACCAATCAAGTCGGCTTTATTCCTGGCCGTGAGGCCCGAGACAACTTAAATAAAACCATTCTCTTGATGTCTCATGCACAGCCTAGGCCCATCCCCTCCTGCCTACTATCTATAGATGCAGAGAAGGCCTTCGATCGGGTCCATTGGGGTTTCATGGAGGCAGCACTTAGACAGATTGGATTGGGACCAAGGTTTTTGGGAAGGATCATGGCTTTTTTATTCCGGTCCCACCGCCCGGGTGAGGATTAATGGGAATCTCTCCTCGTCCTTCCCTATCAAGAATGGCACCAGGCAGGGGTGCCCGCTCTCACCCTTACTATATGTAATAGTGATGGAACACTTGGCTAATGCCATACGGAAAAATCCCAATATTCATGGGATCTCAATGGGCTCCAGGCACTGTAAAGCCGCTTTATACGCGGACGATCTGCTGTTATATGTTTCCCAGCCTAGGATTTCTTTCCCGTCACTTATCCAAGAATTTAAGAAATATAGTGCGGTCAATAATCGTAAGCGTCTCTCGTGGTTCGATAGAATCAACGTCTTGAAAATGGACGTGCTCCCTCGTTTCTTGTACATATTTCAGGGTGTGCCGATCCTGTCTCCTACAGGCTTTTTACGCACCTTGCGATCCGCTATGTTGCGGTTCGTCTGGGGTTCCAAGCAACCTAGGATAGCTTGGAAGACCCTAATCAAACCAAAGTTGATGGGGGGGGGGGGGCGGGCCTCCCTGATCTTAGATTGTACCATCAGGCATCTATACTTCTTAGATTGCTTGACTGGACATATAATTCGGTTTCTAAACAGTGGGTTGCGCTGGAACAGACGTACGCCTCATCACTTCTCAAACTGTTGCCGTGGGTTCCGTCGGGGACCTTTCCTGTGCCTGTGCCCCAAGTGATACTCCTCAGGGACGCCTTACGCTTATGGAGATCCCTGATTGCTAAGAAGTCCCTATCCCGGGAACTCGGTCCACTCACCCTGATGTTTCCCAATCCGTGCTTTCCGCCGGGAATGGCCAGGTTGTCTTTTCTGGGGGGTCCTGGAAGACCCACGGATGTATGATATTCTACAGGGATTCCCTCTACCTCTATATGGGGATTTTAATCAACGTCAGGGACACACTGGTAGTTCGTGGTTTGAGTATTCGCAACTGAGATCTTTCATAGTCAGGGCGGGGGACGTAGCAGCATTTGCCGGTTCCCTTACAGCATTTGATGGGTTATTCCGACTAGATTCTGCCCCTCCACATGCCATCTCTCAAATTTATTCTATTCTGACGGGTGACTCTGAGACATCAGGACTTCCATTTGTAAGAAGTTGGGAAATAGAGTTAGGGGCCCCCCTGAAGCAGGAAGACTGGGGCAAATCCTTCCTCTTCACACACAAGATGTCTTCTGCCTGCTCGGCCCAGGAGAAGGGATATAAGATTATGTCAAGATGGTACCGGGTGTCGACAGTGTTGCATCTAGCCTTCCCTTCGGTCTCAGACTCTTGCTGGCGCTGTGGAACCAACAAGGGAGACATGCTGCATGTGTGGTGAAGTTGTGAGGCTCTTAAGCCGTTTTGGAACCAGGTGTTCGAAACGTATCGCAGAATTTCAGGCAAACAGGTGGCTGGTAGCCCAGATATGGCTCTCCTCTCAGTTCTTCCCGGCCAGATCGGGGCCCAAAAAAGAGATATTTTGCGCTTTTGCTTAACTGCGGCCAGGGCGGTAATCCCGCGCCACTGGCGCTCCACCACATGCCCGTCTATGGCCGAATGGGCCAACGAAATGTCTCACCTCTTCTGCATGGAGGAACTGGCTATTATAACCCCGGAGGCTCATGAAAGGTTTCTGCGTGTGTGGTCCCTATGGGTGAGTTACAGGGACTCCCAGGATTTCAAAGCTCTTTTTGAAACCCAGGCCACCTGATGGGCTCCCTTGGCTCTCTTTCAAGTGGTACCTATAACTCTATTATAGAGTTTGAAAATATCTGACCATTTCCTCACTTATCCCTCTTCATGATACGAGGGGTAACACCTAATAGAACCCTCCTCCCACTATGTTCTTCCCTGAATGTTGTCTGTCTAATGTGTGTTCTTGTTTTGTGTTCTTGGAGTTTGTCCTTCTTGGGCCATTCACTGGCACTTTATCCTCAGCAGACATATGGTTTCATACTATGCCCTAATATATACGTGAAAAGATAACAGGCCTCGAGGGGAAGAGGAAAGGGGGTGAGATGTTGTATATCTTTAATGGTTTTATCTCTGAGTCTTGCCTCCTCATCACCTTGGAGGCCACTATACTCTCACAGGGCTTTGCTGAACAAGAAATGTATGATATGGATATATGTATGTTTTTTGTTTGATATATGATATATGTATGTTTGTGTTTTTGGACTTGTGACTTTCATAGTTCAATAAACTTGATTCAACATAAATTAGTTATTACTATTGATTTTAATGGATGTCAACAAACTTTGAAAATGCTGTATGTAAGCAGCATCCCATGTTGTTATCAGAAACCAATTGTTTCATTCCCTTATCATAGGGCAAAATCAGCGTGACAGCATGTCACACACTACATTAATGAACAGCTGAAGGCACAGAAACCAATATTCAAAACTTTATTTATTGTGTGATGCCACCAGAAGGGATTAAAGAGGACCTTTCACCACATTGCACATGTGTAGTTTAGCATACCATTCTGTAGGGGCTGTTACACAGATTCAGTGGCACTTTGAATTTTCCTTCTAGCCACCCCTGCTGCTTGGCTACTTGATGAAGTCCAGCCCGGTGGTTACAGCTCGTTGTGCCAGCATCGCACAGACTTTGACATCGGCAAGAGGCTGACGTCAGAGTCTGTGAACCTCCAGCATGCACGGACGGAGCTGTTACCGTCGCCCGGACTGCTTCGGAGCTGCGGGGGAGCATCGGAAAGGTGAGTACACGGTTTTTTATTTGTATGTACTGGGCTGGGGGACTGGCTAGCAGGCTGTATACAGGGGGTGCTGGAGGGGCTATTTGTACACGGGGGGAGCTGGGTGTATACAGGGGGAGGGGGCTGGCTGTATACAGTGGGAGGGGCTGGCTGCTTGTATACATGGGGGGCCAGAATGGCTGTGTACAAGGGAGGGGCTGGCTGGCTGTATACAAGGGAGGGGCTGGCTGGCTGTATACAAGGGAGGGGCTGGCTGTATACAGGGGGGCGGAATGGCTGTATACAAGGGAGGGGCTGACTGTATACAGGGGGGGCAGAAGGATTTTATACAGGGGAGGGGCTGGCTGTTTATAGGTGGGTGGCTGGCTGTATGCATGGGGAGGCTGGCTATATAATGGGGTGTTGGCTGGCTATATACAGAGGGGACTGGGGCCACGCTGGCTATATACTGGGGAGGGGATGGCTGGCTATATACTATGGAGGGGCATGCTGGCTATACACTGGGGGGGAATGCTGGCTATATACTGGGGGGCTGGCTGGCTATATACTGGGCTGGCTGGCTATGTACTGGACTGTACAGGAGGGGGCCTGGCTGTATACAGGAATACAGGAGGTGGCTGGCTGTAAATTTGTGGTTGAGGCTGGCTGTATACAGCAGGGGCTGGCTGGTTATATACTGGGTGGGCTGGCTGGCTATATACTTGGTGTGCTGGCTGGCTATAGTGGGTGTGCTGGCTGGCTATATACTGAGTGGGCTGGCTGTATACTGGGGGTACTGGCTGGTGTATACTGGAGGTAGGGGGCTATATACATGGGGGCTGGTTGTATATGAGGGGGAGCACCGGAAAGCTGAGTACATGGTTTTTTATTTGTATGTACTGGGGTGGGGGGGGGGGGCTGGCAAGCTGTATACAGGGGGGGCTGGCTATATACTGGGATGGCTGGCTGTATATAGGGGGAGGCTGGTTGTATACAGCAGGGGCTGGCTGACTATATAATGGGGGGCTGGCTGGCTGTATACTGCAGAGAGGCATGCTGGTTATATACTGGGGGGGCATTCTGGCTATATACAAGGGGGGCTGGTTGGCTATATACTGGGGGGGGGGGGCTGGCTGTACACTAGGGGGACTGGCTGCCTTCACATTGCGTTGACATTCCATTTACATTGCAAATGAGTTGTGAAAGCAATTTCGATGTTACCACAAACGCAATGTAAATGCAAACATAAAAGGTAATGTAAAGTATCCTCATTACATTTATGAAAACATGACATTTCGATGGTGTTTGTGCTAGCAACGCATTTATGTCGCATTTGCGGTTCACATGGTGTTTGCATAGTGTTTATGTGCCATAAATGTAAATTTTATTTATGCTTATGTGGTGTACACTCACGCGCCGTTTGCATCACTTTTACATTTATGCAGCGTTTGCAGCACGATTACGTGACATTTGCAGCACATTAACGCTTATGCTGCATTTTCAGCACGTTTATGGAACGTTTGTGTCCCATTTACAGTCATGCATCTTTTGCTGCACTTTTACCTTTACGTGCCATTTGCAGCAAGTTTATGCTTCCGCTGTGTTTACGTCATGTAGTGTATGTGGTGTATGCATTTGATACCTCGTTTGCATGTTTACATAACGTTTGTGTTTACATTGCATGCGTGTTTACAATTCATGTAACATTGCATTTTTGTAAACACGGTGTAAACGCAGAATATTAGAATGTGTGTGAACATAGCCTTTAGATGCACATAGAGAAATTACAGCTCACAACTGACAGTACTAGAGAAGATTAGCATAACACACTTCAGCACGATACCAAAAGATTTAAACAGATTATAATGGTCAGATCTCGGGACTAATGACTCCAGAACCGTGGGGGCTAGAAGGAAAATTCAAAGTACCCGTGAATCTGTGTAGCAGCCCCTCAAAAATTTTATGCTAATCTCCATATAAGTGATGTAGTGAAAGATCCTCTTTTTAACCCCTTAAGGACGCAGCCATTTTGTAGCTTAAAGGAAACCTACCAGTTCAAATGGTAGGGGTAAGCTGTAAATACCGAGCACCAGCTCAGGGTCAGCTGGTGCCGGGACTTACTTCCGTTAGTGTTATTAACTGCTGTATCGCAAATTTAGCACTTTTTAAAGTTTATAGCTATAGCTGCTTCGGCGCTGCGTGCACACGACCGTGCGCACGTCTGCATAGGAAATGCCAGAGACGTCGCCCGCTCACGGTTGCGCGCAGCACCGAAGCGGCTTAAGCTATAAACTTTAAAAAGTGTTAAAACTGCAATACTGCGGTCAATAACACTAACGAAAGTAAGCACTGGCACCAGCTCACCCTGAGCTGGTGCTCGGTATTTACAGCTTACCCCTACCATTTGAACTGGTAGGTTTCCTTTAAGGCTCCTTTAAGTCCCATTTTTTGTATTCTGACGTGCGTCGCTTTATATGGTTATGACTTTTGAACACTGTTACTTATCTAAACGATTCTGAGATTGTTTTTTTTTTTTTTTCCCCACATGTTGTACTTCAATTTAGTGCTAAATGTTGGCTGATAAGTTTTGAGTTTATTTACCAAAAAAAAAGAAAAAATGATGAATTTTTTGAAAAATTTGCCATTTTCGAAATTCGACATCATCGCAGATAGATTTGCCACCTAAATAACTTGCTGAATAACATTTCCCATATGTCTACTTTACATTTTCATCATTTTTTAAATGTCTGGATAATTTATTTTGATGTCACGCAGCTTACAAATAGATTATCGATTCTCCGTATTTTCAGAATTTACTATTTTGGGGATAAATACAGTTTTAAATGAAATTTTATAATATAATCAACCCATTTTCAAATCTGCACCTCTCAAGCAGAAACAGCTTTTAGGAAGATTGTAACCCCTTGAGATCTTCATAGTAATTGAATCAAAATGGAGGTGAAATTTTGCCAGTTATACGTTGATTTAGCCCTAAAATTTACACATTTCCAAAACATAAAAAGAGAAAACTCACCATGCAATTTGTTATGAAATTTCTCCCGATTTCAGAGACCCCGCACATGTGGCCATTACTTACTTTGTAGGCGCACGGCAAGGCGCAGAAATGAAGGAGGGACCTGCAGCTGTCAGGATTTTAGTTTCCTAATTGGCCCTTTTTGTAGGCTATAAAACTTTAGCTTTTTTGTTATTGGGGCCATGTGACGGCATTTGTTTTGCGGGACGAGATGCTTTTTCCATTGTTATCATTTTGGGGTTGGTATCCCCTATTGTTGAAAATTTAGGAACTTTTTTTTTTAGGTCACGAGTATTGTACTGGATTTTTTCCTTTTTTTTTTTTTCGTGTTCACCATATAGCCTAATTATCATGTTCATAGTATCATAGTATATAAGGCTGGAAGGAGACGCAAGTCCATCAAGTCCAACCTTTAAGAATTAAATAAATGTTTTATCCCCATAACCCATGATATTTTTTCTCTCCAGAAAGTCATCCAGGCCTCTCTTGAACATGTACATAGAGTCCGCCATAACAACCTCCTGCGGCAGAGAGTTCCACAGTCTCACTGCTCTTACAGTAAAGAACCTTTGTCTATGGTGATGGTAAAATCGCCTCTCCTCTAGGCGTAGAGGATGCCCCCTTGTCCTGGTCACAGGCCGAGATCTTTGGAGAGATCCTTGTACTGTCCGTTCAGGTATTTGTACATTTTAATGAGGTCTCCCCTCAGTCGTCTTTTTTCTAAACTGAATAATCCCAATTTTTTTAATCTATCAGTGTATTCTAGTTCCCCCATTCCCCTAATAATCCTGGTTTCTCTCCTCTGCACCCGTTCCAGCTCTACTATATCCTTTTTATACACTGGTGCCTCAAACTGTACACAATATTCCATGTGTGGTCTGACCAGGGATTTGTATAAGGGCAAAACTATGTCTTTATCATGAGAATCTATTCCTCTCTTGATACATCCCATTATTTTATTTGCTTTAGCAGCAGCCGCCTGGCTCTGGTCACTAAAATTAAGTTTACCATCCACCAATACCCCCAAGTCCCTTTCAGCTTCAATTACTAAGTAATTGACCGTTTAGAACATAATTATACTTTTTGTTTCCATGGCCCAAGTGCATAACTTTACATTTATCTACATTAAACCTCATCAACCAAATCCCTCTGTAATGCTAAACTATCGACCTCAGTATTTATTACTTTACACAGCTTAGTATCATCTGCAAATATTGAAACTTGACTGTGTAAACCCACTACAAGGTCATTAATAAAAATATTAAAAAGAAGTGGCCCCAATACTGACCCCTGTGGCACTCCACTGGTAACATCAACCCAATCTGAGAATGTGCCATTAATGACCACCCTCTGTTTTCTATCACTAAGCCAATTACCCAAATACACAGATTTTCTCCTATTCCCAGCAGTCTCATTTTATATACCAACCTTTTATGTGGCACAGTGTCAAATGCCTTTGAGAAGTCCAGATATAAAATATCCACAGCGTCCCCCAGATCCAGTCTTGAACTTACCTCCTCGTAGAAACCAATCAGATTAGTCTGACAGGACCGATCTCTCATAAACCCATGCTGACGCTGGGTTATAAGGTTGTGCACAGTGAGATACTCCAGGATAGCATCTCTAATAAACCCCTCAAATATTTTCCCCACCACAGCAGTTAGACTCACGGGTCTGTAGTTTCCAGGATCGCTATTTGATCCTTTTTTGTATATTGGTACCACATTTGCTATGCGCCATTCCTGTGGAACATAACCAGTCCTCAGTGAATCTTCAAATATTAAAAAAAACGGTCTGTCTATCCCCGTACATAATTCATGCAGAACCCGGGGGTGTATGCCATCTGGCCCAGGTGATTTATCTATCTTAGTGGTTGCGAGGCGGCGCCGGACCTCTTCCTGGGTTAAACTGTTGACATTATAAAAAGAATTAACATTATTCCTCATTGTGTCTTCCACCAGGGGATTTTCCTGGGTAAAGACCGTTGAGAAGGCGACATTCAGTAGATTGGCCCTTTCCTCATCTCCTTCCACCATGACCCCCATGTTATTTTTAAGGGGACCCACACTCTCTGTTTTTAGTTTCTTATCATTTATATACTTGAAAAATAATTTGGGATTATTTTTGCTCTCCCTGGCAATATTTCTCTCAGTCTCTATTTTTGCGGCCTTTATCTGCTTTTTACAGGATTTATTTTTCTCTCTATAATCCTGTAATGCCTCATCACTACCTCCACGTTTTAGCACCTTAACCTCCTTATCTTTCTCGCTTGTTGCTTTCCTTACAAGACTAGTTAGCCACATAGGGTTTTTCTTGTTCCTTTTATGCTTTTTCCCATAAGGTATGTGTTTCTCACAGGACTTTTTCAGAATATATGAGAAAAAGTCCCATTTTTGGGGGCGGCTTTTGTCTTTGAGAACATTATCCCAGTCTATGCCTTTAAGGTCTTCCCTTAGTTGCTGAAAATTTGCCCTCCTGAAGTTTAGAGTGTTGGTTGCCCCTTCACTAACGCTCTTAGTAAAGCGTGATACAAAATCAATGATATTATGATCACTATTCCCCAGGTTCCCCCCAACCTGTAGTTTTGATACCCTATCAGGTCTGTTGGTAAGGATAAGGTCCAGCAGTGCCCCCCCTCTTGTTGGCTCCAGGACTAGTTGCGACAGGTAATTTGTTGGGCTTTTGTTGTTGACAAGAACCTGCTGCCTTTGAAGAACCTGCAGGTTTCTGCCCCCCAGTCAATATCTGGGTAATTGAAGTCCCCCATGATAAGTACTTCACCTTGCTTTGAAGCCGCATCCATTTCACTTATCAGCATTTCCTCTGCTGCCTCCATTATATTTGGAGCCTTATAACAAACCCCTAGTAATATTTTATTATTTTTTTTCCCTCCTCTTATCTCAACCCATAGGGACTCCACATTTGCGTTACTGATGTCGTCTCGCAGGACGGGCTTGAGGCAAGAATTCACATATAAACAAACCCCTCCTTCTTTTTTATTTATACGATCCTTTCTAAAAAGACTATAACCATCTATAGTAACAGCCCAGTCATAGCTACTGTCCAGCCATGTCTCGCTGATACCCACTATATCATATTTCCGCTCCAACATCAAGAGTTCCAGTTCCTCCATTTTGTTTGTGAGGCTTTTGGCATTTGTGTACATACACTTTATATGGTTTTCCCTGTCCGTATTCCTTTTGTCCTTATTCCCCAACCTCATTCCAGCCCCCCTTCCTCACCCATGGACTATGACTCTTCCCAGCTCTCTATGTACACTGTCTATTTGCCCTGTACAAGTGTAGTTGCCCTCCCCCCAGGTCTCTAGTTTAAACACTCCTCCAACCTTCTAGCCATTTTTTCCCCTAAAACAGCGGCCCCCTCCCCATTGAGGTGCAGCCCATCCCTACTGTAGAGCCTGTAGCCAACAGAAAAGTCAGTCCAGTTCTCCATGAACCCAAAACCCTCCTTCCTACACCAACTTTTGAGCCACTTATTTACCTCCTTGATCTCCCGCTGCCTTTCTGGTGTGGCACGTGGTACAGGCAGTATTTCGGAGAAAATTACCTTTGAGGTCCTTGCTCTGAGCTTATGGCCTAAATCTCTGAAATCATTTTTAAGGACCTTCCACCTACCTCTTACTTTGTCATTAGTGCCAATGTGGACCTTGACCACTGGTTACTCACCTGCCCCTCCCAGTAATCCGTCAACCCGATCCACAACATGCCGAACCCGAGCACCCGGCAAACAACACACTGTTCGGTATGCACGGTCTTTGTGACAGATTGCCCTGTGTGTTCCCCTAATAATCGAATCTCCCACTACCAGCACCTGTCTGACCTTGCCTGTGCTCCCATTACCCTTCTTACTGGAGCAGACAGTCCCCTGGTTGCTAGCGGCCACGTCTTTTTGCAGCATTGCTACCCCAGAGCTGATATCCCCCTCATCCGCCAGCCTGGCAAACTTATTGGGGTGCACCAGATCAGGACTAGACTCCCTACAACTCTTCCCTCTACCCCGCCTTCTACATGTTACCCAACTAGCTGCCCCCTCACTCTGCACCTCCATACTTCCCTCCCCACACCCATCTTCCCCAGAGAGTTTGTGCTCCAGGAGCAGCAAACTTCGTTCCATATTATCAATTGCCCGCAGCCTTGAAACTTGCTCATTTAGATCCAGAATCTGGGCTTCCAGGTAAGCAATTTTCACACACCCCACACAGCAGTATTCCCCCTCGAACGGCTATTATCTTTATTCTATGGGTCGATACGATTACGGGGATACCATACATGAATATTGTTTCTTATGTTTTACAAAATTTGCCAAATAAAACCCTAATATGGAGGGAAATCTATCATTTTTGTATCGCCGTCATCAAAGTGGCATAGCATTTTTACTTTTTTGGCTACAGAGCTGGTGGTTAGCTTGTTTTTTGCGGGACATGTTGTACTTTGCAACAGTATCATTCTGGAGTACATATGTTTTGTTGATCACTTTTTATTGAATTTTTTGTGATATTCAATAGGTAAAAATCATAATTTTGGGCGTTTTTTTTTTTTTTTTTACGGCGTTCATTGTACGGGTTCAATACTTATTTAATTTAATTCTACAGATTATTACAGACGCGTGATACTATATATATGGGATTTCTGATTTAGACTTTTTTGAGCGTTAAATGTCTCTTTATGTGTTTTGGGGCTTATGGGCATTTTTAGTGATTTATAAACTTTTTTTTTATTTTTTTAATTGAAAACCCTTTTTTTTTTTTTTAAACTGTTTTACTTATTCTACCTTGGGACATGAACAATCAATCATCTGATTGCTTGTTCATGATAATACCCTTTAATACCTATGTATTGCAGGGTATTAGCAGTGTCAGCCTATTTACATGCTTAGACTGACATTGTGCCTTTAAGATGACGTCACAGACGCCTTCTTAAAGGCACTGCCTTCAGGCATCTCTGTGGTCCCTATCGGACCACAGAGATGCCATAGCAACGATCGGCGCCCCCGAAAACAGCGGGGGAGTGGCAATTGTGGGGAAAAGACGCCCGGAAGGCAAGTTAAATGCCGCAGTCGCGCTGACTGCGTCATTTAACGGGTTAAACGCCCGCGATCGAAGCCCACTCTGACCATGGGTGTTAGCCGGGGATGTCAGCGGAAGATGTCAGCGACCCCCGATGCTGGTTCAGCTCCTGTGCAGAGCTGAACTGGCATAGTCTCTGCACAGTAGCTGTACTGCGCTGAGCGATATTTGCAGGACTCAGCGCAGTTGATAAATATTGATCATTTCATAAAATGAAGGGTTCAAAGCCCTACTCTCTCATGGTTCTAAAGCCTCACAACCATTAACCCCTAGAGGCACCTAGACTTTATTGTACATCGCTTCTGGCACCGGCTCACGAACGGCACTAGAAGCTGTGGCTGCCAGCTGTCTAGTACAGCTGACACCGCGCTGTAACACCCACGATCGGAGCCGGCTCCAATCGTGAGTGTTAACCCCTTACAAGCATGACCGCGGCGTGTAAGGTTCTTCCCCCTATGGATCGGTTCCCCCATGCCGCTAACCGGGGGATCCGATCCTCTTCTGGGCAGACCCGAGGACTGCGAAGTGCCCCGGGACTGCCAGATTCTGGCAGCAGTCAGACCCCTTCTGGGTCTGACTGTTAAAGGGGTTGTCCGAGAGTTGTGCTGCTCCGGCGGCCATGTTTGTTTACATGGTGCCCGGACCGGGGGGAAAGCAGCACGGGACACCGGAAGGCGCCGGAAGGTAAGTAGATCTTTATTTATAAAGATCTACTTACCTTCCGGCGCCCTCCGGTGTCCCGTGCTGCTTTCCCTCCGGTCCGGGCACCATGTAAACAAACATGGCCGCCGGAGCAGCACTGGACTCAGCTTCTGGCCGCCCACGCCTATCTGTCCCTATTCACACCATTGTGTATGGTGGCCGGAAGGTTGCCAGGTCCGGCCGGAAGCTGAATCCAGCACTCCTCCGGCGGCCATGTTTGTTTACATGGCGCCCGGGCTGAACCGAAAGCAGCGCGGGACACCGGAGTGCGCCGGAAGTTAAGTAGATCTTTAATTTTTTTAAGCAGCCTCCTCCAGCCACCTTTAGTTTTTTTTCACAACTCTCGGACAACCCCTTTAACTGTATGAGCATGCGCGAGCATGCCAGACAGATTACACCGCTCTACAGTGAATAAGTATTGTAGAACAGTGTATTGGACTTGATCGCTGGTTCAAGTTCAAGTATGTATAAGTAAAAAAAGTTCAAAACACAAAAGTTTAAACATTAGAATAAATAAAAAATAAATACCATATATACTCGAGTATAAGCCTAGTTTTTCAGCACAAAAAAAATGTGCTGAAAACCCAATCTTGACTTATACTCGAGTAAAAAAAAAAATATAGGTTTTACCAGGTTTTTGTGGTAAAATTAGGGGCCTCGGCTTATACTTGGTTTGGCTTATACACCAGTATATACGGTACATAAAAATATAAGCCCCTAAAATGTCACTTTCCCATAAAAACACTTAATAAAGTATAAAAAACAAAAACACACAAAAAAACGCCTCATGTTTGGTATTGCCGCGTCCGTAACAATCTGTATAATAAAACAGACTTAATACTGGACCTGCACGATAAACGCCGGGGAAAAAACCCGCAAAAAACATTCTGAAAAAGGAATAATTTTTAATTAATGCCTTTAAAAAAATGCTCTAAAAAGTGAAAAAAATGTTACATACTCTAAAATGAGACCACTAAAAAGAACAACTCTTCTCGCAAAAAATTAACCTCTAAACAGCCGAAAAATAAAAAAAGTTATGAATATGAAAAGCTGGTGATGCTATAATGAACAAGATTTTCTCCAAATTAGTTTTTATTCTGTGAAATTTAATAAAATACACAAAACCCCCACATATTTGGTATCGCTGCCTCCGTGACAATCTGCATAATAAAACGGAATCGTTATTAGATCCCTAAAGTGAAACCTGTAAAACAAGCCACAAAAAAACGGTCCAAAAAAGATAATTTTTAATTAATACCCTTTAAAAATGCTCTAAAAAGTGCAAAAAATAAATGTTACGCACTCTAAAATAAGACCACTAAAAAGAACAATCCTTCTCACAAAAAATAAGCTCTTAACCGGATTTGTCAGCCGAAAAATAAAAAAGTTATGCATATGAAAGTCGATGATGCTAAAATTATCATTTTCGCCAAATTACTTTTTATTCAGTAAAAATGGGAATTTTTTTTTAAAAATCTATATAAATGAGGTCTTTTCATAATCATGGAGACCCATAGATTATTGTATGGTTAACGGCCAAAAAAAAAAACACAAAAAAAGTTTACTAAAAATTGATGATTTTCATTTCCTCCACCAACTAAAAGTTAATAAAATCTCACCAATTAGCTATAGATGCCCCAAAATTACGTACCAGAAAAGTGTATCTCATGTGGCAAAAAAAAAAAAAGCTCCTATAGTTCCACATTAGAGAAACAAAAAAATTATAGCCTGTACAATGTGACAATGCAAATCTGCTCTGGATGGCGCCTCTTTCCATTCTATGCCCGGCTAAGCGCCCATACATCAGGTTTACCACCACATATGGGGTATCCGTGTACTCGGGAGAAATTGTGTATCAAACTTTATGGAGCCTTTTTTTATTTAATCCATTGCAAATGTTTAATTTTCCACCCAAAATGAATGTATTGTCAAAAAATATTTCAATTTGTAGACCACACCTACATTTTGTTTTAATCCCTATAAAACACCTAAAGGGTTAACGAACTTCTTAACAGTGTTTTTTCGTATGTTGAGGGGTGTAGTTTCCATAATGGGGTAAATTACGAGTCTCGCTATTATCTAGGCCTCTCGCAGTCAATTAAAAGCAGGTTAATCTAAAAACAGGTTTTACTGATTTTCCCAAAAATTTGAAAAATTTCTGAGCCTCATAACATACTAGTAAAATATGTTGAATCTTAAAAAAACATGCCAACATAAAGTAGACATTTGGGAAATGTACCTTATATACTCAAGTATAAGCCTAGTTTTTCAGCACAAAAAAATGTGCTGAAAACCCACACTCGGCTTATACTCGAGTAAAAAAATATAGGTTTTACCAGGTTTTTGTGGTAAAATTAGGGGCCTCGGCTTATACTTGGGCCGGCTTATATTCGAGTATATACGGTAATTTATGAATTTATTTGGGTGCAATGACTATCTGCATCAAAAACTAAACATACAAGGTATCATCCAAATTTTTAAACTAATTTTAAGTGCAATTTGTCACGAGAAAACATTCTGAAAATCCCCTGGATATCTTATAGCGTCGCAAAGCTATAAGCACTTATAGTGACACAGGGCAGATTTGAAAAATGGAACCGCGTCCTTAAGGCCAAAATATGCTGAGTCCAGTAGGGGTAAAAGTGGTATTCAAATTTCAGCCATCTCTGCCTGCTGTAATTGTATAGAAAGCTTCTACGTTTACTTTCAATGGACAGAAATATGACCATGGTTACAAAGGTGCACATCTTGTTACAACCCACAGGTCTGATTACTCTCTCCATCTGTGTGATCGTGGTCAGATTTCTGTCCACTGTAAGTAATCATAGAAGCTTTCTATAGAATGACCACAAGCAGACATCTAGGGAGGATCAATACAGAAAGTATTTGGGGAAATTGTATAACTTTTCCTCATACGAACAATAACATTGATTTTCCCAATTGTGAATATCCCTTTTAGGAGTTATACAATATTTTGACCTTTGACTAAACCCTGAGTATTTGATGGCTGCGAGTCCAAGACCTTACCCTGATGCGAACCTAAACTACACAGATACTTAAATAAGACAAAGCACTTGAGCCTGTAAATCATAGCAAGCTATACATATTATTGCCAAGGATAAATATGTGATGCACTTGTTCTGGCATTGAAGGACCCAAATGTCTGAAACAATTGACCTTATCCTGATGCAAGACTAAACCTTGAGTATTAAATGGCTGAGAGTCCAAGACCTTGCCCTGATGCAAGTGTGAACAATGCACAGATGCAGGAGGCCTGTAAGTACAAGGGGTAAATCATAGTGACGTGTATTGTAAGAATGAGGGGTAATACAGGAGCTATACATATAATTGCCAGGGAATATATGTGATGCCCTTCTCCTGGCATTGAAGGACACAACTGTTTGAAGCTATTGGAGTTATTGCAGGAAGGAGCTATTGGTGGTGGGATATTAACCTAGTGCACAGGATAGTAACGCTTTTTAGAAAAAATTTGCACATACCGTATATACTTGAGTATAAGCCGACCTGAGTATAAGCTGAGACCCCTAATTTTAACACAAAAAACTGGAAAAACCTATTGACTCGAGTATATGCCGAGGGTGGGAAATGCATTGATCACAGCCCCAGTATATAGCCTGCCAGCCCCCTGTAGATGCCTGCCAGCCCCCTGTAGATGCCTGCCAGCCCCCTGTAGATGCCTGCCAGCCCCCTGTAGATGCCTGCCAGCCCCCGGTAAATGCCTGCCAGCCCCCGGTAAATGCCTGCCAGCCCCCGGTAAATGCCTGCCTGCCAGCCCCCGGTAGATGCCTGCCTGCCTGCCAGCCCCCGGTAGATGCCTGCCTGCCTGCCAGCCCCCGGTAGATGCCTGCCTGCCTGCCAGCCCCCGGTAGATGCCTGCCTGCCTGCCAGCCCCCGGTAGATGCCTGCCTGCCTGCCAGCCCCCGGTAGATGCCTGCCAGCCCCCGGTAGATGCCTGCCTCTGTACTCACCATTCCGACGGCCCGAGCAGCGGCAGGTCCGCCTGCAGTGCCTCTTCTTCATGCCGGCGCCAGGTCCGCGACGGCTCCTTGCACACGACCCGACCGGCACACAAGAATGTTGTCAGCCGCTGCTGACATCATAGTTGTGTGCCGGTCGGGTCCCGTGCAGCGAGCTGACGCAGACCTAGCGCCGGCATGAAGTTAGAAGAGGCACTGCATAGTTGTGTGCCAGACAGGTTGTGGACCCGGTGCCGGCATAAAGTAAGAAGGGGCACTGCAGGCGGAGCTGCCGCGGACCTGCAAAAATTGTGCTGAAAAACTCGGCTTATACTCGAGTATATACGGTATATCCCTTAAAAAAGTCAGTCATGGTTGGTCAGGTGACGGGGTTTGCTTGAGCAGACAAATCAGTCCGGTAAAGGCCATGTAGGCGTCAGGTAGCTTTCTCCTCTTGAATTACTCCTGCTCTGGTGCCTCCTTATCCTTGACTTTTGTTTTCTGCAGCAAGTCAGGAGGGTTGTAAGGCTTAAACTTCCTGACGTGCTGCTGAAAACTAAAGTCATTGATAAGGGGGCATAAATAATAGTTACCAGCACAGGACTGTCAGACTGCACTTGCACGTGGACACCAAATACTGATGGTAACTAGAAACCTTCTGTTTATCATCAGTTCCCATATAGTGCAAACACAAACATGTTCCCTCTGTCATGCTTCTTTTTAACAGAATTTAACAGAAATATGTAAAGTGACTGTAGTGCGTTATATGCCATTACAACAAAAGCAAGATGGAGGAGCCATGGGAACTGATGGTAAATGTAATGCTTTCATTTACTATGAGTGCCTGGTTTCTTTTATTCTTCTCCATAACAGACGAATGTGAGATTTGGGCTGTACAGTGAAAGCAATAAAACAAAACTCATAACAAAACTCATAACAAAACTGAGTTTTTTGCAAATTTTGATGGATTCGGATTTTTTTCGGCTTACCAATACATTGTATGGAATATTTAATACCGACACAAGGACAGTTTGTCCTGCAGATGATAAGGCTTATACAACTCTGTAAATGGAAAAGCTCTGACTTTTGGAAGGTGGAAAAAAACTTGTGGTGACACGTACCACTAGTGTTGTTTCTCCTAACACAATGCTTGCAAATGGGGGGCGGGGGATTGCATATGCATTTCTAGTTAGGAAACACAAGATTAGTGCTATGTGTGTCCACACCATAAAAAAGATTAAGTGGGTATTTACTATTTTTGAGGCATCCTCACAGTTTTTTTTTTCCGTTGTGAGGACGTAATGTTTTCTGAAATGTATCTGTTATGACAGATATTAAATTTGGTGAACGGGCTGAAAAGAACAGACAAGAAAAAAATATTTAAGGCTGCATTTAGACCACCGCCTTCCCTTAGACCATTTTAAGGATGGTCTATGTTTTGCCACAGTAATATGCCAATGTGTGAAAGAATTGTAAGGCACACCCACATTTCAGCCCAAACTCCGTCAAGTCAAATGAAGTGGAAATATCTGCTCTTTTTGGTGGACACATAATAACATAATAAACCTAAATAATAATTCATCATGTGCCAAATAACACTGCAATAAGTAGAAAAAAATTAAGGTGGATACATATATAATAAATGATAAAATGTATCACATTTCTTTTAAATGTTCCTGTTTCCTGATGTAGGCCAGAAGTGAACAACATTTATTGAGGCCACATATTGGAATCGTCGGTAGGAAAGTTGAGAAGTATGAGTTGGAGATGGTAGTTTGTCAGCACATCCTTCTGAGCAGTCAAGAGCTGTTGCTAAGGGCGGATTCTCTTTCCCTAAGTGTTGCAGCAAGTGGCTCTGATAAAACATATCAGAGCTTATGTTCTTTGGGCTGTGCAATGCAGCCCTAATGCTGGAAAAATAAAAATTGCGTTCTGGTTACTTGCGTTCATATATTGAATAGCTGCCTCCAAAGCCAGTAGGATCTTGTCATGTATCAAAAGTGGTATGGACTTTCGGGATAAGGATGTAATACTACCACTGTACAAGGCATTGGTTCGGCCTCACCTGGAATATGCTGTCCAGTTCTGGGCACCGGTCCATAAAAAGGATGCCCTGGTGCTAGAGAGAGTTCAACGTAGAGCCACAAAAATGATAAGGGGTATGGTGGGTCTCGGGTTATGAGGAAAGATTAAAACAACTAGATTTATTTAGTCTGGAAAAGAGACGATTGCGAGGTGACATGATTAATTTATTTAAATATATGAATGGTCCATACAAAAATATGGTGGTAAGTTGTTTCAGCTTAAATCATATCAAAAGACGAGAGGACACTGTCTCCGTTTGGAGAAATCAAGGTTTAATCACCGGAGGCGACAGGGCTTCTTTACTTTGAGAACTGTTAATCTGTGGAATAACCTGCCTCGGGCTCTGGTCACAGCAGGGACAGCAGAGAGCTTCAAGGGTCTAGATGCCTTTTTACACCTAAATAACATTGATGGCTATGTTATATAGAAATGTTTCCCCTAAATCCATTCCCCATCGAATCCCTTCCCTTCCTTGGTTGAACTTGATGGACAAGTGTCTTTTTTCAACCAGATAAATTATGAAACTATAAACTATGAAATAAGCTTCATGTTTTAGAAGGAATCCACCTCCCATAATGCCGTGCACCATATAACCCTATGGAGAGGGGCAGGGGCAAGCAGCGCTCACCTCCACCTCCTCTCCCCGACACCACCGTGTGCCCGCCATGCTACATTACGACGGACAACGGCAGTGTGCATGTAGCCTTAAAGGAAACCTACCATTTCAAATCGTCGGTGTAAGCTGTAAACACCGAGCACCAGCTCAGGGTGAGCTGGTGCCGGTGCTTAGTTTCGTTAGTGTTATAAACCGCGGTATCGCGGTTTTAACACTTTTTAAACTTTATAGCAGAAGCTGCTTCGGCGCTGTGCGGCATTTCCTATGTAGGCGTGCGCACGATCGTACGCACGCAGCGCCGAAGCAGTTTCTGCTATAAAGTTTAAAAAGTGTTAAAACCGCGATACCGCGGATTATAACACTAACAAAACTAAGCACCGGCACCAGCTCACCCTGAGCTGGTGCTCGGTGTTTACAGCTTACACCGACGATTTGAAATGGTAGGTTTCCTTTAATCAGAGCCAAAAAATGCGTTGATTCCATTGAAAGAGGATATATTATCAGGTACAGAGAGAAAAAATCAAAACAAAAAACTTCAGCAGAAATGATGTAAAAAAGGAAAAATCAAATACTAACTTAGATGGAAATAACTTGCCAGTGTTCAGTACTATACACTCACCGGCCACTTTATTAGGGACACCTGTCCAACTGCTCATTCACACTTAATTTCTAATCAGTTAATCACATGGCGGCAACTCAGTGCATTTAGGCATGTAGACATGGTCAAGACAATCTCCTGCAGTTCAAACCGAGCATCAGTATGGGGAAGAAAGGTGATTTGAGTGCCTTTGAACGTGGCATGGTTGTTGGTGCCAGAAGGGCTGGTCTGAGTATTTCAGAAACTGCTGATCTACTGGGATTTTCACGCACAACTATCTCTAGGGTTTACAGAGAATGGTCCGAAAAAGAAAAAACATCCAGTGAGCGGCAGTTCTGTGGGCGGAAATGCCTTGTTTATGCCAGAGGTCAGAGGAGAATGGGCAGACTGGTTCGAGCTGAAAGAAAGGCAACAGTGACTCAAATTGCCACCCGTTACAACCAAGGTAGGCAGAAGAGCATCTCTGAACCCACGGTACGTCGAACTTTGAGGCAGATGGGCTACAGCAGCAGAAGACCACACCGGGTGCCACTCCTTTCAGCTAAGAACAGGAAACTGAGGCTACAATTTGCACAAGCTCATCAAAATTGGACAGTAGAAGATTGGAAAAACGTTGCCTGGTCTGATGAGTCTCGATTTCTGCTGCAACATTCGGATGGTAGGGTCAGAATTTGGCGTCAACAACATGAAAGCATGGATCCATCCTGCCTTGTATCAACGGTTCAGGCTGGTGGTGGTGGTGTCAATTGGTGGTGGTGGTTGGACAATTTTCTTGGCACTCTTTGGGCCCCTTGGTACTAATTGAGCATCGTTGCAACGCCACAGCCTACCTGAGTGTTGTTGCTGACCATGTCCATCCCTTTATGACCACAATGTACCCAACATCGGATGGCTACTTTCAGCAGGATAATGCGCCATGTCATAAAGCTGGAATCATCTCAGACTGGTTTCTTGAACATGACAATGAGTTCACTGTACTCAAATGGCCTCCACAGTCACCAGATCTCAATCCAATAGAGCATCTTTGGGATGTGGTGGAACGGGAGATTCGGATCATGGATGTGCAGCCGACAAATCTGCGGCAACTGTGTGATGCCATCATGTCAATATGGACCAAAATCTCTGAGGAATGCTTCCAGCACCTTGTTGAATCTATGCCACGAAAAATTGAGGCAGTTCTGAAGGCAAAAGGGGGTCCAACCCGTTACTAGCATGGTGTACCTAATAAAGTGGCCGGTGAGTGTATGACTTCTAGGGAAAGGGGGGTGATTTGAATTTTTATATTTTTTTCAACAATAGGTTGTCTGTATACAGGATGTTGTATACATACTACAGCTAGCAGCCCATGAGCCCCCTCTATTCACCCGCAGCCATTGGTGACGTACTTGTCATGCGTGGCTAAGGGGTTGAACCTTCTTACTCAAAATGTGCATTGTTGTATATGTGTATTTGGCCAGTAGAAATGCCTTGTATGACATGTTTCCCACTTCTGTTACAATAAAGTTTTTGAATGTTAAAAAGTCAGCCCATATAGTCATTGTCAAATTGGGAGACACTAGAGGGATTATTTCAATGAATTATTCCTACCAGCGAGACACCCATCTTAAAAAAAAAAATTCCCTTAGGTTTACAGCCTATATAGGAATTGGATGTTGGGAGTGTTTCTGAGGATCAAAGGAAGTAGATATTGGAGTTAGCAGTTACAAATAAACTCCAATCCTGACCATGTGAAGGAAAAACTTTACAAGTTGAAAAAAAGACTTTTGTGGGACTTCTTGATAAAGGGTTACAAAAACCCTATTGACAACTTCCTGATCTATCAATCAGTAAGATAAATCAAACAAGCCCAAAAGTCAGAAAAAAACAAGAGAAGACCTGCACAAATGTCCCAAGTAAATATAAATGACCCCCAAAGACTGGTTACACTGAGGCTGCTATATATAGTCTGGTTGCTTTCCATTTGAAGTATGCTAACCCTCCTTGAGTTTCTGAATTTGTATACTGAGTTGAACTCCTATTACGACTAGATATATTTTTCAGCCTCGTGGTTGTCTTAAAGGGGCCAACTCCCCCCCCCCCCCAGTAGTCACAGATCCCCCCCAGAGACTGCTGCCCCAGTGATCACTGTATCCTAGTAGCCAAAGTACCCCCCAGAAGTCAAAGGACCACTGTCCTCCCAGAAGTCACAATGCTCCAGTACCCACAGTGACCTTCAGCAGTCACAGCACCCCCAGATACCCCTGAGGAAGTCGCTTAACAGCGACGATACGCGTGGGGAGCCTCCCACCCCTACCATTGCTTTTTGTATGGTGCGCATTGTGGCTGAGGTTTGTGGGTGGAAATACCTGGGTGCTTGGCCAGGCCCAGTTTTACTCGGTTGCTGCCTATAATTTACCATTACATGGCACTTGCACTTTGCCCTATAGGTTATGCTGCACATGTTTTGAGAACTTTGGATCTCTTTCTGGCAGGTGACTTCATATGAGTCGTGTTTCCACCCATATACTAGTTGGATGCATACATCTTTTGTATTGGTAGCACTTTTCTGTTTATTCCAGCCACTGCAACGTATTACTACTTTTGTATTGCATACTTTGATATTTACTTGACTTTGTCTATTGTCCATACATTTGTGGTTAGGGGTGGTGGTTGGAGTAGAGCTATTGCCCACTCCATCCTGTGTCTTCTTTTGACATTTTAAGTGATTTTTAATTTACAGTTGTGTATTTCATATATTGTATAATAAAGATTAAATTGTATTTAAATTGGATTTGGGTCCAGTATAGCACACTTCTTTTTCTTTCTAAAAAATAGCGCCCCCAGTAGCCACAAGCCTCAGCAATCACAGTACCCCAGTAGCCACATTACCTCCCCAGCAGTCACAGGGCCCCCAGTAGCCACACTACTCCCAGTAGCCACTGCCCTCAGCACTCACAGTACCCCAGTAGCAACAGTGCCTCCCCAGCAGTCACAGTGCCTACTTTATGGTTCAATTGACGTTTATTAAGAAACAAACAAACAAAGAAAGAGCAGGGGGCCCACAATAGGGGCACATGTTCGGGTCACAGCTCCATGATTAGTTATAGCAAGGAGTTATACTCATGTCGGCCTCTGATTTAAAACAAGAAAACACATATAACCAATAATACAGGTAAACTGGGCAAAAGGGACAGGGGGGAGCAAGAGGGAAAGTAAGGGGGGAAAGAGCTATCCATGCGATAGCTCAAGGGTGTGGACTTAGCCAGTATATGCTAGTAGAGTGAAATTATCTATTAAGATGCCTGAAGCAGATAAGGCGGGCGTTTACCTGAATGTTACCCATTTATACCAGGTCCTATGATAAACATCTATTTGGTTGTTATCTAATGCCCTAAGTTCCTCCATGTGTCTGATTCGGTCCACTTCCTCAACCCACATCAACCAGGTGGGTGGAGGAGTAGACTTCCACAACCTGGGGATCTTATCGCCACCAGGAAATGTCGTAATAGACCTCTCTTAACGTCTTTGAGACGTCCTGGAAGCATAGATAGTAGAGCAACGGCCAGGGATAGGTTTCCGGTGGTCCTGCATAACCTCTTAAAAAGATCCCAGATGTCATTCCAAACAGCTGCCACCACCCCACAGTCCCACCAGACATGAAGCATAGTGCCCCTGGTAATCCGACAACGCCAGCAGGGGAAACATGTTGTGTAGGCAAGTGGGAGTCCGGTACCACCTAGTGAGGATCTTAAAACTGGTTTTACTGAACACCGAAAGCTTGTCAGTCCAGAGAAGGGATTTCTCCCATTGCTCCTTAGTAAATGTCTTGACCATTTCCTCCTCATGTAAGGCCTTACATGAGGAAGAAATGGCCGAGAAATTTACTAAGAAAACACTTCATGTGGTGTCTCATCTACAAAATGCTTTCTGGGTGCAGTTGTAGGTCCTCCCCACTGCACCCACAGAGCATTTTGTAGATGAGAGACATCCCATGTGTCTGCAGAGCATATTGTCTCAAATGAACTAAGTGTACATGGGATAGTTCCCCCCGGAGTCAGTGATTGAATAAAGCTCCTCAATTGTAAGTAGTGTAGTCAGGCGCCTGGATAGGCTCTCTTATCTCCCAGTATGTCACTTAAGGGTCGTATCCCTGTATCACAAATGACCCCGCCCAGTTTTTTATGAAGACCATTGTCCAGTGATAAAAGGGAGCTACTGGGACGCCGGGGTAACTTAGAAGCGGGGTAAGGCGGCCAGGGACATTGATAAGTTTAGATCTAGTGACAAATTTTCCCCATACTTTTAGGACTTGTGCCATTAAAGGCAAAATATTGTAGTGATCCCAGTTATTCTTTGCACTGAGCTACAACAAGTTGGTTAGCTGGCCTGAGGTAAGAATGGAAAGTTCCAAGTCCACCCACAATTTCCTGGAGTTATGCGATGTCACGCCTAGGTACACTTTGCTCATGGTCGCCCTATGATAATGGGAAAAGTCTGAGAGTCCTGCCCCTCCACATTCTTTGTGTCTCGTTAGAATACTGTCATGGGTGGTCCCGCGACCCATATCGTGGGTCACGGGCTCACCCGTGCTGCTCTGCCCCCGCCAGCGCGCCGCCAGTGCATCTCGCCTGTCCCGGCTACCGGCTCGCTCCCCTCTGCTGTGCGCGTGCAACTGCTAGGGCGCGCGCGGCACCTTCTCCAGATTTAAAGGGCCGGCGCGTATCCTGCGTTCTTGTGTCCCTCCGTGTTCCTGTCCTGTGTACCAGTGTTCCTCCGTGCTGCCGTCCTGTGTACCAGTGTTCCTCCGTGCTGCTGTGCTGTGTTCCCGTACCCCTCTGCTTGGACCTCCTGTTGCTGACCGCAGATTGGACTCTGACGTTGCATCTCTGCCGCTTGCCCTGACCCTGTGCCTGGACCTGACCTCGAGATTGACTGCCGTTCCTGTACCTCAACCTTGGCTGCCACTGCAGACTAGTCACGCCTGTGGAACGACCTGGTGATACCACACCGCTTGAGTCATCGTCTGCAGTGGTCCAGAGGATCCACAAACCCTCAAGCCTGACAGTAAGATCCTGCCATGGATCCCACTGAGGTTTCGTCTCCCAGTCGGCCCGATCTTGCCACGATCGTGATCCACCATCAGGTCCCTGAAGCTGCTCCTGCTACTCCGGCTGTCCTTCCTGCTACTGAACCCAGGTCTCCTGGAACGATGCAGCCCTGTCCACAGCTTTCAAAAAGGAATTCTCCTCTCATGTTAAAGACGCTCTGGCCGCTCGTGATCTGCCGCCTACTCTGAGTGGTCTAATCTCTCTGGCCACCCGGATAGACGTGTGATTTAGAGAGCGTGCCGAAGAGTCTCGCCTCGAGCAGCCTCAGGTTCGTCCACGACATCTTCCTCACCTGGCTCCTGTCTTCCAAAGGCCGCTCCAGTCTCCGGTTGTATTTTCTGCAGAAGAGCCTATGGAGGTGAACAGAGCCAGACTCTCTTCCCAGGAAAGCAACAGAAAAGACGACAGGGAGACCTCTGCCTTTATTGTGCAAGTCCTGAGCACTTCATCAGGACGTGTCCTGTGCGTCCTCAACGTTCGGGAAATGCCAGCACCTAGGGTTTTTGGGAGAAGCGTTCCTAGGTTTGTGCAAAGCGTCTCCATGTTTGATCATTCCCATGCTCCTCAGCGTTGGTACAAGCAGCCAGTTCCGCTGTCTCCGTCCAGTCTCTACTATACCCTCCTTCTCGTCTCTCAAGTCTCTGAAGGGTCTTCCTGCTTCTTACCTGGACTATGCTGATGTCTTCTCTGAAAAGCAAGCAGAGACCTTACCACGCATTGTCCATACGATTGCCCTATTGAACTGCTGCCGGGAACATCACCTCCACGAGGTCGAGTTTACCCGCTGTCCGTGCCTGAAACTGCGGCCATGTCGGCCTACATCAAGGAGAATCTGCAGAAGGGGTTCATCCGCAAATCCACTTCTCCTGCCGGCTTCTTCTTTGTGGCCAAGAAAGATGGATCTCTTCGCCCCTGCATTGACTATAGGGGCCTCAATAATGTGACAGTAAAGAAAGATCCATTGCCCTTGATCACTGAACTTCTTGACTGCCTCCATGGTGCTAAAGTCTTCTCTAAATTGGACCTTAGAGGGGCATATAATATTTTCCGCATCCGGGAGGGCGATGAGTGGAAGACCGCCTTTAACACCCGAGACGGGCGCTGGTCATGCCCTTTGGACTGTGTAATGCGCCTGCAGTATTTCAGGAATTCGTTAATGACATTTTCAGAGACCTGCTATACACCTGTATGGTTGTCTACTTAGATGACATCTTGGTCTTCTCTCCTGATCTGGAGTCTGAGGTTGACGCCTCCTCGGTAGGTGCTGGAGCTGTGCTCACTCGGAGAGGGCCCAAAGGCTGAACCCTTACCTGTAGTTTCTTTTCCAAAACCTTCTCTGCGGCTGAGAAGAATTACTCCATAGGAGATCGGGAACTCCTGGCTATTAAACTTGCCTTGGAAGAGTGCCGCTATCTTCTGGAAGGAGCTCATCACCAAGTTAGTGTATATTCTGACCACAAGACTCTCCTGTACCTCCAGACTGCTCAACGTCTCAATCCAAGACAAGCCCGCTGGTTCCTTTTCTTTTCACATTTTAATTTTTTGATCCATTTTCGTCCAGCTGAGAAGCACATCAAAGCAGATCTCACGTGCCTCTGATGTTATTGGGGAAGAACCGGCTCCTCGGCATACCCTGTTTCCCCGAAAATAAGACAGAGTGTCTTATATTAATTTTTGCCCCTAAAGAGGCACTAGGTCTTATTTTCAGGGGATGTCTTATACTTCCATGAAAAATAATTCACATTTATTGTTGAACAAAAACTAAACTTCTCTAACCTCCTTATGACTCTCCAAACTCTGAATTTCATTCTGTATTTCTAGTGACTCCATTTCTATTAGATTCATTAGCCCCAATCTCTCATGTTTAGTAAAAGCACTTTCCATAAATGACCCTTCTTATCCTGGAAGCTGCTGGTATCACATTTGCAGCACAACAGCCAGAGATATAATTCCATAGATTCTTCCCAATGTCACAACCTTCTGCAGCATCTAAAAGATCTACTAATACTAATGTATGGCGTGCTGCAATGACTGCCGCTAGGTCTTATTTTCAGGGGAGGCCTTATATTTCTAAGCCTGAACAAAATTGTACTAGGTATTATTTTCGGGGAATGTCTTATTTTAGGGGAAACAGGGTATCATCCCTGCGGAATGGCTGGTTGTGGCTGCTCCAGTAGACCTCCGGCAGCTCCCACCTGGCAAGACTTATGTCCGACTTGCTCTTCGGAAGAAGATTTTGGCTTGGGGACATTGTTCTCGTGTGGCTGGGCATCCTGGGGTGCAGCTCTCCTTAGCCCTCATTTCTCGTTACTATTGGTGGCCGGATCTGGTCCAAGACGTACGGGATTTTGTAGGTTCCTGCACCTCCTGTGCTCGTAATAAGCCATCATGCCTCAAACCTGCTGGTCTCCTGATGTTGTTGCCGATACCCAGTTGCCCGTGGACTCACGTGGCCATGGACTTTGTCACCTTTCCTATTCCTCTGGGAATACTGTCACCTGGGAGGTAACTGATCGGTTCTCCAAAATGTCTTTTTGTTCCGCTGCCAGGTCTACCGTCTGCTCCTTGCCTTGCCAGCCTGTTCTTCACTCACATCTTCCGGCTTCATGGTCTTCCCCGGCACATAGTATCTGACCGTGGGGTTCAGTTTGTTTCCCGGTTCTGGCGTTCTCTGTGCAGCCAACTCCAGCTTATCACCCTCAGTCTAATGGACATGTCGATAGGGTTAATCAGATCCTAGGCCATTTTGTCTCCGCCCGACAGGACGACTGATCCACTCTGATCCAGTGGGAGTTCTCCTACAACTTCCTGGACTCTGAGTCTGCTGATGCCACTCCTTTCTTCGTTGTCTATGGGAGACATCCACGACCACCTCTTCCTCTTTGTGTCTGCTGATGTTCCTGCTGTGGAAGAGTTGGTAGAAGTCCATAAATCCATCTGGGAACAGACTCGTCAGTCTTTACTTCGGGCGTCCGCCCGCACAAAAACTCAAGCTGACAAGAAACGCAGGTCTCCTCCCATATTCTCTCCAGGTGACAAAGTGTGGCTGTCTTCCAAATATGTTCGCCTGAAGATCCCCCAGTTACAAGCTTGGCCCACATTTTCTGGGACCATTCGAGGTGTTACATCGCATTAATCCAGTGGCGTATATACTCCGCCTTCCTCCTACTATGCGCATCCCAAATTCTTTCCAGGTCTCCCTGCTGAAACCTGTCATTCTGAATTGCTTCTCCCGGCAAGTTCCTCCTCCCACTCCAGTGGTGGACTCCACCAACACCTATGAGGTAAAAGAGATCCTGGACATGAAGACAGTAAGGGGGAAGCAGTTCTTCTTGGTTGACTGGAAGGGGTTCGGGCCAGAAGAGAGGTCGTGGGAGCCAGGGCACAATATATTGGATCGTGATCTTCTGCAGAGATTCCTCCAGCCCAGGTGGGCTCACCCGTGCTGCTCTGCCCCCGCCAGCACGCCACCAGCGCGTCTCACCTGTCCCGGCTTGCTCCCCTCCGCTGTGCTTCTTTTCCAGATTTAAAGGGCCAGTGTGCCATTAATTGGCGCTGGCCATATTGCCTAATTCTATTTAAGCCTGCCTCTTCCTGCAAGCCCTGCCGGATCTTTGTGCCTCACAGCCTGAGAGAAAGCTCTTCTGCGATTTATCTGCGTTCCTGTGTATCCTGCGTTCCTGTGCCCCTCCGTGTTCCTGTCCTGTGTACCAGTGTTTCTCCGTGCTGCTGTCCTGTGTACCAGTGTTTCTCCGTGCTGCTGTCCTGTGTACCAGTGTTTCTCCGTGCTGCTGTCCTGTGTACCAGTGTTTCTCCGTGCTGCTGTCCTGTGTACCAGTGTTCCTCCGTGCTGCTGTCCTGTGGGCTCTGGTGAAAACTGGGTACCACTTAGACTCCGGTCCCAGGTAGTGGCTTGAGTCATCGTCTGTAGTGGTTCAGAGGATCCACAAACCCTCAAGCCTGACAAATACTATGTTTTATCCGAGGGTAGCAGTCGCACCAGATACACTTAGTGGCTACTTTATGCAAACGTGTCAAGAAAGGCATTTACGTCCATAGGTACAGTTTGGAAAATGTATAGGATCTTGGGGAGGGAATCCATTTTGAGCGTGTTAGTTCTACCAAACCAAGATAGGGAAAGGGAGCTCCATGACATAAGGTCAGTTTCTATAGACCTGAGTAAAGGGCCATAATTTAGAGCAAATATTGGTTTGGTAGGATGGTATATGGACCCCCAAATATTTAATATGACCCTTAAGCCACGTGAAGGGAAGGGATGAGGACAGGGAGGAAACCAAAGGACCTGGAAGGGTGACGTTCAAAATCTCAGATTTTGGAATGTTCACCTTAAAATGACTAACTCTGTTGTATGCCTCAAACTCTTGCATGATATTAGGGAGGCTGACTACTGGGTCAAAGACATAAATGAGCAAGTCGTCGGCAAATAGCAAGAGTTTATAGGATTTCCCTTTGACTTCTATGCCCCGAATGGATGGATTATCTCGCAACACACAAGGGATTCCATCACCAAGGTGTACAAGAAGGGAGATAGTGGACACCTTTGCTTTGTGCCGTTGCAAATTGGAATGGAGAGGGAGACTGAAACATTTACTCTAACACTGGATGTTTTTTATAGTGCCATGACTATTTTCCTCATCCTCGTCCCAACACCTAACCCCGTGAGCTTGGCCTCCAGGAACCCCCAGTGGACCCTATCAAAAGCTCAGGGTCTACTGTGCGGAGACAAAAGGGGATCCCTGAGCGCCTAGCCCACGAGGCCTGGGTTAACGTTTTTAAGGTGTTATCCCTAGCCTCACAACCTGGGACGAATCCCACCTGCTCTGGATGGACCAAGTCTTAATGGTGAGAGGAATAACGCCAAAATCTTGGAGTAAATTTTAAGGTCGATATTAATCAGGTATATGGTCCTGTAATTGCTGCAGTGTTTGGGGTCCTTGCCCGGTTTAGGGATTATGTAAATAGAATTTGGATATATACACAATAATAGGAACCTATCAAGGGCTACACACATGCACAAAAGAACTATGCAAAAATGAAAAGCGGAGAAGCATGTGTCAAGTAGCGACAAACCAAAATTTATTTTATTGACAAAATAGACATACAACAGACATCAATAGGGCAAAGGATAAAAACATTTAAAAAGGATGCAACCCAGTGCACCCATAAGTAAAGAGCCAACTAGAACCTGACACCTGATAATGTCAGGTCATCCAGAACTGAGCCCCCAACAAGCAAATCCCACAGCACTAGCTCCAAAATATAAGTATATAGCGGCTGCGTGGGAGTTCGCGTCCCCGGAAGTGGAGAGGAGCACGCCGCGGGGCAACATCACATCAGCTGACGTGGGCTGCATCCCGCGCATGCGCACTACAGTCCCGTATCCGGGCAACATCAGCAACGCTGCCAGGTAAAAAATGAAGATGAATAAAAAGTATGTACCTGTATGGGCCAAACTATGAAAGTTATATGCATTACCAATGAAGGGGATGTGTAAAGCGCAATAGTAATAAAGTGCAAGTGCATTTCTAAAGAATGGTGATACAATGTAAACGGAAGATGTGTAGATAAAAGTACTGGTTCCCACAAACGTTAAATATGCAAAATAAATATCTATACAAAAAGTGAGTACCTATATTGAAGGACATACAAATAATATCTTAGTCCAAATAGAAAATTATATAACAAATAGTAAGTCCCAAAGTGTTGAATAACCAAATGTTACAGGCACACACAATCACCCACTCATACATTATATTTGCATGGGCCCATTCACACTCAGCCGACACTCATACCGAAACATTCAATCACGCAACATTTCATATTAATTTCATCATGAATATTATTTCAAAATAATCAATGCAAATAATGGGTACTATATGACCATATCTATTTTATATATGAGGCCATGATCAGGCTTGGATTCGCATGGTGATGGGATGGGAGTCATAGGGAGTGCAGACGCCCGTCATGTCAGGACAGTGCCATATAGAGTCGGAAAGTCTTAAAGGAGCATCACATGAAACGCTGGAGTCCAAAAATGAGACACATAAAGGGGTCTTCTGTGAGATCAAGACCTAGATCTGAGCACAGTTGGGAAAACAAAGTCATAAAAAACAGGTAAATCCAGCCAGGATCTTGTTAGAGGTTGAAAGAAGTAACTTGACACTAGTGCATGCAGCAGAACTGTTGTAAACATCTCTGAATAACGCATATGGAACTATGCGTGGATATAGATAATGTTCACTCGTGCCTGCATGCGAGAGAAGAAGAAGGGGGAGGGGGGGAAGCAATATGGAAGCCCACAGGAGTGTATTTTGTGTGAATCATGAGTGAAATACAAATAATCAAGGGGGGAGAAATGTGGCGAGGAATGGGCACAAGCATAAAAATGGACAATAACAGTGAACATGTGAATCTATATGCTGTCCGGGTGGCAAGAGGAAAAGAAAAGAAGTATAAAAAGAAGAAGAAAAAAGTGTGGAAGAAAGTGAAGAAGTGACGTCTGAAAGAGTGACATAGAGCCAAAAGAAGGGAGAAGGGGTAAATACAGGATAGTGGAAGTGAAGGAAAAGCGGTGTGTGTGCGAGTGCCAGGAAGGGGTCACAAATGCATAGGGTGACCCGGGTGGTGCCAACCAGTGTGCAAAAATAAGCCGGTGTATGTGGCCAGAGGTGAACGGTGGGGGGGGGGGGGAGGGAGCAAGGAAGGAAGCAACCAAAAAAGGGGTGAGAGGGTGGACCTGATGGAATAAAAATACCAACTTTTTTTAGAAACCGAGAAGAGCATTCTTCATTCCTCCCTCGAGGAGCCAGTGCTGACAGCTCGAAAATCCATTTGGCTTCAAGACGAAGTAAGGCCGGCATCAGGTCCCCTCCCCGTATGTTAGGTTGCACCTTATCGAGGCCTATAATTTTCAGTCAGGAGGAGTCACCTCGATGCACATTAAGAAAGTGTTTTGCAACTTTGGATCATTGACGTCTCGTTCTGCGTTATGTATGGTAGAGATATGTTTCTGTACTCTTTTACATAGTATTTTACACGAGAAGTGAACTTCCTGGATTTACGAATTTCCATCCAGCAGAAAGTTATCGAAACAACGCTGTACAGGAAAGCAACTGCGACGAATAGCCTGCTGCTGAATAGCCTGCTGCATCTTAATGTGCATCGAGGTGACTTCTCCGGACTGAGAATTATAGGCCTCGATAAGGTGCAACCTAACATACAGGGAGGGGACCTGAGGCACAGAGGGATATCATGCACAATTTGTGCACAGATTTTTGCACATCCTCATGCCAGACTTGCTGATTGTGGTGACACCACTCCAGCCTACACACACGCACCCAACCGCTATATACTTATATTTAGGAGCTAGTGCTGTGGAATTTGCTTGTTGGGGGCTCAGGTCTGGATGACCTGACAGTATCAGGTGTCAGGCTCTAGTTGGCTCTTCACTTATGGGTGCACTGGGTTGCATCCTTTTTAAATGTTTTTATCCTTTTCCCTATTGATGTCTGTTGTATGTCTATTTTGTCAATAAAATAAATTTTGGTTTTTCGCTACTTGACACATGCTTCTCCGCTTTTCATTTTTGCATGGTTTAGGGATTACTGATAAATGGGCCCTGAGGGATTGGGGTGTCAAAGGACAATCTGGCCTGGAAACTCCCCAGATCTTAATCCCATTGAGAACTTGTGGTCAATCATCAAGAGCCGGGTGGACAAACAAAAATCAACAAATTGGGACATAATGCAAGCATTGATTGTCAATAATGGACTGCTATCAGTACGGATTTTGTCCAGAAGTTGATGTCAGGGAGAATTGCAGAGGTCCCGAAGAGAAAGGTCAACACTGCAGATATTGACTTGTTGCATTAACTCATTCTAACTGTCAATAAATGCTTTTGTTACTCATAATATGATTGCACTTGTATTTCTGTATGTGATAAAAGCATCTGACAAGCACACCAGAGGGCAACAAATCATGTGAAAATATAATATTTGTGTCATTCTCAAAACTTATACTCAAAATAGTTTTTTAATGTTATCTCTAAAGCACAGGCTCTTTTTGTCTAGTATATGGAGGATCTTATATCTAAGGGCTGAGATCTCGGCTTTCAAAATGTCGGATGGAGTAGGTTTGTTAGCGGTTTCCTTTGAACCTAAATCGGAGAATAGGGCTTTTAGTTTTGCAGAGTCTAGCGCAATGTGCCATAAATACCCCTCGAATAGAGCCCTTAAGAGTTTCCCATAAAAAAAAAAAAAAAAAAAAAAAAAGGCATAGGGGGGACGCTAACTGTCATGTAGATATAAATTCTGATTCGCAGAGGGAATTATTGAGCAAATTATCATTCAATCTCCAGGAGAATTCCTTGGAGTGTTTACCTTGATGTCCCAACCACCCATAAACAGGGGCATGGTCCGACCAGAGAGCAGAGTTAATGGAACTCCTAGGGCCCCGGTCTAAAAGCTGATGGGACACAAAGAGATAATCCAGGCAATTATAACTATTTTGTTGCATACGAATGGTGGCTGTAATCCCTGACCCCTGGGTGAAGCACTCGCCATAAGTCATTTAACTTAAAACCGAGTAAGGCACTTCTCAATCTACGAATGGCTGGGTAGGATAAGGAGGACCTACCTGTGGATGAATCCAGACAAGGTTACAAGTCGCCTCCCAGAATCAGGGTGGAGCCATCTGAAAAATCAGCCAGGCTCTTCAAGATTTTTAAGCCGAAAGCAGCTTGACCTTGGTTGGGGAAATAAACATTAGCAAATGTGAAAACATTTCCTAGGAAGTCAATTTTAAGAAATAAGGAGCGACCCTCCGGGTCGAGTTTTGTGGCCTCTATGGTGGGTTGGAATGACTTGTGGAAAGCTATAGAGACTCCACTAACCTTCTGTGTGGGGTGTGGGCATTGATACCATGTTGGGTAATATTTACTATGACACTCTGGGATACTATCTGCTATGAACAGAGTCCCTACTTTAGCCACTGCCCCCACAGCAGTTAAAGGGCCCCCAGGGTCACACTGACCCCCCCCCCCTCCAAAGAAGTCACAGTGCCCTCAGTTTCCATGTTGTCCCTCAGTAGTCATACAGCCCCCAGTACCCACAGAGCCCCCATTAGTCAGAGCCCCTGTGGCCACCCTGCCCCCCAGAAGCCACATCTCCCCCTAGTAGTCACAATGTCCCCTAGCAGCCACTCTCCTCCCCGTCCCACTGTGTGATGAAAAAAAACGACATTAGCTCACTTCGTCTCGCTCCCACGCGCCAGAAGCCATCTTCTTCCTTCAGCTTTCGTCACGTGTGCCAGCTTGGGACCTGGAGCATACAGCCCATGAAAGCTGAAGGAAGAAGATGGCTGCTGGCGCCGCTTTGTGGGAGTGAGACAAGGTATCACATTCTGCCTCTATTCTGCGCTCCCGACAAGGGCCAGCTGTTTTGAGTTCTTAATAAAAATTTGTTTGAAAAAATAAAAAATAGAACATCAATGTCCTATATAACTCTGGTCTTTCAAAATGTTATATGAAAAGCACCATTACCTCTTTTCACCCTTGGCCATCTTGGCACCCTCATCCTATCACCCCTTCACCATCATTATCAGTAGCAGGGGCTCCTTGTCATATAACTGATTGCAACAGAGTTCCAGAACCGGAATCTGTCAGCCAAAAGCACCAGTTACAACTTCATTAGAGCACCCGAAATGCAAGTGATAGTGCCTTACCAGAGCTCCAAGCAGTTTCAGCGCCAGTAATTAGCAAAAGTGGAGCAGTGACTATTCTGCCAAATCAACAGCAGCAAACCACCATTTCACCACAACACCATAAGCACTGCGTGGGCACCCCTACTGTAGTAACCCCTATAAATGTCTGCCTAGTCTGTATCTATTTTCTTCTGTAACTGGTATGTTTTGTACCGTAATTATTTTCCTATATGTTATGTAATGTAACCAGTAGCAATGTACTGTTTGTATGCAGCCAAGGAACTAGCAGCATGTAAGAATGTGCCTTTAGTGTGTTTAGTATATTAATGTATCTGTAAGCCTGACTTATTTATGTTAAGCCTGACTCCCCTCCCCTCCCCCCCAGGGAATCAATAAAGTATTGTATTGTATTATATAACAAAACGTATATTGTTTTCTTCTTTACTCAGGTACCTACAAAAAACCATATGTCGCTCTGATTGATGGAATTACAATGGGAGGTGTAAGTATATATTATTCCAGTGACATAGAATAAATGCTTACATGACAGTGTTTAGTTCCCATCTCGTAATACTCTAAATTCCCTCAAAGAGCCTTAATGGTAAATAAAGTAACAATGGGGCACATTTACTTAACCAGTCCGCGGAGTTCACCGAAAGTGCTTTGTCCGACTATAATGCACTCTGCAGTGATTCACTAAGATTGTGTGCCGAATCAGTCGGATCGCCCAACACGCCCCCCGATTTCTGTTGCATGAAAGCCAGCACAGACACCTGTTAAATACCTGTCAAAGCTGCACAAATCCCAAAAATGGCGAATAGTCCGACGAAAGTGTGATCCATGACTCTTAGTAAGTAAATGTGTAGGGTTACCTCCGGTTTCCTCCCACACTCCAAAAACATACTGGTAGGTTGATTAGATTGTGAACCCCAAGGTGACAGGGACTGATTTGGCAAGCTCTGTGTAGCACTGCTAAATAAAGGAGTTAAAAAGGGTCCTTTCCTGGAATCCTGGAAAAACAGTCTTGTATTGTGCAAGATCTTCAAAATGTTTCAAGCTGAATAGGAAAACTGGTGAGCTTCATTAAACATAATGAGGGTGGCAAAATAACACATTCTCTAATGCAATGTTATTAATAAAAACACAGCATTTAACAGATAGAATTCTATGTTAAGATTGGTACTCAAAAGACAGGGGATAGTGTGCCCTGAGCTTGCCCCAACCTCTGTCCCTTCCTATAGCCCCCCCACGCTAAACCGTGGGCGACTACTTGAAGACTCGAGATACACTGGATAAAAGTGAGGGAAGGGAAACACAAACAGACTGACAAACATAAAACACAAAAGAATCGTAAACAAGCCGGAGTCACAACGAGAGGGTACGTCAATAGCAAAATCAGTAGGCAAAGAGTCAAAGTCAAAAACTAGCCGAGGTAACAACAATACAGATACAGATACTGAGCAATACAACCTAGTAGCAGCGAGTGGAGAAAGGGATTTTCAAACACTGGCACAGGTGACTAGTGAAGCTGCAATTTATGCAGCCAGAACTCCACCTCCAGAACCTGATAGGAGCTGGACAGCATCTGGGAATTAACCCCTCATGGTGCAGAACAACCAGGCACCAAGCAGAGGTTCAAAGTCCCAGCCACTCCTAGACAGCGCGAGATCTTAGCAGCCGCTGCCCAGGACGAGAGGTGGAGTTTGCGCGGATACGCGCCGGGGTTCGGAGAACGCTGCTGGTACCACCAGAAGAACCAGAAGTCCCAGCAATCTCCCTAGCGAACCTGACATTCTAACTCTCAACACTAATATTGCATGTTTTGGCTGGAATGCAATATGATTTGAAATGGGTGAATTCGATTTGAAATTCGATTCGACCCGATTTGCCAAATTTTTCGGAAAAATTTGATTCGCCCCGAATCGAATCATGACAAATCATGTTAAAAAACCAGGTATTTCCGGGCTGCAGAGAGCCTGTAAGGTGTTGTAGAATGTTGTGCCATGTTCAAATAAGCATAGGGAGCGTGGTTTGGTTTTCAAACAATGTTGTGTTTTGGTATGACACGCACATGGCAGTCGCCGTTCTTAGAATCGCTTCACTCTTCACTTCCATGGGCACTTACAGGCCAACTTCACCAAATAAGTGATGGGGGAACACAGCCTGACAATTAAATTAAATTTCACTGATCATTTTGCCCTTCTTTTCACTCGTCAGTGGCCGCTTTCAATCGGTCAAAAATCTATTCTGGACATGGCAACAACATGGTAGGCCACAGTGTGGCACAATGATAGAACATGGAGGTGGCAGCAGCAGGAGGTCAGAGAGAGGCACAATGACAAATTCTGAAGCTGGTAGCAACCTGGTAGGCAAGGGCGGACTGGCCATATGACCCACCGGTGGCAAGTGGCTGACGGACGGAGAGGATGAAGTAGCGGAACTTCGGGGGAAGGCCGGAAAGGTGAGTGTATGGTTTGTTTGTTTTTTCTGACTTGCTAGCTGTATACTACTTGGGGGCTGGCTGGCTATATGCTACTTGGGGGCTGGCTTGCTGTATGCTACTTGGGGGCTGGCTGGCTGTATACTTCTGGGGGCTGGCTGTATACTACTGGGAGCTGGCTGTTTACTACATGGGCGCCGGCTGGCAGCATACTACTGGGTCCTGGCTGTATACTACATGGGGCTGGCTGTATACTACTGAGGACTCGTTGTATACTACATGGGGGCTAGCTGGCCTTATACTACTGGGGGGGGCTGGCTGTATACATGGGGGTTGGCTGTAAACTACTGTGGGCTGGCTGTATACTAATGGGGGCTGGCTGTATACTACTGGGGGAAGGCTTTATACATGGGGGCTGGCTGTATACTACTGGTGTCCGGCTGTTGGTTGGCTGTACTGGGGTCTGGCTGTATACTTCTGGGGTTTACTGTATACTACTGGGGGCTGGCTGTATACTACTAGGGGCTGGATGTATACTACTGGGGCTGTCTGTATACTACTGGGGGATGGCTTTATACATGGGGGCTGGCTGTATACCACTGGGGGCCGGCTGTATACCACTGGGGGCAGGCTGGCTGTATATCACTGGGGGCCAGCTGTATACTACTGGGGGCTGGCGGACTGTATACTACTGGGTATTGTGGTTTTTGTACACCGCGCACCGTGTATAAAAATAATTAATAAAATCTGAAGCTGCTGCAGACAACTGGTATTCAGGAGAATATCCTGATTCAATAGGAAGTTGTCGAGTGGGCAAACCAGTATATTTAGTCGCGCTGCTTATTTTGTGTCGGTTTCATGGATAAGATGTGTAGTCATGTCTGTCTGGACTTAGATACACATAAATGGCTGAGAGGTATTATACAAACAATATGTCTATAGTGTGGGGAATTGCTCTGGTAGTTGACAGGTAGCAGTGCAGGAAGCAGTGACACACGCAGGTTTAAAAGTCCAACTTAAGTGTTTATTCACACTTGCAAAACAGAACACAAATTCAGCCTTGACTTAACCCCTAGGCGCACCAGGACGTTATAGTACGTCCCCGGGGCTAGATGCTTAGCGCACGGGGACGTTCTATAACGTCCTGCTTCTGGCACCGGCTCACGAACGGAGCGGCTGTCAGCTAGACAGCTGACAGCCGCTGCTTCTGGAAGCAGCGGCTGTCAGCTGTCTAGTACAGCTGACAGCCTGCGCTAACACCCGCGATCGGAGCCGGCTCCGATCGCGGGTGTTAACCCCTTACACGCCGCGGTCAAACATGACCGCGGCGTGTAAGGGTGTTAGCGCTGTGGATCGGATCCCCCGTGCCGCTTACCGGGGGATCCGATCCTCTTCCGGGCAGCTCCGAGGACTGGCATGTGCCCCGGAGCTGCCCGGTCTCCATGGCAGCCAGACCCCTTCCGGGTCTGTCTGTAAACTGTCAGAGCATGCGCAAGCTTGCTCCGACAGTTTACACTGCTCTACAATAAAATAGTATTGTAGAGCAGTGTATTGAACTTAAACCAGTGATCAGAGCATCACTGGTTTAAGTTCAAGTATGTATAAGTAAAAATATGCAAAAACAGTTAACACTACACATTATAATAAATAAAAAATTAATACATAAAAATATAAGCCCCTAAAATGTCACTTTCCCATAAAAAAACTTAATAAAGTATAAAAAACATAAAAACACAAAAAAACCCTGCATATTTGGTATTGCCGCGTCCGTAACAATCTGCATAATAAAACAGAATTGTTACTGGACCCGCACGGTAAACGCCGGAGGAAAAAAACGCAAAAAACATTCAGAAAAAAGATAATTTTTAATTAATACCCTATAAAAAATGCTCTAAAAAGTGATTTAAAAAATGTTATGCACTCCAAAATAAGCCCACTAAAAAGAACAACTGTTCTCGCAAAAAATAAGCCCATAACAAGATTTATCTGCCAAAAAATAAAAAAGTTATGCATATAAAAAGATGGTGATGCTAAAATGAATAAGATTTTCTCCAAATTAGTTTTTATTCAGTACAATTGAATAAAATACACAAAACCCCCACATATTTGGTATCCCTGCGTCCGTAACAATCTGCATAATAAAACAGAATCGTTATTAGATCCGCAAAGTTAACCACGTAAAAAACAAAACAAAAAAAAGCTCCAGAAAAAAAGATCATTTTCAATTAATACCCTATAAAAATGCTCTAAAAAGGGATTTAAAAAATGTTATGCACTCTAAAATAAGACCACTAAAAAGAACAATCCTTCTCGCAAAAAATAAGCCCTTAAACAGATTTGTGAGGCGAAAAATAAAAAAGTTATGCATATGAAAGACGGTGATGCTAAAAGTAACAACATTTTTGCCAAATTACTTTTTATGCACTAAAAATGGGAAAAAAATAAAAAATCTATATAAATGAGGTCTTTTTGTAATCGTGGCGACCCATAGAATAAAAATAATATACTATTTTTATGGTATGGTAAACAGCCCAAAAAAAAACCCCATAAAAATCTTCCTGAAAAGTGATGATTTTCATTTCCTCCACCAACAAAGAGTTAATAAAATATCACCAATTAGCCTATAGATTCCCCCAAATTACGTACCAGAAAAGTGCATCTCATGTGGCAAAAGAAATAAGCCCCTATAGGCCCACATTAAAAAAAGAAAAAAATTATAGCCTGTACAATGTGACATAGCAAATCTGATCTGGATGGCGCCTCCTTCCCTTCTATGCCCGGCCGTGCGCCCATACAGCAGGTTACCACCACATATAGAGTATCCGTGTACTCGGGAGAAATTGGGTAACAAACTTTGTGGAGCCTTTATTCATTTAATCCATTGTAAATGTTTAATTTTCCACCCAAAATGAGTGTATTGTGAAAAAATATTACAATTTGCAGACTGCACCTCCATTTTGTTTTAACCCCTATAAAACACGTAAAGCGTTAACAAACTTCTTAAAAGTGGTTTTTCATACGTTGAGGGGTGTAGTTTCCATAATGGGGTAATTTATGAGTCTCGCTATTATTTAGGCCTCTCAGTGTCAATTAGAAGTTGAGCAGGTCCATCTAAATACAGGTTTTGGTGATTTTACAAAAAATTTGAAAAATGATACCTAAATTCTGAGCCTCATAACATTCTAGTAAAATATGTGGAATCTTAAAAAACCATGCCAACATAAAGCAGACATTTGGGAAATGTAAGTTATGAATTTATTTGGGAGCTATGACTATCTGCATCAAAAGTAGAGAATTTAGAACGTTGAAAATAAAGAATTTTTCCAAATTTTTGCCAAATTTAGTTTTTTTTCATAACTAAACACAAAAGATATCATCCAAATTTTTAAACTAATTTGAAGTACAATGTGTCACGAGAAAACAATCTCAAAATCCCCTGGATATCTCATAGCGTTCCAAAACTATAACCACTTATAGTGACACAGGTCAGATTTGAAGAATGGGGCCGCGTCCTTAAGGCCAAAATAGGCTGTGTCCCCTAGGGGTTAAGCACATGCAAAAACATTATAAAAGTAATTCCTGCCCGGCTAGGCACTGTCTAATACATTTTGAGGACACTAGCTATCCGGGTACCAGGCTGCCTGGCACACGCTCTTGGCCAGCAGTAGTACAGGAGACCCTCAGTTACCTTTGCTGTCAGAATGCAATCTCGCTTTCAGCTCTCCAGGTAGGGCCTCTCCTACTGCTTCTGGCCTGCAGACTAAATCAGACCCTAACGAGGCCTGTGACCTGCACCTGTGGGCTATACAAAAGCCCAGGACCGAAGCCCGGGTGGAGTAGGAGTCCCACTACCAGCCTACCCCTACTCCATAATAAGCAGGCCCAGTACGGACATTACCAATGTGTCTGTGTTAGCTAGGCCTGCTATCATGTCTGCATTAACCCTTGGGTTACTGCAGACAAACCCAGGGCTTTTACCACCAGCATTTCATCTGCCTGTAAGACAGATAGCGGTTTTCCCACACAACACCTCTCACTTTCTCACAATAGGCATAGGTAGACAGATAGTAAAATCAAGTGTGATAAGTAGACACATAGTAAAATAAAATATAAAATATATATATATATATATATGTATATATATATATATATATATATATATATATATATATATATATATATAATATAAAAATACATGATATATGAATGAATAAATAAATAATTTGATTAGTTTATAAATATAGGAAACATGCTTATATATATATCATAAAATTTCACATTAGTTAGCCTCAGAGCATTATGTAGGAAAAAGAAAAGGAACTGACCTGTCTGAGCGGGTGGTCCTGTGTTGTACAAAGGCTCAAGGGCCAAGGATTGTGAGAGGATGAAGATGACTACAGATGGAACAGTAAGGAGATGGGTTACTGAAATGATTTGTGATGTATTTTGAGTACAGATAAATATGAGGGCTAACCTTGTATGTTAAGTAGCCTCAGTCCTCTATAGGGTGTTTCGGCTGTAGCCTAATGGGACCGACAAGCAGTCCTACAGTAGAGTTAGGTAAAAAGTTAAGGGAAGCGAGGCTGCTAGGAATGGTAAGAAGTGGTAGCATAATTACTGGGGAGGTGTGTACTCCGATCCGGCAGCAGCGCGGATGACCGCTCTGTCGGCTCGGTGTCGGGTTTAAATGGCCCGGCTGATTAATGCGCGTGCGCCCTATGAGAGGCGCGCATGCGCAGAGGAGATCGGGGCTCGGAGAGGAGTGCGTGGTGGTTCCAGTGCTGCGCTGGACAGGCGGATCGGGGTAAGTATTTCAAGGGAGTAAATGGTAGGTGTATTCGTATTGCTAGGTGAAGGAATCAGTAAAAAATGGGTGAGGAGCGTGACGTTATGGTAAGGCAGTTTGGTATTATAGGGATCTCGGGGATTATGTACTCAGTATGTTCGTACTAATAGGTGGAATCAACGCTCAGTTAATAAATTAATAAATAGACAGTAAAGAGATGGGTCTATATGGCGGGGAGCTAGAGGCATGACGTTATGGTTAGGCACAATGGGGTTATGGACCATTAGGGAGGAAATGGGAATGTAACAAGGGGGGAAGATGGTATAGGGGAGAATATAGCTGATATGGGTGTTATTCAGATTTTTTCTAGAGACTCATTGAGTCTGTACGGGCACATTGTGTTTAATTTGTAGATCCAGAAGTTTTCTCTTCTGGTTAATTGATTTGCTCGGTCAAGGTGATTTTTTGGAATTTGTTCAATCAGGCAGAACTTGGCTAGTTTGAAGTTGCATCCATGGTGATTTTTAAAGTGTCTTGAGACACTATGGGGCCCATTTACTAAGGGTCCGCAGCCGCGAATCCGTCGGGTTTTTCCCGAATATTTCCGCTTTGTGCTGTATTTCACGGGATTGTTGCGCACGTGAACGATTTTTGGCGCAATCGCGGTGACTTTCACACGACAGAAATCGGGGGCGTGGCCACCGGCCACCCCGAAGGATTCGGAAAAACCGCGGAATTTAAAAAGCCATTTGTGTCGCAAGATCAAGCACTCACATACACCAGAAAAAAAGCAGGTGAACTCCGGCGGACCTCGGCGCAGCAGCGACACCTGGTGAATATCGCCGCACGGACCTTAGTGATTCCCGGGAGAACCCGCCGCTGGATCGCGACTGGACCGGGTAAGGAAATGTGCTCCTATGTTGTTGGAAGCCCGTTTTCACTTTACTGCGATGGGTATTAACCCTTTCCCTAAAAGATTGTATGTTTCTACCCACGTATTGGAGTGGGCAGGGGCATTCAAGGAGGTATATTACATGGTTGGAGGCGCAGTTCATAAAGGATGAGGTAGAGAACGATTCTGAGGTGGTATTTGATTCAAAGGATGTTTTTCTATGTTAAATCACTTCACAAGTGAGACATCTCCGGCTATTGCACCTAAAGGTTCCAGTTAGAATGGGGAACATACTGGGCTGGTAGTTAGGTTGTTTATCCCTTGTGTCTGAATGGCGCATCTTGGTTGGGGGCCAGAAAAGTTTTGAGCGTTGGAGCTCGCCTGTAGGTTAGCATGGGGTTTTTGGAAAGGATTTTCTTGAGATAGGGGTCTTTTTGGAAAATAGACCAATGTTTGTTTAGAACCTTCCTAATATTTATATGGTCTGAGGAATAAGTCGTAATGAAGGAGAGGTTCCTGTCTAGATCTTGTGTGGGAGGCTTACTGGCTGGTTTGAGGCAATCGGCTTGAGTCAGAGCATTCGTCCTCTGGTATGCGTCTTCTATTACCTTTTTTGGGTATCCTTTTTGCAGGAACCTATTTTTCAGGATAGTCGACTGGATTTTGAAGGTTGTGGTATGGGTGCAGTTTTTTCGGATCCTCTTATATTGGCTGTAAGGGATATTCTTCAGCCATTTCTTGTGGTGAGAACTGGAGAATTCCAGGAAGCTGTTAACGTCTACTGTCTTAAAGTAGGTCTCTGTGAGGAGTTCTTTTCCTGTGGGGTCCACCATAATCAGGAGGTCGAGAAACTCGATTCTGTGTGGGGAGGTATTTAAAGTAAGAGTGAATTTTTCTGCGTCCGATTTGGTGCCGTCCCATATGATGAATAGGTCATCTATGTATCGTTTGAACATGATGATCCTATTATTGTATTGGGGGTTGTTCCTGATAAAATTCTCCTCAAACTCCCCCATGAAGAGGTTGTCATAACTTGGGGCAAACCTCGTGCCCATGGCTGTGCCTCTCGTCTGGGTGTATAGAGTGGATTGAAATGAAAAAACATTATGATCCAAAATGAATTGGATTCTTTGCAGGATGAAGTTGATCTGGGGAATGGACATTTCTGGGTCTCTCTTGAGTACTTCAGAAATGGATTGGATGCCTAGAGAATGAGATATATCTGTATATAGTGCTGTGACGTCCATGGTGGTTAGAAGGAATTATGACTGACATTATGAGTTGTGTGGAGTCCATTAGGTAGGTAGGAAGTTTTTTAACGTATCCTTGGAGGAGGATGTCCACGTATTCCGATAGATTTGAGGTCAAGGAGCATGTTTCCTATATTTATTAATGTCACGGCGAAGGACGCCGCCGCCTCGTCACGTGACGTGGGGTGCAACTGTACGGGTTAATTTAGCCTACTCAAACTTGCGCTCACCTTTCACTCAGGACACAAATTGAGCCTAAATCACACCTCATACAGCTCCAGCACCAGAACCAGACCCGCTGCCACCACTTATTGCATTTATACCGGGACCAATAAGTATCCCACTCTACAACAACTCTTGCTCTCAAGCAGTCACCTTGTCACACTCAGCACTTTAGCAGTAACACAGTTAGTCACACTTTACAAGGCTATGAGTTCGCAGAGCATGCAGGGACCAAAATTAAAGTGAAAAGCTTTAATCACGAAAAGTTGGTCAGTGCATAAAAAAGATATTAAAAACAAAAGAATTACAGAATAAAATGACACACAACACGGCAAACAGTTATAAAATAAAAAGGGAGAAAAATAACAGAAACTTACAACTTAAAGTAAATCCTGATCCCTGGAGGTGGGAGAAATAAGGGACACACTCAGCTTGTCAAGCAGCCCCCAAAATGTGAACACCAATTCTTGGATTTCATATTGTTTTATAACTTCTCAGTTTGGTTCAGGTTTCAGAACCTCCCATTCATTAATTAGTCCAGAGGGTCATTCACGATTGGGCAAAGTGTTAATGAGGGGGGAGAGTCCAGGAATATTTAACAGTTCTTTGTTTCCAAATTCCTAGATGCAGGGGTGGGGGGTAGGTGCAGAGGAGAGGTGACCATATGGCTTTTGAGGTCACCAGAGAACATTCTGCAGGTCAGAGTTTATCAGGTTGTAAGGATCTCCAGGATGTTGTAAACGAAGCCTGGACTCTTCAATGGATGCCATATATTCCCACAAAGTATGCAATTGCCCTGTAGTTAAACCCATCTTATACATTCACAATTAATATCTCCTTGACAATTAACTTATCAAATTATTTATTTATTCATATATACATTATTCATAAATACACTTTTGTTCATTTATGTATTTATCTATGCATCCCAAATACAGAATTGTAACTTTGAGTTTTGAAAATTACCGTATCTGGACCTGAAGAAGGGGTATTCCTCCGCGAAACGTGTCGTCCAATAACAATATATCCGTTTACTGACTACCTCTGAGCCAAAGTATTGCCAAATAAAATGTAGTTTGTATAATACCTCTCAGCCATTTATGTGTATCTAGGTCCAGACAGACATGACTACACCTCTTATCCATGAAACCGACACAAAATAAGCAGCGCGACTAAATATACTGGTCTGCCCACTCGACAACTTCCTTGTATACTACTGGGGGCTGGCTGTACACTACATGGGGGCAGGCTGGCTGTATACTACTAGGGACTGGCTGGCTGTATACTACTGGGGGCTAGCTGTATACTACTGGGGGCTAGCTGTATACTACTGGGGGCTGGCTGTATACTACTGGGGGCTGGCTGTATACTACTGGGGGCTGGCTGTATACCACTGGGGGCTGGCTGTATACTACTTGGGGCTGGCTGGCTGTATAGCACTGGGGGCTGGCTGTATACTACAGAGAGCTGGTGGTATACATGGGGGCTGGCTGTATACTACTGGGGGCTGGCTGGCTGTATACCACTGGGGGCTGGCTGTATACCACTGGGGGCTGGCTGTATACTACTGGGGGCTGGCTGTATGCATGTTGGTTGGCTGTATACTACTGGGGGCTGGCTGTATACTTCTGGGGTTTGCTGTATACTACTGGGGGCTGGCTGTATACTACTGGGGTCTCGCTGGCTGTATACTACTAGGGGCTGGCTGTATACTACTAAGGGCTCGCTGGCTGTATACTACTGAGGGATGGCTGTATACATGGGGGCTGGCTGTATACTACTGGGGGCCGGCTGGCTGTATACCACTGGGGGCCGGCTGTATACTACTGGGGAATGGCTGTATACTACATGGGGGCAGGCTGGCTGTATACTACTAGGGACTGGCTGGCTGTATACTACTGGGGGCTAGCTGTATACTACTGGGGGCTAGCTGTATACTACTGGGGGCTGGCTGTATACTACTGGGGGCTGGCTGTATACTACTGGGGGCTGGCTGTATACTACTGGGGGCTCGCTGGCTGTATACTACTAGGGGCTGGCTGTATACTACTAAGTTCTCGCTGGCTGTATACTACTGAGGGATGGCTGTATACATGGGGGCTGGCTGTATACTACTGGGGGTCGGCTGGCTGTATACCACTGGGGGCCGGCTGTATACTACTGGGGAATGGCTGTATAGTACTGGGGAATGGCTGTATGCTACTGGGGGCTGGCTGTATACATGGGAGCTGGCTGTATACTACAGAGGGGCAGGCTGGCTGTATACTACATAGGGTCAGCCTGGCTGTATACTACATGGGGGCTGGCTGGCTGTATACATGGGGGTTGGCTGTATACTACTGGGGGCTGGCTGTATACTACTGGGGCTGGTTGTATACTAATGGGGGCTGGCTGTATACTTCATGGGGGCTGGCTGTATACTTCATGGGGGCTGGCTGTATACTACTGGGGGCTGGCTGTATACTACTGGGGGCTGGCTGTATACTACTGGGGTTTGCTGTATACTACTGGGGTTTGCTGCATACTACTAGGGGCTGGCTGGCTGTATACTACTGGGGGATGGCTATTTACATGGGGGCTGGCTGTATACTACTGGGGGCCGGCTGGCTGTATACCACCGGGGGCCAGCTGTATGCTACTGGGGGCAGGCTGGCTGTATACTACTGGGGGCCGGCTATATACTACTGGGGAATGGCTGTATACTACTGGGGGCTGGCTGTATACATGGGAGCTGGCTGTATACTACATAGGGTCAGGCTGGCTGTATACTACATAGGGTCAGGCTGGCTGTATACTACTGGGGGCTCGCTGGCTGTATACTACTAGGGGCTGGCTATATACTACTGGGGGCTCACTGGCTGTATATTACTGGGGGCTGGCTGTATACTACCGGGGGCCGGCTGTATTCTACTGGGGGCCGGCTGTATACTACTGGGGGCTGGCTGTATACATGGGAGCTGGCTGTATACTACATAGTGGCAGGCTGGCTGTATACTACTAGGGGCTTGCTGTATACTACTGGGGGCTGGCTGTATACCACTGGGGGCTGGCTGTATACATTAAGGCTGGCTGTATATTACTGGGGCTGGCTGTATACTAATGGGGGCTGGCTGGCTGTATACTACATGGGGGCTAGCTGGCTGTATACTACATGGGGGCTGGCTGTATACTACATGGGGGCTGGCTGACTGTATACTACTGGGGGCTGGCTGACTGTATACTACTGGGGGCTGGCTGACTGTATACTACTGGGGGCAGGCTGTATACTACCTGGGGGCTGGCTGTATACTACATGGGGGCTGGCTGTATACTACATGGAGGCTGGCTGACTGTATACTACTGGGGGATGACTGTATACATGCGGGCTGACTGTGTATATGGGGGCTGGCTGTATACTACGGGGGGCTGACCCCCCGCCACAGAGGAAGAACACTGTGAGGATTAGATACACCGGCCCAGAACAGGACATCCCCTCCAGATTCTACAATGGAAGAGATCTACTAAAGGGCTTTATGAGGTTTGATGCGTCTGAGATCTATGCCCTGATCCATGTTCTCTCCAGCAGGATATTTGTTATCAGCTTCAAACTTCAGTACAATCTGGACTTGTTCTGGGGCGTCTATAACAGCACCAAAAATAATGAGATCTGGGAACATCTGCAGGTGATCCCACTGTCCAAACCAGAGGTGATAACAGCCACCATCTTATTTCAGTCTGAGGTGGTGCCTCTTTCAGATCTGGAGCTCTGGCTGAGTAGACAGTGTATGGTGAGGAGTAATCCAATCAAGATCTATGATGATCTGGAATGGGGCTACACTGTGAGGATCACCCTGCTGCGCCACAATGGTGTTAGAGAGAGAGGGATATGCTTCTACCTTGGGCAGCCACGTCTGTGCCATAGATGTGGGGGCAGACACCTCGCTATAAACTATTCCCGTATGAAGTGCTCCTTATGTGGACAACTGGGACATGTGAAGGAGGAATGTACAGGACAGGTTGTCCGTAACCTGTGCTCCTAGTCTGGGCACACGTTTCATGAGTGTCCACAGGCTCAACACAATATTGAGTCTTCAGAGACCAGTGAGGAGGCAAAGGCTGAGCCAAAAACCAGTGACACCAGTGCGAGGCTCTGTGGCTGGGTGATGAAAATGGGGTCTTCTCGGTTCCCTTCAGGCAGTAGAGGAGAAGATAAGGTCAGCCTGGTAAGAACCTTCCTACTCCCCATCTTCTTGTAGGTCAGTGTGGTGTTCCCTGTGCCAGACAATGTATTTCCCAGACTGACCAACGTCTTTTTTTCACTTTTTGTGGGGCAATAGACTCAATGTGGTCAGGAGAAACGTTGTTTATCTTCCGTATAAAGAGGGTGGTCTCTCCGTCCAGACCTTTTCTATAATCTCATGTTTTTCATTTTGTAAGAGTTCAGAGGTGAAGCCGTGCTGCAGTCTGTTTAACCGGTTAAGGACCGGGCCATTTCCTGTTTTTTCATGTCCATTTCTCACTCCCCACCTTCAAAAATCTATAACTTTTTTATTTTTACACGTAAAGAGCTGTGTGACGGCTTGTTTTCTGCGTAACAAATTGCACTTCATAGTGATGATATTAAATATTCCATGCCATGTACTCGAAAGCGGGAACAAAATTCCAAATGCAGTGAAAATGGTGAAAAAACGCATTTGCGCCATTTTGTTGTGGGCTTGGATATTACGTCTTTCACTGAGCGCCCCAAATGACATGTCTACTTTATTCTTTGGGTCGGTACGATTAAGGGGATACCAAATTTGTATAGGTTTTATAATGTTTTCATACATTTACAAAAATTAAAACCTCCTGTACAAAAATTATTTTTTTGATTTTGCCAACTTCTGGCACTAATAACTTTTTTATACTTTGGTGTATGGAGCTGTGGGTGGTGTCATTTTTTGCGAAATTTGATAATATTTTCAATGATATTATTTTTAGGAATGTACGACGTTTTGATCACTTTTTATAGATTTTTTTTTATATTTTTCAAAATGGCAAAAAAGTGCCATTTTCGACTTTGGGCGCTATTTTCCGTTACGGGGTTAAACACATTGAAAAACCGTTATCATATTTTGATTGATTGGGCATTTTCGGACGCGTCAATACCTAATGTGTTTATGATTTTTACTGTTTATTTATATTTATGTCAGTTCTAGGGAAAGGGGGGTGATTTGAAATTTTAGGGTTTTTTTATTATAATTTTTTTTTTTAACTTTTTTTTATTTTTATTTTTACTATTTTTCAGACTCCCTAGGGTACTTCAACCCTAGATTGCCTGATCGATCCTATCATATACTGCCATACTACAGTATGGCAGTATATGGGGATTTTCCTCCTCATTCATTACAATGTGCTATCAGCACATTGTAATGAAGGGGTTAAAACGAAATGGCCTTCGGAAGACCCGAGGCTACCATGGAGTCAGATCGCCGCTCCCCGATGATGTCACAGGGAGCGGCGATCCCAGGTAAGATGGCACCCATGCGCCGCTATCTTTTTGAGGCTGCCGGCAGCCATCGCAGTGATAACACAGTGCTAGCACCGATCACGGGTGGATAGGGCTCAGCCCGTGAGCCCTCTTCATGCAGCGCGACCTGACCGCCGCCGTGAATACACGGCGGGCGGTCGCAAACTGGTTAAGAGCCAGATCCAGAAGTTTGTGTCTGTGTGGTCGGTTGGGGACCTGATACAGAAGGTGACAGCCCCTGTAAAGCGTAACGTTTCCTGGTATGGGGTCCATATAATTGGTAAGATCATTAGATCTTGTATGAGGACGTTAGACTGCTCTCCAGGAAGCAGTTTACAATGATCTTCTGAGGTCCAAGTTTGGTGTCCAAATACAATTATGTGGAGCTCTGACACTGGATGTGAAACAGCCTGCAAAATTCCTGGAGGTCCCCCCTCATATGAGGGATGTGGCCTTGCTGGTATTTCACAGGAAATTGTTTGTTAGAGTAAACCTTAAGTGCAGGAATGTTCCATATAGATCCTGTCCTAGGGAAGAGTACCAGCAGGACCTGGAGACCATGCAGCATCATCTGCTGGATTGTCGTTTCAGGTTGTGTCCCAGTCCTTACATTTACCACATCTAGTGGGGCAGCTATAGGCACAGCTACTGTATGGGCATTTCCAACCAGAACTCAGCAGATACAGTAAGAGCACCCTGTATGTAATAAATGTGGTGACCATCTACCATCTGTGGTGTGCCCGCTGCTGCCTGGTCATCAGTAAGGAAGTCCTGACCCTGAATACAGTAACACGTAACATCCTAGAGAGTCTGAGGAGGGTCTATAGAAAAAATATGGCATCCAACCCCAGTAATATGTTCCATAGTTTATACAGTTGAAAAAAGACACTTGTCCATCAAGTTCAACCATATGTACTGGAGAAACATATATATGTCATAAATTATGTGATGTCTGTTATATTATTCATGTGACATTTTTCTACTATTTTTCGACTTTCTACTTGCATTCTATGATTTTATTGTGAATTTTTTGTAATATTTTAATGCAAGTTTTTTAAATAAAAGATCATTATAGTAGTTATATTCTTGTACATAACTACAAGAATTGTAGTAGTTATATTCTTGTACATAGCAGGCAGTATTATAGTAGTTATATTCTTGTACAGAGGGGGGCAGTATTATAGTAGTTGTATTCTTGTACGTAGGGGCAGTAATATAGTAGTTATATTCTTGTACATAGGGGGTAGTATTATAGTAGCATACCTCCCAACCGTCCCGTTTTGGGCGGGACAGTCCCGTTTTTTAACCCTTGTCCCGCCTGCACGGACCGTTAAGTGAAAGTCCCGGTTTTTTTGCGGTTTCACGGATTTTTCCGTTTTGTCCCGCCCCCGAGTCCCGCCCCCCCCCCGAGTCCCGCCCCCGAGTCCCGCCCCCGTCCTGCTCAGGATACAGAGAAGCCAGGGGGCGGGGTACAGCGTCCTCCTCCTCTCCAGCTCCCGGGCTGTCTGCTGCAGAGCCGGCACCTCCCCCATCCCCTCCCCTGGGAGGCAGAGCCCTCCCTGTCCTCAGGCTGCCACTTGCAGGCACATGGATGGATGGATGGATGGAGCAGTGCAGAGTGTCATATTCTCTGCACTGCCCCTGCACAGCAGCCCCAGGGGATCATCCTCCGTGCAGGCAGGAACTCTCCAGCACTGCTACATCAATGGCTCCCTGCCCCCACCTCCTCCTGCTCCTCACTGAAGTTCGTCTGATGAAGCAGAGCCGAGTGTGTGCAGCTGCTGCAGTGTGATAACAGGTACTCTACAGTGACTGCAGGCAGCAGCTAAAGGGTTAAACACTTTCCTCCATAGACCCCCTGCCCCCATCCCTAACCCCCCCAGTGCCCTTCTATTCTGCTTTTATTGTACCATATACTTAATCCCTTAACCCCTTAAGGACGCAGGGTTTTTCTCTCATTTCTCGCTCTCCAACTTCAAAAATCCATAACTTTTTCATTTTTCCGTGTACAGAGCTGTGTGAGGGCTTATTTTGTGCGTAACAAATTTTACTTTCCCGTAATGTTATTTATTTTAACATGCCGTGTACTGCGAAGCTGCAAAAAATTCCAAATGTGGAAAAAATTTTTTAAAAAACCGCACGTCACGTTCTTGTGGGCTCAGTTTTTTCGACTTTGACTGTGCACTCAAAATAACACCTCAGCTTTATTCTTTGGTTTGGTGCGATCGCGGTGATACCGGATTTATAGGTTTTATTGTGTTTTAATACATTTTCAAAAATTAAACGCATGTGTGCAAAAAAAAAAAAAAAAAAATTTTTGCCATCTTCTGACGCTAATAACTTTTTCATATTTCGGTGCACGGAGCTGGGGGTGGGGTCATTTTTGGCGAAATGAGGCGACGTTTTCATTGCTACCATTTTGAGGTCTGTGCGACATTTTGATCATTTTTAATTTCATTTTTTATGTGATGTAAAAAGGTGTAAAAGTCGCATTTCGGACATTTGGGCGCCATTTCCCGCCTCGGAGGTCACCGCCGCCCGTAACCGTTTTTATATTTTGATAGATCGGGCATTTTGGGACGCGGCGATACCTAATATGTCTGTGATCTTTACTGTTTATTATGTTTTATATCCGTTCTAGGGAAAGGGAGGTGATTAGAATTTTTAATATTTTATAAATTTTTTTTATTTTTAAAACCTGTTTTTTCTTTTTTTTCCACTATTTCTTAGACCATCTACGGTACATTAACCCTAGATGGTCAGATCGCTCCTACCATATACTGCAATACTTCTGGCTCATTGTAACGAACCTGCAGAAGCCATGTAGCCTCGTGTCAAAAGAAGACCCGAGGCTACCACGGCAAACGATCGCCGCCCCCCGATGACGTTCGGGGGCACAGCGATCGTAAAAAAGACTTTGCCGGCGACAATGACCGACTGCGGTTATTAGCGGTGGGGGTTTTCTGCAACATGCAAAACCCCCCACCTTGTATGAAGAAGACTCAGCCCGTGAGCCCTCTTCATACACTCCTTATACTCTCTGCGTCGTAGAGCTACGGCGCAGAGCGTTAAGGGGTTAAAGGGGTTTTCCCACAAATACAAGTTAGGCCCTATCCATAGGACAGGGCTTAACCTGCTGATGTGTGGGGGTTTCAGTGATGTGACCCCCATAGATCATGAAAACAAGGGGTCTGTTGGGGTCCACATAAGGTCCATGTCATCGCTCTATGACAGTAATGGAGCAGAATGGTCATACACGGCCGCCTGCTCCATTACTCTGACGGAACAATTTTTGCGTTTCCATATTTCACTCCCCACTTTCAAAAATCAATAACTTTTTTATTTTTCCATGTACAGAGCTGTGTGCGGCCTGTTTCTGCGTAACAAATTATACTTCCTAGTGACAGTATTAAATATTCCAGGCCCTGTACTGGGAAGCGGGAAGGAAAATATCAAATGTGTTTTTTATGGCTTTCACTGCGCGCTCAATAGGACTCCTCCCCTTTACTGCGCTCCATAGGACCCCTCCCCTTTACTGCGCTCCATAGGACCCCTCCCCTTTACTGCGCTCCATAGGACCCCTCCCCTTTACTGCGCTCCATAGGACCCCTCCCCTTTACTGCGCTCCATAGGACCCCTCCCCTTTACTGCGACAACGAGCATGTCCCCCCCCCTAGACAACGAGGATTTCCCCCCCTAGACAACGAGCATTTCCCCCTGCTAGACAACGAGCATGTCTCCCCCTGACCCCTAGACAACGAGCATGTCCCCCCCCAAGACAACGAGCATGCCCCCCCCCCTAGACAACGAGCATGTCCCCCCCCCCAGACAACGAGCATTCCCCCCCCTAGACAACGAGCATGTCTCCCCCCGACTCCTAGACAACGAGCATGTCCCCCCCCTAGACAACTAGCATTTCCCCCCCCCCTAGACAACGAGCATGTCTACCCCTGACCCCTAGACAACGAGCATGTCCTCCCCTGTGGCTGCGTGCCCTTTTTTGTGTGTTTGTGTTATTTTTGTCTTCCAGGACCGTGCATGCTGTGGACTGCTTCGGATTCGAAGGATTACGTCTATGACCGACATTTCTAACAAATAAAATGGTCAACGAGGGTGTGTCTGCGTCTTTTGTTCAATAAAATTTTCTGAAAACGGTGTGATTATTTATTTTTTTGCGACACTCTTCATAGTTTGCCGTAGTAGTGGTGCCGGCTAGGTGACGGTGCTCATTACTAAGGGCTGGCCTTAGTGTTTGCCTTAATTTTTTTGGCAAATTTACACTAACGCCCATACCATTACCCCGGTACCCACCGCCACCAGGGGTGCCGGGAAGAGCCGGGTACAAACCAGTACCTGACCGTCTATAGATGGTCAGGTGCTGGGGCGGCTGCAGGCTGTTATTGTTGCGCTGGAATAGCCCCCTAACAGTGGCCTATCCCAGCTCAGTAATGGCAGGCTGCTGCTGCTTTTTTGTATCTGGCTGATTTGAACAATAGGGGGCACCCCATGCCGTTTTCCCCCCCCATTTTTTTGTAAAAATGGGGGAAACAGCCTGGGAGCCCCCTTTAAAGGGGGGACCCCACGCATATTTTTGTCAAAAATTTGAAGAAAAAACGGCATGGGGTGCCCCTATTGTTCAAATCAGCCTGATACAATAAAGCAGCAGCAGCCTGCCATTACTGAGCTGGGATAGCCCACTGTTAGGGGGCTATTCCAGCGCAACAATAACAGCCTGCAGCCGCCCCAACACCTGACCATCTATAGACGGTCAGGTACTGGTTTGTACCCGGCTCTTCCCGGCACCCCTGGTGGCGGTGGGTACCGGGGTAATGGTATGGGCGTTAGTGTGAATTTGCCAAAAAAATTAAGGCAAACACTAAGGCCAGCCCTTAGTAATGAGCACCGTCACCTAGCCGGCACCACTACTACGGCAAACTATGAAGAGTGTCGCAAAAAAATAAATAATCACACCGTTTTCAGAAAATTTTATTGAACAAAAAACGCAGACACACCCTCGTTGACCATTTTATTTGTTAGAACTGTCGGTCATCGATGTAATCCTTCGAATCGGAAGCAGTCCACAGCAGGCACGGTCCTGGAAGACAAAAATAACACAAACACACAAAAAAGGGCACGCAGCCACAGGGGGGGACAGGCTCGTTGTCTAGGTGGGGGACATGCTCGTTGTCTAGGGGGGGGGGACATGCTCGTTGTCTAGGGGGGGACATGGTCGTTGTCTAGGTGGGGGTACATTCTCGTTGTCTAGGTGGGGGTACATGCTCGTTGTCTAGGGGGGGGTACATGCTCGTTGTCTAGGGGGGGGCATGCTCGTTGTCTAGGGGACATGCTCGTTGTCTAGGGGGGGCATGCTTGTTGTCTAGGGGGGGCATGCTCGTTGTCTGGGGGGGACATGCTCGTTGTCTAGGGGGGGGCATGCTCGTTGTCTGGGGGCGGACATGCCCGTTGTCTGGGGGGGACATGCTCGTTGTCTGGGGGGGACATGCTCGTTGTCTAGGGGGGGGCATGCTCGTTGTCTGGGGGCGGACATGCCCGTTGTCTGGGGGGGACATGCTCGTTGTCTAGGGGGGGACATGCTCGTTGTCTAGGGGAGGACATGCTCGTTGTCTGGGGGGGGCATGCTCGTTGTCTAGGGGAGGACATGCTCGTTGTCTAGGAGGGCATGCTCGTTGTCTAGGGGGAGTGGAATATGCCCCCCAATTATATACATAAATATACATTGGTGCCAGTGGATGCGTTGAAGGTATGAGCAGTGGCGTGGCCAGGGGGTGTGGTTAGGGGGCGTGGCTAGGGTGTGGCTTCTGTGGGTAAAAAAATCGCCGCCATTTTGTCCCTCTTTCTCCTCCACAAAAGTTGGGAGGTATGTAGTAGTTATATTCTTGTACATAGCGGGCAGTATTATAATAGTTTGTTTCTTGTACATAGCGGGAAGCATTATAGTAGTTATATTCTTGTTTAACGGAGGTATTGTAGTAGTTTTTTTGTATATATAAGGCAGTATTAAGTTGTGTTCTTTTAAAAAAGAAGCATTATTCCTGTGTAAGGGAGGCAGTGTGAGTCTCTTTCTCTGCGCTGTACAAATTGATTTAGACCATCTATCAACAGTTTGTGTGGAGTTTAGTAGCTCCACCCACATCACATGATCACACCTACTTGTTTTGACCCCGCCCACAGAATGGGGCCACTTTTACATTTTTTTCCAGTCCGGCCCTGATGGTAGGCCACAGTGTGGCACAATGATAGAGCGTGGAGGTGGCAGCAGCAGCAGGTCAGAAAGTGGCACAATGACAGAGTGTGGAGGTGGGTGACCATTTCAGTGCCTGATAAATATGGTGAGAGACAGATGGAACAACTGGCAGCAGATGTGTGGCAGCATCAGAATAGTGGCTTAGGCAGGTAGTTAGAATCCAGACTCATTTTTCAACGTTTGGGAGTCGTCATGGCTGATCTAATCTGATTAGTGTGTTGAAATCCTATCCGATCCACGCCTGATTCATCTTGACAAAGGTCAGTCTCTCCACAAGCGGGTTCTCCTTGGGGTATCAATGGTTCCCGTCGCACTGAACATCCACCCTGATGCCACACTACTGGGTGGGCAGGACAGCTTCTCTACTGCAAACTGCGCAAAGACCTGACAGAGGATGGACAACGGCGCACATAGGCAGCAGTAAACTGTCTGCATAGTATTTATCTATAGTACCCCAGTACTTTCTCCCTCTCGGCAGCTAGAAAAAAGTCACCCATTTTGGATCGGTGGAGAGCCAAAAGTCATCCATATGCCAGATGTTGACTATTGGGCTGTCACTAGTTTGGCAAAGCAGCATGCTGTGGGCCATCTTCAGCCCCCACCAGACTCATGTGGCCATGAGATGTAGTCGCCACTTCTCCAGTGCCCTGACCAGACAGATTTTGCAGCATCAGTTCCAGGACATGAAGCAGTAGAATGACGTTATTCATCCCGCAGTCCTGGTGACTGACAAATAACATGGCCTCTTCAAAGGGCCTGAGCAAACGGCAGGTATCACGCATAAGCTGTCAAAGGCTGACATCAAAGTTACACAGGGGAATACTCCGGCCTGCTTGCATCATCAAAAAATCATTAATGGCTTTTCTCTTTTCATACAGGTGGTGTAACATATGGAGGCAGGAATTCCAATGAGTGGAAACATCGCATATCAGCCTATGTTGGGAGAGGCATGCACAGTTTCCTGGCCATTTTTAGAATGTCTTGCAGATGGGTGGACGATGGTCAGGAACCTGTTGACAACCAGATAAAAACAAGTGCGTCATGCAGGGAGCTTGGACCATCCCTCCTCGTTGCAGTGCGGACACCATGTTCGTCCCATTGTCTGTCACCATGGTTCCGATTTGCAGTTGTTGTGGAGAAAGCCACACATTGCTTTCTTTTTGCAGAGCAGTTCCTCCCCTTTGTGACTTTGTTTGCCAAGACAAACCAGGTGTAGAACTGTGTGACACCGCTGTGCCCTGCACATGTGGTATGATGGAGCAGCACATAGACTTGTGGAGGTGAGGTGGTGGTGGAGAATGAGGAGTAGGAGGCGAACATTGGCGCAGGATCAGCAGTTTGACAACGTGGAGGAGAAAGCTGCATCTCCTGTTCAAGTTGTTGGCTGGGCGGGAAGCGGGCAGCGGGCCGTAAAGGACATTTAATGGCCCTGGCCGTGGTTACAGCTCCACGCTGCCGTGCACCTTAGAAGAAACTGATACGCTCAAGGACTGGCTTGGAATTTTAGCTTGGAACTCTCCACCTTGGTTCGGCACAAGCCATTAGTTCTCTGAAGGGTGCAGAGTCCATAACTTGGAAAGGGAGGGACTGCAGTACCAACAACTTGGACAGGAGCACAGTCAGCTTCTACACCTTAGGATGGCTGGACGCATACAGTTGTCTCTTTGTAATCCCCTCGTTCAACGACTGCTGGCGCCATGTGTAGCGAGGAGCAGGAGCATCTGGATCAGGAGATGATGTCAAAGACAAACAGCTCCCTTCGGCAGAGGTGCTGGAGCCTTGACTGGCTAAAATGGCATGTGTGCCACCTGGTGATGCTGCTGTTGCTGCGGCGGCAGGATGGCCCACCACTTCTGAGCCACTTTTCTCACAGGCCATTGGATGGTGATGCTGCATGTGTTGACGTGGTGCCAACATTAGCTCCCTGGCAACGCTTCACTTTCTGCTCACAGATTCTACAGTCAGCCCTAAACCCCTGATGACGCCAGTTTCGGCGAAACATGTTGGGAGGGTCTGGTTGAGCAAAACATTTTAACTAGCAATGGGCAGTGTAGAGGGAAAATGCTAAGATCGGAGGTCACATATAGGTCAATCTATAAACTCTATAGATAGAGAATTGGAGAAGTGTTGAATATAGCAGGAAGTGCTGGGATGAATTTGAGAATAACTCTCACCTACCTGTACATGCTCATTATAGTGTCGGCTGCTATAAGAGAGGGAACTGATCAATCCCTCTAGCATTAGTTATCTATGAACGCCAATTGAGCATCCCAATCCTACTGCATCCGATTTTCCAGTCACTGCCCATTGTGCATTTTAACACATTTCAGTTCTGTTGTTCTTAAATGAATTTCTAATAAAAGTTAAATTTTGTTACTATATGCCCGGGTGGCCTAAGGGTTATTTTTGGTCGCATGCCGAGCGAATATGAGTCTTCTTTAATACTTTAATTGATACCCCAGCAACCTTAGGCCTTAATAATACTTTTGGGTCCAAATTGTGTCTTCTCCTCCCCTTCAGCCTGAAAGGGAGGTTGACTTTTTGTTTATTCAGATTCTACATATACACACGCTTGGCTCCTCTGGTGTATTAACAAAAAAACTGCCACACTGTCGAGTTGGTGGTTTTACTGCCAATACTCTACACTGAGTGACTACTAACGCCGCTGTTCGCTGAGCCCCTGTGCCATTGCTTACTTGGACCTGCGAAGTGGGTTTTGCACCCTGCAGCCATTTGGCTCCCGTCCTCGCACTGCTGGCACCCTGATGACTCATGGCTAGCGAATTACTTTCTGCAATTTTGACAACGTGGCAGGGCAACGTCAGACAGCGGCCTGACATACAAGCTGACGCCCTCTTCTCCTGACGATGATGATGAAGCCCTTGCTTCACCTGGCTCCCAAGTGTGATCGGCTACATCATCATCAGTGTGCTTTTTGTCCAGTGCTCGAGTTCGTCATGTTGCGGATCGGGTTGACAGATTACTGTGAGGGGCTGGTGAGGAACCAGCGATCATGGTCCACATTGGCACTAATGACAAAGTAAGAGGTAGGTGGAAGGTCCTTATAAATGATTTCAGGGATTTAGGCCATAAGCTCAAGGTAAGGACCTCAAAGGTAGTTTTCTCCTAAATACTACATGTACCAAGTGCCACACCAGAAAGGCAGTGGGAGATCAGGGAGGTAAATAAGTGGCTCAAAAGTTGGTGTAGGAAGGAGGGCTTTGGGTTCATGGAGAACTGGGCTGACTTTTCTGTCGGCTACAGGCTCTACAGTAGGGATGGGCTGCACCTCAATGGGGAGGTGCAGCTGTTTTGGGGGAAAAAATGACTAGAAGGTTGGAGGAGTGTTTAAACTAGAGACCTGGGGGGAGGGCAACTACACTTGTGCAGGGCAAATAGACAGTGTAGATAGAGAGCTGGAAAGAGTCATAGTCCATTGGGGAGGAAGGGTGGCGGTAATGAGATTGGGGAATAAGAACAAAAGGAATAGGGATAGGGAAAACCATATAAAGTGTATGTATACAAATGCCAGAAGCCTCACAAATAAAATGGAGGAACTGGAACTCTTAATGTTGGAGCGCAAATATGATATAGTGGGTATCAGCGAGACATGGCTGGACATGAAATAATCGTATAAATAAAAAAGGTGGAGGGGTTTGTTTATATGTGAATTCTTGTCTCAAGCCTGTCCTGCGAGATGAGATCGGTGACGCAAATGCTAATGTGGAGTCCCTATGGGTGGAGATAAGAGGAGGGAAAAAGAATAATAAAATATTACTAGGGGTTTGTTATAAGGCCCCAAATATAATGAAGGCAGCGGAGGAAATGCTGATAAGTCAAATGGATGCGGCTTCAAAGCATGGTGAAGTACTTATCATGGGGGACTTCAGTTACCCAGATATTGACCGGGGAGCAGAAACTTGCAGGCCCTTCAAAGGTAGCAGGTTTTTGTCGACAACAAAGGACAATTACCTGTCGCAACTAGTCCTGGAGTCAACCAGAGGGGTGGCAGTGCTTGACCTTCTCTTAACCAACAGACCTGATAGGGTATCAAAATTACAGGTTGGGGGGAACCTGGTTAATAGTGATCATTATATCATTGATTTTGTATTACACTTTACTTAGAGGGTTAGTGGAGGGGCAACCAACACTCTAAACTTCAGGAGGGCAAATTTTCAACAACTAAGGGAAGACCTTATAGGCATAAACTGGGACAATGTTCTCAAAGACAAAAGACCCCCCCCCCCCCATCAAAAAAAAAAGAGAATTTTACTCATATATTCTAAAAAAAGGCCTGTTGGAGACACAGACAAAAGCATAAGAGGAACAAGAAAAAGCCAATGTGGCTAATTAGTCTTGTAAGGAAAGCAATAAGCGAGATAGATAAGGTGTGCTAAAACGTGAAGGTAGCTGTCAGGCATTACTGGATTATAGAGAGAAAAATAAATCCTGTAAAAAGCCGATAAAGGACGCAAAAATAGAGACTGAGAAATATTGCCAGGTAGAGCAAAAGTAATCCCAAATAATTTTTCAAGTATATAAATGATAAGAAACTAAAAACGGAGAGTGTAGGCCATCTTAGGAATATCATGGGGGTCATGGTGGAAGGAGAAGAGGAAAGGGTCAATCTACTGAATGTCGCCTTCTCGACTGTCTTTACCCAGGAAAATCCCCTGGTGGAAGACACGATGAGGAATGATGTAAATTCTTTTTGGAATGTCAAGAGTTTAACATAGCAAGAGGTACGGCGGCGCCTCGCAACCACTAAGATAGATCAATCACCGGGGCCAGATGGCATACACCCCCGGGTTCTACATGAACTATGCACCATGAGTGAAAATGGAAACAAACAATGATCTGGTCCTTAGGGATTTAACCCCTTACCGACATGTAATATTATAGTACGTCACATGCTGGGTGTGGGTGCATGGAGAGGGCTCACGGCAAAGCTGTTGGCGCCCATATTGCCGAGGACCGTAGCTCCCCGTGATGCCATCGGGGAGCGGTGATAAGTCGGCATGCCAATGGTCTTCAGAAGACCTGAGGCTGCCTCATTTTAACTCTTTCATGAGGAAAATCCCCATATACTGCCATACTATAGTATGGCAGTATATGATAGAATCGATCAGAAAACCTAGGGTTAAAGTACCCTAGGGAGTCTGAAAAATAGTAAAAAATTTACAAAAAGTTTAAAAAATATAATAAAATAAAAATTCAAATCGCCTCCATTTTCCTAGAACTGATATAAATATAATTAAACATTAAAAATCATAAACACATAAGGTATCGCTGCGTCTGAAAATGCCTGATCTATCAAAATATAATGTTTTACTACGTTTAAGCTTGTAACGGAAAATAATGCACAAATTCGAAAATAGCACTTTTTGTTAGTTAAAAAAATATAACAAATTCTATAAAAAGTGATCAAAAGGTTGTACGATCCTAAAAATGGTTTAATTGGAAACGTCATCAAAAGTTGCAAAAAATTATGCCACCCACAGCTCTGTACAACGAAGTTATTAGCGCCAGAAGATGGCAAAATTTAAAAAAATAATTTTGTACAGGTTTTAATTTTTGTAAACATATGAACACACATTAAAAACCCTATACAAATTTGGTATCCCCGTGTCGTACTGACCCAAAGAATAAAGTAGATATGTCATTTGGGGCGTACAGTGAAATCCATGAAATCCAAGCCCACAAGAAAACGCAGCAAATGCTTTCTTTCACCAATTTCACTGCATTTGGAATTTTTTTTCCACTTCCCAGTACACAACATGGAATAGTAAATACCACCATTTTGAAGAACAATTTGTTACGCAGAAAATAATCCCTTACACATCTCTGTACATAGAAAAATAAAAAAAAAGTTATAGATTTTTGAAGGTGGGGAGTGAAAAATGAAAAGGCAAAAAGAAAAAAGGGCTGCGGCGGGAGGGGGTTAAAAATGTTTTTGTTTACTGATTCTTGATTCTCTTCTATGTGTTTGATTTCCTGTTTTTTTCTTTTGATTTGGTAGTTTTGATTTACAATGTATTTTGTTATCTTTTAGGGTGTCGGTCTTTCTGTTCATGGTCATTTTAGAGTAGCATCTGAGAGGACTCTCTTTGCCATGCCAGAGACAGCAATTGGTAGGTTTATATAAACTTTATATTCACACTGCTCAAGTGATATATCTCATTAATCATCTTTTATGTCACCGCTCTGTAGAGAAGTTGCAATTCAAATATTGTAAAATGTTAAAATATTTTCATCAAATGTTTAAAATACTGTAAACAAATTTCAGCATCTTTTGCAGTGATGGCGAACCTTTTAGAGGCCGAGTGCCCAATCTGCAATCCAAAACCCTGCTTTTTCATCGCGAGGTGCCAACCAAAAATTAAAGCAGTAACTTATCAATCATATTAGCCTCCTGAGGACAGCAACACAGTAGAAAGATGGAAAATTTTCATCATTTTAGCTTCTTTCCAGTTTCCCTCTGTACACAGAGAAACGTGGAGCCAGCAGGAGGTCCTCCAAATATAATTCGGCCCTGTCTATTCATTCTCCCTCTTCCTACAGTCCCAAGTAGCGAAGTTAGTATCAAAATATGACTGAAAGCAGCATCTTTTAAGTTGCTTGGAACTGCAGGAAGATTTTTTGAGTCTTGTCTGGTGTGCTGGGGCGATGGCCTGGGTGCCCACAAAAAGGACCCTGAGTGCCGCCTCTGGCACCCGTGCCATAGGTTCGCCGCCACTGTTCTATTGCATTATAACATTTATTTTTTATGGTTTCATTAAGAATAATGCTAAGTATATACTTTGTTTACTGGCCTATAAAATGCTAAAACAGAATAATACAACTGAGCCTATGTTGAGAATGGACTAATAGGAAATGGTTTGCAAATTGCATTTGCTAAATTTCCTCTTTCATGCCCTTTTCTAAAACGTTCATAGTAATTTACATTTATTCTTGTTAACTCAACATTGTTATTCTGGGTGCCTCAAGTTACATTGGTACACCTTTATGTAAAATGTTATATTATTTTACATAATCTCTGTATATTTCATTACAGAGATTATTTGTGCATTTTGCTCATTTTGGCTTGAGGATTTTGTGTGTGCTAAAGTGAATATGTGATTAGGTTGACTGTGGATTGAGGAGATAAATAATAGCAAGGTTCTTTTCTTAGGCCTCTTATACACTTGTGTTTTTCACGGGCATGCTCTGCGTGTGCTTTTGACGTGCAGAACTTGCATTGCACTCTGACCCATTGTAGTCAATGGGCTTTTTAACATGCGTTTAAATCGCAACATGCTCTACTTTTGCAAGTCGCATGCATGAAAAATGCACCACACATGTTTATGGAGATGCATCAAAAACACATTGTACTCTGAGACGCATGCACTCTGAGACACCATGGCATCAATTGCCATAGAAAAGATAGACCTCAGTCCTGAGTCCTTTTCACGTGCATTAGCTGCGTGTGAAAAATGCATTGAAATTGCATTGAAAATGCATTGAAAATGTGTGTGAAAGACTGAGACACTGAACAAACTCTGACTGAAAACTGATTGAACTCTGATGCCACCCTGATCATACTGTGATGTGATCTGCAACAGGAGTGTGGAAGGGGCCTTAGACCGGCGCCACACGTGGCGCTTTTGTCTGCGTTTGCAAACGCAAACGCAGACAAAGTCGCGCCCACCGGGGCGGGCCTCGGCCCGATCGCATCGGCGTTTCTGTGGAAACGCCTGCGATCGGGAACGAGCCGCCGGTGATTCGTGTTAATTTAACGCGAAACACCGGCGTCTCGTTCCCGATCGCAGGCGTTTCCATAGAAACGCCGATGCGATCGGGCCGAGGCCCGCCCCGGTGGGCGCGACTTTGTCTGCGTTTGCGTTTGCAAACGCAGACAAAAGCGCCACGTGTGGCGCCAGCCTTAGTGTCACAATTTAAATAGCTTTTTTTTTCCTGTCTTTGAGTGGCTTGCTTATTGAGAGGAGGGATTAGTGTGCACATGTGATAAATTAAGGGATCACAACTCAGTTTTGAGTTAATTTTGGCTTGTGGACATAAGTGGAATTTAAACAAGCGGAGTTCAAAAAAGAGGGGTCCACAGAACTCTAAGTAATCTTCATTTTATATCTCTTGATTTATACACTCCTTAGAGTTTTGTAACTAAGATATGGCTAGCAAGATTGGTGGTATACTCCAGTGTACACACTGCCACACATATACACTGCTGGAGCAGGAGTTCCAGGGTGTTTACAGCTGTGACAAATGTGCTCATATTTTTCTCCTGGAAGCTAGAGTTAGAGATCTGAAGGAAGATATTGCACAAGCAATCGACAATCTTAAGAGAAGTATTCTGCTCACTGAGCAAGCAATAAGCGGGACAGAAGTGGAGGATGAGGAGGACCAGGTAGGTAGCTGGGTTACTGTAAATAGAGGGGGTAGAAAGGTGTCAAAGAAAAGGAAGGCCAATTCTGATTCTGAACACCCCAAGCAAAATTGCTAAATTGTGCAATGATGTAAGGACATCAGTGTCAGAAATGGCAGCCCTAGCAGATCCTGCTCTCCCTTACAGCCAGGGGAAAACAGATAAAAGAGAGAGCAAGGGGCGCTCAAAGTGCAGATTATCTTCCAGTGGTTGTTTAGTGGTAATTGTGTAAAGTATTACAACACAAATAGACACAACGCTCGACACAAGCTCGACACTAGCGATCACAACGCAAACCAATCACGGGGCAATAACAGTCACTGCAAAGAGACTCCGGCAATACAATCCTCTTCTAGTAACACTGTTGGTGGTGCTCTGCTAAAGTGACAAACAGTCCAATCAATATCCAAAGAGGAAAGGAAAGAAATGGCACTCACCATTACTGTGAAATCGTTATCTTTATTTCGGGTGCAAGTACAGGGAGGAGCGGGACCTGGCTATATATATATTAACGGTTTATAACGCGGCGCTGCCTCCGGGAGAATTTTTCTCGGTATGAATATCGTCCAAGGAATCAAGGAGATGTATCGTCCAAGGATCAAGTCAGGTAATACAACTGATGAAGGATCCGTTCTGGGTCCGAAAAGGGTTTTGTTTTCATTGATTTTATGGATAAAATAAACCTGTTTGGAATGTATGGCGCCGGGTCTTCTTCCTGAACCCACGGGAGAATTTTACATTTTTTTGACAGAGAAAAAAAATACATGTCCTTAACAGCTGGAGAAGTAGTCCAGCCCAGGGATGGTAGTGCAGGTAAGCCAAGACAGTAAGTGGTTGTAAGGGACTCTATAATCAGAAAGACAGAATCATTTGTCGCCAAGATCTCCTCAACTTAATGGTTTGCTTTCACCCCGGTGCCAGGGTTCGTCATGTGGTAGATAGGGTGGATAAATTACTGGGAGGGGCTGGGGATGGCCCAGCTTTCGTGTTCCATGTTGGAACCAATGACAGAATAGATGGTAGTTGGAGGAGCCTGAAGAATAGTTTTAAAGAATTAGGTTCAAATGTTAAGGGAAGGACTTTCAAGGTAGTATTCTGGAATACTCTGGAATAATACCTGTGCCATGCGCTACACAAGAAAAAGACAGCGGGAGCTCAGGGTGTTAAATGCATGGCTCAGATCCTGGTGTAGGGCAGAGGAATTTGGGTTCGAGGAGCACAGGACTGATTTTTCATTGGGGTTCAGGCTGTTTTCCACAGATAAGTTGCACCCAAATGAAAGGGGGGGGGGGATTTCTATAAATGAAATAAATAACTGTGGAAAATTAAAGTGTGTTCACAAATGCCAAAAGTATTACAAGCAAAATGGTTTTAAAACTCTGGTTTTAGAGGAACAGCTAGATGTTGTTGGTGTAGCGGAGACATGGCTTGTTGCATCACATTACTGGGTTGTTAGAGGTTGTGAGCATATAGCTCCTTGTGAAACAAAATTTTTCCGTTCAGCGCCCAAAGCATTTATAAATATTATTTTGTATTATTCCATAAAAATGTGCAAATGCACAGTAAAAATTCTTTAAAACATATTCACATATAAAAATGTGGAGACGTGTTCCGTCGCTCGTACCAAGCACATCATCACTCCAATATTTTTTTACTTCATCACAGTTAGTTTTAAAAGCCATTAAATCTTATATTTTTATGTTCGCCTTATAGTCCGCAAAATACTGTAATTTGAATTGCTATATCTTGTATATTGTGTGAAGATGGTACTATATTTATTATAACCACCAGGGGTCCTAGGTGTCCATTTGAATTGGGATGTGTTATCTTATGCAATTGTAATTCTTGTCTCTCTCCACAAGATGTCCCCAGCGTACCCATATTAGTTTCTATGTGGATGTAATACTTACAGGCAGTACCCGGGTTACGTACAAGATAGGGTAAGGAGGTTTGTTCTTAAGTTGAATTTGTATGTAAGTCGCAACTGTATATTTTATCATTGTAGATCCAGACAAAAAAAAATTTGGCCCCAGTGACAATTGGAGTTTAAACATTTTTTGCTGTAATGGGACCAAGGATTATCAACAAAGCTTCATTACAGACACCTTACAGCTGATCATTGCAGTCTGGGACTATAGTAAAGCATTCAGAAAGCTTCACCAGAGGTCAGAGGGGTCTGTCTGTAATTATGAGTTGTCTGTAAGTCGGGTGTAAGTAGGGGACCGCCTGTACTTGGCCCACAGGGTGTTCTCAGCTAACCTACATTGGTTTGTACGTGGGTGTAATGTTTAGATTTATGCATAAAGTGTCCTCAGTGTACGTTATTTTTAAAGATGTAGATAAAAGGGTTGTTGCAATTCTACATTTATTCCACAAGATGGAGCATTACTTCTTTATCCTTTATACTATCCCCATTCATTAATTGGAAACTCGCTGGATGCCAATGATCAAGGAAGACTCTGCCTGCCTTTAGGTAAGTATCGATTATATATTATTAGATAATCTATAAATTTGCAACAAGGAAGGGAACCAAGAACATTGAGAGTTTTTTATTTAGACACATTTGGGGAATTTAATATGCTTAATTTAATATTGTTTCTGACAGTATGTTTAGTCCCCCTGGGTCTAATGTTCCTTATTTATAGATCCAATAGATCTCTCTTTTTTTTCAAAGCTCCAAACCTATTTTGAATATGCTTACTTATCTGATCGATAGGGGTGACTTTTATTCCCCGATCAGTGGGATCATGTTTTAGGGTGCAATGTCATGAAAGCCCATGACTGGTTTTATTATGTCTGATATTATATCTATGTTGGTTCATTCGAATGTGCAAACTTTAAACTGTTCTGCCTACATACTGCTTCCCTCAGTTACATTCTGTCACGGGTGCCGCTCTCTTTGCCGCCCACTCCCCCCTGGGTTCACTCACCTCTCCACACTCCCGCTCCGGTCCCGGCTTCCCAGCACGCGCATCCCCGCCTCCTGGGTCGCACACAGATTTAAATCGCCAGCGCATCGCTGATTGACACTGGCCATTTCCTGGATATGTATAAAATCTAGCCTCTCCTATGAATCCCGCCTGATCTTTGTGCTATATGCCTAAAAACAGTCTTGACCTCCTAACAGTAAGATCCAGCAATGGATCCCATCAAGGGTCCGCTACCAAAACTGGCGAATCTCCCCACCATCGCGGCCCGGGATTCCCAGCGGATTGTCAACAGCTAGGAAAAGGCACCACCAGAAGGCGCCTCCTGCGGTACCTTCCGCTACTGCGGCCGTATTGGCTTTGACAGAACCCAGACTGCATCTATCCATGCCATCCAAATATGATGGTGATCCCAAATTGTGCTAGGGCTTCATCACGGAGTGCGCTCTGCACATCGAGTTTATGCCCATGCAGTTCATAACGGAGAGGTCAAAGGTGGCTTTTGTAACAAGCCTTCTGGGAAAGTTCAGACATCTGCTGCGCCCCTTTGGGACTCGGTCACGGCTGACTTCACCATGTTCCTCAAAAAAAATTCTGATCCGTCTTCGAGGAACCAGCCTGGGTGTCATCTGCTGAGACTGCCCTGGGACTCTCTGAGCTGGACTGGAAAGGAGCAGCCTTACTTGCTACCTTTGATCAGTCTGGAAAGTCCTTTTTAAAGACGCCTTGTCTGCACGAGCTGAGTGAGCTTTTCTCCTTGGCTACTCAGATAGACATCCAGTTCTCTCAGCACCTCGAAGAGCAACGTCTTGATCAAGCGCAAGTCAGGCCCCTACTCCTTCCTCACTTGGCCCCAGTTTTTTAAAATCCACCTCTATCACCCTCCGTCCTGTGGTTACAGCAACACGCACCTGTCCTCGACTGGCAGATTGGGGAGGTTTCTTCGCTGGGCGGTCGGACGGGAGCAGGAGTGTGCAGAGGTGAGTTTGGAGCAGGGACAGGGAAAAGGCACTGTTCCCAGACTCTGGCCTCTGGCGGCTGAGGAAGCATTCTCTAAATCGAAGTCTGCCTTTGCTTCTGCTCCTGTTCTAATATGGCCAGATTTAGAGAAACCGTTCTAGCTTGAGGTTGAAGCTCCCTCGATAGAAGCAGATCTGTTCTCAGTCAGAAAGTGCCCAAAGGCAGAACACCTGCCTGTGGCTTTTTCTCTAAAACCTTCTCTGTGGCTGAGATGAATTACTCTATAGGAGATCAAGAACTCCTGGCCAATAAACTTGCCTTGGAATAGTGGCGCTATCTTCTGGAAGGAGCTCATCATCGGGTCAGCGTATACTCTGACAATATATATCTAGATTAGGCCACTGATAATCACCAGCGCCTATATACAGGTCTATAGCAGCTACCATTAGCACTTGTAAGATATAGACCACCTGTGGCTCGCACAATTGGGACAGTACAATACAATTCCCATAAAAGGGCTGTCACGGAGATAGGATCACTGTACTGGTCCAAAAATGCTGGCCAATGCCTGAAAAGTAAAGTTGTTCACACACTTTATAAGACTATTCCTACACGGTTTTAATAAAATCTAATAAAATGTATTTTGTCTTTTAAACGTTTCCAGTCAGGCAGGATCTTTTTGAAATTTGCAAATTAGCTTAGTGAAACGTAAACATAAACGTAAACAAGTGTGTATTTGTTTCATCAGGACTCCAAACTTTGGGTAACAATTGAAAACCAACTCTCCCCTTTCCCACTAACAGGCCTACCATGATCTTCTAGCTCACTTCTACTAACGCACCAACTAAACAACCTCCCCATGATAGCAGCCCACACCCTGAAGACAATACAAAAACCCCAGGTTAACGGAACCTTATGGCCCACTCACACCAGTCTCGGATAACCCTGATTTTCCAGCAGGAGTAGCAGCAGATTTCCTCTGCCTCTAAAATATAAAACCTTCCTTAATTCTGGATCATTAACTCCACTCAACCATCTTTCCAAAAACACCTACTGCTCATCAAAAACCAAATGGGAATTTATGCAACTCCCAAGTTTTTATACAAGATATAAAAAAAACCCTAAATCTTCATAGAGACTTAACTGCCTTCGAAGAACTATGCCTCTCACCCTCACCAATCACTCACACCATTTCGACTATCTATAATCTTCTATATGACAAATGGTCAACCCCCCCTATCCCCTTCATTAAGTCTTGGGAAGAGGAACAACAATTCTTACTCTAATGAAGATAGGTCCAAAGCTCTACACCGTACACACAAACTATCACTCTATTTTAAATCCCAAGAAACTAATTTTAAAAGAATCTCAAGGTGGTATTGGGTTCCGACCAAGCTTCACAAAATGTACCCCTCCTGTCCCAATGAGTGTTGGAGATGTAAACACATGGAAAGCACCGTATCCCATGTTTGGTGGCAATGTTCATCTATTCAATCTTTTTGGATTTGAGTTTGTAAACTAACCTCAGATACAAAATCCCCAATGACCCTTCCATACTTCTCTCCATTTTTCCCACACAAATGTACGGCAACCAGTTCGCTGATTCCAAGACTCTGGAAATCTACCAGATCCCCATCGATCACAGAGTGGTTCCAAGAAAATTCTTCTTCTACAAAAAATGGAAGAACTCACGGTGGAGAACAAACAAACACATGATAAAAACTAAAGAATTTGATCACCGTGGATTGCTTTTCAAAACTCAACATCGCCCCTAACAGACCCAGACCATTTTTACCAGAATATATGCTCTAGTAAAACCTGGATAACCCCCCCCCCCCCCCAAACTTGAACATCGTCTACTCTCCTCCCCATGCCCCTTCTACCACCTTTGTTTCTACTTGTTTTATTTAAAGATTTATATAGTTAAAGGGGTATTCCGGGAATATGAACGTCTGAAAACAAAGACACATGATGATATAAATAAATGAATACAACAATACTCAATGTAATTAGTCACAAAACGGAGCTTTAATAGTCTGATTTTATGATTTACAAAATGTATGGTCTCTCTAAAGAAGGTGGAGTTATCACTAAGATGGCCGCCACTGGAAACTACAAGTTCCATGATCCTTTAGTTCTCAGTAACTCCTCCTCCTTCTTATGCTCTGCTCCCAGTGGTGATATAACAGACTTTCTTGCTCTGTTACCATAGTAATGATATGTAACCGCCATCCCGGCACATCACCACAACACCGGTCATACTGGATGCACTTCAACCAACCGACTACAGCCAAACATAGTGGTGATCGCAGGAGGAGGACATGTGATGTGGACATGTGACCAGCAGCCATCTTCTGTACTGTGTATGCTTTGTAACGGACCGCGTGGAGGAAATTAACGGACTGATTAACCCCTTAAGGACGCAGCCATTTTACAGCTTAAGGCTCAGTCCCATTTTTTAGATTCTGACCTGCGTCTCTTTATATGGTTATAACTTTTGAACACTGTTACTTATCAAAGCGATTCTGAGATTGTTTTTTCCCCGCATGTTGTACTTCATTTTAGTGGTAAATTTTGGCTGATAAGTTTTGCGTTTATTTACAAAAAAAAGAAAAAAAATGATGAATTTTTAGAAAAATTTGCCATTTTCGAAATTCAAAATCACTGCGTTTTCAGGCAGATCGATTTACCACCTAAATAACTTGCAGAATAACATTTCCCATTTGTCTACTTTACATTTTCATAATTTTTGAAATGTTTGGATAATTTATTTTGACGTCACGCGGCCTACAAATCGAATAGCGATTTTCCGTATTTTCAGAATTTACTATTTTGGGGATAAATACTGTTTGAAATCAAATTTTACATATTTAGCAACAAAAACCCCCTATATAACCAACCCATTTTCAAATCTGCACCCCTCAAACTATCAGAAACCGCATTTACAAAGATTGTTAACCCCTTGAGATCTTCATAGTAATTGAATCAAAATGGCGGTGAAATTTAGAATGGTCAAATTTTGTCGGTTATACGTTTATTTAGCCCTAAAATTTACACATTTCCAAAAGATAAAAAGAGAAAACCCACCATAAAATTTGTTCTACAATTTCTCCTGAGTGCAGCGACCCCCCACACATGGCCGTTACTTGTGTTATGGGGGCACAGCGAGGCGCAGAAGGGAAGGAGCACCCTGCAGCTGCCAGGATTTTAGTTTTCTCGTTGCCCCCTTTTGAAGGCTATAAAATTTTCGCTTTTCCGTTATTTGGGCCATGTGACGACATTTTTTTTGCGGGACGAGATGCTTTTTCCAGTGTTACCATTTTAGGGTTGGTATCACCTATTGTTGAAAATTTAGGAACTTTTTTTGAGCTCCTGAGTAGAAAAGCATCAATTCTGTACTGGTTTTTTTTTTTTTTTTTTCATGTTCACCGTATAGCCTAATAATCATGTTACCTTTACTCTATGGGTCGATACGATTACGGGGATACCAGACATGAATATTTTTTCTTATGTTTTACTAAATTTGCCAAATAAAACCCTAATGTGGGGAAAAATCTATCATTTTTGCATCGCCGTATTCCAAGTAGCATAACATTGTTACGTTTTTGGCTACAGAGCTGGTTGATGGCTTGTTTTTTGCGGGACATGTTGTTCTTTGCAACAGTATCATTCTGGAGTACATATGTTTTGTTGATCACTTTTTATTGCATTTTTAGTGAGATATAATAGGTAAAAATCATAATTTTTGGCGGGTTTTTAACGTTTTTTTTTTACGGCCTTCATCATATGGGTTCAATAGTTATTTAGTTTTATTCTATGGATTGTTACGGACGCGGTGATACTATATATGTGGGGTTTGTGTTATGATTTAGACTTTTTTGAGAGTTTTATGTCTCTTTACATGTTTTGGGGCTTATGGGCATTTTTAGTGATTTATAAAGTAATTTTTTATTGAAAAACATTTTTTTTTACATTTTTGTACATGATCCACCATGGGATATGAACAAGCAATCATCTGATTGCTTGTTCTTGATAATACTCTGCAATACTAATGTATTGCAGGGTATTATCAGTGCCAGCCTATGCAGATGCATAGGCTGACACTTTGCCTTTAAGATGACGTCACAGACGCCATCTTAAAGGCAAACCCTCCAGGCTTCTCTGGGGTCCCGATCGGACCCCAGAGGTGCCAAAACAGCGATCGCGCCCCCCCCCCCGAAAACGGTGCGGAGGGGCCGATCGTGGGGTAAAGACCCCCAGAAGGCATGTTAAATGCCGCGGTCGCGTTGACCGCGGCATTTAACGGGTTAAACACCCGCGATCGGAGCCCACTCCGACTGCGGGTGTTAGCCGGGGATGTCAGCGGTAAATTACCGCTGAAATCCCGCGGCTAACGATGCCGGTTCGGCTGCTGTGCAGCGCTGAACCGGCATCGTCTCTGCGCCGTAGCTGTACTGCGCTGAGCGCTATTCGCGGGACTCGGCGCAGTACAGCTACGGCGCAGAGCGCTAAGGGGTTAAAGGGCCAGTAGCATTTTAAATCTCCATTACAGTCTATGTCACCAGCATTTTCTACTAAGGGGAGCAAAATTTTAAATAACAACTAATTACACATTACCTTATATTTCAAGGACCCATTTGTATATGAATTATGCCGATTCCTGGAATACCCCTTTAACTGTTATAGCTAATTACAGACATGATCATGAAACCCCTCTATATGTTTATCGGCTGTAATGTTTTCTGAAATCTTTCATGAAAAAGTTGCATGTTATCTATAATCGATGTAATGTTAAACTTATACAGAAAAATGTATTCACAATGTTATTGATTTATTATCACAATGGAGAATGACAAAGAAAACTAGAACATTTTGAAGTTTGAAAATAGCTATTTTTTAAAAATGTTTACCAAATTCACCTTTTTTCATAAATAAATGTTAAATATATCTACTAAAATGTCCCACTATTTTGAAGTACAACATGTAATGAAAAATCAAACTCCAAAACATTTGGGAAATTTAAAGCCTTCTAAAGTTATAATTGGATAAAGTAACACTTGCTGGTTTGAAAAATAGGTCTCGGTCACAAATGAGCACAAATGAGCTTGGTCACTAAGGGGTTAAATTTTGGGACAGTCCTCTGTGAAAATGTTGTTATGATGTTGCTCTATTAGATTCTGTGGTTGCTATGACTACAGCATCTAAATAGTTAAACACCTGCTACCTCCTCTTATACACTGGCTCCACATACACTGCTGGCACAGTGCCAGCAGAGGCTAGGAAGTTGAGTGGGTGAAGATTCAGCCCAGGATCACCATATCCTAACCTATTAACAGTGTCCCCATTGTAGCCAATGTATTAACAGTGCTCCCACAGTTGTCAATATAGCTTCATCTCCTCTAGCCCATAGTCACAATAGTCATTAGTCACAGGCTCACACAGTAGCCAATAGTCACAGTGCCCTACAGATAGGGCACCAGATCCAGGGTCTTCAAAGTCAGTGAAAACTGGAATCTCAAGCTGCAAGTTATATAGAGTTTGGTTCTCTTTTTTTACCCACTGACAGTTTCAGGCAATTACAAGGATACAAATGAGCACGCTGACCTCCCCATTCTGCTTCCTTGTCCTCCCAACCAACCCTGGAGCAGTCTTCCTCACTAAATTCTTTATCTTCCTTAGCTGTATTATACCTACTTGGGATAGGTTCTTGTATGTTCTTGATTAGGATTTTCCATCCTTGAATGTATTGTATTCCTACTTGTTATTAAAAACTAATAAACTTGAAGCACATCTTCCATCAGTATAACCAATGGTAGATGTCTACCACTCACCTCCCTGTCCCGATACTGTTTCCAGGCTGGTGTTTTTCTTTTAAAGTAGAACGGAGGGTTTTGCAAAAAAAATCTACTTTATAACATATGCTAATGTGCATGAAGTGCTCTTGCAAAAAGTGATTTATTTACGGCCTAGTGCCCGTGGCACCACCTAGGGAGCTTCATGGGAGCCGGTGACGTCACCAGCTCACGCCAGAAATCTCATGCATGTGAGGTAACAACTCCTTGCGCTGCTGACTGATAAGTACTTTGGCTGTGCAATGATACTATGCCGGAAGAAGAGTTGCTGCCTAACAGGAACATCAGAAATATAATGTAAACCACCATAAACCAACAACGTATCAGACTGTAATAAGTCAAATGCCACATGATTAGCGTACACATATACCTCTATATAGTGTAGGCAATCGCTCTGGCAGACGCTACGTAGTAGTGCAGGAGGCAGGGACACACACAGTTTTAAAGTCTCTAAATCAAGTGTTTTATTCCCACTTCAATGTCAAAACACAAATTCAGCCTTGGCTTAGGCACATACAAAATAAAGCCTGTCAGCTGGCCACTGCCTAATAAATTAACAGAACGTTGCTTTATGTGTACCTGGCTGCAAGGCACACTCTCTTGGCCAGCAGAATATCATGAGGCACTTAGTTGTCTTTGCTGTGTGAACACTTCAGCTCCCCAAGTAGTACCTCCCCTACTGCTTCTGGCCTGCAGTCTAAATCAAGCTCTAACAAGTCCTGCGACCTGCACCTGTGGGCTATCCAGAAACCAAGGCCCCAAGCCCAGATGGAAAGGATGTCCCACTAGTAGCCTACCCCTACTCCATAGTAAACAGGCCCAGTACGTTCATTAGAAAGGTGTCTATGCTAGCTAGGGTAACATAGACCAAACAGATTACTCCTGCTTACCTCATGTCACATTAACCCTTGGGTTACTGCAGACAAATCCAGAATTTTTACCAAGTACCTTTCATCCGCCTGTATGACAGATAGTGGTTCTCCCAAACTACACCTCTCACTTTCTCACATACCCTCCCTACCGTGGCGAACTCCTGTCATTAAACAATGCATCCGGGACAAGAAACCCACATTGCCTTGCAGTTTCCTGGCTTTGTGCTGCATTGTGAAACTGATATTGGAGTGACAAGAACCACCTAGTGACCCTCATTCTTCTCCTTAGTTCTATTCGTTCAAGTGAATGTAGAGTTCAATGCCTGAAAAGCGCCTTCTACTTGTTCATTCCACTGCAGCATGACAGAATTTACACCCCTCAGCAGCTCTGTCAGGGGAGCGGATACTGTGGCAAAGTTGTGTTTAACCGTCTGTAGTACCCAACAATACCCAGGAATAATCTGACTTGTTTGGTGCTCTCCGGTTGAAGCCAACCCTGGATAGTGTCAATCTTGTTGACCTGAGGTGTATTTCTGCCTTGACCGATCACATATCCCAAATAGTGTGTCTTTTCTATTCCCAATGCACATTTCTTGGGGTTTGTGGACAGGCCAGATGCCCTAAGAGAACTTACTACAGCCTGTACCTTGGATAAGTGACTCTCCCAGTCATGGCTGAAGATGGTGATATCATCCAGATAGGCTAAGGCAGTGATGGCAAACCTTTTAGACACTGAGTGCCCAAACCACAACCAAAACTCACACATTTTTCGCAAAGTGCCAATGCGACAATTTAAGCAGTAACTTATCACTCCCTGCTCTATCACAGGTTTAAATTTTATAGGCACCTGAGGACACCAATATAGTAGAAAGAAGGAGAAGAAGTTTGGATTATCATTGTAGCTTCCTTCTAGGGTCCTGGGCTGCCTGGGACTGCAAGAGGCCTTGAGTCCTGTCTGGCGGAGTCTGTGGTGGGGTGATGGCGCAGGTGCCCATATAGAGGGCTCTGAGTGCCACCTCTGGCACTAGTGCCATAGGTTCGCCACCACTGGGCTAAGGAGTATCTCTTATGCGGCTTTTAAACTATGTCCATTAACCACTGGAATGTTACAGGACCTTGTGAGGCCCAAACGGTAACACAATGTAGAGAAGAAGGCAATAGCCCTTTGTTAGATCAAGTGCATTGAATTACCAATCTCCCCCTAGTCTCTCAATAAGCTCGTCAACCCATGGCATGGGATAGGCATCAAACTTAGACACCTCATTCAATTTTCTAAAATCATTGCAAAATCACAACGTCCCATCAGGTTTGGGAATTAGAACAATTGGACTGGCCTACTCACTTTTGGACTCCTCATTAACCCTTAGTTTCGGCATCTTGTGAACCTTCTCTGAAATGGCTTGTCTATGAGCCTCAGTGACTCGGTGCGGCCTTGATTTAAGTTTACCCCTGGCTCAGTGACAGTGCCAACTCTGAGAACACATCTGTATTTCTTGCTACAAACTCTCGAGCCTCTTTCTGTTCTCCTTTGGTGAGGGTATGTGCTATTTGTATCTCTGCATCATCCACAGGCTTAACTCTGTAAGCAGACTCTGTCTTTCCAGGCTTTTAACAGATAAACTAGATAGTCTGCTCGGGTTTCCTTCGGCTGGGCTAATGTATCCTGTAATTCACCTCTCCTATTTTCTCTAAAACCTCATACGGCGCTTGCCAACGGGCAAGAAATATACTCTTTACAGTGGGGACTAGCACAAGTACCTGATCACCGGGATTAAAGGTCTTTTGCTCACCTGTTATAAACCCAGCTTTGAGTTCTTTGTGCTTCCTCCATATCTGGACTATGGGCATGACGGCCACCACCCTGTCTATTACACTTTTACACTTTTGTGGGGGCTGGGCTCTTGTACCCATGTCTCCTTGGCCCCTGCGATGTCTGCCATACAGCAACTCAAAGGGTGAAAACCCAGGAGAAGCTTGTGGAACTTCATCCATCTGAGGATAGTACACAGAGGTGCGTAACTGTTTGATATTAAAGAGCCGACATAGCTCCTTGAGGACTTTTGACATGAATGGTGTTCCCTGATCCGTGAGGATCTCCTTGGGTAGTCCTACTCGGCAAAACATGGAAAACAATTCCTGATCAATTAATTTTGCAGATGTGTGCTGTAGTGGGATGGCCTTCACGATATCACATAGTCCATGACTACCAGAAAATGCTGATGCCCACAAGCAGATTTAACCAGAGGACCCACCAAATCCATAGCGACCTTTCAAAGGATACCTCAATAATGGGCAACGGACTTCAAAAGTGTATCATGGGAGCATGCAATTGACAATCAGGGCAAGTTTCACAATATTTTTTTTACCTTATGGTACACTCCTGGCCTACGGAAACGCTGCAAGATGCGTCCCAGTGTTTTTGTGGTGCCTAGATGTCCTCCTATAACATGCTTATGTGCGAGGTCCAATACCGTTTGGCAATATGGCTTGGGTACCATTAATTGCTCCCGGGTTTCACTGTGCACCTTATCAACTCGATACAATAATTCCTGATTAACTACCACTCGAGGAAACAACTTGTCAGCACCTGGGTGCTACATTTTCCCTGGCGTGGACCAGAGTGGGGTCCTGGAGATGTGCGGTACTGAAGTTGTCAAGGGAAATCTCCAAATCCGACAACTGCGGCCCTGTCCCCTTCTCCTCAGCTTCGCCTGCCATAACATCTATGGGAAGTGTTAAACTACCATCTTCTTCTATGGCGGCCACCCCTACGGCAGGAACCCCAGAGTCTGGGTCATTGGGCTTGGGTACTGAGATCTGACCATACGACACAGGAGAGTGAACACCCAACTCTTGGTTTCCCCGCCATAAAGTCCGTAACATGGGGAAGTCCTGTCCCAAGATAAGGTCATGGGGCAAGTTCATGACAACTCCTGCCTAATGTAGTGTCTCTCCACAAGAGGTCTGGAGGTTAATAATTGTGGTTGGGTAGCCCTTTACGTCCCCATGGATCCACAGTGCTCCAGTTAATCAAGGTCACCCGACTGAGTCCAGGAGGGCCAACCCTGGATGCCCGGCTACAGTCACCTGGCACAGGTGGCGCTCATCAGCAGAGTCGGGGCTAGTAGCTGTATAGACTGGGGCAGCATAGAGAGAAACCCTTCTGGCAGAACTTCAATCCATGGGCTCTGAAGAATGGGGGCAATGGGCTGCAATATGACCTGGTTCCAGGCAGGTCCAACAGGTGGGAAGTGGTTTTAACCCGAGGACTCATGGGTGACATGACCTTCCTTGCCTTAGGACCTACCCTGGCATAAGGGGCTCATTTATTAGGGACTGGGTAGCACAATATCTCTCCAACATCTCCACCAGTGCATCAACATCAAACGGGTCCCCGTATCCCACCCATTGCTGGATCTCACCTGGCAAGACCCTCAGGAAATGATCCAAAACAACTTTCTCCACAATTTGGGCCACTTGCGGACTAAGTGAATCAGTTGGCGCTTCTTCCCCTTGGTGGTAGCACCTCCTGTTAACTCCAGCTGTGAGCTGCACTCCAGCTGCAGATCCATTCCTAGTCGCGCCAAGATCTCTCCCTTTACCTTGGGGTAGTCCCGGGTATCCTGCTCGCTCAGATCGTAGTATGCCTGCTTGGAATCAGCAATGAGGAATGGGGCAGACACCTCTGCCTAGTATTGGTGTGGCAACCTCTCACGGGTAGCCACCCTCTGAAACCCT